>NC_088386.1:30090000-30715000 GCF_037993035.2 Macaca fascicularis
GCTAGCAAAGAGATCCACGAAATACAGATGTAACTCTGTGAGTGGAAGTCACATATCACAGAGCAGTTTCTCAGAAAGCTTCTTTCCAGATTTCATCGGAGGATATTTCCTTTTTCACCATAGCCCTCTATGGGCTTCCAAATATCACTTTGCCAATTCCACAAGAACTGTCTTAGCGAAAGGCTTCTTGAGGGGAAAGCTGTAACTCTGTGAGATGATTTCACAGAACACAAAGAAGTTTCTCAGAAAGCTTCTTTCTCTTTGTTATGGGAGATTATTTCCTTTGGCCCTATAGTCTTCAAAGGGATCCGAAATATCTGTTCTCAGATTCCACAGAAATAAGGCTAGCAAAGAGATCCACGAAATACACATGTAACTCTGTGAGTGGAAGTCACATATCACAGAGCAGTTTCTCAGAAAGCTTTTTTCCAGATTTCATCGGAGGATATTTCCTTTTTCACCATAGTCCTCTATGGGCTTCCAAATATCACTTTGCCAATTCCACAAGAACTGTCTTAGCGAAAGGCTTCTTCAGGGGAAAGCTGTAACTCTGTGAGATGATTTCACAGAACACAAAGAAGTTTCTCAGAAAGCTTCTTTCTCTTTGTTATCGGAGGATATTTCCTTTGTCCCTATAGTATTCAAAGGGATCCGAAATGTCTGTTCTCATATTCCACAGAAATAAGGCTAGCAAAGAGATCCACGAAATACAGATGTAACTCTGTGAGTGGAAGTCACATATCACAGAGCAGTTTCTCTGAAAGCTTCTTTCCAGATTTCATCGGAGGATATTTCCTTTTTCACCATAGCCCTCTATGGGCTTCCAAATATCACTTTGCCAATTCCACAAGAACTGTCTTAGCGAAAGGCTTCTTGAGGGGAAAGCTGTAAATCTGTGAGATGATTTCACAGAACATGAAGAAGTTTCTCAGAAAGCTTCTTTCTCTTTGTTATCGGAGGATATTTCCTTTGGCCCTATAGTCTTCAAAGGGATCCGAAATATCTGTTCTCAGATTCCACAGAAATAAGGCTAGCAAAGAGATCCACGAAATACAGATGTAACTCTGTGAGTGGAAGTCACATATCACAGAGCAGTTTCTCAGAAAGCTTCTTTCCAGATTTCATCGGAGGATATTTCCTTTTTCACCCTAGCCCTCTAAGGGCTTCCAAATATCACTTTGCCAATTCCACAAGAACTGTCTTAGCGGAAGGCTTCTTGAGGGGATAGCTGTAACTCTGTGAGATGATTTCACAGAACACAAAGAAGTTTCTCAGAAAGCTTCTTTCTCTTTGTTATGGGAGGATATTTCCTTTGGCCCTATAGTCTTCAAAGGGATTCGAAATATCTGCTCTCAGATTCCACAGAAATAAGGCTAGCAAAGAGATCCACGAAATACAGATGTAACTCTGTGAGTGGAAGTCACATATCACAGAGCAGTTTCTCAGAAAGCTTCTTTCCAGATTTCATGGGAGGATATTTCCTTTTTCACCATAGCCCTCTACGGACTTCCAAATATCACTTTGCCAATTCCACAAGAACTGTCTTAGCGAAAGGCTTCTTGAGGGGAAAGCTGTAACTCTGTGAGATGATTTCACAGAACACAAAGAAGTTTATCAGAAAGCTTCTTTCTCTTTGTTATCGGAGGATATTTCCTTTGGCCCTATAGTCTTCAAAGGGATCCGAAATATCTGTTCTCAGATTCCACAGAAATAAGGCTAGCAAAGAGATCCACGAAATACAGATGTAACTCTGTGAGTGGAAGTCACATAGCACAGAGCAGTTTCTCAGAAAGCTTCTTTCCAGATTTCATCTGAGGATATTTCCTTTTTCACCATAGCCCTCTATAGGCTTCCAAATATCACGTTGCCAATTCCACAAGAACTGTCTTAGCAAAAGGCTTCTTGAGGGGAAAGCTGTAACTCTGTGAGATTATTTCACAGAACACAAAGAAGTTTCTCAGAAAGCTTCTTTCTCATTGTTATCGGAGGATATTTCCTGAGCCCCATTGTCTTCAAAGGGATCAAAAATTCTGTTCTCAGATTCCACAGAAATAAGGCTAGCAAAGAGATCCACGAAATACAGATGTAACTCTGTGAGTGGAAGTCACATATCACAGAGCAGTTTCTCAGAAAGCTTCTTTCCAGATTTCATTGGAGGATATTTCCTTTTTCACCATAGCCCTCTATGGGCTTCCAAATATCACGTTGCCAATTCCACAAGAACTGTCTTAGCGAAAGGCTTCTTGAGGGGAAAGCTGTAACTCTGTGAGATGATTTCACAGAACACAAAGAAGTTGCTCAGAAAGCTTGTTTCTCCTCGTTATCGGAGGATATTTCCTTTGGCCCTATAGTCTTCAAAGGGATCCGAAATATCTGTTCTCAGATTCCACAGAAATAAGGCTAGCAAAGAGATCCACGAAATAAAGATGTAACTCTGTGAGTGGAAGTCACATATCACAGAGCAGTTTCTCAGAAAGCTTTTTTCCAGATTTCATCGGAGGATATTTCCTTTTTCACCTTAGCCCTCTATGGGCTTCCAAATATCACTTTGCCAATTCCACAAGAACTGTCTTAGCGAAAGGCTTCTTGAGGGGAAAGCTGTAACTCTGTGAGATGATTTCACAGAACACAAAGAAGTTCCTCAGAAAGCTTCTTTCTCTTTGTTATGGGAGGATATTTCCTTTGGCCCTATAGTCCTCAAAGGGATTCTAAATATCTGCTTTCAGATTCCACAGAAATAAGGCTAGCAAAGAGATCCACGAAATACAGATGTAACTCTGTGAGTGGAAGTCACATATCACAGAGCAGTTTCTCAGAAAGCTTCTTTCCAGATTTCATCGGAGGATATTTCCTTTTTCACCATAGCCCTCTATGGGCTTCCAAATATCACTTTGCCAATTCCACAAGAACTGTCTTAGCGAAAGGCTTCTTGAGGGGAAAGCTGTAACTCTGTGAGATGATTTCACAGAACACAAAGAAGTTTCTCAGAAAGCTTCTTTCTCTTTGTTATGGGAGATTATTTCCTTTGGCCCTATAGTCTTCAAAGGGATCCGAAATATCTGTTCTCAGATTCCACAGAAATAAGGCTAGCAAAGAGATCCACGAAATACACATGTAACTCTGTGAGTGGAAGTCACATATCACAGAGCAGTTTCTCAGAAAGCTTTTTTCCAGATTTCATCGGAGGATATTTCCTTTTTCACCATAGTCCTCTATGGGCTTCCAAATATCACTTTGCCAATTCCACAAGAACTGTCTTAGCGAAAGGCTTCTTCAGGGGAAAGCTGTAACTCTGTGAGATGATTTCACAGAACACAAAGAAGTTTCTCAGAAAGCTTCTTTCTCTTTGTTATCGGAGGATATTTCCTTTGTCCCTATAGTATTCAAAGGGATCCGAAATGTCTGTTCTCAGATTCCACAGAAATAAGGCTAGCAAAGAGATCCACGAAATACAGATGTAACTCTGTGAGTGGAAGTCACATATCACAGAGCAGTTTCTCTGAAAGCTTCTTTCCAGATTTCATCGGAGGATATTTCCTTATTCACCATAGCCCTCTATGGGCTTCCAAATATCACTTTGCCAATTCCACAAGAACTGTCTTAGCGAAAGGCTTCTTGAGGGGAAAGCTGTAACTCTGTGAGATGATTTCACAGAACACAAAGAAGTTTCTCAGAAAGCTTCTTTCTCTTTGTTATCGGAGGATATTTCCTTTGGCCCTATAGTCTTCAAAGGGATCCGAAATATCTGTTCTCAGATTCCACAGAAATAAGGCTAGCAAAGAGATCCACGAAATACAGATGTAACTTTGTGAGTGGAAGACACATATCACAGACCAGTTTCTCAGAAAGCTTCTTTCCAGATTTCATCGGAGGATATTTCCTTTTTCACCATAGCCCTCTATGGGCTTCCAATTATCACTTTGCCAATTCCACAAGAACTGTCTTAGCGAAAGGCTTCTTGAGGGGAAAGCTGTAAATCTGTGAGATGATTTCACAGAACACGAAGAAGTTTCTCAGAAAGCTTCTTTCTCTTTGTTATCGGAGGATATTTCCTTTGGCCCTATAGTCTTCAAAGGGATCCGAAATATCTGTTCTCAGATTCCACAGAAACAAGGCTAGCAAAGTGATCCACGAAATACAGATGTAACTCTGTGAGTGGAAGTCACATATCACAGAGCAGTTTCTCAGAAAGCTTCTTTCCAGATTTCATCGGAGGATATTTCCTTTTTCACCCTAGCCCTCTAAGGGCTTCCAAATATCACTTTGCCAATTCCACAAGAACTGTCTTAGCGAAAGGCTTCTTGAGGGGAAAGCTGTAACTCTATGAGATGATTTCACAGAACACAAAGAAGTTTCTCAGAAAGCTTCTTTCTCTTTGTTATCGGAGGATATTTCCTTTGGCCCTATAGTCTTCAAAGGGATCCGAAATATCTGTTCTCAGATTCCACAGAAATAAGGCTAGCAAAGAGATCCACGAAATACAGATGTAACTCTGTGAGTGGAAGTCACATATCACAGAGCAGTTTCTCAGAAAGCTTTTTTCCAGATTTCATCGGAGGACATTTCCTTTTTCACCATAGCCCTCTATGGGCCTCCAAATATCACTTTGCCAATTCCACAAGAACTGTCTTAGCGAAAGGCTTCTTGAGGGGAAAGCTGTAACTCTGTGTGATGATTTCACAGAACACAAAGAAGTTTCTCAGAAAGCTTCTTTCTCTTTGTTATCGGAGGATATTTTCTTTGTCCCTATAGTATTCAAAGGGATCCGAAATATCTGTTCTCAGATTCCACAGAAATAAGGCTAGCAAAGAGATCCACGAAATACAGATGTAACTCTGTGAGTGGAAGTCACATATCACATAGCAGTTTCTCAGAAAGCTTCTTTCCAGATTTCATCTGAGGATATTTCCTTTTTCACCATAGCCCTCTATGGGCTTCCAAATATCACTTTGCCAATTCCACAAGAACTGTCTTAGCGAAAGGCTTCTTGAGGGGAAAGCTGTAACTCTGTGAGATGATTTCACAGAACACAAAGAAGTTTCTCAGAAAGCTTCCTTCTCTTTGTTATCGGAGGATATTTCCTTTGGCCCTATAGTCTTCAAAGGGATCCGAAATATCTGTTCTCAGATTCCACAGAAATAAGGCTAGCAAAGTGATCCACGAAATACAGATGTAACTTTGTGAGTGGAAGACACATATCACAGAGCAGTTTCTCAGAAAGCTTCTTTCCAGATTTCATCGGAGGATATTTCCTTTTTCACCATAGCCCTCTATGGGCTTCCAATTATCACTTTGCCAATTCCACAAGAACTGTCTTAGCGAAAGGCTTCTTGAGAGGAAAGCTGTAAATCTGTGAGATGATTTCACAGAACACGAAGAAGTTTCTCAGAAAGCTTCTTTCTCTTTGTTATGGGAGGATATTTCCTTTGGCCCTATAGTCTTCAAAGGGATCCGAAATATCTGTTCTCACATTCCACAGAAATAAGGCTAGCAAAGAGATCCACGAAATACAGATGTAACTCTGTGAGTGGAAGTCACATATCACAGAGCAGTTTCTCAGAAAGCTTCTTTCCAGATTTCATCGGAGGATATTTCCTTTTTCACCCTAGCCCTCTATGGGCTTCCAAATATCACTTTGCCAATTCCACAAGAACTGTCTTAGCGAAAGGCTTCTTGAGGGGATAGCTGTAACTCTGTGAGATGATTTCACAGAACACAAAGAAGTTTCTCAGAAAGCTTTTTTCTCTTTGTTATGAGGATATTTCCTTTGGCCCTATAGTCTTCAAAGGGATTCTAAATATGTGCTCTCAGATTCCACAGAAATAAGGCTAGCAAAGAGATCCACGAAATACAGATGTAACTCTGTGAGTGAAAGTCACATATCACAGAGCAGTTTCTCAGAAAGCTTCTTTCCAGATTTCATCGGAGGATATTTCCTTTTTCACCATAGCCCTCTACGGGCTTCCAAATATCACTTTGCCAATTCCACAAGAACTGTCTTAGCGAAAGGCTTCTTGAGGGGAAAGCTGTAACTCTGTGAGATGATTTCACAGAACACAAAGAAGTTGCTCAGAAAGCTTGTTTCTCCTCGTTATCGGAGGATATTTCCTTTGGCCCTATAGTCTTCAAAGGGATCCGAAATATCTGTTCTCAGATTCCACAGAAATAAGGCTAGCAAAGAGATCCACGAAATACAGATGTAACTCTGTGAGTGGAAGTCACATATCTCAGAGCAGTTTCTCAGAAAGCTTCTTTCCAGATTTCATCGGAGGATATTTCCTTTTTCACCATAGCCCTCTATGGGCTTCCAAATATCACTTTGCCAATTCCACAAGAACTCTCTTAGCGAAAGGCTTCTTGAGGGGAAAGCTGTAACTCTGTGAGATGATTTCACAGAACACAAAGAAGTTTCTCAGAAAGCTTCTTTCTCTTTGTTATGGGAGGATATTTCCTTTGGCCCTATAGTCTTCAAAGGGATCCGAAATATCTGTTCTCAGATTCCACAGAAATAAGGCTAGCAAAGAGATCCACGAAATACAGATGTAACTCTGTGAGTGGAAGTCACATATCACAGAGCAGTTTCTCAGAAAGCTTTTTTCCAGATTTCATCGGAGTATATTTCCTTTTTCACCATAGCCCTCTATGGGCTTCCAAATATCACTTTGCCAATTCCACAAGAACTGTCTTAGCGAAAGGCTTCTTCAGGGGAAAGCTGTAACTCTGTGAGATGATTTAACAGAACACAAAGAAGTTTCTCAGAAAGCTTCTTTCTCTTTGTTATGGGAGGATATTTCCTTTGTCCCTATAGTATTCAAAGGGATCCGAAATGTCTGTTCTCAGATTCCACAGAAATAAGGCTAGCAAAGAGATCCACGAAATACAGATGTAACTCTGTGAGTGGAAGTCACATATCACAGAGCAGTTTCTCAGAAAGCTTCTTTCCAGATTTCATCGGAGGATATTTCCTTTTTCACCATAGCCCTCTATGGGCTTCCAAATATCACTTTGCCAATTCCACAAGAACTGTCTTAGCGAAAGGCTTCTTGAGGGGAAAGCTGTAACTCTGTGAGATGATTTCACAGAACACGAAGAAGTTTCTCAGAAAGCTTCTTTCTCTTTGTTATCGGAGGATATTTCCTTTGGCCCTATAGTCTTCAAAGGGATCCGAAATATCTGTTCTCAGATTCCACAGAAATAAGGCTAGCAAACAGATCCACGAAATACAGATGTAACTTTGTGAGTGGAAGACACATATCACAGAGCAGTTTCTCAGAAAGCTTCTTTCCAGATTTCATCGGAGGATATTTCCTTTTTCACCATAGCCCTCTATGGGCTTTCAATTATCACTTTGCCAATTCCACAAGAACTGTCTTAGCGAAAGGCATCTTGAGGGGAAAGCTGTAAATCTGTGAGATGATTTCACAGAACACGAAGAAGTTTCTCAGAAAGCTTCTTTCTCTTTGTTATCGGGGGATATTTCCTTTGGCCCTATAGTCTTCAAAGGGATCCGAAATATCTGTTCTCAGATTCCACAGAAATAAGGCTAGCAAAGAGATCCACGAAATACAGATGTAACTCTGTGAGTGGAAGTCACATATCACAGAGCAGTTTCTCAGAAAGCTTCTTTCCAGATTTCATCGGAGGATATTTCCTTTTTCACCGTAGCCCTCTATGGGCTTCCAAATATCACTTTGCCAATTCCACAAGAACTGTCTTAGCGAAAGGCTTCTTGAGGGGAAAGCTGTAACTCTGTGAGATGATTTCACAGAACACCAAGAAGTGTCTCAGAAAGCTTCTTTCTCTTTGTTATCGGAGGATATTTCCTTTGGCCCTATAGTCTTCAAAGGGATCCGAAATATCTGTTCTCAGATTCCACAGAAATAAGGCTAGCAAAGAGATCCACGAAATACAGATGTAACTCTGTGAGTGGAAGTCACATATCACAGAGCAGTTTCTCAGAAAGCTTCTTTCCAGATTTCATCGGAGGATATTTCCTTTTTCACCATAGCCCCCTATGGCCTTCCATATATCACTTTGCCAATTCCACAAGAACTGTCTTAGCGAAAGGCTTCTTGAGGGGAAAGCTGTAACTCTGTGAGATGATTTCACAGAACACAAAGAAGTTTCTCAGAAAGCTTCTTTCTCTTTGTTATGAGAGGATATTTCCTTTGGCCCTATAGTCTTCACAGGGATTCTAAATATCTGCTCTCAGATTCCACAGAAATAAGGCTAGCAAAGAGATCCACGAAATACAGATGTAACTCTGTGAGTGGAGGTCTCATATCACAGAGCAGTTTCTCAGAAAGCTTCTTTCCAGATTTCATCCGAGGATATTTCCTTTTTCACCATAGCCCTCTATGGGCTTCCAAATATCACTTTGCCAATTCCACAAGAACTGTCTTAGCGAAAGGCTTCTTGAGGGGAAAGCTGTAACTCTGTGAGATGATTTCACAGAACACAAAGAAGTTTCTCAGAAAGCTTCTTTCTCTTTGTTATCGGAGGATATTTCCTTGGGCCCTATAGTCTTCAAAGGGATTCGAAATATCTGTTCTCAGATTCCACAGAAATAAGGCTAGCAAAGAGATCCACGAAATACAGATATAACTCTGTGAGTGGAAGTCACATATCACAGAGCAGTTTCTCAGAAAGCTTCTTTCCAGATTTCATCGGAGGATATTTCCTTTTTCACCATAGCCCTCTATGGCCTTCCAAATATCACTTTGCCAATTCCACAAGAACTGTCTTAGCGAAAGGCTTCTTCAGGGGAAAGCTGTAACTCTGTGAGATGATTTCACAGAACACAAAGAAGTTTCTCAGACAGCTTCTTTCTCTTTGTTATCGGAGGATATTTCCTTTGGCCCTATAGTCTTCAAAGTGATCCGAAATATCTGTTCTCAGATTCCACAGAAATAAGGCTAGCAAAGAGATCCACGAAATACAGATGTAACTTTGTGAGTGGAAGTCACATATCACAAGCAGTTTCTCAGAAAGCTTCTTTCCAGATTTCATCGGAGGATATTTCCTTTTTCACCATAGCCCTCTACGGGCTTCCAAATATCACTTTGCCAATTCCACAAGAACTGTCTTAGCGAAAGGCTTCTTGAGGGGAAAGCTGTAACTCTTTGAGATGATTTCACAGAACACAAAGAAGTTTCTCAGAAAGCTTCTTTCCCTTTTTTATGGGAGGATATTTCCTTTGGCCCTATTGTCTTCAAAGTGATCCGAAATATCTGTTCTCAGATTCCACAGAAATAAGGCTAGCAAAGAGATCCACGAAATACAGATGTAACTCTGTGAGTGGAAGTCACATATCACAGAGCAGTTTCTCAGAAAGCTTCTTTCCAGATTTCATCGGAGGATATTTCCTTTTTCACCATAGCCCTCTATGGGCTTCCAAATATCACTTTGCCAATTCCACAAGAACTGTCTTAGCGAAAGGCTTCTTGAGGGGAAAGCTGTAACTCTGTGAGATGATTTCACAGAACACAAAGAAGTTTCTCAGGAAGCATCTTTCTCTTTGTTATGGGAGGATATTTCCTTTGGCCCTATAGTCTTCAAAGGGATCCGAAATATCTGTTCTCAGATTCCACAGAAATAAGGCTAGCAAAGAGATCCACGAAATACAGATGTAACTCTGTGAGTGGAAGTCACATATCACAGAGCAGTTTCTCAGAAAGCTTCTTTCCAGATTCCATTGGAGGATATTTCCTTTTTCACCATAGCCCTCTATGGGCTTCCAAATATCACTTTGCCAATTCCACAAGAACTGTCTTAGCGAAAGGCTTCTTGAGTGGAAAACTGTAACTCTGTGAGATGATTTCGCAAAACACAAAGAAGTTTCTCAGAAAGCTTCTTTCTCTTTGTTATCGGAGGATAATTCCTTTGGCCCTATAGTCTTCAAAGGGATCCGAAATAACTATTCTCAGATTCCACAGAAATAAGGCTAGAAAAGAGATCCACGAAATACAGATGTAACTCTGTGAATGGAAGTCACATATCACAGAACAGTTTCTCAGAAAGCTTCTTTCCAGATTTCATCGGAGGATATTTCCTTTTTCACCATAGCCCTCTATGGGCTTCCAAATATCACTTTGCCAATTCCACAAGAACTGTCTTAGCGAAAGGCTTCTTGAGGGGAAAGCTGTAACTCTGTGAGATGATTTCACAGAACACAAAGAAGTTTCTCAGGAAGCTTCTTTCTCTTTGTTATGGGAGGATATTTCCTTTGGCCCTATAGTCTTCAAAGGGATCCGAAATATCTGTTCTCAGATTCCACAGAAATAAGGCTAGCAAAGAGATCCACGAAATACAGATGTAACTCTGTGAGTGGAAGTCACATATCACAGAGCAGTTTCTCAGAAAGCTTCTTTCCAGATTCCATTGGAGGATATTTCCTTTTTCACCATAGCCCTCTATGGGCTTCCAAATATCACATTGCCAATTCCACAAGAACTGTCTTAGCGAAAGGCTTCTAGAGGGTAAGCTGTAACTCTGTGACATGATTTCACAGAACACAAAGAAGTTTCTCAGAAAGCTTCTTTCTCTTTGTTATCGGAGGATAATTCCTTTGGCCCTATAGTCTTCAAAGGGATCCGAAATATCTATTCTCAGATTCCACAGAAATAAGGCGAGAAAAGATATCCACGAAATACAGATGTAACTCTGTGAATGGAAGTCACATATCACAGAGCAGTTTCTCAGAAAGCTTCTTTCCAGATTTCATCGGAGGATATTTCCTTTTTCACCATCGCCCTCTATGGGCTTCCAAATATCACTTTGCCAATTCCACAAGAACTGTCTTAGCGAAAGGCTTCTTGAGGGGAAAGCTGTAACTCTGTGAGATGATTTCACAGAACACAAAGAAGTTTCTCAGAAAGCTTCTTTCTCTTTGTTATCGGAGGATATTTCCTTTGGCCCTATAGTCTTCAAAGGGATCCGAAATATCTGTTCTCAGATTCCACAGAAATAAGGCTAGCAAAGAGATCCACGAAATACAGATGTAACTCTGTGAGTGGAAGTCACATATCACGGAGCAGTTTCTCAGAAAGCTTCTTTCCAGATTTCATCGGAGGATATTTCCTTTTTCACCATAGCCCTCTATGGGCTTCCAAATATCACTTTGCCAATTCCACAAGAACTGTCTTAGCGAAAGGCTTCTTGAGGGGAAAGCTGTAACTCTGTGAGATGATTTCACAGAACACAAAGAAGTTTCTCAGAAAGTTTCTTTCTCTTTGTTATGGGAGGATATTTCCTTTGGCCCTATAGTCTTCACAGGGATTCTAAATATCTGCTCTCAGATTCCACAGAAATAAGGCTAGCAAAGAGATCCACGAAATACAGATGTAACTCTGTGAGTGGAGGTCTCATATCACAGAGCAGTTTCTCAGAAAGCTTCTTTCCAGATTTCATCCGAGGATATTTCCTTTTTCACCATAGCCCTCTATGGGCTTCCAAATATCACTTTGCCAATTCCACAAGAACTGTCTTAGAGAAAGGCTTCTTGAGGAGAAAGCTGTAACTCTGTGAGATGATTTCACAGAACACAAAGAAGTTTCTCAGAAAGCTTCTTTCTCTTTGTTATGGGAGGATATTTCCTTTGGCCCTATAGTCTTCAAAGGGATTCTAAATATCTGCTTTCAGATTCCACAGAAATAAGGCTAGCAAAGAGATCCACGAAATACAGATGTAACTCTGTGAGTGGAAGTCACATATCACAGAGCAGTTTCTCAGAAAGCTTCTTTCCAAATTTCATCGGAGGATATTTCCTTTTTCACCATAGCCCTCTAGGGGCTTCCAAATATCACTTTGCCAATTCCACAAGAACTGTCTTAGCGAAAGGCTTCTTGAGGGGAAAGCTGTAACTCTGTGAGATGATTTCACAGCACACGAAGAAGTTTCTCAGAAAGCTTCTTTCTCTTTGTTATGGGAGGATATTTCCTTTGGCCCTATAGTCTTCAAAGGGATCCGAAATATCTGTTCTCAGATTCCACAGAAATAAGGCTAGCAAAGAGATCCACGAAATACAGATGTAACTCTGTGAGTGGAAGTCACATATCACAGAGCAGTTTCTCAGAAAGCTTCTTTCCAGATTTCATCTGAGGATATTTCCTTTTTCACCATAGCCCTCTATGGGCTTCCAAATATCACGTTGCCAATTCCACAAGAACTGTCTTAGCGAAAGGCTTCTTGAGGGGAAAGCTGTAACTCTGTGAGATGATTTCACAGAACACAAAGAAGTTTCTCAGAAAGCTTCTTTCTCTTTGTTATTGCAGGATATTTCCTGTGGCCCTATAGTCTTCAAAGGGATCAGAAATATCTGTTCTCAGATTCCACAGAAATAAGGCTAGCAAAGAGATCCACGAACTACAGATGTAACTCTGTGAGTGGAAGTCACATATCACAGAGCAGTTTCTCAGAAAGCTTCTTTCCAGATTTCATTGGAGGATATTTCCTTTTTCACCATAGCCCTCTAGGGGCTTCCAAATATCACTTTGCCAATTCCACAAAACTGTCTTAGCGAAAGGCTTCTTGAGGGGAAAGCTGTAACTCTGTGAGATGATTTCACAGAACACAAAGAAGTTGCTCAGAAAGCTTCTTTCTCCTCGTTATCGGAGGATATTTCCTTTGGCCCTATAGTCTTCAAGGGGATCCGAAATATCTGTTCTCAGATTCCACAGAAATAAGGCTAGCAAAGAGATCCACGAAATACAGATGTAACTCTGTGAGTGGAAGTCTCATATCACAGAGCAGTTTCTCAGAAAGCTTCTTTCCAGATTTCATCGGAGGATATTTCCTTTTTCAAGATAGCCCTCTATGGACTTCCAAATATCACTTTGCCAATTCCACAAGAACTGTCTTAGCGAAAGGCTTCTTGAGAGGAAAGCTGTAACTCTGGGAGATGATTTCACAGAACACAATGAAGTTTCTCAGAAAGCTTCTTTCTCTTTGTTATGGGAGGATATTTCCTTTCTCCCTATAGTCTTCAAAGGGATCCGAAATATCTATTCTCCGATTCCACAGAAATAAGGCTAGCAAATAGATCCACGAAATACAGATGTAATTCTGTGACTGGAAGTCACATATCACAGAGCAGTTTCTCAGAAAGCTTCTTTCCAGATTTCATCTGAGGATATTTCCTTTTTCACCATAGCCCTCTGTGGGCTTCCAAATATCACTTTGCCAATTCCACAAGAACTGTCTTAGCGAAAGGCTTCTTGAGGGGAAAGCTGTAACTCTGTGAGATGATTTCACAGACCACAAAGAAGTTTCTCAGAAAGCTTCTTTCTCTTTGTTATGGGAGGATATTTCCTTTGGCCCTATAGTCTTCAAAGGGATCCGAAATATCTGTTCTCAGATTCCACAGAAATAAGGCTAGCAAAGAGATCCACGAAATACAGATGTAACTCTGTGAGTGGAAGTCACATATCACAGAGCAGTTTCTCAGAAAGCTTCTTTCCAGATTTCATCTGAGGATATTTCCTTTTTCACCATAGCCCTCAATGGGCTTCCAAATATCACTTTGCCAATTCCACAAGAACTGTCTTAGCGAAAGGCTTCTTGAGGGGAAAGCTGTAACTCTGTGAGATGATTTCACAGAACACAAAGAAGTTGCTCAGAAAGCTTCTTTCTCTTTGTTATGGGAGGATATTTCCTTTGGCCCTACAGTCTTCAAAGGGATTCTAAGTATCTGGTCTCAGATTCCACAGAAATAAGGCTAGCAAAGAGATCCACGAAATACAGATGTAACTCTGTGAGTGGAAGTCACATATCACAGAGCAATTTCTCAGAAAGCTTCTTTCCAGATTTCATCGGAGGATATTTCCTTTTTCACCATAGCCCTCTATGGGCTTCCAAATATCACTTTGCCAATTCCACAAGAACTGTCTTAGCGAAAGGCTTCTTGAGAGGAAAGCTGTAACTCTGGGAGATGATTTCACAGAACACAATGAAGTTTCTCAGAAAGCTTCTTTCTCTTTGTTAAGGGAGGATATTTCCTTTCTCCCTATAGTCTTCAAAGGGATCCGAAATATCTGTTCTCAGATTCCACAGAAATAAGGCTAGCAAAGAGATCCACGAAATACAGATGTAACTCTGTGACTGGAAGTCACATATCACAGGGCAGTTTCTCAGAAAGCTTCTTTCCAGATTTCATCGGGGGATATTTCCTTTCACAATAGCCCTCTATGGGCTTCCAAATATCACTTTGCCAATTCCACAAAACTGTCTTAGCGAAAGGCTTCTTGAGGGGAAAGATGTAACTCTGTGAGATGATTTCACAGAACACAAAGAAGTTGCTCAGAAAGCTTCTTTCTCCTCGTTATCGGAGGATATTTCCTTTGGCCCTATAGTCTTCAAAGGGATCCGAAATATCTGTTCTCAGATTCCACAGAAATAAGGCTAGCAAAGAGATCCACGAAATACAGATGTAACTCTGTGAGTGGAAGTCTCATATCACAGAGCAGTTTCTCAGAAAGCTTCTTTCCAGATTTCATCGGAGGATATTTCCTTTTTCAAGATAGCCCTCTATGGACTTCCAAATATCACTTTGCCAATTCCACAAGAACTGTCTTAGCGAAAGGCTTCTTGAGAGGAAAGCTGTAACTCTGGGAGATGATTTCACAGAACACAATGAAGTTTCTCAGAAAGCTTCTTTCTCTTTGTTATGGGAGGATATTTCCTTTCTCCCTATAGTCTTCAAAGGGATCCGAAATATCTATTCTCAGATTCCACAGAAATAAGGCTAGCAAATAGATCCACGAAATACAGATGTAATTCTGTGACTGGAAGTCACATATCACAGAGCAGTTGCTCAGAAAGCTTCTTTCCAGATTTCATCTGAGGATATTTCCTTTTTCACCATAGCCCTCTGTGGGCTTCCAAATATCACTTTGCCAATTCCACAAGAACTGTCTTAGCGAAAGGCTTCTTGAGGGGAAAGCTGTAACTCTGTGAGATGATTTCACAGACCACAAAGAAGTTTCTCAGAAAGCTTCTTTCTCTTTGTTATCGGAGGATATTTCCTTTGGCCCTATAGTCTTCAAAGGGATCCGAAATATCTGTTCTCAGATTCCACAGAAATAAGGCTAGCAAAGAGATCCACGAAATACAGATGTAACTCTGTGAGTGGAAGTCACATATCACAGAGCAGTTTCTCAGAAAGCTTCTTTCCAGATTTCATCTGAGGATATTTCCTTTTTCATCAAAGCCCTCTATGGGCTTCCAAATATCACTTTCCCAATACCACAAGAACTGTCTTAGCGAAAGGCTTCTTGAGGGGAAAGCTGTAACTCTGTGAGATGATTTCAAAGATCACAACGAAGTTTCTCAGAAAGCTTCTTTCTCTTTGTTATCGGAGGATATTTCCTTTGGCCCTATAGTCTTCAAAGGGATCTGAAATATCTGTTCTCAGATTCCACAGAAATAAGGCTAGCAAAGAGATCCACGAAATACAGATGTAACTCTGTGAGTGGAAGTCACATATCACAGAGCAGTTTCTCAGAAAGCTTCTTTCCAGATTTCATCTGAGGATATTTCCTTTTTCACCATAGCCCTCTATGGGCTTCCAAATATCACTTTGCCAATTCCACAAGAACTGTCTTAGCGAAAGGCTTCTTGAGGGGAAAGCTGTAACTCTGTGAGATGATTTCACAGAACACAAAGAAGTTTCTCAGAAAGCTTCTTTCTCTTTGTTATGGGAGGATATTTCCTTTGGCCCTACAGTCTTCAAAGGGATTCTAAGTATCTGGTCTCAGATTCCACAGAAATAAGGCTAGCAAAGAGATCCACGAAATACAGATGTAACTCTGTGAGTGGAAGTCACATATCACAGAGCAATTTCTCAGAAAGCTTCTTTCCAGATTTCAGCGGAGGATATTTCCTTTTTCACCATAGCCCTCTATGGGCTTCCAAATATCACTTTGCCAATTCCACAAGAACTGTCTTAGCGAAAGGCTTCTTGAGAGGAAAGCTGTAACTCTGGGAGATGATTTCACAGAACACAATGAAGTTTCTCAGAAAGCTTCTTTCTCTTTGTTAAGGGAGGATATTTCCTTTCTCCCTATAGTCTTCAAAGGGATCCGAAATATCTGTTCTCAGATTCCACAGAAATAAGGCTAGCAAAGAGATCCACGAAATACAGATGTAACTCTGTGACTGGAAGTCACATATCACAGAGCAGTTTCTCAGAAAGCTTCTTTCCAGATTTCATCGGGGGATATTTCCTTTTTCACAATAGCCCTCTATGGGCTTCCAAATATCACTTTGCCAATTCCAGAAGAACGGTCTTAGCGAAAGGCTTCTTGAGGGGAAAGCTGTAACTCTGGGAGATGATTTCACAGAACACAAAGAAATTTCTCAGAAATCTTCTTTCTCTTTGTTATCGGAGGATATTTCCTTTGGCCCTATAGTCTTCAAAGGGATCGGAAATATCTGTTCTCAGATTCCACAGAAATAAGGCTAGCAAAGAGATCCACGAAATACAGATGTACCTCCGTGAGTGGAAGTCACATATCACAGAGCAGTTTCTCAGAAAGCTTCTTTCCAGATTTCATCGGAGGATATTTCCTTTTTCACCATAGCCCTCTATGGGCTTCCAAATATCACTTTGCCAATTCCACAAGTACTGTCTTAGCGAAAGGCTTCTTGAGGGGAAAGCTGTAACTCTGTGAGATGATTTCACAGAACACAAAGAAGTTTCTCAGAAAGCTTCTTTCTCTTTTTTATTGGAGGATATTTCCTTTGGCCCTATAGTCTTCAAAGTGATCCGAAATATCTGTTCTCAGATTCCACAGAAATAAGGCTAGCAAAGAGATCCACGAATACAGATGTAACTCTGTGAGTGGAAGTCACATATCACAGAGCAGTTTCTCAGAAAGCTTCTTTCCAGATTCCATTGGAGGATATTTCCTTTTTCACCATAGCCCTCTATGGGCTTCCAAATATCACATTGCCAATTCCACAAGAACTGTCTTAGCGAAAGGCTTCTTGAGTGGAAAGCTGTAACTCTGTGAGATGATTTCACAGAACACAAAGAAGTTTCTCAGAAAGCTTCTTTCTCTTTGTTATCGGAGGATAATTCCTTTGGCCCTATAGTCTTCAAAGGGATCTGAAATATCTATTCTCGGATTCCACAGAAATAAGGCTAGCAAAGAGATCCACGAAATACAGATGTAACTCTGTGAATGGAAGTCACATATCACAAGGCAGTTTCTCAGAAAGCTTCTTTCCAGATTTCATCGGAGGATATTTCCTTTTTCAAGATAGCCCTCTATGGACTTCCAAATATCACTTTGCCAATTTCACAAGAACTGTCTTAGCGAAAGGCTTCTTGAGAGGAAAGCTGTAACTCTGGGAGATGATTTCACAGAACACAATGAAGTTTCTCAGAAAGCTTCTTTCTCTTTGTTATGGGAGGATATTTCCTTTCTCCCTATAGTCTTCAAAGGGATCCGAAATACCTGTTCTCAGATTCCACAGAAATAAGGCTAGCAAATAGATCCACGAAATACAGATGTAATTCTGTGACTGAAAATCACATATCACAGAGCAGTTTCTCAGAAGGCTTCTTTCCAGATTTCATCTGAGGATATTTCCTTTTTCACCATAGCCCTCTATGGGCTTCCAAATATCACTTTGCCAATTCCACAAGAACTGTCTTAGCGAAAGGCTTCTTGAGGGGAAAGCTGTAACTCTGTGAGATGATTTCACAGAACACAAAGAAGTTTCTCAGAAAGCTTCTTTCTCTTTGTTATCGGAGGATATTTCCTTTGGCCCTATAGTCTTCAAAGGGATCCGAAATATCTGTTCTCAGATTCCACAGAAATAAGGCTAGCAAAGAGATCCACGAAATACAGATGTAACTCTGTGAGTGGAAGTCACATATCACAGAGCAGTTTCTCAGAAAGCTTCTTTCCAGATTTCATCTGAGGATATTTCCTTTTTCACCATAGCCCTCTATGGGCTTCCAAATATCACTTTTCCAATTCCACAAGAACTGTCTTAGCGAAAGGCTTCTTGAGGGGAAAGCTGTAACTCTGTGAGATGATTTCACAGAACACAAAGAAGTTTCTCAGGAAGCTTCTTTCTCTTTGTTATGGGAGGATATATCCTTTGGCCCTATAGTCTTCAAAGGGATTCTAAATATCTGCTCTCAGATTTCACAGAAATAAGGCTAGCAAAGAGATCCACGAAATACAGATGTAGCTCTGTGAGTGGAAGTCACATATCACAGAGCAGTTTCTCAGAAAGCTTCTTTCCAGATTTCATTGGAGGATATTTCCTTTTTCACCGTAGCCCTCTATGGGCTTCCAAATATCATTTTGCCAATTCCACAAGAACTGTCTTAGCGAAAGGCTTCTTGAGGGGAAAGCTGTAACTCTGTGAGATGATTTCACAGAACACAAAGAAATTTCTCAGAAATCTTCTTTCTCTTTGTTATCGGAGGATATTTCCTTTGGCCCTATAGTCTTCAAAGGGATCTGAAATATCTGTTCTCAGATTCCACAGAAATAAGGCTAGCAAAGAGATCCACGAAATACAGATGTAACTCTGTGAGTGGAGATCTCATATCCCAGAGCAGTTTCTCAGAATGCTTCTTTCCAGATTTCATCGGAGGATATTTCCTTTTTCACCATAGCCCTCTATGGGCTTCCAAATATCACTTAGCCAATTCCACAAGAACTGTCTTAGCGAAAGGCTTCTTGAGGGGAAGCTGTAACTCTGTGAGATGATTTCACAGAACACAAAGAAGTTTCTCAGAAAGCTACTTTCTCTTTGTTATCGGAGGATATTTCCTTTGGCCCTATAGTCTTCAAAGGGATCCGAAATATCTGTTCTCAGATTCCACAGAAATAAGGCTAGCAAAGAGATCCACGAAATACAGATGTAACTCTGTGAGTGGAAGTCACATATCCCAGAGCAGTTTCTCAGAAAGCTTCTTTCCAGATTTCATCTGAGGATATTTCGTTTTTCACCATAGCCCTCTATGGGCTTCCAAATATCACTTTGCCAATTCCACAAGAACTGTCTTAGCGAAAGGCTTCTTGAGGGGAAAGCTGTAACTCTGTGAGATGATTTCACAGAACACAAAGAAGTTTCTCAGAAAGCCTCTTTCTCTTTGTTATGGGAGGATATTTCCTTTGGCCCTATAGTCTTCAAAGGGATTCTAAATATCTGCTCTCAGATTCCACAGAAATAAGGGTAGCAAAGACATCCACGAAATACAGATGTAACTCTGTGAGTGGAAGTCACATATCACAGAGCAGTTTCTCAGAAAGCTTCTTTCAAGATTTCATCGGAGGATATTTCCTTTTTCACCATAGCCCTCTATGGGCTTCCAAATATCACTTTTCCAATTCCACAAGAACTGTCTTAGCGAAAGGCTTCTTGAGGGGAAAGCTGTAACTCTGTGAGATGATTTCACAGAACACAAAGAAGTTTCTCAGGAAGCTTCTTTCTCTTTGTTATGGGAGGATATATCCTTTGGCCCTATGGTCTTCAAGGGATTCTAAATATCTGCTCTCAGATTTCACAGAAATAAGGCTAGCAAAGAGATCCACGAAATACAGATGTAGGTCTGTGAGTGGAAGTCACATATCACAGAGCAGTTTCTCAGAAAGCTTCTTTCCAGATTTCATTGGAGGATATTTCCTTTTTCACCGTAGCCCTCTATGGGCTTCCAAATATCATTTTGCCAATTCCACAAGAACTGTCTTAGCGAAAGGCTTCTTGAGGGGAAAGCTGTAACTCTGTGAGATGATTTCACAGAACACAAAGAAGTTTCTCAGAAAGCTTCTTTCTCTTTGTTATCGGAGGATAATTCCTTTGACCCTATAGTCTTCAAAGGGATCCGAAATATCTATTCTCAGATTCCACAGAAATAAGGCCAGCAAAGAGATCCACGAAATACAGATGTAACTCTGTGAATGGAAGTCACATATCACAGAGCAGTTTCTCAGAAATCTTCTTTCCAGATTTCATCGGAGGATATTTCCTTTTTTAAGATAGCCCTCTATGGACTTCCAAATATCACTTTGCCAATTCCACAAGAACTGTCTTAGCGAAAGGCTTCTTGAGAGGAAAGCTGTAACTCTGGGAGATGATTTCACAGAACACAATGAAGTTTCTCAGAAAGCTTCTTTCTCTTTGTTATGGGAGGATATTTCCTTTCTCCCTATAGTCTTCAAAGGGATCCGAAATATCTGTTCTCAGATTCCACAGAAATAAGGCTAGCAAAGAGATCCACGAAATACAGATGTAACTCTGTGACTGGAAGTCACATATCACAGAGCAGTTTCTCAGAAAGCTTCTTTCCAGATTTCATTGGAGGATATTTCCTTTTTCACAATAGCCCTCTATGGGCTTCCAAATATCACTTTGCCAATTCCACAAGAACTGTCTTAGCGAAAGGCTTCTTGAGGGGAAAGCTGTAACTCTGTGAGATGATTTCACAGAACACAAAGAAGTTTCTCAGAAATCTTCTTTCTCTTTGTTATCGGAGGATATTTCCTTTGGCCGTATAGTCTTCAAAGGGATCCGAAATATCTGTTCTCAGATTCCGCAGAAATAAGGCTAGCAAAGAGATCCACGAAATACAGATGTAACTCTGTGAGTGGAAGTCACATATCACAGAGCAGTTTCTCAGAAAGCTTCTTTCCAGATTTCATATGAGGATATTTCCTTTTTCACCATAGCCCTCTATGGGCTTCCAAATACCACTTTGCCAATTCCACAAGAACTGTCTTAGCGAAAGGCTTCTTGTGGGGAAAGCTGTAACGCTGTGAGATGATTTCACAGAACACAAAGAAGTTTCTCAGAAAGCTTCTTTCTCTTTGTTATGGGAGGATATTTCCCTTGGCCCTATAGTCTTCAAAGGGATCCGAAATATCTGTTCTCAGATTCCACAGAAATAAGGCTATCAAAGAGTTCCACGAAATACAGGTATAACTCTGTGAGTTGAAGTCACATATCACAGAGCAGTTTCTCAGAAAGCTTCTTTCCAGATTTCATCGGAGGATATTTCCTTTTTCACCATAGCCTTCTATGGGCTTCAAAATATCACTTTACCAATTCCACAAGAACTGTCTTAGCGAAAGGCTTCTTGAGGGGAAAGCTCTAACTCTGTGTGATTATTTCACAGAACACAAAGAAGTTTCTCAGAAAGCTTCTTTCTCTTTGTTATCGGAGGATATTTCCTTTGGCCCCATAGTCTTCAAAGGGATCCGAAATATCTGTTCTCAGATTCCACAGAAATAAGGCTAGCAAAGAGATCCACGAAATACAGATGTAACTCTGTGAGTGGAAGTCACAGATCACAGAGCATTTTCTCAGAAAGCTTGTTTCCAGATTTCATCTGAGGATATTTCCTTTTTCACCATAGCCCTCTATGGGCTTCCAAATATCACTTTGCCAATTCCACAAGAACTGTCTTAGCGAAAGGCTTCTTGAGGGCAAAGCTGTATCTCTGTGAGATGATTTCACAGAACACAAAGAAGTTTCTCAGAAAGCTTCTTTCTCTTTGTTATCGAAGGATATTTCCTTTGGCCCTGTAGTCTTCAAAGGGATCCGAAATATCTGTTCTCAGATTCCACAGAAATAAGGCTAGCAAAGAGATCCACGAAATACAGATGTAACTCTGTGAGTGGTAGTCACATATCACAGAGCAGTTTCTCAGAAAGCTTCTTTCCAGATTTCATCTGAGGATATTTCCTTTTTCACCATAGCCCTCTATGGGCTTCCAAATATCACTTTGCCAATTCCACAAGAACTGTCTTAGCGAAAGGCTTCTTTAGGGGAAAGCTGTAACTCTGTGAGATGATTTCACAGAACACAAAGAAGTTTCTCAGGAAGCTTCTTTCTCTTTGTTATGGGAGGATATTTCCTTTGGCCCTATAGTCTTCAAAGGGATTCTAAATATCTGCTCTCAGATTCCACAGAAATAAGGCTAGCAAAGAGATCCACGAAATACAGATGTAACTCTGTGAGTGGAATTCACATATCACAGAGCAGTTTCTCAGAAAGCTTCTTTCCAGATTTCATTGGAGGATATTTCCTTTTTCACCACAGCCCTCTATAGGCTTCCAAATATCACTTTGCCAATTCCACAAGAACTGTCTTAGCGAAAGGCTTCTTGAGAGGAAAGCTGTAACTCTGTGAGATGATTTCACAGAACACAAAGAAGTTTCTCAGAAAGCTTCTTTCTCTTTGTTATCGGAGGATAATTCCTTTGGCCCTATAGTCTTCAAAGCGATCCGAAATATCTATTCTCAGATTCCACAGAAATAAGGCTACCAAAGAGATCCACGAAATACAGATGTAACTCTGTGAATGGAAGTCACATATCACAGAGCAGTTTCTCAGAAAGGTTCTTTCCAGATTTCATCAGAGGATATTTCCTTTTTCAAGATAGCCCTCTATGGACTTCCAAATATCACTTTGCCAATTCCACAAGAACTGTCTTAGCGAAAGGCTTCTTGAGAGGTAAGCTGTAACTCTGTGAGATGATTTCACAGAACACAAAGAAGTTTCTCAGAAAGCTTCTTTCTCTTTGTTATGGGAGGATATTTCCTTTGGCCCTATAGTCTTCAAAGGGATCCGAAATATCTGTTCTCAGATTCCACAGAAATAAGGCTAGCAAAGAGATCCACGAAATACAGATGTAACTCTGTGAGTGGAAGTCACATATCACAGAGCAGTTTCTCAGAAAGCTTCTTTCCAGATTTCATCCGAGGATATTTCCTTTTTCACCATAGCCCTCTAGGGGCTTCCAAATATCACTTTGCCAATTCCACAAGAACTGTCTTAGCGAAAGGCTTCTTGAGGGGAAAGCTGTAATTCAATGAGATGATTTTACAGAACACAAAGAAGTTTCCAGAAAGCTTCTTTCTCTTTGTTATCGGAGGATATTTCCTTTGGCCCTATAGTCTTCAAAGGGATCCGAAATATCTGTTCTCAGATTCCACAGAAATAAGGCTAGCAAAGAGATCCACGAAATACAGATGTAACTCTGTGAGTGGAAGTCACATATCACAGAGCAGTTTCTCAGAATGCTTCTTTCCAGATTTCATCTTAGGATATTTCCTTTTTCACCATCGCCCTCTATGGGCTTCCAAATATCACTTTGCCAATTCCACAAGAACTGTCTTAGCGAAAGGCTTCTTGAGGGGAAAGCTGTAACTCTGTGAGATGATTTCACAGAACACAAAGAAGTTTCTCAGAAAGCTTCTTTCTCTTTGTTATCGGAGGATATTTCCTTTGGCCCTATAGTCTTCAAAGTGATCCGAAATATCTGTTCTGAGATTCCACAGAAATAAGGCTAGCAAAGAGATCCACGAAACAGATGTAACTCTGTGAGTGGAAGTCACATATCACAGAGCAGTTTCTCAGAAAGCTTCTTTCCAGATTTCATCGGAGGATATTTCCTTTTTCACCATAGCCGTCTATGGGCTTCCAAATATCACTTTGCCAATTCCACAAGAACTGTCTTAGCGAAAGTCTTCTTCAGGGGAAAGCTGTAACTCTATGAGATGATTTCACAGAACACAAAGAAGTTTCTCAGAAAGCTTCTTTCTCTTTGTTATCGGAGTATATTTCCTTTGGCCCTATAGTCTTCAAAGGGATCCGAAATATCTGTTCTCAGATTCCACAGAAATAAGGCTAGCAAAGAGATCCACGAAATACAGATGTAACTCTGTGAGTGGAAGTCACATATCACAGAGCAGTTTCTCAGAAAGCTTCTTTCCAGATTTCATCCGAGGATATTTCCTTTTTCACCATAGCCCTCTATGGGCTTCCAAATATCACTTTGCCAATTCCACAAGAACTGTCTTAGCGAAAGCCTTCTTGAGGGGAAAGCTGTAACTCTGTGAGATGATTTCACAGAACACAAAGAAGTTTCTCAGAAAACTTCTTTCTCTTTGTTATCGGAGGATATTTCCTTTGGCCCTATAGTCTTCAAAGGGACCCGAAATATCTGTTCTCAGATTCCACAGAAATAAGGCTAGCAAAGAGATCCACGAAATACAGATGTAACTCTGTGAGTGGAAGTCACATATCCCATAGCAGTTTCTCAAAAAGCTTCTTTCCAGATTTCATCGGAGGATATTTCCTTTTTCACCATTGCCGTCTATGGACTTCCAAATATCACTTTGCCAATTCCACAAGAACTGTCTTAGCGAAAGGCTTCTTGAGGGGAAAGCTGTAACTCTGTGAGATGATTTCACAGAACACAAAGAAGTTTCTCCGAAAGCTTCTTTCTCTTTGTTATCGGAGGATATTTCCTTTGGCCCTATAGTCTTCAAAGGGATCCGAAATATCTGTTCTCAGATTCCACAGAAATAAGGCTAGCAAAGAGATCCACGAAATACAGATGTAACTCTGTGAGTGGAATTCACATATCACAGAGCAGTTTCTCAGAAAGCTTCTTTCCAGATTTCATTGGAGGATATTTCCTTTTTCACCACAGCCCTCTATAGGCTTCCAAATATCACTTTGCCAATTCCACAAGAACTGTCTTAGCGAAAGGCTTCTTGAGAGGAAAGCTGTAACTCTGTGAGATGATTTCACAGAACACAAAGAAGTTTCTCAGAAAGCTTCTTTCTCTTTGTTATCGGAGGATAATTCCTTTGGCCCTATAGTCTTCAAAGCGATCCGAAATATCTATTCTCAGATTCCACAGAAATAAGGCTAGCAAAGAGATCCACGAAATACAGATGTAACTCTGTGAGTGGAAGTCACATATCCCATAGCAGTTTCTCAAAAAGCTTCTTTCCAGATTTCATCGGAGGATATTTCCTTTTTCACCATTGCCGTCTATGGGCTTCCAAATATCACTTTGCCAATTCCACAAGAACTGTCTTAGCGAAAGGCTTCTTGAGGGGAAAGCTGTAACTCTGTGAGATGATTTCACAGAACACAAAGAAGTTTCTCAGAAAGCTTCTTTCTCTTTGTTATCATAGGATAGTTCCTTTGTCCCTATAGTCTTCAAAGGGATCCGAAATATCTGTTCTCAGATTCCACAGAAATAAGGCTAGCAAAGAGATCCACGAAATACAGATGTAACTCTGTGAGTGGAAGTCACATATCACAGAGCAGTTTCTCAGAAAGCTTCTTTGCAGATTTCATCTGAGGATATTTCCTTTTTCACCATAGCCCTCTATGGGCTTCCAAATATCACTTTGCCAATTCCACAAGAACTGTCTTAGCGAAAGGCTTCTTGAGGGGAAAGCTGTAACTCTGTGAGATGATTTCACAGAACACAAAGAAGTTTCTCAGGAAGCTTCTTTCTCTTTGTTATGGGAGGATATTTCCTTTGGCCCTATAGTCTTCAAAAGGATTCTAAATATCTGCTCTCAGATTCCACAGAAATAAGGCTAGCAAAGAGATCCACGAAATACAGATGTAACTCTGTGAGTGGAATTCACATATCACAGAGCAGTTTCTCAGAAAGCTTCTTTCCAGATTTCATCGGAGGATATTTCCTTTTTCACCATAGCCCTCTATGGGCTTCCAAATATCACTTTGCCAATTCCACAAGAACTGTCTTAGCGAAAGGCTTCTTGAGAGGAAAGCTGTAACTCTGTGAGATGATTTCACAGAACACAAAGAAGTTTCTCAGAAAGCTTCTTTCTCTTTGTTATCGGAGGATAATTCCTTTGGCCCTCTAGTCTTCAAAGCGATCCGAAATATCTATTCTCAGATTCCACAGAAATAAGGCTAGCAAAGAGATCCACGAAATACAGATGTAACTCTGTGAATGGAAGTCATATATCACAGAGCAGTTTCTCAGAAAGGTTCTTTCCAGATTTCATCGGAGGATATTTCCTTTTTCAAGATAGCCCTCTATGGACTTCCAAATATCACTTTGCCAATTCCACAAGAACTGTCTTAACGAAAGGCTTCTTGAGAGGAAAGCTGTAACTCTGGGAGATGATTTCACAGAACACAATGAAGTTTCTCAGAAAGCTTCTTTCTCTTTGTTATGGGAGGATATTTCCTTTGGCCCTATAGTCTTCAAAGGGATTCTAAATATCTGCTCTCAGATTCCACAGAAATAAGGCTAGCAAAGAGATCCACGAAATACAGATGTAACTCTGTGAGTGGAAGTCACATATCACAGAGCAGTGTCTCAGAAAGCTTCTTTCCAGATTTCATCTTAGGATATTTCCTTTTTCACCATCGCCCTCTATGGGCTTCCAAATATCACTTTACCAATTCCACAAGAACTGTCTTAGCGAAAGGCTTCTTGAGGGGAAAGCTGTAACTCTGTGAGATGATTTCACAGAACACAATGAAGTTTCCCAGAAAGCTTATTTCTCTTTGTTATCGGAGGATATTTCCTTTGGCCCTATAGTCTTCAAAGGGATCAGAAATATCTGTTCTCAGATTCCACAGAAATAAGGCTATCAAAGAGATCCACGAAATACAGGTATAACTCTGTGAGTTGAAGTCACATATCACAGAGCAGTTTCTCAGAAAGCTTCTTTCCAGATTTCATCGGAGGATATTTCCTTTTTCACCATAGCCTTCTATGGGCTTCAAAATATCACTTTACCAATTCCACAAGAACTGTCTTAGCGAAAGGCTTCTTGAGGGGAAAGCTGTAACTCTGTGTGATTATTTCACAGAACACAAAGAAGTTTCTCAGAAAGCTTCTTTCTCTTTGTTATCGGAGGATATTTCCTTTGGCCCTATAGTCTTCAAAGGGATCCGAAATATCTGTTCTCAGATTCCACAGAAATAAGGCTAGCAAAGAGATCCACGAAATACAGATGTAACTCTGTGAGTGGAAGTCACATATCACAGAGCAGTTTTTCAGAAAGCTTCTTTCCAGATTTCATTGGAGGATATTTCCTTTTTCGCCATAGCCCTCTATGGGCTTCCAAATATCACTTTGCCAATTCCACAAGAACTGTCTTAGCGAAAGGCTTCTTGAGGGGAAAGCTGTAACTCTGTGAGATGATTTCACAGAACACAAAGAAGTTTCTCAGAAAGCTTCTTTCTCTTTGTTATGGGAGGATATTTCCTTTGGTCCTATAGTCTTCAAAGGGATTCTAAATATCTGCTCTCAGATTCCACAGAAATAAGGCTAGCAAAGAGATCCACGAAATACAGATGTAACTCTGTGAGTGGAAATCACATATCATAGAGCAGTTTCTCAGAAAGCTTCTTTCCAGATTTCATCTGAGGATATTTCCTTTTTCACCATAGCCCTCTATGGGCTTCCAAATATCACTTTGCCAATTCCACAAGAACTGTCTTAGCGAAAGGCTTCTTGAGGGCAAAGCTGTAACTCTGTGAGATGATTTCACAGAACACAAAGAAGTTTCTCAGGAAGCTTCCTTCTCTTTGTTATGGGAGGATATTTCCTTTGGTCCTATAGTCCTCAAAGGGATTCTAAATATCTGCTCTCAGATTGCACAGAAATAAGGCTGGCAAAGAGATCCACGAAATACAGATGTAACTCTGTGAGTGGAAGTCACATATCACAGAGCAGTTTCTCAGAAAGCTTCTTTCCAGATTTCATCGGAGGATATTTCCTTTTTCACCATAGCCCTCTATGGGCTTCCAAATATCACTTTGCCAATTCCACAAGAACTGTCTTAGCGAAAGGCTTCTTGAGAGGAAAGCTGTAACTCTGTGAGATGATTTCACAGAACACAAAGAAGGTTCTCAGAAAGCTTCTTTCTCTTTGTTATCGGAGGATAATTCCTTTGGCCCTATAGTCTTCAAAGCGATCCGAAATATCTATTCTCAGATTCCACAGAAATAAGGCTAGCAAAGAGATCCACGAAATACAGATGTAACTCTGTGAATGGAAGTCACATATCACAGAGCAGTTTCTCAGAAAGGTTCTTTCCAGATTTCATCGGAGGATATTTCCTTTTTCAAGATAGCCCTCTATGGACTTCCAAATATCACTTTGCCAATTCCACAAGAACTGTCTTAGCGAAAGGCTTCTTGAGAGGAAAGCTGTAACTCTGGGAGATGATTTCACAGAACACAATGAAGTTTCTCAGAAAGCTTCTTTCTCTTTGTTATGGGAGGATATTTCCTTTCTCCCTATAGTCATCAAAGGGATCCGAAATATCTGTTCTCAGATTCCACAGAAATAAGGCTAGCAAAGAGATCCACGAAATACAGATGTATCTCTGTGAGTGGAAGTCACATATCACAGAGCAGTTTCTCAGAAAGCTTCTTTCCAGATTTCATTGGAGGATATTTCCTTTTTCACAATAGCCCTCTATGGGCTTCCAAATATCACTTTGCCAATTCCACAAGAACTGTCTTAGCGAAAGGCTTCTTGAGGGGAAAGCTGTAACTCTGTGAGATGATTTCACAGAACAGAAAGAAGTTTCTCAGAACGCTTCTTTCTCTTTGTTATGGGAGGATATTTCCTTTGGCCCTATAGTCTTCAAAGGGATTCTAAATATCTGCTCTCAGATTCCACAGAAATAAGGCTAGCAAAGAAATCCACGAAATACAGATGTAACTCTGTGAGTGGAAGTCACATATCACAGAGCAGTTTCTCAGAAAGCTTCTTTCCTGATTTCATTGGAGGATATTTCCTTTTTCACCATAGCCCTCTATGGGCTTCCAAATATCACTTTGCCAATTCCACAAGAACTGTCTTAGCGAAAGGCTTCTTGAGGGGAAAGCTGTAACTCTGTGAGATGATTTCACAGAACACAAAGAAGTTTCTCAGAAAGCTTCTTTCTCTTTGTTATGGGAGGATATTTCCTTTGGCCCTATAGTCTTCAAAGGGATCCGAAATATCTGTTCTCAGATTCCACAGAAATAAGGCTAGCAAAGAGATCCACGAAATACAGATGTAACTCTGTGAGTGGAAGTCACATATCACAGAGCAGTTTCTCAGAAAGCTTCTTTCCAGATTTCATCCGAGGATATTTCCTTTTTCACCATAGCCCTCTAGGGGCTTCCAAATATCACTTTGCCAATTCCACAAGAACTGTCTTAGCGAAAGCCTTCTTGAGGGGAAAGCTGTAATTCAATGAGATGATTTCACAGAACACAAAGAAGTTTCCAGAAAGCTTCTTTCTCTTTGTTATCGGAGGATATTTCCTTTGGCCCTATAGTCTTCAAAGGGATCCGAAATATCTGTTCTCAGATTCCACAGAAATAAGGCTAGCAAAGAGATCCACGAAATACAGATGTAACTCTGTGAGTGGAAGTCACATATCACAGAGCAGTTTCTCAGAATGCTTCTTTCCAGATTTCATCTTAGGATATTTCCTTTTTCACCATCGCCCTCTATGGGCTTCCAAATATCACTTTGCCAATTCCACAAGAACTGTCTTAGCGAAAGGCTTCTTGAGGGGAAAGCTGTAACTCTGTGAGATGATTTCACAGAACACAAAGAAGTTTCTCAGAAAGCTTCTTTCTCTTTGTTATCGGAGGATATTTCCTTTGGCCCTATAGTCTTCAAAGTGATCCGAAATATCTGTTCTGAGATTCCACAGAAATAAGGCTAGCAAAGAGATCCACGAAATACAGATGTAACTCTGTGAGTGGAAGTCACATATCACAGAGCAGTTTCTCAGAAAGCTTCTTTCCAGATTTCATCGGAGGATATTTCCTTTTTCACCATAGCCGTCTATGGGCTTCCAAATATCACTTTGCCAATTCCACAAGAACTGTCTTAGCGAAAGTCTTCTTCAGGGGAAAGCTGTAACTCTATGAGATGATTTCACAGAACACAAAGAAGTTTCTCAGAAAGCTTCTTTCTCTTTGTTATCGGAGTATATTTCCTTTGGCCCTATAGTCTTCAAAGGGATCCGAAATATCTGTTCTCAGATTCCACAGAAATAAGGCTAGCAAAGAGATCCACGAAATACAGATGTAACTCTGTGAGTGGAAGTCACATATCACAGAGCAGTTTCTCAGAAAGCTTCTTTCCAGATTTCATCGGAGGATATTTCCTTTTTCACCATAGCCCTCTAAGGGCTTCCAAATATCACTTTGCCAATTCCACAAGAACTGTCTTAGCGAAAGCCTTCTTGAGGGGAAAGCTGTAACTCTGTGAGATGATTTCACAGAACACAAAGAAGTTTCTCAGAAAACTTCTTTCTCTTTGTTATCGGAGGATATTTCCTTTGGCCCTATAGTCTTCAAAGGGACCCGAAATATCTGTTCTCAGATTCCACAGAAATAAGGCTAGCAAAGAGATCCACGAAATACAGATGTAACTCTGTGAGTGGAAGTCACATATCCCATAGCAGTTTCTCAAAAAGCTTCTTTCCAGATTTCATCGGAGGATATTTCCTTTTTCACCATTGCCGTCTACGGGCTTCCAAATATCACTTTGCCAATTCCACAAGAACTATCTTAGCGAAAGGCTTCTTGAGGGGAAAGCTGTAACTCTGTGAGATGATTTCACAGAACACAAAGAAGTTTCTCCGAAAGCTTCTTTCTCTTTGTTATCGGAGGATATTTCCTTTGGCCCTATAGTCTTCAAAGGGATCCGAAATATCTGTTCTCAGATTCCACAGAAATAAGGCTAGCAAAGAGATCCACGAAATACAGATGTAACTCTGTGAGTGGAATTCACATATCACAGAGCAGTTTCTCAGAAAGCTTCTTTCCAGATTTCATTGGAGGATATTTCCTTTTTCACCACAGCCCTCTATAGGCTTCCAAATATCACTTTGCCAATTCCACAAGAACTGTCTTAGCGAAAGGCTTCTTGAGAGGAAAGCTGTAACTCTGTGAGATGATTTCACAGAACACAGAGAAGTTTCTCAGAAAGCTTCTTTCTCTTTGTTATCGGAGGATAATTCCTTTGGCCCTATAGTCTTCAAAGCGATCCGAAATATCTATTCTCAGATTCCACAGAAATAAGGCTAGCAAAGAGATCCACGAAATACAGATGTAACTCTGTGAGTGGAAGTCACATATCCCATAGCAGTTTCTCAAAAAGCTTCTTTCCAGATTTCATCGGAGGATATTTCCTTTTTCACCATAGCCCTCTATGGGCTTCCAAATATCACTTTGCCAATTCCACAAGAACTGTCTTAGCGAAAGGCTTCTTGAGGGGAAAGCTGTAACTCTGTGAGATGATTTCACAGAACACAAAGAAGTTTCTCAGAAAGCTTCTTTCTCTTTGTTATCATAGGATAGTTCCTTTGTCCCTATAGTCTTCAAAGGGATCCGAAATATCTGTTCTCAGATTCCACAGAAATAAGGCTAGCAAAGAGATCCACGAAATACAGATGTAACTCTGTGAGTGGAAGTCACATATCACAGAGCAGTTTCTCAGAAAGCTTCTTTGCAGATTTCATCTGAGGATATTTCCTTTTTCACCATAGCCCTCTATGGGCTTCCAAATATCACTTTGCCAATTCCACAAGAACTGTCTTAGCGAAAGGCTTCTTGAGGGGAAAGCTGTAACTCTGTGAGATGATTTCACAGAACACAAAGAAGTTTCTCAGGAAGCTTCTTTCTCTTTGTTATGGGAGGATATTTCCTTTGGCCCTATAGTCTTCAAAAGGATTCTAAATATCTGCTCTCAGATTCCACAGAAATAAGGCTAGCAAAGAGATCCACGAAATACAGATGTAACTCTGTGAGTGGAATTCACATATCACAGAGCAGTTTCTCAGAAAGCTTCTTTCCAGATTTCATCGGAGGATATTTCCTTTTTCACCATAGCCCTCTATGGGCTTCCAAATATCACTTTGCCAATTCCACAAGAACTGTCTTAGCGAAAGGCTTCTTGAGAGGAAAGCTGTAACTCTGTGAGATGATTTCACAGAACACAAAGAAGTTTCTCAGAAAGCTTCTTTCTCTTTGTTATCGGAGGATAATTCCTTTGGCCCTCTAGTCTTCAAAGCGATCCGAAATATCTATTCTCAGATTCCACAGAAATAAGGCTAGCAAAGAGATCCACGAAATACAGATGTAACTCTGTGAATGGAAGTCATATATCACAGAGCAGTTTCTCAGAAAGGTTCTTTCCAGATTTCATCGGAGGATATTTCCTTTTTCAAGATAGCCCTCTATGGACTTCCAAATATCACTTTGCCAATTCCACAAGAACTGTCTTAACGAAAGGCTTCTTGAGAGGAAAGCTGTAACTCTGGGAGATGATTTCACAGAACACAATGAAGTTTCTCAGAAAGCTTCTTTCTCTTTGTTATGGGAGGATATTTCCTTTGGCCCTATAGTCTTCAAAGGGATTCTAAATATCTGCTCTCAGATTCCACAGAAATAAGGCTAGCAAAGAGATCCACGAAATACAGATGTAACTCTGTGAGTGGAAGTCACATATCACAGAGCAGTTTCTCAGAAAGCTTCTTTCCAGATTTCATCTTAGGATATTTCCTTTTTCACCATCGCCCTCTATGGGCTTCCAAATATCACTTTACCAATTCCACAAGAACTGTCTTAGCGAAAGGCTTCTTGAGGGGAAAGCTGTAACTCTGTGAGATGATTTCACAGAACACAATGAAGTTTCCCAGAAAGCTTATTTCTCTTTGTTATCGGAGGATATTTCCTTTGGCCCTATAGTCTTCAAAGGGATCAGAAATATCTGTTCTCAGATTCCACAGAAATAAGGCTATCAAAGAGATCCACGAAATACAGGTATAACTCTGTGAGTTGAAGTCACATATCACAGAGCAGTTTCTCAGAAAGCTTCTTTCCAGATTTCATCGGAGGATATTTCCTTTTTCACCATAGCCTTCTATGGGCTTCAAAATATCACTTTACCAATTCCACAAGAACTGTCTTAGCGAAAGGCTTCTTGAGGGGAAAGCTGTAACTCTGTGTGATTATTTCACAGAACACAAAGAAGTTTCTCAGAAAGCTTCTTTCTCTTTGTTATCGGAGGATATTTCCTTTGGCCCTATAGTCTTCAAAGGGATCCGAAATATCTGTTCTCAGATTCCACAGAAATAAGGCTAGCAAAGAGATCCACGAAATACAGATGTAACTCTGTGAGTGGAAGTCACAGATCACAGAGCAGTTTCTCAGAAAGCTTCTTTCCAGATTTCATCTGAGGATATTTCCTTTTTCACCATAGCCCTCTATGGGCTTCCAAATATCACTTTGCGAATTCCACAAGAACTGTCTTAGCGAAAGGCTTCTTGAGGGCAAAGCTGTATCTCTGTGAGATGATTTCACAGAACACAAAGAAGTTTCTCAGAAAGCTTCTTTCTCTTTGTTATGGGAGGATATTTCCTTTGGCCCTATAGTCTTCAAAGGGATCCGAAATATCTGTTCTCAGATTCCACAGAAATAAGGCTAGCAAAGAGATCCACGAAATACAGATGTAACTCTGTGAGTGGAAGTCACATATCACAGAGCAGTGTCTCAGAAAGCTTCTTTCCAGATTTCATCTGAGGATATTTCCTTTTTCACCATAGCCCTCTATGGGCTTCCAAATATCACTTTGCCAATTCCACAAGAACTGTCTTAGCGAAAGGCTTCTTGAGGGGAAAGCTGTAACTCTGTGAGATGATTTCACAGAACACAAAGAAGTTTCTCAGGAAGCTTCCTTCTCTTTGTTATGGGAGTATATTTCCTTTGGTCCTATAGTCCTCAAAGGGATTCTAAATATCTGCTCTCAGATTGCACAGAAATAAGGCTGGCAAAGAGATCCACGAAATACAGATGTAACTCTGTGAGTGGAAGTCACATATCACAGAGCAGTTTCTCAGAAAGCTTCTTTCCAGATTTCATCGGAGGATATTTCCTTTTTCACCATAGCCCTCTATGGGCTTCCAAATATCACTTTGCAAATTCCACAAGAACTGTCTTAGCGAAAGGCTTCTTGAGAGGAAAGCTGTAACTCTGTGAGATGATTTCACAGAACACAAAGAAGGTTCTCAGAAAGCTTCTTTCTCTTTGTTATCGGAGGATAATTCCTTTGGCCCTATAGTCTTCAAAGCGATCCGAAATATCTATTCTCAGATTCCACAGAAATAAGGCTAGCAAAGAGATCCACGAAATACAGATGTAACTCTGTGAATGGAAGTCACATATCACAGAGCAGTTTCTCAGAAAGGTTCTTTCCAGATTTCATCGGAGGATATTTCCTTTTTCAAGATAGCCCTCTATGGACTTCCAAATATCACTTTGCCAATTCCACAAGAACTGTCTTAGCGAAAGGCTTCTTGAGAGGAAAGCTGTAACTCTGGGAGATGATTTCACAGAACACAATGAAGTTTCTCAGAAAGCTTCTTTCTCTTTGTTATGGGAGGATATTTCCTTTCTCCCTATAGTCATCAAAGGGATCCGAAATATCTGTTCTCAGATTCCACAGAAATAAGGCTAGCAAAGAGATCCACGAAATACAGATGTAACTCTGTGAGTGGAAGTCACATATCACAGAGCAGTTTCTCAGAAAGCTTCTTTCCAGATTTCATTGGAGGATATTTCCTTTTTCACAATAGCCCTCTATGGGCTTCCAAATATCACTTTGCCAATTCCACAAGAACTGTCTTAGCGAAAGGCTTCTTGAGGGGAATGCTGTAACTCTGTGAGATGATTTCACAGAACACAAAGAAGTTTCTCAGAACGCTTCTTTCTCTTTGTTATGGGAGGATATTTCCTTTGGCCCTATAGTCTTCAAAGGGATTCTAAATATCTGCTCTCAGTTTCCACAGAAATAAGGCTAGCAAAGAAATCCACGAAATACAGATGTAACTCTGTGAGTGGAAGTCACATATCACAGAGCAGTTTCTCAGAAAGCTTCTTTCCTGATTTCATTGGAGGATATTTCCTTTTTCACCATAGCCCTCTATGGGCTTCCAAATATCACTTTGCCAATTCCACAAGAACTGTCTTAGCGAAAGGCTTCTTGAGGGGAAAGCTGTAACTCTGTGAGATGATTTCACAGAACACAAAGAAGTTTCTCAGAAAGCTTCTTTCTCTTTGTTATGGGAGGATATTTCCTTTGGCCCTATAGTCTTCAAAGGGATCCGAAATATCTGTTCTCAGATTCCACAGAAATAAGGCTAGCAAAGAGATCCACGAAATACAGATGTAACTCTGTGAGTGGAAGTCACATATCACAGAGCAGTTTCTCAGAAAGCTTCTTTCCAGATTTCATCCGAGGATATTTCCTTTTTCACCATAGCCCTCTAGGGGCTTCCAAATATCACTTTGCCAATTCCACAAGAACTGTCTTAGCGAAAGGCTTCTTGAGGGGAAAGCTGTAATTCAATGAGATGATTTCACAGAACACAAAGAAGTTTCCAGAAAGCTTCTTTCTCTTTGTTATCGGAGGATATTTCCTTTGGCCCTATAGTCTTCAAAGGGATCCGAAATATCTGTTCTCAGATTCCACAGAAATAAGGCTAGCAAAGAGATCCACGAAATACAGATGTAACTCTGTGAGTGGAAGTCACATATCACAGAGCAGTTTCTCAGAATGCTTCTTTCCAGATTTCATCTTAGGATATTTCCTTTTTCACCATCGCCCTCTATGGGCTTCCAAATATCACTTTGCCAATTCCACAAGAACTGTCTTAGCGAAAGGCTTCTTGAGGGGAAAGCTGTAACTCTGTGAGATGATTTCACAGAACACAAAGAAGTTTCTCAGAAAGCTTCTTTCTCTTTGTTATCGGAGGATATTTCCTTTGGCCCTATAGTCTTCAAAGTGATCCGAAATATCTGTTCTGAGATTCCACAGAAATAAGGCTAGCAAAGAGATCCACGAAATACAGATGTAACTCTGTGAGTGGAAGTCACATATCACAGAGCAGTTTCTCAGAAAGCTTCTTTCCAGATTTCATCGGAGGATATTTCCTTTTTCACCATAGCCGTCTATGGGCTTCCAAATATCACTTTGCCAATTCCACAAGAACTGTCTTAGCGAAAGTCTTCTTCAGGGGAAAGCTGTAACTCTATGAGATGATTTCACAGAACACAAAGAAGTTTCTCAGAAAGCTTCTTTCTCTTTGTTATCGGAGTATATTTCCTTTGGCCCTATAGTCTTCAAAGGGATCCGAAATATCTGTTCTCAGATTCCACAGAAATAAGGCTAGCAAAGAGATCCACGAAATACAGATGTAACTCTGTGAGTGGAAGTCACATATCACAGAGCAGTTTCTCAGAAAGCTTCTTTCCAGATTTCATCCGAGGATATTTCCTTTTTCACCATAGCCCCCTATGGGCTTCCAAATATCACTTTGCCAATTCCACAAGAACTGTCTTAGCGAAAGGCTTCTTGAGGGGAAAGCTGTAACTCTGTGAGATGATTTCACAGAACACAATGAAGTTTCCCAGAAAGCTTATTTCTCTTTGTTATCGGAGGATATTTCCTTTGGCCCTATAGTCTTCAAAGGGATCAGAAATATCTGTTCTCAGATTCCACAGAAATAAGGCTATCAAAGAGATCCACGAAATACAGGTATAACTCTGTGAGTTGAAGTCACATATCACAGAGCAGTTTCTCAGAAAGCTTCTTTCCAGATTTCATCGGAGGATATTTCCTTTTTCACCATAGCCTTCTATGGGCTTCAAAATATCACTTTACCAATTCCACAAGAACTGTCTTAGCGAAAGGCTTCTTGAGGGGAAAGCTGTAACTCTGTGTGATTATTTCACAGAACACAAAGAAGTTTCTCAGAAAGCTTCTTTCTCTTTGTTATCGGAGGATATTTCCTTTGGCCCTATAGTCTTCAAAGGGATCCGAAATATCTGTTCTCAGATTCCACAGAAATAAGGCTAGCAAAGAGATCCACGAAATACAGATGTAACTCTGTGAGTGGAAGTCACAGATCACAGAGCAGTTTCTCAGAAAGCTTCTTTCCAGATTTCATCTGAGGATATTTCCTTTTTCACCATAGCCCTCTATGGGCTTCCAAATATCACTTTGCGAATTCCACAAGAACTGTCTTAGCGAAAGGCTTCTTGAGGGCAAAGCTGTATCTCTGTGAGATGATTTCACAGAACACAAAGAAGTTTCTCAGAAAGCTTCTTTCTCTTTGTTATGGGAGGATATTTCCTTTGGCCCTATAGTCTTCAAAGGGATCCGAAATATCTGTTCTCAGATTCCACAGAAATAAGGCTAGCAAAGAGATCCACGAAATACAGATGTAACTCTGTGAGTGGAAGTCACATATCACAGAGCAGTGTCTCAGAAAGCTTCTTTCCAGATTTCATCTGAGGATATTTCCTTTTTCACCATAGCCCTCTATGGGCTTCCAAATATCACTTTGCCAATTCCACAAGAACTGTCTTAGCGAAAGGCTTCTTGAGGGGAAAGCTGTAACTCTGTGAGATGATTTCACAGAACACAAAGAAGTTTCTCAGGAAGCTTCCTTCTCTTTGTTATGGGAGTATATTTCCTTTGGTCCTATAGTCCTCAAAGGGATTCTAAATATCTGCTCTCAGATTGCACAGAAATAAGGCTGGCAAAGAGATCCACGAAATACAGATGTAACTCTGTGAGTGGAAGTCACATATCACAGAGCAGTTTCTCAGAAAGCTTCTTTCCAGATTTCATCGGAGGATATTTCCTTTTTCACCATAGCCCTCTATGGGCTTCCAAATATCACTTTGCAAATTCCACAAGAACTGTCTTAGCGAAAGGCTTCTTGAGAGGAAAGCTGTAACTCTGTGAGATGATTTCACAGAACACAAAGAAGGTTCTCAGAAAGCTTCTTTCTCTTTGTTATCGGAGGATAATTCCTTTGGCCCTATAGTCTTCAAAGCGATCCGAAATATCTATTCTCAGATTCCACAGAAATAAGGCTAGCAAAGAGATCCACGAAATACAGATGTAACTCTGTGAATGGAAGTCACATATCACAGAGCAGTTTCTCAGAAAGGTTCTTTCCAGATTTCATCGGAGGATATTTCCTTTTTCAAGATAGCCCTCTATGGACTTCCAAATATCACTTTGCCAATTCCACAAGAACTGTCTTAGCGAAAGGCTTCTTGAGAGGAAAGCTGTAACTCTGGGAGATGATTTCACAGAACACAATGAAGTTTCTCAGAAAGCTTCTTTCTCTTTGTTATGGGAGGATATTTCCTTTCTCCCTATAGTCATCAAAGGGATCCGAAATATCTGTTCTCAGATTCCACAGAAATAAGGCTAGCAAAGAGATCCACGAAATACAGATGTAACTCTGTGAGTGGAAGTCACATATCACAGAGCAGTTTCTCAGAAAGCTTCTTTCCAGATTTCATTGGAGGATATTTCCTTTTTCACAATAGCCCTCTATGGGCTTCCAAATATCACTTTGCCAATTCCACAAGAACTGTCTTAGCGAAAGGCTTCTTGAGGGGAAAGCTGTAACTCTGTGAGATGATTTCACAGAACACAAAGAAGTTTCTCAGAACGCTTCTTTCTCTTTGTTATGGGAGGATATTTCCTTTGGCCCTATAGTCTTCAAAGGGATTCTAAATATCTGCTCTCAGTTTCCACAGAAATAAGGCTAGCAAAGAAATCCACGAAATACAGATGTAACTCTGTGAGTGGAAGTCACATATCACAGAGCAGTTTCTCAGAAAGCTTCTTTCCAGATTTCATCGGAGGATATTTCCTTTTTCACCATAGCCCTCTATGGGCTTCCAAATATCACTTTGCCAATTCCACAAGAACTGTCTTAGCGAAAGGCTTCTTGAGGGGAAAGCTGTAACTCTGTGAGATGATTTCACAGAACACAAAGAAGTTTCTCAGAAAGCTTCTTTCTCTTTGTTATGGGAGGATATTTCCTTTGGCCCTATAGTCTTCAAAGGGATCCGAAATATCTGTTCTCAGATTCCACAGAAATAAGGCTAGCAAAGAGATCCACGAAATACAGATGTAACTCTGTGAGTGGAAGTCACATATCACAGAGCAGTTTCTCAGAAAGCTTCTTTCCAGATTTCATCCGAGGATATTTCCTTTTTCACCATAGCCCTCTAGGGGCTTGCAAATATCACTTTGCCAATTCCACAAGAACTGTCTTAGCGAAAGTCTTCTTCAGGGGAAAGCTGTAATTCAATGAGATGATTTCACAGAACACAAAGAAGTTTCCAGAAAGCTTCTTTCTCTTTGTTATCGGAGGATATTTCCTTTGGCCCTATAGTCTTCAAAGGGATCCGAAATATCTGTTCTCAGATTCCACAGAAATAAGGCTAGCAAAGAGATCCACGAAATACAGATGTAACTCTGTGAGTGGAAGTCACATATCACAGAGCAGTTTCTCAGAATGCTTCTTTCCAGATTTCATCTTAGGATATTTCCTTTTTCACCATCGCCCTCTATGGGCTTCCAAATATCACTTTGCCAATTCCACAAGAACTGTCTTAGCGAAAGGCTTCTTGAGGGGAAAGCTGTAACTCTGTGAGATGATTTCACAGAACACAAAGAAGTTTCTCAGAAAGCTTCTTTCTCTTTGTTATCGGAGGATATTTCCTTTGGCCCTATAGTCTTCAAAGTGATCCGAAATATCTGTTCTGAGATTCCACAGAAATAAGGCTAGCAAAGAGATCCACGAAATACAGATGTAACTCTGTGAGTGGAAGTCACATATCACAGAGCAGTTTCTCAGAAAGCTTCTTTCCAGATTTCATCGGAGGATATTTCCTTTTTCACCATAGCCGTCTATGGGCTTCCAAATATCACTTTGCCAATTCCACAAGAACTGTCTTAGCGAAAGTCTTCTTCAGGGGAAAGCTGTAACTCTATGAGATGATTTCACAGAACACAAAGAAGTTTCTCAGAAAGCTTCTTTCTCTTTGTTATCGGAGTATATTTCCTTTGGCCCTATAGTCTTCAAAGGGATCCGAAATATCTGTTCTCAGATTCCACAGAAATAAGGCTAGCAAAGAGATCCACGAAATACAGATGTAACTCTGTGAGTGGAAGTCACATATCACAGAGCAGTTTCTCAGAAAGCTTCTTTCCAGATTTCATCCGAGGATATTTCCTTTTTCACCATAGCCCCCTATGGGCTTCCAAATATCACTTTGCCAATTCCACAAGAACTGTCTTAGCGAAAGCCTTCTTGAGGGGAAAGCTGTAACTCTGTGAGATGATTTCACAGAACACAAAGAAGTTTCTCAGAAAACTTCTTTCTCTTTGTTATCGGAGGATATTTCCTTTGGCCCTATAGTCTTCAAAGGGACCCGAAATATCTGTTCTCAGATTCCACAGAAATAAGGCTAGCAAAGAGATCCACGAAATACAGATGTAACTCTGTGAGTGGAAGTCACATATCCCATAGCAGTTTCTCAAAAAGCTTCTTTCCAGATTTCATCGGAGGATATTTCCTTTTTCACCATTGCCATCTATGGGCTTCCAAATATCACTTTGCCAATTCCACAAGAACTGTCTTAGCGAAAGGCTTCTTGAGGGGAAAGCTGTAACTCTGTGAGATGATTTCACAGAACACAAAGAAGTTTCTCCGAAAGCTTCTTTCTCTTTGTTATCGGAGGATATTTCCTTTGGCCCTATAGTCTTCAAAGGGATCCGAAATATCTGTTCTCAGATTCCACAGAAATAAGGCTAGCAAAGAGATCCACGAAATACAGATGTAACTCTGTGAGTGGAAGTCACATATCACAGAGCAGTTTCTGAGAAAGCTTTTTTCCAGATTTCATCGGAGGATATTTCCTTTTTCACCATTGCCCTCTAAGGGCTTCCAAATATCACTTTGCCAATTCCACAAGAACTGTCTTAGCGAAAGGCTTCTTGAGGGGAAAGCTGTAACTCTGTGAGATGATTTCACAGAACACAAAGAAGTTTCTCAGAAAGCCTCTTTCTCTTTGTTATGGGTGGTATTTCCTTTGGCCCTATAGTCTTCAAAGGGATTCTAAATATCTGCTTTCAGATTCCACAGAAATAAGGCTAGCAAAGAGATCCACGAAATGCAGATGTAACTCTGTGAGTGGAAGTCACATATCACAGAGCAGTTTCTCAGAAAGTTTCTTTCCAGATTTCATCTGAGGATATTTCCTTTTTAACCGTAGCCCTCTTTGGCCTTCCAAATATCACTTTGCCAATTCCACAAGAACTGTCTTAGCGAATGGCTTCTTGAGGGGAAAGCTGTAACTCTGTGAGATGATTTCACAGAACACAAAGAAGTTTCTCAGAAAGCTTCTTTCTCTTTGTTATCGGAGGATATTTCCTTTGGCCCTATAGTCTTCAAAGGGATCCGAAATATCTGTTCTCAGATTCCACAGAAATAAGGCTAGCAAAGAGATCCACGAAATACAGATGTAACTCTGTGAGTGGAAGTCACATATCACAGAGCAGTTTCTCAGAAAGCTTCTTTCCAGATTTCATCTTAGGATATTTCCTTTTTCACCATCGCCCTCTATGGGCTTCCAAATATCACTTTACCAATTCCACAAGAACTGTCTTAGCGAAAGGCTTCTTGAGGGGAAAGCTGTAACTCTGTGAGATGATTTCACAGAACACAATGAAGTTTCTCAGAAAACTTCTTTCTCTTTGTTATCGGAGGATATTTCCTTTGGCCCTATAGTCTTCAAAGGGACCCGAAATATCTGTTCTCAGATTCCACAGAAATAAGGCTAGCAAAGAGATCCACGAAATACAGATGTAACTCTGTGAGTGGAAGTCACATATCCCATAGCAGTTTCTCAAAAAGCTTCTTTCCAGATTTCATCGGAGGATATTTCCTTTTTCACCATTGCCATCTATGGGCTTCCAAATATCACTTTGCCAATTCCACAAGAACTGTCTTAGCGAAAGGCTTCTTGAGGGGAAAGCTGTAACTCTGTGAGATGATTTCACAGAACACAAAGAAGTTTCTCCGAAAGCTTCTTTCTCTTTGTTATCGGAGGATATTTCCTTTGGCCCTATAGTCTTCAAAGGGATCCGAAATATCTGTTCTCAGATTCCACAGAAATAAGGCTAGCAAAGAGATCCACGAAATACAGATGTAACTCTGTGAGTGGAAGTCACATATCACAGAGCAGTTTCTGAGAAAGCTTTTTTCCAGATTTCATCGGAGGATATTTCCTTTTTCACCATTGCCCTCTAAGGGCTTCCAAATATCACTTTGCCAATTCCACAAGAACTGTCTTAGCGAAAGGCTTCTTGAGGGGAAAGCTGTAACTCTGTGAGATGATTTCACAGAACACAAAGAAGTTTCTCAGAAAGCCTCTTTCTCTTTGTTATGGGTGGTATTTCCTTTGGCCCTATAGTCTTCAAAGGGATTCTAAATATCTGCTTTCAGATTCCACAGAAATAAGGCTAGCAAAGAGATCCACGAAATGCAGATGTAACTCTGTGAGTGGAAGTCACATATCACAGAGCAGTTTCTCAGAAAGTTTCTTTCCAGATTTCATCTGAGGATATTTCCTTTTTAACCATAGCCCTCTTTGGCCTTCCAAATATCACTTTGCCAATTCCACAAGAACTGTCTTAGCGAATGGCTTCTTGAGGGGAAAGCTGTAACTCTGTGAGATGATTTCACAGAACACAAAGAAGTTTCTCAGAAAGCTTCTTTCTCTTTGTTATCGGAGGATATTTCCTTTGGCCCTATAGTCTTCAAAGGGATCCGAAATATCTGTTCTCAGATTCCACAGAAATAAGGCTAGCAAAGAGATCCACGAAATACAGATGTAACTCTGTGAGTGGAAGTCACATATCACAGAGCAGTTTCTCAGAAAGCTTCTTTCCAGATTTCATCTTAGGATATTTCCTTTTTCACCATCGCCCTCTATGGGCTTCCAAATATCACTTTACCAATTCCACAAGAACTGTCTTAGCGAAAGGCTTCTTGAGGGGAAAGCTGTAACTCTGTGAGATGATTTCACAGAACACAATGAAGTTTCTCAGAAAGCTTCTTTCTCTTTGTTATCGGAGGATATTTCCTTTGGCCCTATAGTCTTCAAAGGGATCCGAAATATCTGTTCTCAGATTCCACAGAAATAAGGCTATCAAAGAGATCCACGAAATACAGGTATAACTGTGTGAGTTGAAGTCACATATCACAGAGCAGTTTCTCAGAAAGCTTCTTTCCAGATTTCATCGGAGGATATTTCCTTTTTCACCATAGCCTTCTATGGGCTTCAAAATATCACTTTACCAATTCCACAAGAACTGTCTTAGCGAAAGGCTTCTTGAGGGGAAAGCTGTAACTCTGTGTGATTATTTCACAGAACACAAAGAAGTTTCTCAGAAAGCTTCTTTCTCTTTGTTATCGGAGGATATTTCCTTTGGCCCTATAGTCTTCAAAGGGATCCGAAATATCTGTTCTCAGATTCCACAGAAATAAGGCTAGCAAAGAGATCCACGAAATACAGATGTAACTCTGTGAGTGGAAGTCACAGATCACAGAGCAGTTTCTCAGAAAGCTTCTTTCCAGATTTCATCTGAGGATATTTCCTTTTTCACCATAGCCTTCTATGGGCTTCAAAATATCACTTTGCGAATTCCACAAGAACTGTCTTAGCGAAAGGCTTCTTGAGGGCAAAGCTGTATCTCTGTGAGATGATTTCACAGAACACAAAGAAGTTTCTCAGAAAGCTTCTTTCTCTTTGTTATGGGAGGATATTTCCTTTGGCCCTATAGTCTTCAAAGGGATCCGAAATATCTGTTCTCAGATTCCACAGAAATAAGGCTAGCAAAGAGATCCACGAAATACAGATGTAACTCTGTGAGTGGAAGTCACATATCACAGAGCAGTGTCTCAGAAAGCTTCTTTCCAGATTTCATCTGAGGATATTTCCTTTTTCACCATAGCCCTCTATGGGCTTCCAAATATCACTTTGCCAATTCCACAAGAACTGTCTTAGCGAAAGGCTTCTTGAGGGGAAAGCTGTAACTCTGTGAGATGATTTCACAGAACACAAAGAAGTTTCTCAGGAAGCTTCTTTCTCTTTGTTATGGGAGGATATTTCCTTTGGCCCTATAGTCTTCAAAGGGATTCTAAATATCTGCTCTCAGATTCCACAGAAATAAGGCTAGCAAAGAGATCCACGAAATACAGATGTAACTCTGTGAGTGGAATTCACATATCACAGAGCAGTTTCTCAGAAAGCTTCTTTCCAGATTTCATTGGAGGATATTTCCTTTTTCACCACAGCCCTCTATAGGCTTCCAAATATCACTTTGCCACTTCCACAAGAACTGTCTTAGCGAAAGGCTTCTTGAGAGGAAAGCTGTAACTCTGTGAGATGATTTCACAGAACACAAAGAAGTTTCTCAGAAAGCTTCTTTCTCTTTGTTATCGGAGGATAATTCCTTTCTCCCTACAGTCTTCAAAGGGATCCGAAATATCTGTTCTCAGATTCCACAGAAATAAGGCTAGCAAAGAGATCCACGAAATACAGATGTAACTCTGTGAGTGGAAGTCACATATCACAGAGCAGTTTTTCAGAAAGCTTCTTTCCAGATTTCATTGGAGGATATTTCCTTTTTCGCCATAGCCCTCTATGGGCTTCCAAATATCACTTTGCCAATTCCACAAGAACTGTCTTAGCGAAAGGCTTCTTGAGGGGAAAGCTGTAACTCTGTGAGATGATTTCACAGAACACAAAGAAGTTTCTCAGAAAGCTTCTTTCTCTTTGTTATGGGAGGATATTTCCTTTGGTCCTATAGTCTTCAAAGGGATTCTAAATATCTGCTCTCAGATTCCACAGAAATAAGGCTAGCAAAGAGATCCACGAAATACAGATGTAACTCTGTGAGTGGAAATCACATATCATAGAGCAGTTTCTCAGAAAGCTTCTTTCCAGATTTCATCTGAGGATATTTCCTTTTTCACCATAGCCCTCTATGGGATTCCAAATATCACTTTGCCAATTCCACAAGAACTGTCTTAGCGAAAGGCTTCTTGAGGGCAAAGCTGTATCTCTGTGAGATGATTTCACAGAACACAAAGAAGTTTCTCAGAAAGCTTCCTTCTCTTTGTTATCGGAGGATATTTCCTTTGGCCCTATAGTCTTCAAAGGGATCCGAAATATCTGTTCTCAGATTCCACAGAAATAAGGCTAGCAAAGAGATCCACGAAATACAGATGTAACTCTGTGAGTGGAAGTCACATATCACAGAGCAGTTTCTCAGAAAGCTTCTTTCCAGATTTCATCGGAGGATATTTCCTTTTTCACCATAGCCCTCTATGGGCTTCCAAATATCACTTTTCCAATTCCACAAGAACTGTCTTAGCGAAAGGCTTCTTGAGGGGAAAGCTGTAACTCTGTGAGATGATTTCACAGAACACAAAGAAGTTTCTCAGGAAGCTTCCTTCTCTTTGTTATGGGAGGATATTTCCTTTGGTCCTATAGTCCTCAAAGGGATTCTAAATATCTGCTCTCAGATTGCACAGAAATAAGGCTAGCAAAGAGATCCACGAAATACAGATGTAACTCTGTGAGTGGAAGTCACATATCACAGAGCAGTTTCTCAGAAAGCTTCTTTCCAGATTTCATCGGAGGATATTTCCTTTTTCACCATAGCCCTCTATGGGCTTCCAAATATCACTTTGCCAATTCCACAAGAACTGTCTTAGCGAAAGGCTTCTTGAGAGGAAAGCTGTAACTCTGTGAGATGATTTCACAGAACACAAAGAAGGTTCTCAGAAAGCTTCTTTCTCTTTGTTATCGGAGGATAATTCCTTTGGCCCTATAGTCTTCAAAGCGATCCGAAATATCTATTCTCAGATTCCACAGAAATAAGGCTAGCAAAGAGATCCACGAAATACAGATGTAACTCTGTGAATGGAATTCACATATCACAGAGCAGTTTCTCAGAAAGGTTCTTTCCAGATTTCATCGGAGGATATTTCCTTTTTCAAAATAGCCCTCTATGGACTTCCAAATATCACTTTGCCAATTCCACAAGAACTGTCTTAGCGAAAGGCTTCTTGAGAGGAAAGCTGTAACTCTGGGAGATGATTTCACAGAACACAATGAAGTTTCTCAGAAAGCTTCTTTCTCTTTGTTATGGGAGGATATTTCCTTTCTCCCTATAGTCATCAAAGGGATCCGAAATATCTGTTCTCAGATTCCACAGAAATAAGGCTAGCAAAGAGATCCACGAAATACAGATGTAACTCTGTGAGTGGAAGTCACATATCACAGAGCAGTTTCTCAGAAAGCTTCTTTCCAGATTTCATCCGAGGATATTTCCTTTTTCACCATAGCCCTCTATGGGCTTCCAAATATCACTTTGCCAATTCCACAAGAACTGTCTTAGCGAAAGGCTTCTTGAGGGGAAAGCTGTAACTCTGTGAGATGATTTCACAGAACACAAAGAAGTTTCTCAGAAAGCTTCTTTCTCTTTGTTATCGGAGGATATTTCCTTTGGCCCTATAGTCTTCAAAGGGATCCGAAATATCTGTTCTGAGATTCCACAGAAATAAGGCTAGCAAAGAGATCCACGAAATACAGATGTAACTCTGTGAGTGGAAGTCACATATCACAGAGCAGTTTCTCAGAAAGCTTCTTTCCAGATTTCATCGGAGGATATTTCCTTTTTCACCATAGCCGTCTATGGGCTTCCAAATATCACTTTGCCAATTCCACAAGAACTGTCTTAGCGAAAGTCTTCTTCAGGGGAAAGCTGTAACTCTATGAGATGATTTCACAGAACACAAAGAAGTTTCTCAGAAAGCTTCTTTCTCTTTGTTATCGGAGTATATTTCCTTTGGCCCTATAGTCTTCAAAGGGATCCGAAATATCTGTTCTCAGATTCCACAGAAATAAGGCTAGCAAAGAGATCCACGAAATACAGATGTAACTCTGTGAGTGGAAGTCACATATCCCAGAGCAGTTTCTCAGAAAGCTTCTTTCCAGATTTCATCCGAGGATATTTCCTTTTTCACCATAGCCCTCTATGGGCTTCCAAATATCACTTTGCCAATTCCACAAGAACTGTCTTAGCGAAAGCCTTCTTGAGGGGAAAGCTGTAACTCTGTGAGATGATTTCACAGAACACAAAGAAGTTTCTCAGAAAACTTCTTTCTCTTTGTTATCGGAGGATATTTCCTTTGGCCCTATAGTCTTCAAAGGGACCCGAAATATCTGTTCTCAGATTCCACAGAAATAAGGCTAGCAAAGAGATCCACGAAATACAGATGTAACTCTGTGAGTGGAAGTCACATATCCCATAGCAGTTTCTCAAAAAGCTTCTTTCCAGATTTCATTGGAGGATATTTCCTTTTTCACCATTGCCGTCTATGGGCTTCCAAATATCACTTTGCCAATTCCACAAGAACTGTCTTAGCGAAAGGCTTCTTGAGGGGAAAGCTGTAACTCTGTGAGATGATTTCACAGAACACAAAGAAGTTTCTCCGAAAGCTTCTTTCTCTTTGTTATCGGAGGATATTTCCTTTGGCCCTATAGTCTTCAAAGGGATCCGAAATATCTGTTCTCAGATTCCACAGAAATAAGGCTAGCAAAGAGATCCACGAAATACAGATGTAACTCTGTGAGTGGAAGTCACATATCACAGAGCAGTTTCTGAGAAAGCTTTTTTCCAGATTTCATCGGAGGATATTTCCTTTTTCACCATTGCCCTCTAAGGGCTTCCAAATATCACTTTGCCAATTCCACAAGAACTGTCTTAGCGAAAGGCTTCTTGAGGGGAAAGCTGTAACTCTGTGACATGATTTCACAGAACACAAAGAAGTTTCTCAGAAAGCCTCTTTCTCTTTGTTATGGGTGGTATTTCCTTTGGCCCTATAGTCTTCAAAGGGATTCTAAATATCTGCTTTCAGATTCCACAGAAATAAGGCTAGCAAAGAGATCCACGAAATACAGATGTAACTCTGTGAGTGGAAGTCACATATCACAGAGCAGTTTCTCAGAAAGTTTCTTTCCAGATTTCATCTGAGGATATTTCCTTTTTAACCATATCCCTCTTTGGGCTTCCAAATATCACTTTGCCAATTCCACAAGAACTGTCTTAGCGAATGGCTTCTTGAGGGGAAAGCTGTAACTCTGTGAGATGATTTCACAGAACACAAAGAAGTTTCTCAGAAAGCTTCTTTCTCTTTGTTATCGGAGGATATTTCCTTTGGCCCTATAGTCTTCAAAGGGATCCGAAATATCTGTTCTCAGATTCCACAGAAATAAGGCTAGCAAAGAGATCCACGAAATACAGATGTAACTCTGTGAGTGGAAGTCACATATCACAGAGCAGTTTCTCCGAAATCTTCTTTCCAGATTTCATCCGAGGATATTTCCTTTTTCACCATAGCCCTCTATGGGCTTCCAAATATCACTTTGCCAATTCCACAAGAACTGTCTTAGCGAAAGGCTTCTTGAGGGGAAAGCTGTAACTCTGTGAGATGATTTCACAGAACACAAAGAAGTTTCTCAGAAAGCTTCTTTCTCTTTGTTTCGGAGGATATTTCCTTTGGCCCTATAGTCTTCAAAGGGATCCGAAATATCTGTTCTCAGTTTCCACAGAAATAAGGCTAGCAAAGAGATCCACGAAATACAGATATAACTCTGTGAGTGGAAGTCACATATTACAGAGCAGTTTCTCAGAAAGATTCTTTCCAGATTTCATCGGCGGATATTTTTTTTTTCACCATAGCCCTCTATGGGCTTCCAAATATCACTTTGCCAATTCCACAAGAACTGTCTTAGCGAAAGGCTTCTTGAGGGGAAAGCTGTAACTCTGTGAGATGATTTCACAGAACACAAAGAAGTTTCTCAGAGAGCTTCTTTCTCTTTGTTATGTGAGGTATTTCCTTTGGCCCTATAGTCTTCAAAGGGATTCTAAATATCTGCTTTCAGATTCCACAGAAATAAGGCTAGCAAAGAGATCCAAGAAATACAGATGTAACTCTGTGAGTGGAAGTCACATATCACAGAGCAGTTTCTCAGAAAGCTTCTTTCCAGATTTCATCGGAGGATATTTCCTTTTTCACCATAGCCCTCTATGGGCTTCCAAATATCACTTTGCCAATTCCACAAGAACTGTCTTAGCGAAAGGCTTCTTGAGGGGAAAGCTGTAACTCTGTGAGATGATTTCACAGAACACAAAGAAGTTTCTCAGAAAGCTTCTTTCTCTTTGTTATCGGAGGATATTTCCTTTGGCCCTATAGTCTTCAAAGGGATCCGAAATATCTGTTCTCAGATTCCACAGAAATAAGGCTAGCAAAGAGATCCACGAAATACAGATGTAACTCTGTGAGTGGAAGTCACATATCACAGAGCAGTTTCTCAGAAAGCTTCTTTCCAGATTTCATCGGAGGATATTTCCTTTTTCACCATAGCCCTCTATGGGCTTCCAAATATCACTTTGCCAATTCCACAAGAACTGTCTTAGCGAAAGGCTTCTTGAGGGGAAAGCTGTAACTCTGTGAGATGATTTTACAGAACACAAAGAAGTTTCTCAGAAAGCTTCTTTCTCTTTGTAATGGGAGGATATTTCCTTTGGCCCTATAGTCTTCAAAGGGATTCTAAATATCTGCTCTCAGATTCCACAGAAATAAGGCTAGCAAAGAGATCCACGAAATACAGATGTAACTCTGTGAGTGGAAGTCACATATCACAGAGCAGTTTCTCAGAAAGCTTCTTTCCTGATTTCATTGGAGGATATTTCCTTTTTCACCATAGCCCTCTATGGGCTTCCAAATATCACTTTGCCAATTCCACAAGAACTGTCTTAGCGAAAGCCTTCTTGAGGGGAAAGCTGTAACTCTGTGAGATGATTTCACAGAACACAAAGAAGTTTCTCAGAAAACTTCTTTCTCTTTGTTATCGGAGGATATTTCCTTTGGCCCTATAGTCTTCAAAGGGACCTGAAATATCTGTTCTCAGATTCCACAGAAATAAGGCTAGCAAAGAGATCCACGAAATACAGATGTAACTCTGTGAGTGGAAGTCACATATCCCAGAGCAGTTTCTCAGAAAGCTTCTTTCCAGATTTCATCGGAGGATATTTCCTTTTTCACCATAGCCGTCTATGGGCTTCCAAATATCACTTTGCCAATTACACAAGAACTGTCTTAGCGAAAGGCTTCTTGAGGGGAAAGCTGTAACTCTGTGAGATGATTTCACAGAACACAAAGAAGTTTCTCAGAAAGCTTCTTTCTCTTTGTTATGGGAGGTATTTCCTTTGGCCCTATAGTCTTCAAAGGGATTCTAAATATCTGCTTTCAGATTCCACAGAAATAAGGCTAGCAAAGAGATCCACGAAATACAGATGTAACTCTGTGAGTGGAAGTCACATATCACAGAGCAGTTTCTCAGAAAGCTTCTTTCCAGATTTCATCTGAAGATATTTCCTTTTTCACCATAGCCCTCTAGGGGCTTCCAAATATCACTTTGCCAATTCCACAAGAACTGTCTTAGCGAAAGGCTCCTAGAGGGGAAAGCTGTAACTCTGTGAGATGATTTCACAGAACACAAAGAAGTTTCTCAGAAAGCTTTTTTCTCTTTGTTATCGGAGGATATTTCCTTTGGCCCTATAGTCTTCAAAGGGATCCGAAATATCTGTTCTCAGATTCCACAGAAATAAGGCTAGCAAAGAGATCCACGAAATACAGATGTAACTCTGTGAGTGGAAGTCACATATCACAGAGCAGTTTCTCAGAAACTTCTTTCCAGATTTCATCGGAGGATATTTCCTTTTTCACCATAGCCCTCTATGGGCTTCCAAATATCACTTTGCCAATTCCACAAGAACTGTCTTAGCGAAAGGCTTCTTGAGGGGAAAGCTGTAACTCTGTGAGATGATTTCACAGAACACAAAGAAGTTTCTCAGAAAGCTTCTTTCTCTTTGTTATCGGAGGATATTTCCTTTGGCCCTATAGTCTTCAAAGGGATCCGAAATATCTGTTCTCAGATTCCACAGAAATAAGGCTAGCAAAGAGATCCACGAAATACAGATGTAACTCTGTGAGTGGAAGTCACATATCACAGAGCAGTTTCTCAGAAAGCTTCTTTCCAGATTTCATCGGAGGATATTTCCTTTTTCACCATAGCCCTCTATGGGCTTCCAAATATCACTTTGCCAATTCCACAAGAACTGTCTTAGCGAAAGGCTTCTTGAGGGGAAAGCTGTAACTCTGTGAGATGATTTTACAGAACACAAAGAAGTTTCTCAGAAAGCTTCTTTCTCTTTGTAATGGGAGGATATTTCCTTTGGCCCTATAGTCTTCAAAGGGATTCTAAATATCTGCTCTCAGATTCCACAGAAAAAAGGCTAGCAAAGAGATCCACGAAATACAGATGTAACTCTGTGAGTGGAAGTCACATATCACAGAGCAGTTTCTCAGAAAGCTTCTTTCCAGATTTCATTGGAGGATATTTCCTTTTTCACCATAGCCCTCTATGGGCTTCCAAATATCACTTTGCCAATTCCACAAGAACTGTCTTAGCGAAAGCCTTCTTGAGGGGAAAGCTGTAACTCTGTGAGATGATTTCACAGAACACAAAGAAGTTTCTCAGAAAACTTCTTTCTCTTTGTTATCGGAGGATATTTCCTTTGGCCCTATAGTCTTCAAAGGGACCCGAAATATCTGTTATCAGATTCCACAGAAATAAGGCTAGCAAAGAGATCCACGAAATACAGATGTAACTCTGTGAGTGGAAGTCACATATCCCAGAGCAGTTTCTCAGAAAGCTTCTTTCCAGATTTCATCGGAGGATATTTCCTTTTTCACCATAGCCGTCTATGGGCTTCCAAATATCACTTTGCCAATTACACAAGAACTGTCTTAGCGAAAGGCTTCTTGAGGGGAAAGCTGTAACTCTGTGAGATGATTTCACAGAACACAAAGAAGTTTCTCAGAAAGCTTCTTTCTCTTTGTTATGGGAGTTATTTCCTTTGGCCCTATAGTCTTCAAAGGGATTCTAAATATCTGCTTTCAGATTCCACAGAAATAAGGCTAGCAAAGAGATCCACGAAACACAGATGTAACTCTGTGAGTGGAGGTCTCATATCACAGAGCAGTTTCTCAGAAAGCTTCTTTCCAGATTTCATCCGAGGATATTTCCTTTTTCACCATAGCCCTCTATGGGCTTCAAATATCACTTTGCCAATTCCACAAGAACTGTCTTAGCGAAAGGATTCTTGAGGGGAAAGCTGTAACTCTGTGAGATGATTTCACAGAACACAAAGAAGTTCCTCAGAAAGCTTCTTTCTCTTTGTTATGGGAGGATATTTCCTTTGGCCCTATAGTCTTCAAAGGGATTCTAAATATCTGCTTTCAGATTCCACAGAAATAAGGCTAGCAAAGAGATCCACGAAGTACAGATGTAACTCTGTGAGTGGAAGTCACATATCACAGAGCAGTTTCTCAGAAAGCTTCTTTCCAGATTTCATCGGAGGATATTTCCTTTTTCACCTTCGCCCTCTATGGGCTTCCAAATATCACTTTGCCAATTCCACAAGAACTGTCTTAGCGAAAGGCTTCTTGAGGGGAAAGCTGTAACTCTGTGAGATGATTTCACAGAACACAAAGAAGTTTCTCAGGAAGCTTCTTTCTCTTTGTTATGGGAGGATATTTTCTTTGGCCCTATAGTCTTCAAAGGGATTCTAAATATCTGCTCTCAGATTCCACAGAAATAAGGCTAGCAAAGAGATCCACGAAATACAGATGTAACTCTGTGAGTGGAAGTCACATATCACAGAGTAGTTTCTCAGAAAGCTTCTTTCCAGATTTCATCTGAGGAGATTTCCTTTTTCATCAAAGCCCTCTATGGGCTTCCAAATATCAATTTGCCAATTCCACAAGAACTGTCTTAGCGAAAGGCTTCTTGAGGGGAAAGCTGTAATTCTGTGAGATGATTTCACAGAACACAAAGAAGTTTCTCAGAAAGCTTCTTTCTCTTTGTTATGGGAGGATATTTCCTTTGGCCCTATAGTCTTCAAAGGGATCCGAAATATCTGTTCTCAGATTCCACAGAAATAAGGCTAGCAAAGAGATCCACGAAATACAGATGTAACTCTGTGAGTGGAAGTCACATATCACAGAGCAGTTTCTCAGAAAGCTTCTTTCCAGATTTCATCGGAGGATATTTCCTTTTTCACCATAGCCCTCTATGGGATTCCAAATATCACTTTTCCAATTCCACAAGAACTGTCTTAGCGAAAGGCTTCTTGAGGGGAAAGCTGTAACTCTGTGAGATGATTTCACAGAACACAAAGAAGTTTCTCAGAAAGCTTCTTTCTCTTTGTTATGGGAGGATATTTCCTTTGGCCGTACAGTCTTCAAAGGGATTCTGAGTATCTGCTCTCAGATTCCACAGAAATAAGGCTAGCAAAGAGATCCACGAAATACAGATGTACCTCTGTGAGTGGAAGTCACATATCACAGAGCAGTCTCTCAGAAAGCTTCTTTCCAGATTTCATCGGAGGATATTTCCTATTTCACCATAGCCCTCTACGGGCTTCCAAATATCACTTTGCCAATTCCACAAGAACTGTCTTAGCGAAAGGCTTCTTGAGGGGAAAGCTGTAACTCTGTGAGATGATTTCACAGAACACAAAGAAGTTTCTCAGAAAGCTTCTTTCTCTTTTTTATGGGAGGATATTTCCTTTGGCTCTATAGTCTTCAAAGGGATCCGAAATATCTGTTCTCAGATTCCACAGAAATAAGGCTAGCAAAGAGATCCACGAAATACAGATGTAACTCTGTGAATGGAAGTCACATATCACAGAGCAGTTTCTCAGAAAGCTTCTTTCCAGATTCCATTGGAGGATATTTCCTTTTTCACCATAGCCCTCTATGGACTTCCAAATATCACTTTGGCAATTCCACAAGAACTGTCTTAGCGAAAGGCTTCTTGAGAGGAAAGCTGTAAGTCTGGGAGATGATTTCACAGAACACAATGAAGTTTCTCAGAAAGCTTCTTTCTCTTTGTTATGGGAGGATATTTCCTTTCTCCCTATAGTCTTCAAAGGGATCCGAAATATCTGTTCTCAGATTCCACAGAAATAAGGCTAGCAAATAGATCCACGAAATACAGATGTAATTCTGTGACTGGAAGTCACATATCACAGAGCAGTTCCTCAGAAAGCTTCTTTCCAGATTTCATTGGAGGATATTTCCTTTTTCACAATAGCCCTCTATGGGCTTCCAAATATCAGTTTGCCAATTCCAGAAGAACTGTTTAGCGAAAGGCTACTTGAGGGGAAAGCTGTAACTCTGGGAGATGATTTCACAGAACACAAAGAAGTTTCTCAGAAATCTTCTTTCTCTTTGTTATCGGAGGTTATTTCCTTTGGCCCTATAGTCTTCAAAGGGAACCGAAATATCTGTTCTCAGATTCCACAGAAATAAGGCTAGCAAAGAGATCCACGAAATACAGATGTAACACTGTGAGTGGAAGTCTCATATCACAGAGTAGTTTCTCAGAATGCTTCTTTCCAGATTTGATCGGAGGATATTTCCTTTTACACCATAGCCCTCTATGGGCTTCCAAATATCACTTTGCAAATTCCACAAGAACTGTCTTAGCGAAAGGCTTCTTGAGGGGAAAGCTGTAACTCTGTGAGATGATTTCACAGAACACAAAGAAGTTTCTCAGAAAGCTTCTTTCTCTTTGTTATCGGAGGATATTTCCTTTGGCCCTATAGTCTTCAAAGGGATCCGAAATATCTGTTCTCAGATTCCACAGAAATAAGGCTAGCAAAGAGGTCCACGAAATACAGATGTAACTCTGTGAGTGGAAGTCACATATCACAGAGCAGTTTCTCAGAAAGCTTCTTTCCAGATTTCATCTGAGGATATTTCCTTTTTCACCATAACCCTCTATGGGCTTCCAAATATCACTTTTGCAATTCTACAAGAACTGTCTTAGCGAAAGGCTTCTTGAGGGGAAAGCTGTAACTCTGTGAGATGATTTCACAGAACACAAAGAAGTTTCTCAGAAAGCTTCTTTCTCTTTCTTATGGGAGGATATTTCCTTTGGCCCTATAGTCTTCAAAGGGATTCTAAATATCTGCTCTCAGATTCCACAGAAATAAGGCTAGCAAAGAGATCCACGAAATACAGATGTAACTCTGTGAGTGGAAGTCACATATCACAGAGCAGTTTCTCAGAAAGCTTCTTTCCAGATTTCATCTGAGGATATTTCCTTTTTCACCATAGCCCTCTATGGGTTTCCAAATATCACTTTGCCAATTCCACAAGAACTGTCTTAGCGAAAGGCTTCTTGAGGGGAAAGCTGTAACTCTGTGAGATGATTTCACAGAACACAAAGAAGTTTCTCAGAAAGCTTCTTTCTCTTTGTTATCGGAGGATATTTCCTTTGGCCCTATAGTCTTCAAAGGGATCCGAAATATCTGTTCTCAGATTCCACAGAAATAAGGCTAGCAAAGAGGTCCACGAAATACAGATGTAACTCTGTGAGTGGAAGTCACATATCACAGAGCAGTTTCTCAGAAAGCTTCTTTCCAGATTTCATCTGAGGATATTTCCTTTTTCACCATAACCCTCTATGGGCTTCCAAATATCACTTTTGCAATTCCACAAGAACTGTCTTAGCGAAAGGCTTCTTGAGGGGAAAGCTGTAACTCTGTGAGATGATTTCACAGAACACAAAGAAGTTTCTCAGAAAGCTTCTTTCTCTTTGTTATGGGAGGATATTTCCTTTGGCCCTACAGTCTTCAAAGGGATTCTAAGTATCTGCTCTCAGATTCCACAGAAATAAGGCTAGCAAAGAGATCCACGATATACAGATGTAACTCTGTGAGTGGAAGTCACATATCACAGAGCAGTTTCTCAGAAAGCTTCTTTCCAGATTTCATCGGAGGATATTTCCTTTTTCACCATAGCCCTCTATGGGCTTCCAAATATCACTTTGCCAATTCCACAAGAACTGTTTTAGCGAAAGGCTTCTTGAGAGGAAAGCTGTAACTCTGGGAGATGATTTCACAGAACACAATGAAGTTTCTCAGAAAGCTTCTTTTTCTTTGTTATGGGAGGATATTTCCTTTCTCCCTATAGTCTTCAAAGGGATCCGAAATATCTGTTCTCAGATTCCACAGAAATAAGGCTAGCAAAGAGATCCACGAAACACAGATGTAACTCTGTGACTGGAAGTCACATATCACAGAGCAGTTTCTCAGAAAGCTTCTTTCCAGATTTCATCTGAGGATATTTCCTTTTTCACAATAGCCCTCTATGGGCTTCCAAATATCACTTTGCCAATTCCAGAAGAACTGTCTTAGCGAAAGGCTTCTTGAGGGGAAAGCTGTAACTCTGGGAAAGGATTTCACAGAACACAAAGAAATTTCTCAGAAATCTTTCTCTTTGTTATCGGAGGATATTTCCTTTGGCCCTATAGTCTTCAAAGGGATCCGAAATATCTGTTCTCAGATTCCACAGAAATAAGGCTAGCAAAGAGATCCACGAAACACAGATGTAACTCTGTGAGTGGAAGTCTCATATCCCAGAGCAGTTTCTCAGATGCTTCTTTCCAGATTTCATCGGAGGATATTTCCTTTTTCACCATAGCCCTCTATGGGCTTCCAAATATCACTTTGCCAATTCCACAAGAACTGTCTTAGCGAAAGGCTTCTTGAGGGGAAAGCTGTAACTCTGTGAGATGATTTTACAGAACACAAAGAAGTTTCTCAGAAAGCTTCTTTCTCTTTGTAATGGGAGGATATTTCCTTTGGCCCTATAGTCTTCAAAGGGATTCTAAATATCTGCTCTCAGATTCCACAGAAAAAAGGCTAGCAAAGAGATCCACGAAATACAGATGTAACTCTGTGAGTGGAAGTCACATATCACAGAGCAGTTTCTCAGAAAGCTTCTTTCCAGATTTCATTGGAGGATATTTCCTTTTTCACCATAGCCCTCTATGGGCTTCCAAATATCACTTTGCCAATTCCACAAGAACTGTCTTAGCGAAAGCCTTCTTGAGGGGAAAGCTGTAACTCTGTGAGATGATTTCACAGAACACAAAGAAGTTTCTCAGAAAACTTCTTTCTCTTTGTTATCGGAGGATATTTCCTTTGGCCCTATAGTCTTCAAAGGGACCCGAAATATCTGTTATCAGATTCCACAGAAATAAGGCTAGCAAAGAGATCCACGAAATACAGATGTAACTCTGTGAGTGGAAGTCACATATCCCAGAGCAGTTTCTCAGAAAGCTTCTTTCCAGATTTCATCGGAGGATATTTCCTTTTTCACCATAGCCGTCTATGGGCTTCCAAATATCACTTTGCCAATTACACAAGAACTGTCTTAGCGAAAGGCTTCTTGAGGGGAAAGCTGTAACTCTGTGAGATGATTTCACAGAACACAAAGAAGTTTCTCAGAAAGCTTCTTTCTCTTTGTTATGGGAGGTATTTCCTTTGGCCCTATAGTCTTCAAAGGGATTCTAAATATCTGCTTTCAGATTCCACAGAAATAAGGCTAGCAAAGAGATCCACGAAACACAGATGTAACTCTGTGAGTGGAGGTCTCATATCACAGAGCAGTTTCTCAGAAAGCTTCTTTCCAGATTTCATCCGAGGATATTTCCTTTTTCACCATAGCCCTCTATGGGCTTCAAATATCACTTTGCCAATTCCACAAGAACTGTCTTAGCGAAAGGATTCTTGAGGGGAAAGCTGTAACTCTGTGAGACGATTTCACAGAGCACAAAGAAGTTCCTCAGAAAGCTTCTTTCTCTTTGTTATGGGAGGATATTTCCTTTGGCCCTATAGTCTTCAAAGGGATTCTAAATATCTGCTTTCAGATTCCACAGAAATAAGGCTAGCAAAGAGATCCACGAAGTACAGATGTAACTCTGTGAGTGGAAGTCACATATCACAGAGCAGTTTCTCAGAAAGCTTCTTTCCAGATTTCATCGGAGGATATTTCCTTTTTCACCTTCGCCCTCTATGGGCTTCCAAATATCACTTTGCCAATTCCACAAGAACTGTCTTAGCGAAAGGCTTCTTGAGAGGAAAGCTGTAAGTCTGGGAGATGATTTCACAGAACACAATGAAGTTTCTCAGAAAGCTTCTTTCTCTTTGTTATGGGAGGATATTTCCTTTCTCCCTCTAGTCTTCAAAGGGATCCGAAATATCTGTTCTCAGATTCCACAGAAATAAGGCTAGCAAAGAGATCCACGAAATACAGATGTAACTCTGTGACTGGAAGTCACATATCACAGAGCAGTTTCTCAGAAAGCTTCTTTCCAGATTTCATTGGAGGATATTTCCTTTTTCACAATAGCCCTCTATGGGCTTCCAAATATCACTGTGCCAATTCCACAAGAACTGTCTTAGCGAAAGGCTTCTTGAGGGGAAAGCTGTAACTCTGTGAGATGATTTCAGAGAACACAAAGAAGTTTCTCAGAAATCTTCTTTCTCTTTGTTATCGGAGGATATTTCCTTTGGCCCTATAGTCTTCAAAGGGATCCGAAATATCTGTTCTCAGATTCCGCAGAAATAAGGCTAGCAAAGAGATCCACGAAATACAGATGTAACTCTGTGAGTGGAAGTCACATATCCCAGAGCAGTTTCTCAGAAAGCTTCTTTCCAGATTTCATCTGAGGATATTACCTTTTTCACCATAGCCCTCTATGGGCTTCCAAACATCACTTTGCCAATTCCACAAGAACTGTCTTAGCGAAAGGCTTCTTGAGGGGAAAGCTGTAACTCTGTGAGATGATTTCACAGAACACAAAGAAGTTTCTCAGAAAGCTTCTTTCTCTTTGTTATGGGAGGATATTTCCTTTGTCCCTATAGTCTACAAAGGGATCCGAAATATCTGTTCTCAGATTCCACAGAAATAAGGCTAGCAAAGAGATCCACGAAATACAGATGTAACTCTGTGAGGGGAAGTGACATATCACAGAGCAGTTTCTCAGAAAGCTTCTTTCCAGATTTCATCGGAGGATATTTCCTTTTTCACAATAGCCCTCGATGGGCTTCCAAATATCACTTTGCCAATTCCACAAGAACTGTCTTAGCGAAAGGCTTCTTGAGGGGAAATCTGTAACTCTGTGAGATGATTTCACAGAACACAAAGAAGTTTCTCAGAAAGCTTCTTTCTCTTTGTTATCGGAGGATATTTTCTTGGGCCCTATAGTCTTCAAAGGGATCCGAAATATCTGTTCTCAGATTCCACAGAAGTAAGGCTAGCAAAGAGATCCACGAAATACAGATATAACTCTGTGAGTGGAAGTCACATATCACAGAGCAGTTTCTCAGAAAGCTTCTTTGCAGATTTCATCGGAGGATATTTCCTTTTTCACCATAGCCCTCTATGGGCTTCAAAATATCACTTTACCAATTCCACAAGAACTGTCTTAGCGAAAGGCTTCTTGAGGGGAAAGCTGTAACTCTGTGTGATTATTTCACAGAACACAAAGAAGTTTCTCAGAAAGCTTCTTTCTCTTTGTTATGGGAGGATATTTCCTTTGGCCCTATAGTCTTCAAAGAGATCCGAAATATCTGTTCTCAGATTCCACAGAAATAAGGCTAGCAAAGAGATCCACGAAATACAGATGTAACTCTGTGAGTGGAAGTCACAGATCACAGAGTAGTTTCTCAGAAAGCTTCTTTCCAGATTTCATCGGAGGATATTTCCTTTTTCACCATAGCCCTCTATGGGCTTCCAAGTATCACTTTTTCAATTCCACAAGAACTGTCTTAGCGAAAGGCTTCTTGAGGGGAAAGCTGTAACTCTGTGAGATGATATCACAGAACACAAAGAAGTTTCTCAGGAAGCTTCTTTCTCTTTTTTATGGGAGGATATTTCCTTTGGCCCTATAGTCTTCAAAGGGATTCTAAATATCTGCTCTCAGATTCCACAGAAATAAGGCTAGCAAAGAGATCCACGAAATACAGATGTAACTCTGTGAGTGGAAGTCACATATCACAGAGCAGTTTCTCAGAAAGCTTCTTTCCAGATTTCATCGGAGGATATTTCCTTTTTCACCATAGCCCTCTATGGGCTTCCAAATATCACTTTGCCAATTCCACAAGAACTGTCTTAGCGAAAGGCTTCTTGAGGGGAAAGCTGTAACTCTGTGAGATGATTTCACAGAACACAAAGAAGGTTCTCAGAAAGCTTCTTTCTCTTTGTTATCGGAGGATATTTCCTTGGGCCCTATAGTCTTCAAAGGGATCCGAAATATCTGTTCTCAGATTCCACAGAAATAAGGCTAGCAAAGAGATGCACGAAATACAGGTATAACTCTGTGAGTTGAAGTCACATATCACAGAGCAGTTTCTCAGAAAGCTTCTTTCCAGATTTCATCGGAGGATATTTCCTTTTTCACCATAGCCTTCTATGGGCTTCAAAATATCACTTTACCAATTCCACAAGAACTGTCTTAGCGAAAGGCTTCTTGAGGGGAAAGCTGTAACTCTGTGTGATTATTTCACAGAACACAAAGAAGTTTCTCAGAAAGCTTCTTTCTCTTTGTTATCGGAGGATATTTCCTTTGGCCCTATAGTCTTCAAAGGGATCCGAAATATCTGTTCTCAGATTCCACAGAAATAAGGCTAGCAAAGAGATCCACGAAATACAGATGTAACTCTGTGAGTGGAAGTCACAGATCCCAGAGCAGTTTCTCAGAAAGCTTCTTTCCAGATTTCATCGGAGGATATTTCCTTTTTCACCATAGCCCTCTATGGGCTTCCAAATATCACTTTGCCAATTCCACAAGAACTGTCTTAGCGAAAGGCTTCTTGAGGGGAAAGCTGTAACTCTGTGAGAGGATTTCACGGAACACAAAGAAGTTTCCCCGAAAGCTTCTTTCTCTTTATTATGGGAGGATATTTCCTTTGGCCCTATAGTCCTCAAAGGGATTCTAAATATCTGCTCTCAGATTCCACAGAAATAAGGCTAGCAAAGAGATCCACGAAATACAGATGTAACTCTGTGAGTGGAAGTCACATATCATAGAGCAGTTTCTCAGAAAGCTTCTTTCCAGATTTCATCTGAGGATATTTCCTTTTTCACCATAGCCCTCTATGGGCTTCCAAATATCACTTTGCCAATTCCACAAGAACTGTCTTAGAGAAAGGCTTCTTGAGGGCAAAGCTGTAACTCTGTGAGATGATTTCACAGAACACAAAGAAGTTTCTCAGAAAGCTTCTTTCTCTTTGTTATGGGAGGATATTTCCTTTGGCCCTATAGTCTTCAAAGGGATCCGAAATATCTGTTCTCAGATTCCACAGAAATAAGGCTAGCAAAGAGATCCACGAAATACAGATGTAACTCTGTGAGTGGAAGTCACATATCACAGAGCAGTTTCTCAGAAAGCTTCTATCCAGATTTCATCGGAGGATATTTCCTTTTTCACCATAGCCCTCTATGGGCTTCCAAATATCACTTTGCCAATTCCACAAGAACTGTCTTAGCGAAAGGCTTCTTGAGGGGAAAGCTGTAACTCTGTGAGATGATTTCACAGAACACAAAGAAGTTTCTCAGGAAGCTTCTTTCTCTTTGTTATGGGAGGATATTTCCTTTGGCCCTATAGTCTTCAAAGGGATTCTAAATATCTGCTCTCAGATTCCACAGAAATAAGGCTAGCAAAGAGATCCACGAAATACAGATGTAACTCTGTGAGTGGAATTCACATATCACAGAGCAGTTTCTCAGAAAGCTTCTTTCCAGATTTCATCGGAGGATATTTCCTTTTTCACCATAGCCCTCTATGGGCTTCCAAATATCACTTTGCCAATTCCACAAGAACTGTCTTAGCGAAAGGCTTCTTGAGGGGAAAGCTGTAACTCTGTGAGATGATTTCACAGAACACAAAGAAGGTTCTCAGAAAGCTTCTTTCTCTTTGTTATCGGAGGATATTTCCTTGGGCCCTATAGTCTTCAAAGGGATCCGAAATATCTGTTCTCAGATTCCACAGAAATAAGGCTAGCAAAGAGATCCACGAAATACAGGTATAACTCTGTGAGTTGAAGTCACATATCACAGAGCAGTTTCTCAGAAAGCTTCTTTCCAGATTTCATCGGAGGATATTTCCTTTTTCACCATAGCCTTCTATGGGCTTCAAAATATCACTTTACCAATTCCACAAGAACTGTCTTAGCGAAAGGCTTCTTGAGGGGAAAGCTGTAACTCTGTGTGATTATTTCACAGAACACAAAGAAGTTTCTCAGAAAGCTTCTTTCTCTTTGTTATCGGAGGATATTTCCTTTGGCCCTATAGTCTTCAAAGGGATCCGAAATATCTGTTCTCAGATTCCACAGAAATAAGGCTAGCAAAGAGATCCACGAAATACAGATGTAACTCTGTGAGTGGAAGTCACATATCAAAGAGCAGTTTCTCAGAAAGCTTCTTTCCAGATTTCATCTGAGGATATTTCCTTTTTCATCATAGCCCTCTATGGGCTTCCAAATATCACTTTGCCAATTCCACAAGAACTGTCTTAGCGAAAGGCTTCTTGAGGGGAAAGCTGTAACTCTGTGAGATGATTTCACAGAACACAAAGAAGTTTCTCAGGAAGCTTCTTTCTCTTTGTTATGGGAGGATATTTCCTTTGGCCCTATAGTCTTCAAAGGGACTCTAAATATCTGCTCTCAGATTCCACAGAAATAAGGCTAGCAAAGAGATCCACGAAATACAGATGTAACTCTGTGAGTGGAATTCACATATCACAGAGCAGTTTCTCAGAAAGCTTCTTTCCAGATTTCATTGGAGGATATTTCCTTTTTCACCACAGCCCTCTATAGGCTTCCAAATATCACTTTGCCAATTCCACAAGAACTGTCTTAGCGAAAGGCTTCTTGAGAGGAAATCTGTAACTCTGTGAGATGATTTCACAGAACACAAAGAAGTTTCTCAGAAAGCTTCTTTCTCTTTGTTATGGGAGGATATTTCCTTTGGCCCTATAGTGTTCAAAGGGATCCGAAATATCTGTTCTCAGATTCCACAGAAATAAGGCTAGCAAAGAGATCCACGAAATACAGATGTAACTCTGTGAGTGGAAGTCACATATCACAGATCAGTTTCTCAGAAACTTCTTTCCAGATTTCATCGGAGGATTTTTCCTTTTTCACCATAGCCCTCTATGGGCTTCCAAATATCACTTTGCCAATTCCACAAGAACTGTCTTAGCGAAATGCTTCTTGAGGGGAAAGCTGTAACTCTATGAGATGATATCACAGAACACAAAGAAGTTTCCAGAAAGCTTCTTTCTCTTTGTTATCGGAGGATATTTCCTTTGGCCCTATAGTCTTCAAAGGGATCCGAAATATCTGTTCTCAGATTCCACAGAAATAAGGCTAGCAAAGAGATCCACGAAATACAGATGTAACTCTGTGAGTGGAAGTCACATATCACAGAGCAGTTTCTCAGAAAGCTTCTTTCCAGATTTCATCTTAGGATATTTCCTTTTTCATCATCGCCCTCTAAGGGCTTCCAAATATCACTTTGCCAATTCCACAAGAACTGTCTTAGCGAAAGGCTTCTCGAGGGGAAAGCTGTAACTCTGTGAGATGATTTCACAGAACACAATGAAGTTTCTCCGAAAGCTTCTTTCTCTTTGTTATCGGAGGATATTTCCTTGGGCCCTATAGTCTTCAAAGGGATCCGAAATATCTGTTCTCAGATTCCACAGAAATAAGGCTAGCAAAGAGATCCAGGAAATACAGATATAACTCTGTGAGTGGAAGTCACATATCACAGAGCAGTTTCTCAGAAAGCTTCTTTCCAGATTTCAACGGAGGATATTTCCTTTTTCACCATAGCCTTCTATGGGCTTCAAAATATCACTTTACCAATTCCACAAGAACTGTCTTAGCGAAAGGCTTCTTGCGGGGAAAGCTCTAACTCTGTGTGATTATTTCACAGAACACAAAGAAGTTTCTCAGAAAGCTTCTTTCTCTTTGTTATCGGAGGATATTTCCTTTGTCCCTATAGTCTTCAAAGGGATCCGAAATATCTGTTCTCAGATTCCACAGAAATAAGGCTAGCAAAGAGATCCACGAAATACAGATGTAACTCTGTGAGTGGAAGTCACAGATCACAGAGCAGTTTCTCAGAAAGCTTCTTTCCAGATTTCATCGGAGGATATTTCCTTTTCCACCATAGCCCTCTATGGGCTTCCAAGTATCACTTTTTCAATTCCACAAGAACTGTCTTAGCGAAAGGCTTCTTGAGGGGAAAGCTGTAACTCTGTGAGATGATTTCACAGAACACAGAGAAGTTTCTCAGAAAGCTTCTTTCTCTTTGTTATGGGAGGATATTTCCTTTGTCCCTATAGTCTTCAAAGGGATCCGAAATATCTGTTCTCAGATTCCACAGAAATAAGGCTAGCAAAGAGATCCACGAAATACAGATGTAACTCTGTGAGTGGAAGTCACATATCCCAGAGCAGTTTCTCAGAAAGCTTCTTTCCAGATTTCATCTGAGGATATTTCCTTTTTCACCATAGCCCTCTATGGGCTTCCAAATATCACTTTGCCAATTCCACAAGAACTGTCTTAGCGAAAGGCTTCTTGAGGGGAAAGCTGTAACTCTATGAGATGATTTCACAGAACACAAAGTAGTTTCTCAGAAAGCTTCTTTCTCTTTGTTATCGGAGGATATTTCCTATGGCCCTATAGTCTTCAAAGGGATCTGAAATATCTGTTCTCAGATTCCACAGAAATAAGGCTAGCAAAGAGATCCACGAAATACAGATGTAACTCTGTGAGTGGAAGTCACATATCACAGAGCAGTTTCTCAGAAAGCTTCTTTCCAGATTTCATCGGAGGATATTTCCTTTTTCACCATAGCCGTCTATGGGCTTCCAAATATCACTTTGCCAATTCCACAAGAACTGTCTTAGCGAAAGGCTTCTTGAGGGGAAAGCTGTAACTCTGTGAGATGATTTCACAGAACACAAAGAAGTTTCTCAGAAAGCTTCTTTCTCTTTGTTATCGGAGGATATTTCCTTTGGCCCTATAGTCTTCAAAGGGATCCGAAATATCTGTTCTCAGATTCCACAGAATTAAGGCTAGCAAAGAGATCCACGAAATACAGATGTAACTCTGTGAGTGGAAGTCACATATCACAGAGCAGTTTCTCAGAAAGCTTCTTTCCAGATTTCATCGGAGGATATTTCCTTTTTCACCATAGCCCTCTATGGGCTTCCAAATATCACTTTGCCAATTCCACAAGAACTGTCTTAGCGAAAGGCTTCTTGAGAGGAAAGCTGTAACTCTGGGAGATGATTTCACAGAACACAATGAAGTTTCTCAGAAAGCTTCTTTCTCTTTGTTATGGGAGGATATTTCCTTTCTCCCTAGAGTCTTCAAAGGGATCCGAAATATCTGTTCTCAGATTCCACAGAAATAAGGCTGGCAAAGAGATCCACGAAATACAGATGTAAGTCTGTGAGTGGAAGTCACATATCACAGAGCAGTTTCTCAGAAAGCTTCTTTCCAGATTTCATCGGAGGATTTTTCCTTTTTCACCATAGCCCTCTATGGGCTTCCAAATATCACTTTGCCAATTCCACAAGAACTGTCTTAGCGAAATGCTTCTTGAGGGGAAAGCTGTAACTCTATGAGATGATTTCACAGAACACAAAGAAGTTTCCAGAAAGCTTCTTTCTCTTTGTTATGGGAGGATATTTCCTTTGGCCCTATATTCTTCAAAGGGATTCTAAATATCTGCTCTCAGATTCCACAGATATAAGGCTAGCAAAGAGATCCACGAAATACAGATGTAACTCTGTGAGTGGAAGTCACATATCACAGAGCAGTTTCTCAGAAAGCTTCTTTCCAGATTTCATTGGGGGATATTTCCTTTTTCACCATAGCCCTCTATGGGCTTCCAAATATCACTTTGCCAATTCCACAAGAACTGTCTTAGCCAAAGGCTTCTTGAGGGGAAAGGTGTAACTCTGTGTGATGATTTCAGAGAGCACAAAGAAGTTTCTCAGAAAGCTTCTTTTTCTTTGTTATTGTAGGATATTTCCTTTGGCCCTATAGTCTTCAAAGGGATCCGAAATATCTGTTCTCAGATTCCACAGAAATAAGGCTAGCAAAGAGATCCACGAAATTCAGATGTAACTCTGTGAGTTGAAGTCACATATCACAGAGCAGTTTCTCAGAAAGCTTCTTTCCAGATTTCATCGGAGGATATTTCCTTTTTCACCACAGCCCTCTATAGGCTTCCAAATATCACTTTGCCAATTCCACAAGAACTGTCTTAGCGAAAGGCTTCTTGAGAGGAAAGCTGTAACTCAGTGAGATGATTTCACAGAACACAAAGAAGTTTCTCAGAAAGCTTCTTTCTCTTTGTTATCGGAGGATAATTCCTTTGGCCCTATAGTCTTCAAAGCGATCCGAAATATCTATTCTCAGATTCCACAGAAATAAGACTAGCAAAGAGATCCAGGAAATACAGATGTAACTCTGTGAATGGAAGTCACATATCACAGAGTAGTTTCTCAGAAAAGTTCTTTCCAGATTTCATCGGAGGATATTTCCTTTTTCAAGATAGCCCTCTATGGACTTCCAAATATCACTTTGCCAATTCCACAAGAACTGTCTTAGCGAAAGGCTTCTTGAGAGGAAAGCTGTAACTCTGGGAGATGATTTCACAGAACACAATGAAGTTTCTCAGAAAGCTTCTTTCTCTTTGTTATGGGAGGATATTTCCTTTCTCCCTATAGTCTTCAAAGGGATCCGAAATATCTGTTCTCAGATTCCACAGAAATAAGGCTAGCAAAGAGATCCACGAAATACAGATGTAACTCTGTGAGTGGAAGTCACATATCACAGAGCAGTTTCTCAGAAAGCTTCTTTCCTGATTTCATTGGAGGATATTTCCTTTTTCACCATAGCCCTCTATGGGCTTCCTAATATCACTTTGCCAATTCCACAAGAACTGTTAGCGAAAGGCTTCTTGAGGGGAAAGATGTAACTCTGTGAGATGATTTCACAGAACACAAAGAAGTTTCTCAGAAAGCTTCTTTCTCTTTGTTATGGGAGGATATTTCCTTTGGCCCTATAGTCTTCAAAGGGATCCGAAATATCTGTTCTCAGATTCCACAGAAATAAGGCTAGCAAAGAGATCCACGAAATACAGATGTAACTCTGTGAGTGGAAGTCACATATCACAGAGCAGTTTCTCAGAAAGCTTCTTTCCAGATTTCATCGGAGGATTTTTCCTTTTTCACCATAGCCCTCTATGGGCTTCCAAATATCACTTTGGCAATTCCACAAGAACTGTCTTAGCGAAATGCTTCTTCAGGGGAAAGCTGTAACTCTATGAGATGATTTCACAGAACACAAAGAAGTTTCTCAGAAAGCTTCTTTCTCTTTGTTATCGGAGGATATTTGCTTTGGCCCTATAGTCTTCAAAGGGATCCGAAATATCTGTTCTCAGATTCCACAGAAATAAGGCTAGCAAAGAGATCCACGAAATACAGATGTAACTCTGTGAGTGGAAGTCACATATCCCAGAGCAGTTTCTCAGAAAGCTTCTTTCCAGATTTCATCTGAGGATATTTCCTTTTTCACCATAGCCCTCTACGGGCTTCCAAATATCACTTTGCCAATTCCGCAAGAACTGTCTTAGCGAAAGGCTTCTTGAGGAGATAGCTGTAACTCTATGAGATGATTTCACAGAACACAAAGAAGTTTCTCAGAAAGCTTCTTTCTCTTTGTTTTCGGAGGATATTTCCTTTGGCCCTATAGTCTTCAAAGGGATCCGAAATATCTGTTCTCAGATTCCACAGAAATAAGGCTAGCAAAGAGATCCACGAAATACAGATGTAACTCTGTGAGTGGAAGTCACATATCACAGAGCAGTTTCTCAGAAAGCTTCTTTCCAGATTTCATCTGAGGATATTTCCTTTTTCACCATAGCCCTGTATGGGCTTCCAAATATCACTTTGCCAGTTCCACAAGAACTGTCTTAGCGAAAGGCTTCTTGAGGGGAAAGCTGTAACTCTATGAGATGATTTCACAGAACACAAAGAAGTTTCCAGAAAGCTTCTTTCTCTTTGTTATCGGAGGATATTTCCTTTGGCCCTATAGTCTTCAAAGGGATCCGAAATATCTGTTCTCAGATTCCACAGAAATAAGGCTAGCAAAGAGATCCACGAAATACAGATGTAACTCTGTGAGTGGAAGTCACATATCACAGAGCAGTTTCTCAGAAAGCTTCTTTCCACATTTCATCTTAGGATATTTCCTTTTTCATCATCGCCCTCTATGGGCTTCCAAATATCACTTTGCCAATTCCACAAGAACTGTCTTAGCGAAAGGCTTCTCGAGGGGAAAGCTGTAACTCTGTGAGATGATTTCACAGAACACAATGAAGTTTCTCAGAAGCTTCTTTCTCTTTGTTATCGGAGGATATTTCCTTGGGCCCTATACTCTTCAAAGGGATCCGAAATATCTGTTCTCAGATTCTACAGAAATAAGGCTAGCAAAGAGATCCAGGAAATACAGATATAACCCTGTGAGTTGAAGTCACATATCACAGAGCAGTTTCTCAGAAAGCTTCTTTTCAGATTTCAACGGAGGATATTTCCTTTTTCACCATAGCCTTCTATGGGCTTCAAAATATCACTTTACCAATTCCACAAGAACTGTCTTAGCGAAAGGCTTCTTGAGGGGAAAGCTGTAACTCTGTGTGATTATTTCACAGAACACAAAGAAGTTTCTCAGAAAGCTTCTTTCTCTTTGTTATCGGAGGATATTTCCTTTGACCCTATAGTCTTCAAAGGGATCCGAAATATCTGTTCTCAGATTCCACAGAAATAAGGCTAGCAAAGAGATCCACGAAATACAGATGTAACTCTGTGAGTGGAAGTCACAGATCACAGAGCAGTTTCTCAGAAAGCTTCTTTCCAGATTTCATCGGAGGATATTTCCTTTTTCACCATAGCCCTCTATGGGCTTCCAAGTATCACTTTTTCAATTCCACAAGAACTGTCTTAGCGAAAGGCTTCTTGAGGGGAAAGTTGTAACTCTGTGAGATGATTTCACAGAACACAAAGAAGTTTCTCAGAAAGCTTCTTTCTCTTTGTTATGGGAGGATATTTCCTTTGTCCCTATAGTCTTCAAAGGGATCCGAAATATCTGTTCTCAGATTCCACAGAAATAAGGCTAGCAAAGAGATCCACGAAATACAGATTTAACTCTGTGAGTGGAAGTCACATATCACAGAGAAGTTTCTCAGAAAGCTTCTTTCCAGATTTCATCGGAGGATATTTCCTTTTTCACCATAGCCCTCTATGGGCTTCCAAATATCACTTAGCCAATACCACAAGAACTGTCTTAGCGAAAGTCTTCTCGAGGGGAACGCTGTAACTCTGTGAGATGATTTCACAGAACACAAAGAAGTTTCTCAGAAAGCTTCTTTCTCTTTGTTATGGGAGGATATTTCCTTTGGCCCTATAGTCTTCAAAGTGATCCGAAATATCTGTTCTCAGATTACACAGAAATAAGGCTAGCAAAGAGATCCACGAAATACAGATGTAACTCTGTGAGTGGAAGTCACATATCCCAGAGCAGTTTCTCAGAAAGCTTCTTTCCAGATTTCATCTGAGGATATTTCCTTTTTCACCATAGCCCTCTATGGGCTTCCAAATATCACTTTGCCAATTCCACAAGAACTGTCTTAGCGAAAGGCTTCTTGAGGAGAAAGCTGTAACTCTATGAGATGATTTCACAGAACACAAAGAAGTTTCTCAGAAAGCTTCTTTCTCTTTGTTATTGGAGGATATTTCCTTTGGCCCTATAGTCTTCAAAGGGATCCGAAATATCTGTTCTCAGATTCCACAGAAATAAGGCTAGCAAAGAGATCCACGAAATACAGATGTAACTCTGTGAGTGGAAGTCACATATCACAGAGCAGTTTCTCAGAAATCTTTTTTCCAGATTTCATCTGAGGATATTTCCTTTTTCACCATAGCCCTGTATGGGCTTCCAAATATCACTTTGCCAATTCCACAAGAACTGTCTTAGCGAAAGGCTTCTTGAAGGGAAAGCTGTAACTCTGTGAGATGATTTCACAGAACACAAGGAAGTTTCTCAGAAAGCTTCTTTCTCTTTGTTATCGGAGGATATTTCCTTTGGCCCTATAGTCTTCAAAGGGATCCGAAATATCTGTTCTCAGATTCCACAGAAATAAGGCTAGCAAGAGATCCACGAAATACAGATGTAACTCTGTGAGTGGAAGTCACATATCACAGAGCAGTTTCTCAGAAAGCTTCTTTCCAGATTTCATCGGAGGATATTTCCTTTTTCACCATAGCCCGCTATGGGCTTCCAAATATCACTTTGCCAATTCCACAAGAACTGTCTTAGCGAAAGGCTTCTTTAGGTGAAAGCTGTAACTCTGTGAGATGATTTCACAGAACAGAAAGAAGTTTCTCAGAAAGCTTCTTTCTCTTTGTTATGGGAGGATATTTCCTTTGGCCCTATAGACTTCAAAGGGATTCTAAATATCTGCTCTCAGATTCCACAGAAATAAGGCTAGCAAAGAGATCCACGAAATACAGATGTAACTCTGTGAGTGGAAGTCACATATCACAGAGCAGTTTTTCAGGAAGCTTCTTTCCAGATTTCATTGGAGGATATTTCGTTTTCACCATAGCCCTCTATGGGCTTCCAAATATCACTTTGCCAATTCAACAAGAACTGTCTTAGCGAAAGACTTCTTGAGGGGAAAGGTGTAACTCTGTTTGATGATTTCAGAGAACACAAAGAAGTTTCTCAGAAAGCTTCTTTCTCTTTGTTATTGTAGGATATTTCCTTTGGCCCTATAGTCTTCAAAGGGATCCGAAATATCTCTTCTCAGATTCCACAGAAATAAGGCTAGCAAAGAGATCCACGAAATACAGATGTAACTCTGTGAGTGGAAGTCACATATCACAGAGCAGTTTCTCAGAAAGCTTCTTTCCAGATTTCATCGGAGGATATTTCCTTTTTCACCATAGCCCTCTAAGGGCTCCAAATATCTCTTTGCCAATTCCACAAGAACTGTCTTAGCGAAAGGCTTCTTGAGGGGAAAGCTGTAACTCTGTGAGATGATTTCACAGAACACAAAGAAGTTTCTCAGAAAGCTTCTTTCTCTTTGTTATGGGAGGATATTTCCTTTGGCCCTATAGACTTCAAAGGGATCCGAAATATCTCTTCTCAGATTCCACAGAAATAAGGCTAGCAAAGAGATCCACGAAATACAGATGTAACTCTGTGAGTGGAAGTCACATATCACAGAGCAGTTTCTCAGAAAGCTTCTTTCCAGATTTCATCGGAGGATATTTCCTTTTTCACCATAGCCCTCTATGGGCTTCCAAATATCACTTTGCCAATTCCACAAGAACTGTCTTAGCGAAAGGCTTCTTGAGGGGAAAGCTGTAACTCTATGAGATGATTTCACAGAACACAAAGTAGTTTCTCAGAAAGCTTCTTTCTCTTTGTTATCGGAGGATATTTCCTATGGCCCTATAGTCTTCAAAGGGATCTGAAATATCTGTTCTCAGATTCCACAGAAATAAGGCTAGCAAAGAGATCCACGAAATACAGATGTAACTCTGTGAGTGGAAGTCACATATCACAGAGCAGTTTCTCAGAAAGCTTCTTTCCAGATTTCATCGGAGGATATTTCCTTTTTCACCATAGCCCTATATGGGCTTCCAAATATCACTTTGCCAATTCCACAAGAACTGTCTTAGCGAAAGGCTTCTTGAGGGGAAAGCTGTAACTCTGTGAGATGATTTCACAGAACACAAAGAAGTTTCTCAGAAAGCTTCTTTCTCTTTGTTATCGGAGGATATTTCCTTTGGCCCTATAGTCTTCAAAGGGATCCGAAATATCTGTTCTCAGATTCCACAGAAATAAGGCTAGCAAAGAGATCCACGAAAAACAGATGTAACTCTGTGAGTGGAAGTCACATATCACAGAGCAGTTTCTCAGAAAGCTTCTTTCCAGATTTCATTGGGGGATATTTCCTTTTTCACCATAGCCCTCTATGGGCTTCCAAATATCACTTTGCCAATTCCACAAGAACTGTCTTAGCCAAAGGCTTCTTGAGGGGAAAGGTGTAACTCTGTGTGATGATTTCAGAGAGCACAAAGAAGTTTCTCAGAAAGCTTCTTTTTCTTTGTTATTGTAGGATATTTCCTTTGGCCCTATAGTCTTCAAAGGGATCCGAAATATCTGTTCTCAGATTCCACAGAAATAAGGCTAGCAAAGAGATCCACGAAATTCAGATGTACCTCTGTGAGTAGAAGTCACATATCACAGAGCAGTTTCTCAGAAAGCTTCTTTCCAGATTTCATCGGAGGATATTTCCTTTTTCACCACAGCCCTCTATAGGCTTCCAAATATCACTTTGCCAATTCCACAAGAACTGTCTTAGCGAAAGGCTTCTTGAGAGGAAAGCTGTAACTCAGTGAGATGATTTCACAGAACACAAAGAAGTTTCTCAGAAAGCTTCTTTCTCTTTGTTATCGGAGGATAATTCCTTTGGCCCTATAGTCTTCAAAGCGATCCGAAATATCTATTCTCAGATTCCACAGAAATAAGACTAGCAAAGAGATCCAGGAAATACAGATGTAACTCTGTGAATGGAAGTCACATATCACAGAGTAGTTTCTCAGAAAAGTTCTTTCCAGATTTCATCGGAGGATATTTCCTTTTTCAAGATTGCCCTCTATGGACTTCCAAATATCACTTTGCCAATTCCACAAGAACTGTCTTAGCGAAAGGCTTCTTGAGAGGAAAGCTGTAACTCTGGGAGATGATTTCACAGAACACAATGAAGTTTCTCAGAAAGCTTCTTTCTCTTTGTTATGGGAGGATATTTCCTTTCTCCCTATAGTCTTCAAAGGGATCCGAAATATCTGTTCTCAGATTCCACAGAAATAAGGCTAGCAAAGAGATCCACGAAATACAGATGTAACTCTGTGAGTGGAAGTCACATATCACAGAGCAGTTTCTCAGAAAGCTTCTTTCCTGATTTCATTGGAGGATATTTCCTTTTTCACCATAGCCCTCTATGGGCTTCCTAATATCACTTTGCCAATTCCACAAGAACTGTCTTAGCGAAAGGCTTCTTGAGGGGAAAGATGTAACTCTGTGAGATGATTTCACAGAACACAAAGAAGTTTCTCAGAAAGCTTCTTTCTCTTTGTTATGGGAGGATATTTCCTTTGGCCCTATAGTCTTCAAAGGGATCCGAAATATCTGTTCTCAGATTCCACAGAAATAAGGCTAGCAAAGAGATCCACGAAATACAGATGTAACTCTGTGAGTGGAAGTCACATATCCCAGAGCAGTTTCTCAGAAAGCTTCTTTCCAGATTTCATCTGAGGATATTTCCTTTTTCACCATAGCCCTCTATGGGCTTCCAAATATCACTTTGCCAATTCCGCAAGAACTGTCTTAGCGAAAGGCTTCTTGAGGAGATAGCTGTAACTCTATGAGATGATTTCACAGAACACAAAGAAGTTTCTCAGAAAGCTTCTTTCTCTTTGTTTTCGGAGGATATTTCCTTTGGCCCTATAGTCTTCAAAGGGATCCGAAATATCTGTTCTCAGATTCCACAGAAATAAAGCTAGCAAAGAGATCCACGAAATACAGATGTAACTCTGTGAGTGGAAGTCACATATCACAGAGCAGTTTCTCAGAAAGCTTCTTTCCAGATTTCATCTGAGGATATTTCCTTTTTCACCATAGCCCTGTATGGGCTTCCAAATATCACTTTGCCAGTTCCACAAGAACTGTCTTAGCGAAAGGCTTCTTGAGGGGAAAGCTGTAACTCTATGAGATGATTTCACAGAACACAAAGAAGTTTCCAGAAAGCTTCTTTCTCTTTGTTATCGGAGGATATTTCCTTTGGCCCTATAGTCTTCAAAGGGATCCGAAATATCTGTTCTCAGATTCCACAGAAATAAGGCTAGCAAAGAGATCCACGAAATACAGATGTAACTCTGTGAGTGGAAGTCACATATCACAGAGCAGTTTCTCAGAAAGCTTCTTTCCAGATTTCATCTTAGGATATTTCCTTTTTCATCATCGCCCTCTATGGGCTTCCAAATATCACTTTGCCAATTCCACAAGAACTGTCTTAGCGAAAGGCTTCTCGAGGGGAAAGCTGTAACTCTGTGAGATGATTTCACAGAACACAATGAAGTTTCTCAGAAAGCTTCTTTCTCTTTGTTATCGGAGGATATTTCCTTGGGCCCTATACTCTTCAAAGGGATCCGAAATATCTGTTCTCAGATTCTACAGAAATAAGGCTAGCAAAGAGATCCAGGAAATACAGATATAACCCTGTGAGTTGAAGTCACATATCACAGAGCAGTTTCTCAGAAAGCTTCTTTTCAGATTTCAACGGAGGATATTTCCTTTTTCACCATAGCCTTCTATGGGCTTCAAAATATCACTTTACCAATTCCACAAGAACTGTCTTAGCGAAAGGCTTCTTGAGGGGAAAGCTGTAACTCTGTGTGATTATTTCACAGAACACAAAGAAGTTTCTCAGAAAGCTTCTTTCTCTTTGTTATCGGAGGATATTTCCTTTGACCCTATAGTCTTCAAAGGGATCCGAAATATCTGTTCTCAGATTCCACAGAAATAAGGCTAGCAAAGAGATCCACGAAATACAGATGTAACTCTGTGAGTGGAAGTCACAGATCACAGAGCAGTTTCTCAGAAAGCTTCTTTCCAGATTTCATCGGAGGATATTTCCTTCTTCACCATAGCCCTCTATGGGCTTCCAAGTATCACTTTTTCAATTCCACAAGAACTGTCTTAGCGAAAGGCTTCTTGAGGGGAAAGTTGTAACTCTGTGAGATGATTTCACAGAACACAAAGAAGTTTCTCAGAAAGCTTCTTTCTCTTTGTTATGGGAGGATATTTCCTTTGTCCCTATAGTCTTCAAAGGGATCCGAAATATCTGTTCTCAGATTCCACAGAAATAAGGCTAGCAAAGAGATCCACGAAATACAGATTTAACTCTGTGAGTGGAAGTCACATATCACAGAGAAGTTTCTCAGAAAGCTTCTTTCCAGATTTCATCGGAGGATATTTCCTTTTTCACCATAGCCCTCTATGGGCTTCCAAATATCACTTAGCCAATACCACAAGAACTGTCTTAGCGAAAGTCTTCTCGAGGGGAACGCTGTAACTCTGTGAGATGATTTCACAGAACACAAAGAAGTTTCTCAGAAAGCTTCTTTCTCTTTGTTATGGGAGGATATTTCCTTTGGCCCTATAGTCTTCAAAGTGATCCGAAATATCTGTTCTCAGATTACACAGAAATAAGGCTAGCAAAGAGATCCACGAAATACAGATGTAACTCTGTGAGTGGAAGTCACATATCCCAGAGCAGTTTCTCAGAAAGCTTCTTTCCAGATTTCATCTGAGGATATTTCCTTTTTCACCATAGCCCTCTATGGGCTTCCAAATATCACTTTGCCAATTCCACAAGAACTGTCTTAGCGAAAGGCTTCTTGAGGAGAAAGCTGTAACTCTATGAGATGATTTCACAGAACACAAAGAAGTTTCTCAGAAAGCTTCTTTCTCTTTGTTATTGGAGGATATTTCCTTTGGCCCTATAGTCTTCAAAGGGATCCGAAATATCTGTTCTCAGATTCCACAGAAATAAGGCTAGCAAAGAGATCCACGAAATACAGATGTAACTCTGTGAGTGGAAGTCACATATCACAGAGCAGTTTTTCAGGAAGCTTCTTTCCAGATTTCATTGGAGGATATTTCGTTTTCACCATAGCCCTCTATGGGCTTCCAAATATCACTTTGCCAATTCAACAAGAACTGTCTTAGCGAAAGGCTTCTTGAGGGGAAAGGTGTAACTCTGTTTGATGATTTCAGAGAACACAAAGAAGTTTCTCAGAAAGCTTCTTTCTCTTTGTTATGGGAGGATATTTCCTTTGGCCCTATAGTCTTCAAAGGGATCCGAAATATCTCTTCTCAGATTCCACAGAAATAAGGCTAGCAAAGAGATCCACGAAATACAGATGTAACTCTGTGAGTGGAAGTCACATATCACAGAGCAGTTTCTCAGAAAGCTTCTTTCCAGATTTCATCGGAGGATATTTCCTTTTTCACCATAGCCCTCTAAGGGCTGCAAATATCTCTTTGCCAATTCCACAAGAACTGTCTTAGCGAAAGGCTTCTTGAGGGGAAAGCTGTAACTCTGTGAGATGATTTCACAGAACACAAAGAAGTTTCTCAGAAAGCTTCTTTCTCTTTGTTATGGGAGGATATTTCCTTTGGCCCTATAGACTTCAAAGGGATCCGAAATATCTCTTCTCAGATTCCACAGAAATAAGGCTAGCAAAGAGATCCACGAAATACAGATGTAACTCTGTGAGTGGAAGTCACATATCACAGAGCAGTTTCTCAGAAAGCTTCTTTCCAGATTTCATCGGAGGATATTTCCTTTTTCACCATAGCCCTCTATGGGCTTCCAAATATCACTTTGCCAATTCCACAAGAACTGTCTTAGCGAAAGGCTTCTTGAGGGGAAAGCTGTAACTCTATGAGATGATTTCACAGAACACAAAGTAGTTTCTCAGAAAGCTTCTTTCTCTTTGTTATCGGAGGATATTTCCTATGGCCCTATAGTCTTCAAAGGGATCTGAAATATCTGTTCTCAGATTCCACAGAAATAAGGCTAGCAAAGAGATCCACGAAATACAGATGTAACTCTGTGAGTGGAAGTCACATATCACAGAGCAGTTTCTCAGAAAGCTTCTTTCCAGATTTCATCGGAGGATATTTCCTTTTTCACCATAGCCCTATATGGGCTTCCAAATATCACTTTGCCAATTCCACAAGAACTGTCTTAGCGAAAGGCTTCTTGAGGGGAAAGCTGTAACTCTGTGAGATGATTTCACAGAACACAAAGAAGTTTCTCAGAAAGCTTCTTTCTCTTTGTTATCGGAGGATATTTCCTTTGGCCCTATAGTCTTCAAAGGGATCCGAAATATCTGTTCTCAGATTCCACAGAATTAAGGCTAGCAAAGAGATCCACGAAATACAGATGTAACTCTGTGAGTGGAATTCACATATCACAGAGCAGTTTCTCAGAAAGCTTCTTTCCAGATTTCATCGGAGGATATTTCCTTTTTCACCATAGCCCTCTATGGGCTTCCAAATATCACTTTGCCAATTCCACAAGAACTGTCTTAGCGAAAGGCTTCTTGAGAGGAAAGCTGTAACTCTGGGAGATGATTTCACAGAACACAATGAAGTTTCTCAGAAAGCTTCTTTCTCTTTGTTATGGGAGGATATTTCCTTTGGCCCTATAGTCTTCAAAGTGATCCGAAATATCTGTTCTCAGATTACACAGAAATAAGGCTAGCAAAGAGATCCACGAAATACAGATGTAACTCTGTGAGTGGAAGTCACATATCCCAGAGCAGTTTCTCAGAAAGCTTCTTTCCAGATTTCATCTGAGGATATTTCCTTTTTCACCATAGCCCTCTATGGGCTTCCAAATATCACTTTGCCAATTCCACAAGAACTGTCTTAGCGAAAGGCTTCTTGAGGAGAAAGCTGTAACTCTATGAGATGATTTCACAGAACACAAAGAAGTTTCTCAGAAAGCTTCTTTCTCTTTGTTATCGGAGGATATTTCCTTTGGCCCTATAGTCTTCAAAGGGATCCGAAATATCTGTTCTCAGATTCCACAGAAATAAGGCTAGCAAAGAGATCCACGAAATACAGATGTAACTCTGTGAGTGGAAGTCACATATCACAGAGCAGTTTCTCAGAAATCTTTTTTCCAGATTTCATCTGAGGATATTTCCTTTTTCACCATAGCCCTCTCTGGGCTTCCAAATATCACTTTGCCAATTCCACAAGAACTGTCTTAGCGAAAGGCTTCTTGAAGGGAAAGCTGTAACTCTGTGAGATGATTTCACAGAACACAAGGAAGTTTCTCAGAAAGCTTCTTTCTCTTTGTTATCGGAGGATATTTCCTTTGGCCCTATAGTCTTCAAAGGGATCCGAAATATCTGTTCTCAGATTCCACAGAAATAAGGCTAGCAAAGAGATCCACGAAATACAGATGTAACTCTGTGAGTGGAAGTCACATATCACAGAGCAGTTTCTCAGAAAGCTTCTTTCCAGATTTCATCGGAGGATATTTCCTTTTTCACCATAGCCCTCTATGGGCTTCCAAATATCACTTTGCCAATTCCACAAGAACTGTCTTAGCGAAAGGCTTCTTGAGAGGAAAGCTGTAACTCTGGGAGATGATTTCACAGAACACAATGAAGTTTCTCAGAAAGCTTCTTTCTCTTTGTTATGGGAGGATATTTCCTTTCTCCCTAGAGTCTTCAAAGGGATCCGAAATATCTGTTCTCAGATTCCACAGAAATAAGGCTGGCAAAGAGATCCACGAAATACAGATGTAACTCTGTGAGTGGAAGTCACATATCACAGAGCAGTTTCTCAGAAAGCTTCTTTCCAGATTTCATCGGAGGATTTTTCCTTTTTCACCATAGCCCTCTATGGGCTTCCAAATATCACTTTGCCAATTCCACAAGAACTGTCTTAGCGAAATGCTTCTTGAGGGGAAAGCTGTAACTCTATGAGATGATTTCACAGAACACAAAGAAGTTTCCAGAAAGCTTCTTTCTCTTTGTTATGGGAGGATATTTCCTTTGGCCCTATATTCTTCAAAGGGATTCTAAATATCTGCTCTCAGATTCCACAGAAATAAGGCTAGCAAAGAGATCCACGAAATACAGATGTAACTCTGTGAGTGGAAGTCACATATCACAGAGCAGTTTTTCAGAAAGCTTCTTTCCAGATTTCATTTTGGGATATTTCCTTTTTCACCATAGCCCTCTATGGGCTTCCAAATATCACTTTGCCAATTCCACAAGAACTGTCTTAGCCAAAGGCTTCTTGAGGGGAAAGGTGTAACTCTGTGTGGTGATTTCAGAGAGCACAAAGAAGTTTCTCAGAAAGCTTCTTTCTCTTTGTTAAGGGAGGATATTTCCTTTCTCCCTATAGTCTTCAAAGGGATCCGAAATATCTGTTCTCAGATTCCACAGAAATAAGGCTAGCAAAGAGATCCACGAAATACAGATGTAACTCTGTGAGTGGAAGTCACATATCACAGAGCAGTTTCTCAGAAAGCTTCTTTCCAGATTTCATCGGAGGATATTTCCTTTTTCACCACAGCCCTCTATAGGCTTCCAAATATCACTTTGCCAATTCCACAAGAACTGTCTTAGCGAAAGGCTTCTTGAGAGGAAAGCTGTAACTCAGTGAGATGATTTCACAGAACACAAAGAAGTTTCTCAGAAAGCTTCTTTCTCTTTGTTATCGGAGGATAATTACTTTGGCCCTATAGTCTTCAAAGCGATCCGAAATATCTATTCTCAGATTCCACAGAAATAAGACTAGCAAAGAGATCCAGGAAATACAGATGTAACTCTGTGAATGGAAGTCACATATCACAGAGTAGTTTCTCAGAAAGGTTCTTTCCAGATTTCATCGGAGGATATTTCCTTTTTCAAGATAGCCCTCTATGGACTTCCAAATATCACTTTGCCAATTCCACAAGAACTGTCTTAGCGAAAGGCTTCTTGAGAGGAAAGCTGTAACTCTGGGAGATGATTTCACAGAACACAATGAAGTTTCTCAGAAAGCTTCTTTCTCTTTGTTATGGGAGGATATTTCCTTTCTCCCTATAGTCTTCAAAGGGATCCGAAATATCTGTTCTCAGATTCCACAGAAATAAGGCTAGCAAAGAGATCCACGAAATACAGATGTAACTCTGTGAGTGGAAGTCACATATCACAGAGCAGTTTCTCAGAAAGCTTCTTTCCTGATTTCATCGGAGCATTTTTCCTTTTTCACCATAGCCCTCTATGGGCTTCCAAATATCACTTTGGCAATTCCACAAGAACTGTCTTAGCGAAATGCTTCTTCAGGGGAAAGCTGTAACTCTATGAGATGATTTCACAGAACACAAAGAAGTTTCCAGAAAGCTTCTTTCTCTTTGTTATCGGAGGATATTTGCTTTGGCCCTATAGTCTTCAAAGGGATCCGAAATATCTGTTCTCAGATTCCACAGAAATAAGGCTAGCAAAGAGATCCACGAAATACAGATGTAACTCTGTGAGTGGAAGTCACATATCCCAGAGCAGTTTCTCAGAAAGCTTCTTTCCAGATTTCATCTGAGGATATTTCCTTTTTCACCATAGCCCTCTATGGGCTTCCAAATATCACTTTGCCAATTCCACAAGAACTGTCTTAGCGAAAGGCTTCTTGAGAGGAAAGCTGTAACTCTGGGAGATGATTTCACAGAACACAATGAAGTTTCTCAGAAAGCTTCTTTCTCTTTGTTATCGGAGGATAATTCCTTTGGCCCTATAGTCTTCAAAGCGATCCGAAATATCTATTCTCAGATTCCACAGAAATAAGACTAGCAAAGAGATCCAGGAAATACAGATGTAACTCTGTGAATGGAAGTCACATATCACAGAGTAGTTTCTCAGAAAGGTTCTTTCCAGATTTCATCGGAGGATATTTCCTTTTTCAAGATAGCCCTCTATGGACTTCCAAATATCACTTTGCCAATTCCACAAGAACTGTCTTAGCGAAAGGCTTCTTGAGAGGAAAGCTGTAACTCTGGGAGATGATTTCACAGAACACAATGAAGTTTCTCAGAAAGCTTCTTTCTCTTTGTTATGGGAGGATATTTCCGTTCTCCCTATAGTCTTCAAAGGCATCCGAAATATCTGTTCTCAGATTCCACAGAAATAAGGCTAGCAAAGAGATCCACGAAATACAGATGTAACTCTGTGAGTGGAAGTCACATATCCCAGAGCAGTTTCTCAGAAAGCTTCTTTCCTGATTTCATTGGAGGATATTTCCTTTTTCACCATAGCCCTCTATGGGCTTCCAAATATCACTTTGCCAATTCCACAAGAACTGTCTTAGCGAAAGGCTTCTTGAGGGTAAAGATGTAACTCTGTGAGATGATTTCACAGAACACAAAGAAGTTTCTCAGAAAGCTTCTTTCTCTTTGTTATGGGAGGATATTTCCTTTGGCCCTATAGTCTTCAAAGGGATCCGAAATATCTGTTCTCAGATTCCACAGAAATAAGGCTAGCAAAGAGATCCACGAAATACAGATGTAACTCTGTGAGTGGAAGTCACATATCCCAGAGCAGTTTCTCAGAAAGCTTCTTTCCAGATTTCATCGGAGGATTTTTCCTTTTTCACCATAGCCCTCTATGGGCTTCCAAATATCACTTTGCCAATTCCACAAGAACTGTCTTAGCGAAATGCTTCTTCAGGGGAAAGCTGTAACTCTATGAGATGATTTCACAGAACACAAAGAAGTTTCTCAGAAAGCTTCTTTCTCTTTGTTATCGGAGAATATTTGCTTTGGCCCTATAGTCTTCAAAGGGATCCGAAATATCTGTCCTCAGATTCCACAGAAATAAGGTTAGCAAAGAGATCCACGAAATACAGATGTAACTCTGTGAGTGGAAGTCACATATCACAGAGCAGTTTCTCAGAAAGCTTCTTTCCAGATTTCATCTGAGAATATTTCCTTTTTCACCATAGCCCTGTATGGGCTTCCAAATATCACTTTGCCAGTTCCACAAGAACTGTCTTAGCGAAAGGCTTCTTGAGGGGAAAGCTGTAACTCTATGAGATGATTTCACAGAACACAAAGAAGTTTCCAGAAAGCTTCTTTCTCTTTGTTATCGGAGGATATTTCCTTTGGCCCTACAGTCTTCAAAGGGATCCGAAATATCTGTTCTCAGATTCCACAGAAATAAGGCTAGCAAAGAGATCCATGAAATACAGATGTAACTCTGTGAGTGGAAGTCACATATCACAGAGCAGTTTCTCAGAAAGCTTCTTTCCAGATTTCATCGGAGGATATTTCCTTTTTCACCATCGCCCTCTACGGGCTTCCAAATATCACTTTGCCAATTCCACAAGAACTGTCGTAGCGAAAGGCTTCTCGAGGGGAAAGCTGTAACTCTGTGAGATGATTTCACAGAACACAATGAAGTTTCTCAGAAAGCTTCTTTCTCTTTGTTATCGGAGGATATTTCCTTGGGCCCGATAGTCTTCAAAGGGATCCGAAATATCTGTTCTCAGATTCTACAGAAATAAGGCTAGCAAAGAGATCCAGGAAATACAGATATAACTCTGTGAGTTGAAGTCACATATCACAGTGCAGTTTCTCAGAAAGCTTCTTTTCAGATTTCAACGGAGGATATTTCCTTTTTCACCATAGCCTTCTATGGGCTTCAAAATATCACTTTACCAATTCCACAAGAACTGTCTTAGCGAAAGGCTTCTTGAGGGGAAAGCTGTAACTCTGTGTGATTATTTCACAGAACACAAAGAAGTTTCTCAGAAAGCTTCTTTCTCTTTGTTATCGGAGGATATTTCCTTTGACCCTATAGTCTTCAAAGGGATCCGAAATATCTGTTCTCAGATTCCACAGAAATAAGGCTAGCAAAGAGATCCACGAAATACAGATGTAACTCTGTGAGTGGAAGTCACAGATCACAGAGCAGTTTCTCAGAAAGCTTCTTTCCAGATTTCATCGGAGGATATTTCCTTTTTCACCATAGCCCTCTATGGGCTTCCAAGTATCACTTTTTCAATTCCACAAGAACTGTCTTAGCGAAAGGCTTCTTGAGGGGAAAGTTGTAACTCTGTGAGATGATTTCACAGAACACAAAGAAGTTTCTCAGAAAGCTTCTTTCTCTTTGTTATTGGAGGATATTTCCTTTGTCCCTATAGTCTTCAAAGGGATCCGAAATATCTGTTCTCAGATTCCACAGAAATAAGGCTAGCAAAGAGATCCACGAAATACAGATTTAACTCTGTGAGTGGAAGTCACATATCACAGAGAAGTTTCTCAGAAAGCTTCTTTCCAGATTTCATCGGAGGATATTTCCTTTTTCACCATAGCCCTCTATGGGCTTCCAAATATCACTTTGCCAATTCCACAAGTACTGTCTTAGCGAAAAGCTTCTTGAGGGGAAAGCTGTAACTCTATGAGATGATTTCACAGAACACAAAGAAGTTTCTCAGAAAGCTTCTTTCTCTTTGTTATCGGAGGATATTTCCTTGGCCCTATAGTCTTCCAAGGGATCCGTAATATCTGTTCTCAGATTCCACAGAAATAAGGCTAGCAAAGAAATCCACGAAATACAGATGTAACTCTGTGAGTGGAAGTCACATATCACAGAGCAGTTTCTCAGAAAGCTTCTTTCCATATTTCATCGGAGGATATTTCCTTTTTCACCATAGCCCTCTATGGGCTCCAAATATCACTTTGCCAATTACACAAGAACTGTCTTAGCGAAAGGCTTCTTGAGGGGAAAGCTGTAACTCTGTGAGATGATTTCACAGAACACAAAGAAGTTTCTCAGAAAGTTTCTTTCTCTCTGTTATGGGAGGATATTTCCTTTGGCCCTATAATCTTCAAAGGGATCCGAAATATCTGTTCTCAGATTCCACAGAAATAAGGCTAGCAAAGAGATCCACGAAATACAGATGTAACTCTGTGAGTGGAAGTCACATATCACAGAGCAGTTTCTCAGAAAGCTTCTTTCCAGATTTCATCGGAGGATATTTCCTTTTTCACCCTAGCCCTCTATGGGCTTCCAAATATCACTTTGCCAATTCCACAAGAACTGTCTTAGCGAAAGGCTTCTTGAGGGGAAAGCTGTAACTCTGTGAGATGATTTCACAGACACAAAGAAGTTTCTCAGAACGCTTCTTTCTCTTTGTTATGGGAGGATATTTCCTTTGGCCCTATAGTCTTCAAAGGGATTCTAAATATCTGCTCTGGGATTCCACAGAAATAAGGCTAGCAAAGAAATCCACGAAATACAGATGTACCTCTGTAGGTGGAAGTCACATATCACAGAGCAGTTTCTCAGAAAGCTTCTTTCCTGATTTCATTGGAGGATATTTCCTTTTTCACCATAGCCCTCTATGGGCTTCCAAATATCACTTCGCCAATTCCACAAGAACTGTCTTAGCGAAAGGCTTCTTGAGGGGAAAGCTGTAACTCTGTGAGATGATTTCACAGAACACAAAGAAGTTTCTCAGAAAGCTTCTTTCTCTTTGTTATGGGAGGATATTTCCTTTGGCCCTATAGTGTTCAAAGGGATCCGAAATATCTGTTCTCAGATTCCACAGAAATAAGGCTAGCGAAGAGATCCACGAAATACAGATGTAACTCTGTGAGTGGAAGTCACATATCACAGAGCAGTTTCTCAGAAAGCTTCTTTCCAGATTTCATCTGAGGATATTTCCTTTTTCACCATAGCCCTGTATGGGCTTCCAAATATCACTTTGCCAGTTCCACAAGAACTGTCTTAGCGAAAGGCTTCTGGAGGGGAAAGCTGTAACTCTATGAGATGATTTCACAGAACACAAAGAAGTTTCCAGAAAGCTTCTTTCTCTTTGTTATCCGAATATATTTCCTTTGGCCCAATAGTCTTCAAAGGGATTCGAAATATCTGTTCTCAGATTCCACAGAAATAAGGCTAGCAAAGAGATCCACGAAATACAGATGTAACTCTGTGAGTGGAAGTCACAGATCACAGAGCAGTTTCTCAGAAAGCTTCTTTCCAGATTTCATCGGAAGATATTTCCTTTTTCTCCATAGCCTTCTATGGGCTTCCAAGTATCACTTTTTCAATTCCACAAGAACTTTCTTAGCGAAAGGCTTCTTGAGGGGAAAGCTGTAACTCTGTGAGATGATTTCTCAGAACACAAAGAAGTTTCTCAGAAAGCTTCTTTCTCTTTGTTATGGGAGGATATTTCCTTTGGCCCTATAGTCTTCAAAGGGATCCGAAATATCTGTTCTCAGATTCCACAGAAATAAGGCTAGCAAAGAGATCCACGAAATACAGATGTAACTCTGTGAGTGGAAGTCACATATCACAGAGCAGTTTCTCAGAAAGCTTCTTTCCAGATTTCATCGGAGGATATTTCCTTTTTCACCATAGCCCTCTATGGGCTTCCAAATATCACTTTGCCAATACCACAAGAACTGTCTTAGCGAAAGGCTTCTCGAGGGGAAAGCCTTAACTCTGTGAGATGATTTCACAGAACACAAAGAAGTTTCTCAGAAAGCTTCTTTCTCTTTGTTATCGGAGGATATTTCCCTTGGCCCTATAGTCTTCAAAGGGATCCGAAATATCTGTTCTCAGATTCCACAGAAATAAGGCTAGCAAAGAGATCCACGAAATACAGATGTAACTCTGTGAGTGGAAGTCACATATCCCAGAGCAGTTTCTCAGAAAGCTTCTTTCCAGATTTCATCGGAGGATATTTTCTTTTTCACCGTAGCCCTCTATGGGCTTCCAAATATCACTTTGCCAATTCCACAAGAACTGTCTTAGCGAAAGGCTTCTTGAGGGGAAAGCTGCAACTCTGTGAGATGATTTCACAGAACACAAAGAAGTTTGTCAGAAAGCTTTTTTCTCTTTGTTATCGGAGGATATTTCCTTTGGCCCTATAGTCTTCAAAGGGATCCGAAATATCTGTTCTCAGATTCCACAGAAATAAGGCTAGCAAAGAGATCCACGAAATACAGATGTAACTCTGTGAGTGGAAGTCACATTTCACAGAGAAGTTTCTCAGAAAGTTTTTTCCGGATTTCATCGGAGGATATTTCCTTTTTCACCGTAGCCCTCTATGGGCTTCCAAATATCACTTTGCCAATTCCACAAGAACTGTCTTAGGGAAAGGCTTCCTGAGGGGAAAGCTGTAACTCTGGGAGATGATTTCACAGAACACAAAGAAGTTTCTCAGAAAGCTTCTTTTTGTTATCGGAGGATATTTCCTTTGGCCCTATAGTCTTCAAAGGGATCCGAAATATCTTTTCTCAGATTCCACAGAAATAAGGCTAGCAAAGAGATCCACGAAATACAGATGTAACTCTGTGAGTGGAAGTCACATATCACAGAGCAGTATCTCAGAAAGCTTCTTTCCAGATTTCATCGGAGGATATTTCCTTTTTCACCATAGCCCTCTATGGGCTTCCAAATATCACTTTGCCAATTCCACAAGAACTGTCTTAGCGAAAGGCTTCTTGAGGGGAAAGCTGTAACTCTGTGAGATGATTTCACAGAACACAAAGAAGTTTCTCAGAAAGCTTCTTTCTCTTTGTTATGGGAGGATATTTCCTTTGGCCGTATAGTCTTCAAAGGGACCCGAAATATCTGTTCTCAGATTCCACAGAAATAAGGCTAGCAAAGAGATCCACGAAATACAGATGTAACTCTGTGAGTGGAAGTCACATAACACAGAGCAGTTTCTCAGAAAGCTTTTTTGCAGATCTCATCTGCGGATATTTCCTTTTTCACCATAGCCCTCTATGGGCTTCCAAATATCACTTTGCCAATTCCACAAGAACTGTCTTAGCGAAAGGCTTCTTGAGGGAAAAGCTGTATCTCTGTGAGATGATTTCGCAGAACACAAAGAAGTTTCTCAGAAAGCTTCTTTCTCTTTGTTATGGGAGGATATTTCCTTTGGCCCTATAGTCTTCAAAGGGATCCGAAATATCTGTTCTCAGATTCCACAGAAATAAGGCTAGCAAAGAGATCCACGAAATACAGATGTAACTCTGTGAGTGGAAGTCACAGATCACAGAGCAGTTTCTCAGAAAGCTTCTTTCCAGATTTCATCGGAGGATATTTCCTTTTTCATCATAGCCCTCTATGGGCTTCCAAATATCACTTTGCCAATTCCACAAGAACTGTCTTAGCGAAAGGCTTCTTGAGGGGAAAGCGGTAACTCTATGAGATGATTTCACAGAACACAAAGAAGTTTCCAGAAAGCTTCTTTCTCTTTGTTATGGGAGGATATTTCCTTTGGCCCTATATTCTTCAAAGGGATTCTAAATATCTGCTCTCAGATTCCACAGAAATAAGGCTAGCAAAGAGATCCACGAAATACAGATGTAACTCTGTGAGTGGAAGTCACATATCACAGAGCAGTTTCTCAGAAAGCTTCTTTCCAGATTTCATTGGGGGATATTTCCTTTTTCACCATAGCCCTCTATGGGCTTCCAAATATCACTTAGCCAATACCACAAGAACTGTCTTAGCGAAAGTCTTCTCGAGGGGAACGCTGTAACTCTGTGAGATGATTTCACAGAACACAAAGAAGTTTCTCAGAAAGCTTCTTTCTCTTTGTTATGGGAGGATATTTCCTTTGGCCCTATAGTCTTCAAAGTGATCCGAAATATCTGTTCTCAGATTACACAGAAATAAGGCTAGCAAAGAGATCCACGAAATACAGATGTAACTTTGTGAGTGGAAGTCACATATCCCAGAGCAGTTTCTCAGAAAGCTTCTTTCCAGATTTCATCTGAGGATATTTCCTTTTTCACCATAGCCCTCTATGGGCTTCCAAATATCACTTTGCCAATTCCACAAGAACTGTCTTAGCGAAAGGCTTCTTGAGGAGAAAGCTGTAACTCTATGAGATGATTTCACAGAACACAAAGAAGTTTCTCAGAAAGCTTCTTTCTCTTTGTTATCGGAGGATATTTCCTTTGGCCCTATAGTCTTCAAAGGGATCCGAAATATCTGTTCTCAGATTCCACAGAAATAAGGCTAGCAAAGAGATCCACGAAATACAGATGTAACTCTGTGAGTGGAAGTCACATATCACAGAGCAGTTTCTCAGAAATCTTTTTTCCAGATTTCATCTGAGGATATTTCCTTTTTCACCATAGCCCTCTCTGGGCTTCCAAATATCACTTTGCCAATTCCACAAGAACTGTCTTAGCGAAAGGCTTCTTGAAGGGAAAGCTGTAACTCTGTGAGATGATTTCACAGAACAGAAAGAAGTTTCTCAGAAAGCTTCTTTCTCTTTGTTATGGGAGGATATTTCCTTTGGCCCTATAGACTTCAAAGGGATTCTAAATATCTGCTCTCAGATTCCACAGAAATAAGGCTAGCAAAGAGATCCACGAAATACAGATGTAACTCTGTGAGTGGAAGTCACATATCACAGAGCAGTTTTTCAGGAAGCTTCTTTCCAGATTTCATTGGAGGATATTTCGTTTTCACCATAGCCCTCTATGGGCTTCCAAATATCACTTTGCCAATTCAACAAGAACTGTCTTAGCGAAAGGCTTCTTGAGGGGAAAGGTGTAACTCTGTTTGATGATTTCAGAGAACACAAAGAAGTTTCTCAGAAAGCTTCTTTCTCTTTGTTATTGTAGGATATTTCCTTTGGCCCTATAGTCTTCAAAGGGATCCGAAATATCTCTTCTCAGATTCCACAGAAATAAGGCTAGCAAAGAGATCCACGAAATACAGATGTAACTCTGTGAGTGGAAGTCACATATCACAGAGCAGTTTCTCAGAAAGCTTCTTTCCAGATTTCATCGGAGGATATTTCCTTTTTCACCATAGCCCTCTAAGGGCTCCAAATATCTCTTTGCCAATTCCACAAGAACTGTCTTAGCGAAAGGCTTCTTGAGGGGAAAGCTGTAACTCTGTGAGATGATTTCACAGAACACAAAGAAGTTTCTCAGAAAGCTTCTTTCTCTTTGTTATGGGAGGATATTTCCTTTGGCCCTATAGACTTCAAAGGGATCCGAAATATCTCTTCTCAGATTCCACAGAAATAAGGCTAGCAAAGAGATCCACGAAATACAGATGTAACTCTGTGAGTGGAAGTCACATATCACAGAGCAGTTTCTCAGAAAGCTTCTTTCCAGATTTCATCGGAGGATATTTCCTTTTTCACCATAGCCCTCTATGGGCTTCCAAATATCACTTTGCCAATTCCACAAGAACTGTCTTAGCGAAAGGCTTCTTGAGGGGAAAGCTGTAACTCTATGAGATGATTTCACAGAACACAAAGTAGTTTCTCAGAAAGCTTCTTTCTCTTTGTTATCGGAGGATATTTCCTATGGCCCTATAGTCTTCAAAGGGATCTGAAATATCTGTTCTCAGATTCCACAGAAATAAGGCTAGCAAAGAGATCCACGAAATACAGATGTAACTCTGTGAGTGGAAGTCACATATCACAGAGCAGTTTCTCAGAAAGCTTCTTTCCAGATTTCATCGGAGGATATTTCCTTTTTCACCATAGCCCTATATGGGCTTCCAAATATCACTTTGCCAATTCCACAAGAACTGTCTTAGCGAAAGGCTTCTTGAGGGGAAAGCTGTAACTCTGTGAGATGATTTCACAGAACACAAAGAAGTTTCTCAGAAAGCTTCTTTCTCTTTGTTATCGGAGGATATTTCCTTTGGCCCTATAGTCCTCAAAGGGATCCGAAATATCTGTTCTCAGATTCCACAGAATTAAGGCTAGCAAAGAGATCCACGAAATACAGATGTAACTCTGTGAGTGGAAGTCACATATCACAGAGCAGTTTCTCAGAAAGCTTCTTTCCAGATTTCATCGGAGGATATTTCCTTTTTCACCATAGCCCTCTATGGGCTTCCAAATATCACTTTGCCAATTCCACAAGAACTGTCTTAGCGAAAGGCTTCTTGAGAGGAAAGCTGTAACTCTGGGAGATGATTTCACAGAACACAATGAAGTTTCTCAGAAAGCTTCTTTCTCTTTGTTATGGGAGGATATTTCCTTTCTCCCTAGAGTCTTCAAAGGGATCCGAAATATCTGTTCTCAGATTCCACAGAAATAAGGCTGGCAAAGAGATCCACGAAATACAGATGTAACTCTGTGAGTGGAAGTCACATATCACAGAGCAGTTTCTCAGAAAGCTTCTTTCCAGATTTCATCGGAGGATTTTTCCTTTTTCACCATAGCCCTCTATGGGCTTCCAAATATCACTTTGCCAATTCCACAAGAACTGTCTTAGCGAAATGCTTCTTGAGGGGAAAGCTGTAACTCTATGAGATGATTTCACAGAACACAAAGAAGTTTCCAGAAAGCTTCTTTCTCTTTGTTATGGGAGGATATTTCCTTTGGCCCTATATTCTTCAAAGGGATTCTAAATATCTGCTCTCAGATTCCACAGAAATAAGGCTAGCAAAGAGATCCACGAAATACAGATGTAACTCTGTGAGTGGAAGTCACATATCACAGAGCAGTTTTTCAGAAAGCTTCTTTCCAGATTTCATTGGGGGATATTTCCTTTTTCACCATAGCCCTCTATGGGCTTCCAAATATCACTTTGCCAATTCCACAAGAACTGTCTTAGCCAAAGGCTTCTTGAGGGGAAAGGTGTAACTCTGTGTGATGATTTCAGAGAGCACAAAGAAGTTTCTCAGAAAGCTTCTTTTTCTTTGTTATTGTAGGATATTTCCTTTGGCCCTATAGTCTTCAAAGGGATCCGAAATATCTGTTCTCAGATTCCACAGAAATAAGGCTAGCAAAGAGATCCACGAAATACAGATGTAACTCTGTGAGTGGAAGTCACATATCACAGAGCAGTTTCTCAGAAAGCTTCTTTCCAGATTTCATCGGAGGATATTTCCTTTTTCACCACAGCCCTCTATAGGCTTCCAAATATCACTTTGCCAATTCCACAAGAACTGTCTTAGCGAAAGGCTTCTTGTGAGGAAAGCTGTAACTCAGTGAGATGATTTCACAGAACACAAAGAAGTTTCTCAGAAAGCTTCTTTCTCTTTGTTATCGGAGGATAATTACTTTGGCCCTATAGTCTTCAAAGCGATCCGAAATATCTATTCTCAGATTCCACAGAAATAAGACTAGCAAAGAGATCCAGGAAATACAGATGTAACTCTGTGAATGGAAGTCACATATCACAGAGTAGTTTCTCAGAAAGGTTCTTTCCAGATTTCATCGGAGGATATTTCCTTTTTCAAGATAGCCCTCTATGGACTTCCAAATATCACTTTGCCAATTCCACAAGAACTGTCTTAGCGAAAGGCTTCTTGAGAGGAAAGCTGTAACTCTGGGAGATGATTTCACAGAACACAATGAAGTTTCTCAGAAAGCTTCTTTCTCTTTGTTATGGGAGGATATTTCCTTTCTCCCTATAGTCTTCAAAGGGATCCGAAATATCTGTTCTCAGATTCCACAGAAATAAGGCTAGCAAAGAGATCCACGAAATACAGATGTAACTCTGTGAGTGGAAGTCACATATCACAGAGCAGTTTCTCAGAAAGCTTCTTTCCTGATTTCATCGGAGCATTTTTCCTTTTTCACCATAGCCCTCTATGGGCTTCCAAATATCACTTTGGCAATTCCACAAGAACTGTCTTAGCGAAATGCTTCTTCAGGGGAAAGCTGTAACTCTATGAGATGATTTCACAGAACACAAAGAAGTTTCCAGAAAGCTTCTTTCTCTTTGTTATCGGAGGATATTTGCTTTGGCCCTATAGTCTTCAAAGGGATCCGAAATATCTGTTCTCAGATTCCACAGAAATAAGGCTAGCAAAGAGATCCACGAAATACAGATGTAACTCTGTGAGTGGAAGTCACATATCCCAGAGCAGTTTCTCAGAAAGCTTCTTTCCAGATTTCATCTGAGGATATTTCCTTTTTCACCATAGCCCTCTATGGGCTTCCAAATATCACTTTGCCAATTCCACAAGAACTGTCTTAGCGAAAGGCTTCTTGAGAGGAAAGCTGTAACTCTGGGAGATGATTTCACAGAACACAATGAAGTTTCTCAGAAAGCTTCTTTCTCTTTGTTATCGGAGGATAATTCCTTTGGCCCTATAGTCTTCAAAGCGATCCGAAATATCTATTCTCAGATTCCACAGAAATAAGACTAGCAAAGAGATCCAGGAAATACAGATGTAACTCTGTGAATGGAAGTCACATATCACAGAGTAGTTTCTCAGAAAGGTTCTTTCCAGATTTCATCGGAGGATATTTCCTTTTTCAAGATAGCCCTCTATGGACTTCCAAATATCACTTTGCCAATTCCACAAGAACTGTCTTAGCGAAAGGCTTCTTGAGAGGAAAGCTGTAACTCTGGGAGATGATTTCACAGAACACAATGAAGTTTCTCAGAAAGCTTCTTTCTCTTTGTTATGGGAGGATATTTCCGTTCTCCCTATAGTCTTCAAAGGGATCCGAAATATCTGTTCTCAGATTCCACAGAAATAAGGCTAGCAAAGAGATCCACGAAATACAGATGTAACTCTGTGAGTGGAAGTCACATATCCCAGAGCAGTTTCTCAGAAAGCTTCTTTCCTGATTTCATTGGAGGATATTTCCTTTTTCACCATAGCCCTCTATGGGCTTCCAAATATCACTTTGCCAATTCCACAAGAACTGTCTTAGCGAAAGGCTTCTTGAGGGGAAAGATGTAACTCTGTGAGATGATTTCACAGAACACAAAGAAGTTTCTCAGAAAGCTTCTTTCTCTTTGTTATGGGAGGATATTTCCTTTGGCCCTATAGTCTTCAAAGGGATCCGAAATATCTGTTCTCAGATTCCACAGAAATAAGGCTAGCAAAGAGATCCACGAAATACAGATGTAACTCTGTGAGTGGAAGTCACATATCACAGAGCAGTTTCTCAGAAAGCTTCTTTCCAGATTTCATCGGAGGATTTTTCCTTTTTCACCATAGCCCTCTATGGGCTTCCAAATATCACTTTGGCAATTCCACAAGAACTGTCTTAGCGAAATGCTTCTTCAGGGGAAAGCTGTAACTCTATGAGATGATTTCACAGAACACAAAGAAGTTTCTCAGAAAGCTTCTTTCTCTTTGTTATCGGAGGATATTTGCTTTGGCCCTATAGTCTTCAAAGGGATCCGAAATATCTGTCCTCAGATTCCACAGAAATAAGGCTAGCAAAGAGATCCACGAAATACAGATGTAACTCTGTGAGTGGAAGTCACATATCCCAGAGCAGTTTCTCAGAAAGCTTCTTTCCAGATTTCATCTGAGGATATTTCCTTTTTCACCATAGCCCTCTATGGGCTTCCAAATATCACTTTGCCAATTCCGCAAGAACTGTCTTAGCGAAAGGCTTCTTGAGGAGATAGCTGTAACTCTATGAGATGATTTCACAGAACACAAAAAAGTTTCTCAGAAAGCTTCTTTCTCTTTGTTTTCGGAGGATATTTCCTTTGGCCCTATAGTCTTCAAAGGGATCCGAAATATCTGTTCTCAGATTCCACAGAAATAAGGCTAGCAAAGAGATCCACGAAATACAGATGTAACTCTGTGAGTGGAAGTCACATATCACAGAGCAGTTTCTCAGAAAGCTTCTTTCCAGATTTCATCTGAGAATATTTCCTTTTTCACCATAGCCCTGTATGGGCTTCCAAATATCACTTTGCCAGTTCCACAAGAACTGTCTTAGCGAAAGGCTTCTTGAGGGGAAAGCTGTAACTCTATGAGATGATTTCACAGAACACAAAGAAGTTTCCAGAAAGCTTCTTTCTCTTTGTTATCGGAGGATATTTCCTTTGGCCCTATAGTCTTCAAAGGGATCCGAAATATCTGTTCTCAGATTCCACAGAAATAAGGCTAGCAAAGAGATCCACGAAATACAGATGTAACTCTGTGAGTGGAAGTCACATATCACAGAGCAGTTTCTCAGAAAGCTTCTTTCCATATTTCATCTTAGGATATTTCCTTTTTCACCATCGCCCTCTATGGGCTTCCAAATATCACTTTGCCAATTCCACAAGAACTGTCTTAGCGAAAGGCTTCTCGAGGGGAAAGCTGTAACTCTGTGAGATGATTTCACAGAACACAATGAAGTTTCTCAGAAAGCTTCTTTCTCTTTGTTATCGGAGGATATTTCCTTGGGCCCGATAGTCTTCAAAGGGATCCGAAATATCTGTTCTCAGATTCTACAGAAATAAGGCTAGCAAAGAGATCCAGGAAATACAGATATAACTCTGTGAGTTGAAGTCACATATCACAGTGCAGTTTCTCAGAAAGCTTCTTTTCAGATTTCAACGGAGGATATTTCCTTTTTCACCATAGCCTTCTATGGGCTTCAAAATATCACTTTACCAATTCCACAAGAACTGTCTTAGCGAAAGGCTTCTTGAGGGGAAAGCTGTAACTCTGTGTGATTATTTCACAGAACACAAAGAAGTTTCTCAGAAAGCTTCTTTCTCTTTGTTATCGGAGGATATTTCCTTTGACCCTATAGTCTTCAAAGGGATCCGAAATATCTGTTCTCAGATTCCACAGAAATAAGGCTAGCAAAGAGATCCACGAAATACAGATGTAACTCTGTGAGTGGAAGTCACAGATCACAGAGCAGTTTCTCAGAAAGCTTCTTTCCAGATTTCATCGGAGGATATTTCCTTTTTCACCAGAGCCCTCTATGGGCTTCCAAGTATCACTTTTTCAATTCCACAAGAACTGTCTTAGCGAAAGGCTTCTTGAGGGGAAAGTTGTAACTCTGTGAGATGATTTCACAGAACACAAAGAAGTTTCTCAGAAAGCTTCTTTCTCTTTGTTATGGGAGGATATTTCCTTTGTCCCTATAGTCTTCAAAGGGATCCGAAATATCTGTTCTCAGATTCCACAGAAATAAGGCTAGCAAAGAGATCCACGAAATACAGATTTACCTCTGTGAGTGGAAGTCACATATCACAGAGAAGTTTCTCAGAAAGCTTCTTTCCAGATTTCATCGGAGGATATTTCCTTTTTCACCATAGCCCTCTATGGGCTTCCAAATATCACTTTGCCAATTCCACAAGTACTGTCTTAGCGAAAAGCTTCTTGAGGGGAAAGCTGTAACTCTATGAGATGATTTCACAGAACACAAAGAAGTTTCTCAGAAAGCTTCTTTCTCTTTGTTATCGGAGGATATTTCATTTGGCCCTATAGTCTTCAAAGGGATCCGAAATATCTGTTCTCAGATTCCACAGAAATAAGGCTAGCAAAGAGATCCACGAAATACAGATGTAACTCTGTGAGTGGAAGTCACATATCACAGAGCAGTTTCTCAGAAAGCTTCTTTCCATATTTCATCGGAGGATATTTCCTTTTTCACCATAGCCCTCTATGGGCTCCAAATATCACTTTGCCAATTACAGAAGAACTGTCTTAGCGAAAGGCTTCTTGAGGGGAAAGCTGTAACTCTGTGAGATGATTTCACAGAACACAAAGAAGTTTCTCAGAAAGTTTCTTTCTCTCTGTTATGGGAGGATATTTCCTTTGGCCCTATAATCTTCAAAGGGATCCGAAATATCTGTTCTCAGATTCCACAGAAATAAGGCTAGCAAAGAGATCCACGAAATACAGATGTAACTCTGTGAGTGGAAGTCACATATCACAGAGCAGTTTCTCAGAAAGCTTCTTTCCAGATTTCATCGGAGGATATTTCCTTTTTCACCCTAGCCCTCTATGGGCTTCCAAATATCACTTTGCCAATTCCACAAGAACTGTCTTAGCGAAAGGCTTCTTGAGGGGAAAGCTGTAACTCTGTGAGATGATTTCACAGACACAAAGAAGTTTCTCAGAACGCTTCTTTCTCTTTGTTATGGGAGGATATTTCCTTTGGCCCTATAGTCTTCAAAGGGATTCTAAATATCTGCTCTGGGATTCCACAGAAATAAGGCTAGCAAAGAAATCCACGAAATACAGATGTACCTCTGTAGGTGGAAGTCACATATCACAGAGCAGTTTCTCAGAAAGCTTCTTTCCTGATTTCATTGGAGGATATTTCCTTTTTCACCATAGCCCTCTATGGGCTTCCAAAAATCACTTCGCCAATTCCACAAGAACTGTCTTAGCGAAAGGCTTCTTGAGGGGAAAGCTGTAACTCTGTGAGATGATTTCACAGAACACAAAGAAGTTTCTCAGAAAGCTTCTTTCTCTTTGTTATGGGAGGATATTTCCTTTGGCCCTATAGTGTTCAAAGGGATCCGAAATATCTGTTCTCAGATTCCACAGAAATAAGGCTAGCGAAGAGATCCACGAAATACAGATGTAACTCTGTGAGTGGAAGTCACATATCACAGAGCAGTTTCTCAGAAAGCTTCTTTCCAGATTTCATCTGAGGATATTTCCTTTTTCACCATAGCCCTGTATGGGCTTCCAAATATCACTTTGCCAGTTCCACAAGAACTGTCTTAGCGAAAGGCTTCTGGAGGGGAAAGCTGTAACTCTATGAGATGATTTCACAGAACACAAAGAAGTTTCCAGAAAGCTTCTTTCTCTTTGTTATCCGAATATATTTCCTTTGGCCCAATAGTCTTCAAAGGGATTCGAAATATCTGTTCTCAGATTCCACAGAAATAAGGCTAGCAAAGAGATCCACGAAATACAGATGTAACTCTGTGAGTGGAAGTCACAGATCACAGAGCAGTTTCTCAGAAAGCTTCTTTCCAGATTTCATCGGAAGATATTTCCTTTTTCTCCATAGCCTTCTATGGGCTTCCAAGTATCACTTTTTCAATTCCACAAGAACTTTCTTAGCGAAAGGCTTCTTGAGGGGAAAGCTGTAACTCTGTGAGATGATTTCTCAGAACACAAAGAAGTTTCTCAGAAAGCTTCTTTCTCTTTGTTATGGGAGGATATTTCCTTTGGCCCTATAGTCTTCAAAGGGATCCGAAATATCTGTTCTCAGATTCCACAGAAATAAGGCTAGCAAAGAGATCCACGAAATACAGATGTAACTCTGTGAGTGGAAGTCACATATCACTGAGCAGTTTCTCAGAAAGCTTCTTTCCAGATTTCATCGGAGGATATTTCCTTTTTCACCATAGCCCTCTATGGGCTTCCAAATATCACTTTGCCAATACCACAAGAACTGTCTTAGCGAAAGGCTTCTCGAGGGGAAAGCCTTAACTCTGTGAGATGATTTCACAGAACACAAAGAAGTTTCTCAGAAAGCTTCTTTCTCTTTGTTATCGGAGGATATTTCCCTTGGCCCTATAGTCTTCAAAGGGATCCGAAATATCTGTTCTCAGATTCCACAGAAATAAGGCTAGCAAAGAGATCCACGAAATACAGATGTAACTCTGTGAGTGGAAGTCACATATCACAGAGCAGTTTCTCAGAAAGCTTCTTTGCAGATTTCACCTGAGGATATTTCCTTTTTCCCAATAGCCCTCTATGGGCTTCCATTTATCACTTTGCCAATTCCACAAGAACTGTCTTAGCGAAAGGCTTCTTGAGGGAAAAGCTGTAACTCTGTGAGATGATTTCACAGAACACAAAGAAGTTTCTCAGAAAGCTTCTTTCTCTTTGTTATGGGAGGATATTTCCTTTTGCCCTATAGTGTTCAAAGGGATCCGAAATATCTGTTGTCAGATTCCACAGAAATAAGGCTAGCAAAGAGATCCACGAAATACAGATGTAACTCTGTGAGTGGAAGTCACATATCCCAGAGCAGTTTCTCAGAAAGCTTCTTTCCAGATTTCATCGGAGGATATTTTCTTTTTCACCGTAGCCCTATATGGGCTTCCAAATATCACTTTGCCAATTCCACAAGAACTGTCTTAGCGAAAGGCTTCTTGAGGGGAAAGCTGCAACTCTGTGAGATGATTTCACAGAACACAAAGAAGTTTGTCAGAAAGCTTTTTTCTCTTTGTTATCGGAGGATATTTCCTTTGGCCCTATAGTCTTCAAAGGGATCCGAAATATCTGTTCTCAGATTCCACAGAAATAAGGCTAGCAAAGAGATCCACGAAATACAGATGTAACTCTGTGAGTGGAAGTCACATTTCACAGAGAAGTTTCTCAGAAAGTTTTTTCCGGATTTCATCGGAGGATATTTCCTTTTTCACCATAGCCCTCTATGGGCTTCCAAATATCACTTTGCCAATTCCACAAGAACTGTCTTAGCGAAAGGCTTCTTGAGGGGAAAGCGGTAACTCTATGAGATGATTTCACAGAACACAAAGAAGTTTCTCAGCAAGCTTCTTTCTCTTTGTTATCGGAGGATATTTCCTTTGGCCCTATGGTCTTCAAAGGGATCCGAAATATCTGTTCTCAGATTCCACAGAAATAAGGCTAGCAAAGAGATCCACGAAATACAGATGTAACTCTGTGAGTGGAAGTCACATATCACAGAGCAGTTTCTCAGAAAGCTTCTTTCCAGATTTCATCGGAGGATATTTCCTTTTTCACCATAGCCCTCTATGGGCTTCCAAATATCACTTTGCCAATACCACAAGAACTGTCTTAGCGAAAGGCTTCTCGAAGGGAAAGCTGTAACTCTGTGAGATGATTTCACAGAACACAAAGAAGTTTCTCAGAAGTTTCTTTCTCTTTGTTATCGGAGGATATTTCCTTTGGGCCTATAGTCTTCAAAGGGATCCGAAATATCTGTTCTCAGATTCCACAGAAATAAGGCTAGCAAGGAGATCCACGAAATACAGATGTAACTCTGTGAGTGGAAGTCAAATATCACAGAGCAGTTTCTCAGAAAGCTTCTTTGCAGATTTCACCTGAGGATATTTCCTATTTCCCAATAGCCCTCTATGGGCTTCCAAATATCACTTTGCCAATTCCACAAGAAATGTCTTAGCGAAAGGCTTCTTGAGGGAAAAGCTGTAACTCTGTGAGATGATTTCACAGAACACAAAGAAGTTTCTCAGAAAGCTTCTTTCTCTTTGTTATGGGAGGATATATCCTTTGGCCCTATAGTCTTCAAAGGGATCCGAAATATCTGTTGTCAGATTCCACAGAAATAAGGCTAGCAAAGAGATCCACGAAATACAGATGTAACTCTGTGAGTGGAAGTCAAATATCACAGAGCAGTTTCTCAGAAAGCTTCTTTGCAGATTTCACCTGAGGATATTTCCTATTTCCCAATAGCCCTCTATGGGCTTCCAAATATCACTTTGCCAATTCCACAAGAACTGTCTTAGCGAAAGGCTTCTTGAGGGGAAAGCTGTAACTCTATGAGATGATTTCACAGAACACAAAGAAGTTTCCAGAAAGCTTCTTTCTCTTTGTTATCGGAGGATATTTCCTTTGGCCCTATAGTCTTCAAAGGGATCCGAAATATCTGTTCTCAGATTTCACAGAAATAAGGCTAGCAAAGAGATCCACGAAATACAGATGTAACTCTGTGAGTGGAAGTCACATATCACAGAGCAGTTTCTCAGAAAGCTTCTTTCCAGATTTCATCTTAGGATATTTCCTTTTTCACCATCGCCCTCTATGGGCTTCCAAATATCACTTTGCCAATTCCACAAGAACTGTCTTAGCGAAAGGCTTCTCGAGGGGAAAGCTGTAACTCCGTGAGATGATTTCACAGAACACAATGAAGTTTCTCAGAAAGCTTCTTTCTCTTTGTTATTGGAGGATATTTCCTTGGGCCCTATAGTCTTCAAAGGGATCCGAAATATCTGTTCTCAGATTCCACAGAAATAAGGCTAGCAAAGAGATCCAGGAAATACAGATATAACTCTGTGAGTTGAAGTCACATATCACAGAGCAGTTTCTCAGAAATCTTCTTTCCATATTTCAACGGAGGATATTTCCTTTTTCACCATAGCCTTCTATGGGCTTCAAAATATCACTTTACCAATTCCACAAGAACTGTCTTAGCGAAAGGCTTCTTGAGGGGAAAGCTGTAACTCTGTGTGATTATTTCACAGAACACAAAGAAGTTTCTCACAAAGCTTCTTTCTCTTTGTTATCGGAGGATATTTCCTTTCTCCCTATAGTCTTCAAAGGGATCCGAAATATCTGTTCTCAGATTCCACAGAAATAAGGCTAGCAAAGAGATCCACGAAATACAGATGTAACTCTGTGAGTGGAAGTCACAGATCATAGAGCAGTTTCTCAGAAAGCTTCTTTCCAGATTTCATCGGAGGATATTTCCTTTTTCACCATAGCCCTCTATGGGCTTCCAAGTATCACTTTTTCAATTCCACAAGAACTGTCTTAGCGAAAGGCTTCTTGAGGGGAAAGCTGTAACTCTGTGAGATGATTTCACAGAACACAAAGAAGTTTCTCAGAAAGCTTCTTTCTCTTTGTTATGGGGGGATATTTCCTTTGTCCCTATAGTCTTCAAAGGGATCCAAAATATCTGTTCTCAGATTCCACAGAAATAAGGCTAGCAAAGAGATCCACGAAATACAGATTTAACTCTGTGAGTGGAAGTCACATATCACAGAGAAGTTTCTCAGAAAGCTTCTTTCCAGATTTCATCGGAGGATATTTCCTTTTTCACCATAGCCCTCTATGGGCTTCCAAATATCACTTAGCCAATACCACAAGAACTGTCTTAGCGAAAGGCTTCTCGAGGGGAACGCTGTAACTCTGTGAGATGATTTCACAGAACACAAAGAAGTTTCTCAGAAAGCTTCTTTCTCTTTGTTATGGGAGGATATTTCCTTTGGCCCTATAGTCTTCAAAGTGATCCGAAATATCTGTTCTCAGATTACACAGAAATAAGGCTAGCAAAGAGATCCACGAAATACAGATGTAACTCTGTGAGTGGAAGTCACATATCCCAGAGCAGTTTCTCAGAAAGCTTCTTTCCAGATTTCATCTGAGGATATTTCCTTTTTCACCATAGCCCTCTATGGGCTTCCAAATATCACTTTGCCAATTCCACAAACACTGTCTTAGCGAAAGGCTTCTTGAGGAGAAAGCTGTAACTCTATGAGATGATTTCACAGAACACAAAGAAGTTTCTCAGAAAGCTTCTTTCTGTTTGTTATCGGAGGATATTTCCTTTGGCCCTATAGTCTTCAAAGGGATCCGAAATATCTGTTCTCAGATTCCACAGAAATAAGGCTAGCAAAGAGATCCACGAAATACAGATGTAACTCTGTGAGTGGAAGTCACATATCACAGAGCAGTTTCTCAGAAAGCTTCTTTCCAGATTTCATCTGAGGATATTTCCTTTTTCACCATAGCCCTCTATGGGCTTCCAAATATCACTTTGCCAATTCCACAAGAACTGTCTTAGCGAAAGGCTTCTTGAGGGGAAAGCTGTAACTCTGTGAGATGATTTCACAGAACACAAGGAAGTTTCTCAGAAACCTTCTTTCTCTTTGTTATCGGAGGATATTTCCTTTGGCCCTATAGTCTTCAAAGGGATCCGAAATATCTGTTCTCAGATTCCACAGAAATAAGGCTAGCAAGAGATCCACGAAATACAGATGTAACTCTGTGAGTGGAAGTCACATATCACAGAGCAGTTTCTCAGAAAGCTTCTTTCCAGATTTCATCGGAGGATATTTCCTTTTTCACCATAGACCGCTATGGGCTTCCAAATATCACTTTGCCAATTCCACAAGAACTGTCTTAGCGAAAGGCTTCTTTAGGGGAAAGCTGTAACTCTGTGAGATGATTTCACAGAACAGAAAGAAGTTTCTCAGAACGCTTCTTTCTCTTTGTTATGGGAGGATATTTCCTTTGGCCCTATAGTCTTCAAAGGGATTCTAAATATCTGCTCTCGGATTCCACAGAAATAAGGCTAGCAAAGAAATCCACGAAATACCGATGTAACTCTGTGAGTGGAAGTCACATATCACAGAGCAGTTTCTCAGAAAGCTTCTTTCCTGATTTCATTGGAGGATATTTCCTTTTTCACCATAGCCCTCTATGGGCTTCCAAATACACTTTGCCAATTCCACAAGAACTGTCTTAGCGAAAGGCTTCTTGAGGGGAAAGCTGTAACTCTGTGAGATGATTTCACAGAACACAAAGAAGTTTCTCAGAAAGCTTCTTTCTCTTTGTTATGGGAGGATATTTCCTTTGGCCCTATAGTCTTCAAAGGGATCCGAAATATCTGTTCTCAGATTCCACAGAAATAAGGCTAGCAAAGAGATCCACGAAATACAGATGTAACTCTGTGAGTGGAAGTCACATATCACAGAGCAGTTTCTCAGAAAGCTTCTTTCCAGATTTCATCGGAGGATATTTCCTTTTTCACCATAGCCCTCTATGGGCTTCCAAATATCACTTTGCCAATACCACAAGAACTGTCTTAGCGAAAGGCTTCTCGAAGGGAAAGCTGTAACTCTGTGAGATGATTTCACAGAACACAAAGAAGTTTCTCAGAAGTTTCTTTCTCTTTGTTATCGGAGGATATTTCCTTTGGGCCTATAGTCTTCAAAGGGATCCGAAATATCTGTTCTCAGATTCCACAGAAATAAGGCTAGCAAGGAGATCCACGAAATACAGATGTAACTCTGTGAGTGGAAGTCAAATATCACAGAGCAGTTTCTCAGAAAGCTTCTTTGCAGATTTCACCTGAGGATATTTCCTATTTCCCAATAGCCCTCTATGGGCTTCCAAATATCACTTTGCCAATTCCACAAGAAATGTCTTAGCGAAAGGCTTCTTGAGGGAAAAGCTGTAACTCTGTGAGATGATTTCACAGAACACAAAGAAGTTTCTCAGAAAGCTTCTTTCTCTTTGTTATGGGAGGATATATCCTTTGGCCCTATAGTCTTCAAAGGGATCCGAAATATCTGTTGTCAGATTCCACAGAAATAAGGCTAGCAAAGAGATCCACGAAATACAGATGTAACTCTGTGAGTGGAAGTCAAATATCACAGAGCAGTTTCTCAGAAAGCTTCTTTGCAGATTTCACCTGAGGATATTTCCTATTTCCCAATAGCCCTCTATGGGCTTCCAAATATCACTTTGCCAATTCCACAAGAACTGTCTTAGCGAAAGGCTTCTTGAGGGGAAAGCTGTAACTCTATGAGATGATTTCACAGAACACAAAGAAGTTTCCAGAAAGCTTCTTTCTCTTTGTTATCGGAGGATATTTCCTTTGGCCCTATAGTCTTCAAAGGGATCCGAAATATCTGTTCTCAGATTTCACAGAAATAAGGCTAGCAAAGAGATCCACGAAATACAGATGTAACTCTGTGAGTGGAAGTCACATATCACAGAGCAGTTTCTCAGAAAGCTTCTTTCCAGATTTCATCTTAGGATATTTCCTTTTTCACCATCGCCCTCTATGGGCTTCCAAATATCACTTTGCCAATTCCACAAGAACTGTCTTAGCGAAAGGCTTCTCGAGGGGAAAGCTGTAACTCCGTGAGATGATTTCACAGAACACAATGAAGTTTCTCAGAAAGCTTCTTTCTCTTTGTTATTGGAGGATATTTCCTTGGGCCCTATAGTCTTCAAAGGGATCCGAAATATCTGTTCTCAGATTCCACAGAAATAAGGCTAGCAAAGAGATCCAGGAAATACAGATATAACTCTGTGAGTTGAAGTCACATATCACAGAGCAGTTTCTCAGAAATCTTCTTTCCATATTTCAACGGAGGATATTTCCTTTTTCACCATAGCCTTCTATGGGCTTCAAAATATCACTTTACCAATTCCACAAGAACTGTCTTAGCGAAAGGCTTCTTGAGGGGAAAGCTGTAACTCTGTGTGATTATTTCACAGAACACAAAGAAGTTTCTCAGAAAGCTTCTTTCTCTTTGTTATCGGAGGATATTTCCTTTCTCCCTATAGTCTTCAAAGGGATCCGAAATATCTGTTCTCAGATTCCACAGAAATAAGGCTAGCAAAGAGATCCACGAAATACAGATGTAACTCTGTGAGTGGAAGTCACAGATCATAGAGCAGTTTCTCAGAAAGCTTCTTTCCAGATTTCATCGGAGGATATTTCCTTTTTCACCATAGCCCTCTATGGGCTTCCAAGTATCACTTTTTCAATTCCACAAGAACTGTCTTAGCGAAAGGCTTCTTGAGGGGAAAGCTGTAACTCTGTGAGATGATTTCACAGAACACAAAGAAGTTTCTCAGAAAGCTTCTTTCTCTTTGTTATGGGGGGATATTTCCTTTGTCCCTATAGTCTTCAAAGGGATCCAAAATATCTGTTCTCAGATTCCACAGAAATAAGGCTAGCAAAGAGATCCACGAAATACAGATTTAACTCTGTGAGTGGAAGTCACATATCACAGAGAAGTTTCTCAGAAAGCTTCTTTCCAGATTTCATCGGAGGATATTTCCTTTTTCACCATAGCCCTCTATGGGCTTCCAAATATCACTTAGCCAATACCACAAGAACTGTCTTAGCGAAAGGCTTCTCGAGGGGAACGCTGTAACTCTGTGAGATGATTTCACAGAACACAAAGAAGTTTCTCAGAAAGCTTCTTTCTCTTTGTTATGGGAGGATATTTCCTTTGGCCCTATAGTCTTCAAAGTGATCCGAAATATCTGTTCTCAGATTACACAGAAATAAGGCTAGCAAAGAGATCCACGAAATACAGATGTAACTCTGTGAGTGGAAGTCACATATCCCAGAGCAGTTTCTCAGAAAGCTTCTTTCCAGATTTCATCTGAGGATATTTCCTTTTTCACCATAGCCCTCTATGGGCTTCCAAATATCACTTTGCCAATTCCACAAACACTGTCTTAGCGAAAGGCTTCTTGAGGAGAAAGCTGTAACTCTATGAGATGATTTCACAGAACACAAAGAAGTTTCTCAGAAAGCTTCTTTCTGTTTGTTATCGGAGGATATTTCCTTTGGCCCTATAGTCTTCAAAGGGATCCGAAATATCTGTTCTCAGATTCCACAGAAATAAGGCTAGCAAAGAGATCCACGAAATACAGATGTAACTCTGTGAGTGGAAGTCACATATCACAGAGCAGTTTCTCAGAAAGCTTCTTTCCAGATTTCATCTGAGGATATTTCCTTTTTCACCATAGCCCTCTATGGGCTTCCAAATATCACTTTGCCAATTCCACAAGAACTGTCTTAGCGAAAGGCTTCTTGAGGGGAAAGCTGTAACTCTGTGAGATGATTTCACAGAACACAAGGAAGTTTCTCAGAAACCTTCTTTCTCTTTGTTATCGGAGGATATTTCCTTTGGCCCTATAGTCTTCAAAGGGATCCGAAATATCTGTTCTCAGATTCCACAGAAATAAGGCTAGCAAGAGATCCACGAAATACAGATGTAACTCTGTGAGTGGAAGTCACATATCACAGAGCAGTTTCTCAGAAAGCTTCTTTCCAGATTTCATCGGAGGATATTTCCTTTTTCACCATAGACCGCTATGGGCTTCCAAATATCACTTTGCCAATTCCACAAGAACTGTCTTAGCGAAAGGCTTCTTTAGGGGAAAGCTGTAACTCTGTGAGATGATTTCACAGAACAGAAAGAAGTTTCTCAGAACGCTTCTTTCTCTTTGTTATGGGAGGATATTTCCTTTGGCCCTATAGTCTTCAAAGGGATTCTAAATATCTGCTCTCGGATTCCACAGAAATAAGGCTAGCAAAGAAATCCACGAAATACCGATGTAACTCTGTGAGTGGAAGTCACATATCACAGAGCAGTTTCTCAGAAAGCTTCTTTCCTGATTTCATTGGAGGATATTTCCTTTTTCACCATAGCCCTCTATGGGCTTCCAAATACACTTTGCCAATTCCACAAGAACTGTCTTAGCGAAAGGCTTCTTGAGGGGAAAGCTGTAACTCTGTGAGATGATTTCACAGAACACAAAGAAGTTTCTCAGAAAGCTTCTTTCTCTTTGTTATGGGAGGATATTTCCTTTGGCCCTATAGTCTTCAAAGGGATCCGAAATATCTGTTCTCAGATTCCACAGAAATAAGGCTAGCAAAGAGATCCACGAAATACAGATGTAACTCTGTGAGTGGAAGTCACACATCACAGAGCAGTTTCTCAGAAAGGTTCTTTCCAGATTTCATCTGAGGATATTTCCTTTTTCACCATAGCCCTGTATGGGCTTCCAAATATCACTTTGCCAGTTCCACAAGAACTGTCTTAGCGAAAGGCTTCTTGAGGGGAAAGCTGTAACTCTATGAGATGATTTCACAGAAAACAAAGAAGTTTCCAGAAAGCTTCTTTCTCTTTGTTATCCGAATATATTTCCTAGGCCCAATAGTCTTCAAAGGGATCCGAAATATCTGTTCTCAGATTCCACAGAAATAAGGCTAGCAAAGAGATCCACGAAATACAGATGTAACTCTGTGAGTGGAAGTCACAGATCACAGAGCAGTTTCTCAGAAAGCTTCTTTCCAGATTTCATCGGAGGATATTTCCTTTTTCACCATAGCCCTCTATGGGCTTCCAAGTATCACTTTTTCAATTCCACAAGAACTGTCTTAGCGAAAGGCTTCTTGAGGGGAAAGCTGTAACTCTGTGAGATGATTTCATAGAACACAAAGAAGTTTCTCAGAAAGCTTCTTTCTCTTTGTTATGGGAGGATATTTCCTTTGTCCCTATAGTCTTCAAAGGGATCCGAAATATCTGTTCTCAGATTCCACAGAAATAAGGCTAGCAAAGAGATCCACGAAATACAGATGTAACTCTGTGAGTGGAAGTCACATATCACAGAGAAGTTTCTCAGAAAGCTTCTTTCCAGATTTCATAGGAGGATATTTCCTTTTTCACCATAGCCCTCTATGGGCTTCCAAATATCACTTAGCCAATACCACAAGAACTGTCTTAGCGAAAGGCTTCTCGAGGGGAACGCTGTAACTCTGTGAGATGATTTCACAGAACACAAAGAAGTTTCTCAGAAAGCTTCTTTCTCTTTGTTATGGGAGGATATTTCCTTTGGCCCTATAGTCTTCAAAGTGATCCGAAATATCTGTTCTCAGATTACACAGAAATAAGGCTAGCAAAGAGATCCACGAAATACAGATGTAACTCTGTGAGTGGAAGTCACATATCCCAGAGCAGTTTCTCAGAAAGCTTCTTTCCAGATTTCATCTGAGGATATTTCCTTTTTCACCATAGCCCTCTATGGGCTTCCAAATATCACTTTGCCAATTCTCAAGAACTGTCTTAGCGAAAGGCTTCTTGAGGAGAAAGCTGTAACTCTATGAGATGATTTCACAGAACACAAAGAAGTTTCCAGAAAGCTTCTTTCTCTTTGTTATCCGAATATATTTCCTTTGGCCCTATAGTCTTCAAAGGGATCCGAAATATCTGTTCTCAGATTCCACAGAAATAAGGCTAGCAAAGAGATCCACGAAATACAGATGTAACTCTGTGAGTGGAAGTCACAGATCACAGAGCAGTTTCTCAGAAAGCTTCTTTCCAGATTTCATCGGAGGATATTTCCTTTTTCACCATAGCCCTCTATGGGCTTCCAAGTATCACTTTTTCAATTCCACAAGAACTGTCTTAGCGAAAGGCTTCTTGAGGGGAAAGCTGTAACTCTGTGTGATTATTTCACAGAACACAAAGAAGTTTCTCAGAAAGCTTCTTTCTCTTTGTTATCGGAGGATATTTCCTTTGTCCCTATAGACTTCAAAGGGATCCGAAATATCTGTTCTCAGATTCCACAGAAATAAGGCTAGCAAAGAGATCCACGAAATACAGATGTAACTCTGTGAGTGGAAGTCACATATCACAGAGAAGTTTCTCAGAAAGCTTCTTTCCAGATTTCATCGGAGGATATTTCCTTTTTCACCATAGCCCTTTATGGGCTTCCAAATATCACTTTGCCAATACCACAAGAACTGTCTTAGCGAAAGGCTTCTCGAGGGGAAAGCTGTAACTCTGTGAGATGATTTCACAGAACACAAAGAAGTTTCTCAGAAAGCTTCTTTCTCTTTGTTATGGGAGGATATTTCCTTTGGCCCTATAGTCTTCAAAGGGATCCGAAATATCTGTTCTCAGATTACACAGAAATAAGGCTAGCAAAGAGATCCACGAAATACAGATGTAACTCTGTGAGTGGAAGTCACATATCCCAGAGCAGTTTCTCAGAAAGCTTCTTTCCAGATTTCATCTGAGGATATTTCCTTTTTCACCATAGCCCTCTATGGGCTTCAAAATATCACTTTGCCAATTCCACAAGAACTGTCTTAGCGAAAGGCTTCTTGAGGGGAAAGCTGTAACTCTATGAGATGATTTCACAGAACACAAAGAAGTTTCTCAGAAAGCTTCTTTCTCTTTGTTATCGGAGGATATTTCCTTTGGCCCTATAGTCTTCAAAGGGATCTGAAATATCTGTTCTCAGATTCCACAGAAATAAGGCTAGCAAAGAGATCCACGAAATACAGATGTAACTCTGTGAGTGGAAGTCACATATCACAGAGCAGTTTCTCAGAAAATTTCTTTCCAGATTTCATCGGAGGATATTTCCTTTTTCACCATAGCCGTCTATGGGCTTCCAAATATCACTTTGCCAATTCCACAAGAACTGTCTTAGCGAAAGGCTTCTTGAGGGGAAAGCTGTAACTCTGTGAGATGATTTCACAGAACACAAAGAAGTTTCTCAGAAAGCTTCTTTCTCTTTGTTATCGCAGGATATTTCCTTTGGCCCTATAGTCTTCAAAGGGATCTGAAATATCTGTTCTCAGATTCCACAGAAATAAGGCTAGCAAAGAGATCCACGAAATACAGATGTAACTCTGTGAGTGGAAGTCACATATCACAGAGCAGTTTCTCAGAAAGCTTCTTTCCAGATTTCATCGGAGGATATTTCCTTTTTCACCATAGCCCTCTATGGGCTTCCAAATATCACTTTGCCAATTCCACAAGAACTGTCTTAGCGAAAGGCTTCTTGAGGGGAAAGCTGTAACTCTGTGAGATGACTTCACAGAACACAAAGAAGTTTCTCAGAACGGTTCTTTCTCTTTGTTATGGGAGGATATTTCCTTTGGCCCTATAGTCTTCAAAGGGATTCTAAATATCTGCTCTCAGATTCCACAGAAATAAGGCTAGCAAAGAGATCCACGAAATACAGATGTAACTCTGTGAGTGGAAGTCACATATCACAGAGCAGTTTTTCAGAAAGCTTCTTTCCAGATTTCATTGGGGGATATTTCCTTTTTCACCATAGCCCTCTATGGGCTTCCAAATATCACTTTCCCAATTCCACAAGAACTGTCTTAGCGAAAGGCTTCTTGAGGGGAAAGGTGTAACTCTGTGTTATGATTTCAGAGAACACAAAGAAGTTTCTCAGAAAGCTTCTTTCTCTTTGTTATTGTAGGATATTTCCTTTGGCCCTATTGTCTTCAAAGGGATCCGAAATATCTGTTCTCAGATTCCACAGAAATAAGGCTAGCAAAGAGATCCACGAAATACAGATGTAACTCTGTGAGTGGAAGTCACATATCACAGAGCAGTTTCTCAGAAAGCTTCTTTCCAGATTTCATCGGAGGATATTTCCTTTTTCACCATAGCCCTCTCTGGGCTTCCAAATATCACTTTGCCAATTCCACAAGAACTGTCTTAGCGAAAGGCTTCTTGAGGGGAAAGCTGTAACTCTGTGAGATGATTTCACAGAACACAAAGAAGTTTCTCAGAAAGCTTCTTTCTCTTTGTTATCCGAGGATATTTCCTTTGGCCCTATAGTCTTCAAAGGGATCCGAAATATCTGTTCTCAGATTGTACAGAAATAAGGCTAGCAAAGAGATCCACGAAATACAGATGTAACTCTGTGAGTGGAAGTCACATATCACAGAGCAGTTTCTCAGAAAGCTTCTTTCCAGATTTCATCGGAGGATATTTCCTTTTTCACCATAGCCCTCTATGGGCTTCGAAATATCACTTTGCCAATTCCACAAGAACTGTCTTAGCGAAAGGCTTCTTGAGGGGAAAGCTGTAACTCTGTGAGATGACTTCACAGAACACGAAGAAGTTTCTCAGAACGGTTCTTTCTCTTTGTTATGGGAGGATATTTCCTTTGGCCCTATTGTCTTCAAAGGGATTCTAAACATCTGCTCTAAGATTCCACAGAAATAAGGCTAGCAAAGAAATCCACGAAATACAGATGTAACTCTGTGAGTGGAAGTCACATATCACAGAGCAGTTTCTCAGAAAGCTTCTTTCCTGATTTCATTGGAGGATATTTCCTTTTTCACCATAGCCCTCTATGGGCTTCCAAATATCACTTTGCCAATTCCAAAAGAACTGTCTTAGCGAAAGGCTTCTTGAGAGGAAAGCTGTAACTCTGTGAGATAATTTCACAGAACACAAAGAAGTTTCTCAGAAAGCTTCTTTCTCTTTGTTATGGGAGGATATTTCCTTTGGCCCTATAGTCTTCAAAGGGATCCGAAATATCTGTTCTCAGATTCCACAGAAATAAGGCTAGCAAAGAGATCCACGAAATACAGATGTAACTCTGTGAGTGGAAGTCACATATCACAGAGCAGTTTCTCAGAAAGATTCTTTCCAGATTTCATCTGAGGATATTTCCTTTTTCACCATAGCCCTGTATGGGCTTCCAAATATCACTTTGCCAGTTCCACAAGAACTGTCTTAGCGAAAGGCTTCTTGAGGGGAAAGCTGTAACTCTATGAGATGATTTCACAGAACACAAAGAAGTTTCCAGAAAGCTTCTTTCTCTTTGTTATCCGAATATATTTCCTTTGGCCCAATAGTCTTCAAAGGGATCCGAAATATCTGTTCTCAGATTCCACAGAAATAAGGCTAGCAAAGAGATCCACGAAATACAGATGTAACTCTGTGAGTGGAAGTCACAGATCACAGAGCAGTTTCTCAGAAAGCTTCTTTCCAGATTTCATCGGAGGATATTTCCTTGTTCACCATAGTCCTCTATGGGCTTCCAAGTATCACTTTTTCAATTCCACAAGAACTGTCTTAGCGAAAGGCTTCTTGAGGGGAAAGCTGTAACTCTGTGAGATGATTTCACAGAACACAAAGAAGTTTCTCAGAAAGCTTCTGTCTCTTTGTTATGGGAGGATATTTCCTTTGTCCCTATAATCTTCAAAGGAATCCGAAATATCTGTTCTCAGATTCCACAGAATTAAGGCTAGCAAAGAGTTCCACGAAATACAGATGTAACTCTGTGAGTGGAAGTCACATATCACAGAGAAGTTTCTCAGAAAGCTTCTTTCCAGATTTCATCGGAGGATATTTCCTTTTTCACCATAGCCCTCTATGGGCTTCCAAATATCACTTTGCCAATACCACAAGAACTGTTTTAGCGAAAGGCTTATCGAGGGGAAAGCTGTAACTCTGTGAGATGATTTCACAGAACACAAAGAAGTTTCTCAGAAAGCTTCTTTCTCTTTGTTATGGGAGGATATTTCCTTTGGCCCTGGAGTCTTCAAAGGGATCCGAAATATCTGTTCTCAGATTCCACAGAAATAAGGCTAGCAAAGAGATCCACGAAATACAGATGTAACTCTGTTAGTGGAAGTCACATATCATAGAGCAGTTTCTCAGAAAGCTTCTTTCCAGATTTCATCTGAGGATATTTCCTTTTTCACCATAGCCCTCTATGGGCTTCCAAATATCACTTTGCCAATTCCACAAGAACTGTCTTAGCGAAAGGCTTCTTGAGGGGAAAGCTGTAACTCTATGAGCTGATTTCACAGAACACAAAGAAGTTTCTCAGAAAGCTTCTTTCTCTTTGTTATCGGAGGATATTTCCTTTGGCCCTATAGTCTTCAAAGGGATCCGAAATATCTGTTCTCAGATTCCACAGAAATAAGGCTAGCAAAGAGATCCACGAAATACAGATGTAACTCTGTGAGTGGAAGTCACAGATCACAGAGCAGTTTCTCAGAAAGCTTCTTTCCAGATTTCATCTGAGGATATCTCCTTTTTCACCATAGCCCTCTATGGGCTTCCAAATATCACTTTGCCAATTCCACAAGAACTGTCTTAGCGAAAGGCTTCTTGAGGGGAAAGCTGTAACTCTATGAGATGATTTCACAGAACACTAAGAAGTTTCTCAGAAAGCTTCTTTCTCTTTGTTATCGGAGGATATTTCCTTTGGCCCTATAGTCTTCAAAGGGATCCGAAATATCTGTTCTCAGATTCCACAGAAATAAGGCTAGCAAAGAGATCCACGAAATACAGATGTAACTCTGTGAGTGGAAGTCACATATCACAGAGCAGTTTCTCAGAAAGCTTCTTTCCAGATTTCATCGGAGGATATTTCCTTTTTCACCATAGCCCTCTATGGGCTTCCAAATATCACTTTGCCAATTCCACAACAACTGTCTTAGCGAAAGGCTTCTTGAGGGGAAAGCTGTAACTCTATGAGATGATTTCACAGAACACAAAGAAGTTTCTCAGAAAACTTCTTTCTCTTTGTTATCGGAGGATATTTCCTATGGCCCTATAGTCTTCAAAGGGATCCGAAATATCTCTTCTCAGATTCCACAGAAATAAGGCTAGCAAAGAGATCCACGAAATACAGATGTAACTCTGTGAGTGGAAGTCACATATCGCAGAGCAGTTTCTCAGAAAGCTTCTTTCCAGATTTCATCGGAGGATATTTCCTTTTTCACCATAGCCCTCTATGGGCTCCAAATATCACTTTGCCAATTCCAGAAGAACTGTCTTAGCGAAAGGCTTCTTGAGGGGAAAGCTGTAACTCTGTGAGATGATTTCACAGAACACAAAGAAGTTTCTCAGAAAGCTTCTTTCTCTTTGTTATGGGAGGATATTTCCTTTGGCCCTATAGTCTTCAAAGGGATCCGAAATATCTCTTCTCAGATTCCACAGAAATAAGGCTAGCAAAGAGATCCACGAAATATAGATGTAACTCTGTGAGTGGAAGTCACATATCACAGAGCAGTTTCTCAGAAAGCTTCTTTCCAGATTTCATCGGAGGATATTTCCTTTTTCACCATAGCCCTCTATGGGCTCCAAATATCACTTTGCCAATTCCACAAGAACTGTCTTAGCGAAAGGCTTCTTGAGGGGAAAGCTGTAACTCTGTGAGATGATTTCACAGAACACAAAGAAGTTTCTCAGAAAGCGTCTTTCTCTTTGTTATGGGAGGATATTTCCTTTGTCCCTATAGTCTTCAAAGGGATCCGAAATATCTCTTCTCAGATTCCACAGAAATAAGGCTAGCATAGAGATCCACGAAATACAGATGTAACTCTGTGAGTGGAAGTCACATATCACAGAGCAGTTTCTCAGAAAGCTTCTTTCCAGATTTCATCGGAGGATATTTCCTTTTTCACCATAGCCCTCTATTGGCTCCAATTATCACTTTGCCAATTCCACAAGAACTGTGTTAGCGAAAGGCTTCTTGAGGGAAAAGCTGTAACTCTGTGAGATGATTTCACAGAACACAAAGAAGTTTCTCAGAAAGCTTCTTTCTCTTTGTTATGGGAGGATATTTCCTTTGGCCCTATAGTCTTCAAAGGGATCCGAAATATCTGTTCTCAGATTCCACAGAAATAAGGCTAGTTAAGAGATCCACGAAATACAGATGTAACTCTGTGAGTGGAAGTCACATATCACAGAGCAGTTTCTCAGAAAGCTTCTTTCCAGATTTCGTCGGAGGATATTTCCTTTTTCACCATAGCCCTCTATGGGCTTCCAAATATCACTTTGCCAATACCACAAGAACTGTCTTAGCGAAAGGCTTCTCGAGGGGAAAGCTGTAACTCTGTGAGATGATTTCACAGAACACAAAGAAGTTTCTCAGACAGCTTCTTTCTCTTTGTTATCGGAGGATATTTCCCTTGGCCCTATAGTCTTCAAAGGGATCCGAAATATCTGTTCTCAGATTCCACAGAAATAAGGCTAGCAAAGAGATCCACGAAATACAGATGTACCTCTGTGAGTGGAAGTCACATATCACAGAGCAGTTTCTCAGAAAGCTTCTTTGCAGATTTCACCTGAGGATATTTCCTTTTTCCCAATAGCCCTCTATGGGCTTCCAAATATCACTTTGCCAATTCCACAAGAACTGTCTTAGCGAAAGGCTTCTTGAGGGAAAAGCTGTAACTCTGTGAGATGATTTCACAGAACACAAAGAAGTTTCTCAGAAAGCTTCTTTCTCTTTGTTATCGGAGGATATTTCCTATGGCCCTATAGTCTTCAAAGGGATCCGAAATATCTGTTCTCAGATTCCACAGGAATAAGGCTAGCAAAGAGATCCACGAAATACAGATGTAACTCTGTGAGTGGAAGTCACATATCACAGAGCAGTTTCTCAGAAAGCTTCTTTCCAGATTTCATCGGAGGATATTTCCTTTTTCACCATAGCCCTCTATTGGCTCCCATTATCACTTTGCCAATTCCACAAGAACTGTGTTAGCGAAAGGCTTCTTGAGGGAAAAGCTGTAACTCTGTGAGATGATTTCACAGAACACAAAGAAGTTTCTCAGAAAGCTTCTTTCTCTTTGTTATGGGAGGATATTTCCTTTGGCCCTATAGTCTTCAAAGGGATCCGAAATATCTGTTCTCAGATTCCACAGAAATAAGGCTAGTTAAGAGATCCACGAAATACAGATGTAACTCTGTGAGTGGAAGTCACATATCCCAGAGCAGTATCTCAGAAAGCTTCTTTGCAGATTTCATCGGAGGATATTTTCTTTTTCACCGTAGCCCTCTATGGGCTTCCAAATATCACTTTTCCAAATCCACAAGAACTGTCTTAGCGAAAGGCTTCTTGAGGGAAAAGCTGTAACTCTGTGAGATGATTTCATAGAACACAAAGAAGTTTCTCAGAAAGCTTCTTTCTCTTTGTTATGGGAGGATATTTCCTTTTGCACTATAGTGTTCAAAGGGATCCGAAATATCTGTTGTCAGATTCCACAGAAATAAGGCTAGCAAAGAGATCCACGAAATACAGATGTAACTCTGTGAGTGGAAGTCACATATCCCAGAGCAGTTTCTCAGAAAGCTTCTTTCCAGATTTCATCGGAGGATATTTTCTTTTTCACCGTAGCCCTCTATGGGCTTCCAAATATCACTTTGCCAATTCCACAAGAACTGTCTTAGCGAAAGGCTTCTTGAGGGGAAAGCTGCAACTCTGTGAGATGATTTCACAGAACACGAAGAAGTTTCTCAGAAAGCTTCTTTCTCTTTGTTATGGGAGGATATTTCCTTTGGCCCTATAGTCTTCAAAGGGATCCGAAATATCTCTTCTCAGATTCCACAGAAATAAGGCTAGCAAAGAGATCCACGAAATACAGATGTAACTCTGTGAGTGGAAGTCACATATAACAGAGCAGTTTCTCAGAAAGCTTCTATCCAGATTTCATCGGAGGATATTTCCTTTTTCACCATAGCCCTCTATGGGCTCCAAATATCACTTTGCCAATTCCACAAGAACTGTCTTAGCGAAACGCTTCTTGAGGGAAAAGCTGTAACTCTGTGAGATGATTTCACAGAACACAAAGAAGTTTCTCAGAAAGCTTCTTTCTCTTTGTTATGGGAGGATATTTCCTTTGGCCCTATAGTCTTCAAAGGGATCCGAAATATCTGTTCTCAGATTCCACAGAAATAAGGCTAGCAAAGAGATCCTCGAAATACAGATGTAACTATGTGAGTGGAAGTCACATATCACAGAGCAGTTTCTCAGAAAGCTTCTTTCCAGATTTCATCGGAGGATATTTCCTTTTTCACCATAGCCCTCTATGGGCTCCAATTATCACTTTGCCAATTCCACAAGAACTGTGTTAGCGAAAGGCTTCTTGAGGGAAAAGCTGTAACTCTGTGAGATGATTTCACAGAACACAAAGAAGTTTCTCAGAAAGCTTCTTTCTCTTTGTTATGGGAGGATATTTCCTTTGGCCCTATAGTCTTCAAAGGGATCCGAAATATCTGTTCTCAGATTCCACAGAAATAAGGCTAGTTAAGAGATCCACGAAACACAGATGTAACTCTGTGAGTGGAAGTCACATATCACAGAGCAGTTTCTCAGAAAGCTTCTTTCCAGATTTCATCGGAGGATATTTCCTTTTTCACCATAGCCCTCTATGGGCTTCCAAATATCACTTTGCCAATACCACAAGAACTGTCTTAGCGAAAGGCCTCTCGAGGGGAAAGCTGTAACTCTGTGAGATGATTTCACAGAACACAAAGAAGTTTCTCAGAAAGCTTCTTTCTCTTTGTTATCGGAGGATATTTCCCTTGGCCCTATAGTCTTCATAGGGATCCGAAATATCTGTTCTCAGATTCCACAGAAATAAGGCTAGCAAAGAGATCCACGAAATACAGATGTAACTCTGTGAGTGGAAGTCACATATCACAGAGCAGTTTCTCAGAAAGCTTCTTTGCAGATTTCACCTGAGGATATTTCCTTTTTCCCAATAGCCCTCTATGGGCTTCCAAATATCACTTTGCCAATTCCACAAGAACTGTCTTAGCGAAAGGCTTCTTGAGGGAAAAGCTGTAACTCTGTGAGATGATTTCACAGAACACAAAGAAGTTTCTCAGAAAGCTTCTTTCTCTTTGTTATGGGAGGATATTTCCTTTTGCCCTATAGTGTTCAAAGGGATCCGAAATATCTGTTGTCAGATTCCACAGAAATAAGGCTAGCAAAGAGATCCACGAAATACAGATGTAACTCTGTGAGTGGAAGTCACATATCCCAGAGCAGTTTCTCAGAAAGCTTCTTTCCAGATTTCATCGGAGGATATTTTCTTTTTCACCATAGCCCTCTATGGGCTTCCAAATATCACTTTGCCAAATCCACAAAAACTGTCTTAGCGAAAGGCTTCTCGAGGGGAAAGCTGTAACTCTGTGAGATGATTTCACAGAACACAAAGAAGTTTCTCAGAAAGCTTCTTTCTCTTTGTTATCGGAGGATATTTCCTTTGGCCCTATAGTCTTCAAAGGGATCCGAAATATCTGTTCTCAGATTCCACAGAAATAAGGCTAGCAAAGAGATCCACGAAATACAGATGTAACTCTGTGAGTGGAAGTCACATATCACAGAGCAGTTTTTCAGAAAGCTTCTTTCCAGATTTCATCTGAGGATATCTCCTTTTTCACAATAGCCCTCTATGGGCTTCCAAATATCACTTTGCCAATTCCACAAGAACTGTCTTAGCGAAAGGCTTCTTGAGGGGAAAGCTGTAACTCTATGAGATGATTTCACAGAACACTAAGAAGTTTCTCAGAAAGCTTCTTTCTCTTTGTTATCGGAGGATATTTCCTTTGGCCCTATAGTCTTCAAAGGGATCCGAAATATCTGTTCTCAGATTCCACAGAAATAAGGCTAGCAAAGAGATCCACGAAATACAGATGTAACTCTGTGAGTGGAAGTCACATATCACAGAGCAGTTTCTCAGAAAGCTTCTTTCCAGATTTCATCAGAGGATATTTCCTTTTTCACCATAGCCCTCTATTGGCTCCAAATTATCACTTTGCCAATTCCACAAGAACGGTGTTAGCGAAAGGCTTCTGAGGGAAAAGCTGTAACTCTGTGAGATGATTTCACAGAACACAAAGAAGTTTCTCAGAAAGCTTCTTTCTCTTTGTTATGGGAGGATATTTCCTTTGGCCCTATAGTCTTCAAAGGGATCCGAAATATCTGTTCTCAGATTCCACAGAAATAAGGCTAGTTAAGAGATCCACGAAATACAGATGTAACTCTGTGAGTGGAAGTCACATATCACAGAGCAGTTTCTCAGAAAGCTTCTTTCCAGATTTCATCGGAGGATATTTCCTTTTTCACCATAGCCCTCTATGGGCTTCCAAATATCACTTTGCCAATACCACAAGAACTGTCTTAGCGAAAGGCTTCTCGAGGGGAAAGCTGTAACTCTGTGAGATGATTTCACAGAACACAAAGAAGTTTCTCAGAAACCTTCTTTCTCTTTGTTATCGGAGGATATTTCCCTTGGCCCTATAGTCTTCATAGGGATCCGAAATATCTGTTCTCAGATTCCACAGAAATAAGGCTAGCAAAGAGATCCACGAAATACAGATGTAACTCTGTGAGTGGAAGTCACATATCACAGAGCAGTTTCTCAGAAAGCTACTTTCCACATTTCATCGGAGGATATGTCCTTTTTCACCATAGCCCTCTATGGGCTTCCAAATATCACTTTGCCAAATCCACAAAAACTGTCTTAGCGAAAGGCTTCTCGAGGGGAAAGCTGTAACTCTGTGAGACGATTTCACGGAACACAAAGAAGTTTCAGAAAGCTTTTTTCTCTTTGTTATCGGAGGATATTTCCTTTGGCCCTATAGTCTGCAAAGGGATCCGAAATATCTGTTCTCAGATTCCACAGAAATAAGGCTAGCAAAGAGATCCACGAAATACAGATGTAACTCTGTGAGTGGAAGTCACATATCACAGAGCAGTTTCTCAGAAAGCTTCTTTCCAGATTTCATCGGAGGATATTTTCTTTTTCACCATAGCCCTCTATGGGCTTCCAAATATCACTTTGCCAAATCCACAAAAACTGTCTTAGCGAAAGGCTTCTCGAGGGGAAAGCTGTAACTCTGTGAGATGATTTCACAGAACACAAAGAAGTTTCTCAGAAAGCTTCTTTCTCTTTGTTATCGGAGGATATTTCCTATGGCCCTATAGTCTTCAAAGGGATCCGAAATATCTGTTCTCAGATTCCACAGGAATAAGGCTAGCAAAGAGATCCACGAAATACAGATGTAACTCTGTGAGTGGAAGTCACATATCACAGAGCAGTTTCTCAGAAAGCTTCTTTCCAGATTTCATCGGAGGATATTTCCTTTTTCACCATAGCCCTCTATTGGCTCCCATTATCACTTTGCCAATTCCACAAGAACTGTGTTAGCGAAAGGCTTCTTGAGGGAAAAGCTGTAACTCTGTGAGATGATTTCACAGAACACAAAGAAGTTTCTCAGAAAGCTTCTTTCTCTTTGTTATGGGAGGATATTTCCTTTGGCCCTATAGTCTTCAAAGGGATCCGAAATATCTGTTCTCAGATTCCACAGAAATAAGGCTAGTTAAGAGATCCACGAAATACAGATGTAACTCTGTGAGTGGAAGTCACATATCCCAGAGCAGTATCTCAGAAAGCTTCTTTGCAGATTTCATCGGAGGATATTTTCTTTTTCACCGTAGCCCTCTATGGGCTTCCAAATATCACTTTTCCAAATCCACAAGAACTGTCTTAGCGAAAGGCTTCTTGAGGGAAAAGCTGTAACTCTGTGAGATGATTTCACAGAACACAAAGAAGTTTCTCAGAAAGCTTCTTTCTCTTTGTTATGGGAGGATATTTCCTTTTGCACTATAGTGTTCAAAGGGATCCGAAATATCTGTTGTCAGATTCCACAGAAATAAGGCTAGCAAAGAGATCCACGAAATACAGATGTAACTCTGTGAGTGGAAGTCACATATCCCAGAGCAGTTTCTCAGAAAGCTTCTTTCCAGATTTCATCGGAGGATATTTTCTTTTTCACCGTAGCCCTCTATGGGCTTCCAAATATCACTTTGCCAATTCCACAAGAACTGTCTTAGCGAAAGGCTTCTTGAGGGGAAAGCTGCAACTCTGTGAGATGATTTCACAGAACACGAAGAAGTTTCTCAGAAAGCTTCTTTCTCTTTGTTATGGGAGGATATTTCCTTTGGCCCTATAGTCTTCAAAGGGATCCGAAATATCTCTTCTCAGATTCCACAGAAATAAGGCTAGCAAAGAGATCCACGAAATACAGATGTAACTCTGTGAGTGGAAGTCACATATAACAGAGCAGTTTCTCAGAAAGCTTCTATCCAGATTTCATCGGAGGATATTTCCTTTTTCACCATAGCCCTCTATGGGCTCCAAATATCACTTTGCCAATTCCACAAGAACTGTCTTAGCGAAACGCTTCTTGAGGGAAAAGCTGTAACTCTGTGAGATGATTTCACAGAACACAAAGAAGTTTCTCAGAAAGCTTCTTTCTCTTTGTTATGGGAGGATATTTCCTTTGGCCCTATAGTCTTCAAAGGGATCCGAAATATCTGTTCTCAGATTCCACAGAAATAAGGCTAGCAAAGAGATCCTCGAAATACAGATGTAACTCTGTGAGTGGAAGTCACATATCACAGAGCAGTTTCTCAGAAAGCTTCTTTCCAGATTTCATCGGAGGATATTTCCTTTTTCACCATAGCCCTCTATGGGCTCCAATTATCACTTTGCCAATTCCACAAGAACTGTGTTAGCGAAAGGCTTCTTGAGGGAAAAGCTGTAACTCTGTGAGATGATTTCACAGAACACAAAGAAGTTTCTCAGAAAGCTTCTTTCTCTTTGTTATGGGAGGATATTTCCTTTGGCCCTATAGTCTTCAAAGGGATCCGAAATATCTGTTCTCAGATTCCACAGAAATAAGGCTAGTTAAGAGATCCACGAAACACAGATGTAACTCTGTGAGTGGAAGTCACATATCACAGAGCAGTTTCTCAGAAAGCTTCTTTCCAGATTTCATCGGAGGATATTTCCTTTTTCACCATAGCCCTCTATGGGCTTCCAAATATCACTTTGCCAATACCACAAGAACTGTCTTAGCGAAAGGCCTCTCGAGGGGAAAGCTGTAACTCTGTGAGATGATTTCACAGAACACAAAGAAGTTTCTCAGAAAGCTTCTTTCTCTTTGTTATCGGAGGATATTTCCCTTGGCCCTATAGTCTTCATAGGGATCCGAAATATCTGTTCTCAGATTCCACAGAAATAAGGCTAGCAAAGAGATCCACGAAATACAGATGTAACTCTGTGAGTGGAAGTCACATATCACAGAGCAGTTTCTCAGAAAGCTTCTTTGCAGATTTCACCTGAGGATATTTCCTTTTTCCCAATAGCCCTCTATGGGCTTCCAAATATCACTTTGCCAATTCCACAAGAACTGTCTTAGCGAAAGGCTTCTTGAGGGAAAAGCTGTAACTCTGTGAGATGATTTCACAGAACACAAAGAAGTTTCTCAGAAAGCTTCTTTCTCTTTGTTATGGGAGGATATTTCCTTTTGCCCTATAGTGTTCAAAGGGATCCGAAATATCTGTTGTCAGATTCCACAGAAATAAGGCTAGCAAAGAGATCCACGAAATACAGATGTAACTCTGTGAGTGGAAGTCACATATCCCAGAGCAGTTTCTCAGAAAGCTTCTTTCCAGATTTCATCGGAGGATATTTTCTTTTTCACCATAGCCCTCTATGGGCTTCCAAATATCACTTTGCCAAATCCACAAAAACTGTCTTAGCGAAAGGCTTCTCGAGGGGAAAGCTGTAACTCTGTGAGATGATTTCACAGAACACAAAGAAGTTTCTCAGAAAGCTTCTTTCTCTTTGTTATCGGAGGATATTTCCTTTGGCCCTATAGTCTTCAAAGGGATCCGAAATATCTGTTCTCAGATTCCACAGAAATAAGGCTAGCAAAGAGATCCACGAAATACAGATGTAACTCTGTGAGTGGAAGTCACATATCACAGAGCAGTTTCTCAGAAAGCTTCTTTCCAGATTTCATCTGAGGATATCTCCTTTTTCACAATAGCCCTCTATGGGCTTCCAAATATCACTTTGCCAATTCCACAAGAACTGTCTTAGCGAAAGGCTTCTTGAGGGGAAAGCTGTAACTCTATGAGATGATTTCACAGAACACTAAGAAGTTTCTCAGAAAGCTTCTTTCTCTTTGTTATCGGAGGATATTTCCTTTGGCCCTATAGTCTTCAAAGGGATCCGAAATATCTGTTCTCAGATTCCACAGAAATAAGGCTAGCAAAGAGATCCACGAAATACAGATGTAACTCTGTGAGTGGAAGTCACATATCACAGAGCAGTTTCTCAGAAAGCTTCTTTCCAGATTTCATCAGAGGATATTTCCTTTTTCACCATAGCCCTCTATTGGCTCCAAATTATCACTTTGCCAATTCCACAAGAACGGTGTTAGCGAAAGGCTTCTGAGGGAAAAGCTGTAACTCTGTGAGATGATTTCACAGAACACAAAGAAGTTTCTCAGAAAGCTTCTTTCTCTTTGTTATGGGAGGATATTTCCTTTGGCCCTATAGTCTTCAAAGGGATCCGAAATATCTGTTCTCAGATTCCACAGAAATAAGGCTAGTTAAGAGATCCACGAAATACAGATGTAACTCTGTGAGTGGAAGTCACATATCACAGAGCAGTTTCTCAGAAAGCTTCTTTCCAGATTTCATCGGAGGATATTTCCTTTTTCACCATAGCCCTCTATGGGCTTCCAAATATCACTTTGCCAATACCACAAGAACTGTCTTAGCGAAAGGCTTCTCGAGGGGAAAGCTGTAACTCTGTGAGATGATTTCACAGAACACAAAGAAGTTTCTCAGAAACCTTCTTTCTCTTTGTTATCGGAGGATATTTCCCTTGGCCCTATAGTCTTCATAGGGATCCGAAATATCTGTTCTCAGATTCCACAGAAATAAGGCTAGCAAAGAGATCCACGAAATACAGATGTAACTCTGTGAGTGGAAGTCACATATCACAGAGCAGTTTCTCAGAAAGCTACTTTCCACATTTCATCGGAGGATATGTCCTTTTTCACCATAGCCCTCTATGGGCTTCCAAATATCACTTTGCCAAATCCACAAAAACTGTCTTAGCGAAAGGCTTCTCGAGGGGAAAGCTGTAACTCTGTGAGACGATTTCACGGAACACAAAGAAGTTTCAGAAAGCTTTTTTCTCTTTGTTATCGGAGGATATTTCCTTTGGCCCTATAGTCTGCAAAGGGATCCGAAATATCTGTTCTCAGATTCCACAGAAATAAGGCTAGCAAAGAGATCCACGAAATACAGATGTAACTCTGTGAGTGGAAGTCACATATCACAGAGCAGTTTCTCAGAAAGCTACTTTCCACATTTCATCGGAGGATATGTCCTTTTTCACCATAGCCCTCTATGGGCGTCCAAATATCACTTTGCCAATTCCACAAGAACTGTCTTAGCGAAAGGCTTCTTGAGGGAAGAGCTGTAACTCTGTGAGATGATTTCACAGAACACAAAGAAGTTTCTCAGAAAACTTCTTTCTCTTTGTTATGGGAGGATATTTCCTTTGGCCCTATAGTGTTCAAAGGGATCCGAAATATCTGTTCTCAGATTCCACAGAAATAAGGCTAGAAAAGAGATCCACGAAATACAGATGTAACTCTGTGAGTGGAAGTCACATATCCCAGAGCAGTTTCTCAGAAAGCTTCTTTGCAGATTTCATCGGAGGATGTTTTCTTTTTCACCGTAGCCCTCTATGGGCTTCCAAATATCACTTTTCCAATTCCACAAGAACTGTCTTAGCGAAAGGCTTATTGAGGGAAAAGCTGTAACTCTGTGAGATGATTTCACAGAACACAAAGAAGTTTCTCAGGAAGCTTCTTTCTCTTTGTTATGGGAGGATATTTCCTTTCGCCCTATAGTCTTCTAAGGGATCCGAAATATCTGTGGTTAGATTCCACAGAAATAAGGCTAGCAAAGAGATCCACGAAATACAGATGTAACTCTGTGAGTGGAAGTCACATATCCCAGAGCAGTTTCTCAGAAAGCTTCTTTCCAGATTTCATCGGAGGATATTTTCTTTTTCACCATAGCCCTCTATGGGCTTCCAAATATCACTTTGCCAAATCCACAAAAACTGTCTTAGCGAAAGGCTTCTCGAGGGGAAAGCTGTAACTCTGTGAGATGATTTCACAGAACACAAAGAAGTTTCTCAGAAAGCTTTTTTCTCTTTGTTATCGGAGGATATTTCCTTTGGCCCTATAGTCTTCAAAGGGATCCGAAATATCTGTTCTCAGATTCCACAGAAATAAGGCTAGCAAAGAGATCCACGAAATACAGATGTAACTCTGTGAGTGGAAGTCACATATCACAGAGCAGTTTCTCAGAAAGCTTCTTTCCAGATTTCATCGGAGGATATGTCCTTTTTCACCATAGCCCTCTATGGGCGTCCAAATATCACTTTGCCAATTCCACAAGAACTGTCCTAGCGAAAGGCTTCTTGAGGGAAAAGCTGTAACTCTGTGAGATGATTTCACAGAACACAAAGAAGTTTCTCAGAAAACTTCTTTCTCTTTGTTATGGGAGGATATTTCCTTTGGCCCTATAGTGTTCAAAGGGATCCGAAATATCTGTTGTCAGATTCCACAGAAATAAGGCTAGCAAAGAGATCCACGAAATACAGATGTAACTCTGTGAGTGGAAGTCACATATCCCAGAGCAGTTTCTCAGAAAGCTTCTTTCCAGATTTCATCGGAGGATATTTTCTTTTTCACCGTAGCCCTCTATGGGCTTCCAAATATCACTTTGCCAATTCCACAAGAACTGTCTTAGCGAAAGGCTTATTGAGGGAAAAGCTGTAACTCTGTGAGATGATTTCACAGAACACAAAGAAGTTTCTCAGAAAGCTTCTTTCTCTTTGTTATGGGAGGATATTTCCTTTTGCACTATAGTGTTCAAAGGGATCCGAAATATCTGTGGTCAGATTCCACAGAAATAAGGCTAGCAAAGAGATCCACGAAATACAGATGTAACTCTGTGAGTGGAAGTCACATATCCCAGAGCAGTTTCTCAGAAAGCTTCTTTCCAGATTTCATCGGAGGATATTTTCTTTTTCACCATAGCCCTCTATGGGCTTCCAAATATCACTTTGCCAAATCCACAAAAACTGTCTTAGCGAAAGGCTTCTCGAGGGGAAAGCTATAACTCTGTGAGATGATTTCACAGAACACAAAGAAGTTTCTCAGAAAGCTTTTTTCTCTTTGTTATCGGAGGATATTTCCTTTGGCCCTATAGTCTTCAAAGGGATCCGAAATATCTGTTCTCAGATTCCACAGAAATAAGGCTAGCAAAGAGATCCACGAAATACAGATGTAACTCTGTGAGTGGAAGTCACATATCACAGAGCAGTTTCTCAGAAAGCTTCTTTCCAGATTTCATCGGAGGATATGTCCTTTTTCACCATAGCCCTCTATGGGCGTCCAAATATCACTTTGCCAATTCCACAAGAACTGTCCTAGCGAAAGGCTTCTTGAGGGAAAAGCTGTAACTCTGTGAGATGATTTCACAGAACACAAAGAAGTTTCTCAGAAAACTTCTTTCTCTTTGTTATGGGAGGATATTTCCTTTGGCTCTATAGTGTTCAAAGGGATCCGAAATATCTGTTGTCAGATTCCACAGAAATAAGGCTAGCAAAGAGATCCACGAAATACAGATGTAACTCTGTGAGTGGAAGTCACATATCCCAGAGCAGTTTCTCAGAAAGCTTCTTTCCAGATTTCATCGGAGGATATTTTCTTTTTCACCGTAGCCCTCTATGGGCTTCCAAATATCACTTTGCCAATTCCACAAGAACTGTCTTAGCGAAAGGCTTCTTGAGGGGAAAGCTGCAACTCTGTGAGATGATTTCACAGAACACGAAGAAGTTTCTCAGAAAGCTTCTTTCTCTTTGTTATGGGAGGATATTTCCTTTGGCCCTATAGTCTTCAAAGGGATCCGAAATATCTGTTGTCAGATTCCACAGAAATAAGGCTAGCAAAGAGATCCACGAAATACAGATGTAACTCTGTGAGTGGAAGTCACATATCCCAGAGCAGTTTCTCAGAAAGCTTCTTTCCAGATTTCATCGGAGGATATTTTCTTTATCACCATAGCCCTCTATGGGCTTCCAAATATCACTTTGCCAAATCCACAAAAAATGTCTTAGCGAAAGGCTTCTCGAGGGGAAAGCTGTAACTCTGTGAGATGATTTCACGGAACACAAAGAAGTTTCTCAGAAAGCTTTTTCGTCTTTGTTATCGGAGGATATTTCCTTTGGCCCTATAGTCTTCAAAGGGATCCGAAATTTCTGTTCTCAGATTCCACAGAAATAAGGCTAGCAAAGAGATCCACGAAATACAGATGTAACTCTGTGAGTGGAAGTCACATATCACAGAGCAGTTTCTCAGAAAGCTACTTTCCAGATTTCATCGGAGGATATGTCCTTTTTCACCATAGCACTCTATGGGCGTCCAAATATCACTTTGCCAATTCCACAAGAACTGTCTTGGCGAAAGGCTTCTTGAGGGAAAAGATGTAACTCTGTGAGATGATTTCACAGAACACAAAGAAGTTTCTCAGAAAGCTTCTTTCTCTTTGTTATGGCAGGATATTTCCTTTGGCCCTATAGTGTTCAAAGGGATCCGAAATATCTGTTCTCAGATTCCACAGAAATAAGGCTAGAAAAGAGATCCACGAAATACAGATGTAACTCTGTGAGTGGAAGTCACATATCCCAGAGCAGTTTCTCAGAAAGCTTCTTTCCAGATTTCATCGGAGGATATTTCCTTTTTCACCGTAGCCCTCTATGGGCTTCCAAATATCACTTTGCCAATTCCACAAGAACTGTCTTAGCGAAAGGCTTCTTGAGGGGAAAGCTGCAACTCTGTGAGATGATTTCACAGAACACAAAGAAGTTTCTCAGAAAGCTTCTTTCTCTTTGTTATGGGAGGATATTTCCTTTGGCCCTATAGTCTTCAAAGGTATCTGAAATATCTCTTCTCAGATTCCACAGAAATAAGGCTAGCAAAGAGATCCACGAAATGCAGATGTAACTCTGTGAGTGGAAGTCACATACCACAAAGCAGTTTCTCAGAAAGCTTCTTTCCAGATTTCATCTTAGGATATTTCCTTTTTCACCATAGCTCTCTATTGGCTCCAATTATCACTTTGCCAATTCCACAAGAACTGTGTTAGCGAAAGGCTTCTTGAGGGAAAAGCTGTAACTCTGTGAGATGATTTCACAGAACACAAAGAAGTTTCTCAGAAAGCTTCTTTCTCTTTGTTATGGGAGGATATTTTCTTTGGCCCTATAGTCTTCAAAGGGCTCCGAAATATCTGTTCTCAGATTCCACAGAAATAAGGCTAGTTAAGAGATCCACGAAATACAGATGTAACTCTGTGAGTGGAAGTCACATATCACAGAGCAGTTTCTCAGAAAGCTTCTTTCCAGATTTCATCGGAGGATATTTCCTTTTTCACCATAGCCCTCTATGGGCTTCCAAATATCACTTTGCCAATACCACAAGAACTGTCTTAGCGGAAGGCTTCTCGAGGGAAAAGCTGTAACTCTGTGAGATGATTTCACAGAACACAAAGAAGTTTCTCAGAAAGCTTCTTTCTCTTTGTTATCGGAGGATATTTCCCTTGGCCCTATAGACTTCAAAGGGATCCGAAATATCTGTTCTCAGATTCCACAGAAATAAGGCTAGCAAAGAGATCCACGAAATACAGATGTAACTCTGTGAGTGGAAGTCACATATCACAGAGCAGTTTCTCAGAAAGCTTCTTTGCAGATTTCACCTGAGGATATTTCCTTTTTCCCAATAGCCCTATATGGGCTTCCAAATATCACTTTGCCAATTCCCCAAGAACTGTCTTAGCGAAAGGCTTCTTGAGGGAAAAGCTGTAACTCTGTGAGATGATTTCACAGAACACAAAGAAGTTTCTCAGAAAGCTTCTTTCTCTTTGTTATGGGAGGATATTTCCTTTTGCCCTATAGTGTTCAAAGGGATCCGAAATATCTGTTCTCAGATTCCACAGAAATAAGGCTAGCAAAGAGATCCACGAAATACAGATGTAACTCTGTGAGTGGAAGTCACATATCACAGAGTAGTTTCTCAGAAAGCTTCTTTCCATATTTCATCGGAGGATATGTCCTTTTTCACCATAGCCCTCTATGGGCGTCCAAATATCACTTTGCCAATTCCACAAGAACTGTCTTAGCGAAAGGCTTCTTGATGGAAAAGCTGTAACTCTGTGAGATGATTCCACAGAACACAAAGAAGTTTCTCAGAAAGCTTCTTTCTCTTTGTTATGGGAGGATATTTCCTTTGGCCCTATAGTGTTCAAAGGGATCCGAAATATCTGTTCTCAGATTCCACAGAAATAAGGCTGGCAAAGAGATCCACGAAATACAGATGTAACTCTGTGAGTGGAAGTCACATATCCCAGAGCAGTTTCTCAGAAAGATTCTTTCCAGATTTCATCGGAGGATATTTTCTTTTTCACCGTAGCCCTCTATGGGCTTCCAAATATCACTTTGCCAATTCCACAAGAACTGTCTTAGCGAAAGGCTTCTTGAGGGGCAAGCTGCAACTCTGTGAGATGATTTCACAGAACACAAAGAAGTTTCTCAGAAAGCTTTTTTCTCTTTGTTATCGGAGGATATTTCCTTTGGCCCTACAGTCTTCAAAGGGATCCGAAATATCTGTTCTCAGATTCCACAGAAATAAGGCTAGTTAAGAGATCCACGAAATACAGATGTAACTCTGTGAGTGGAAGTCACATATCACAGAGCAGTTTCTCAGAAAGGTTCTTTCCAGATTTCATCGGAGGATATTTCCTTTTTCACCATAGCCCTCTATGGGCTTCCAAATATCACTTTGCCAATACCACAAGAACTGTCTTAGCGAAAGGCTTCTCGAGGGAAAAGCTGTAACTCTGTGAGATGATTTCACAGAACACAAAGAAGTTTCTCAGAAAGCTTCTTTCTCTTTGTTATCGGAGGATATTTCCCTTGGCCCTATAGACTTCAAAGGGATCCGAAATATCTGTTCCCAGATTCCACAGAAATAAGGCTAGCAAAGAGATCCACGAAATACAGATGTAACTCTGTGAGTGGAAGTCACATATCACAGAGCAGTTTCTCAGAAAGCTTCTTTGCAGATTTCACCTGAGGATATTTCCTTTTTCCCAATAGCCCTATATGGGCTTCCAAATATCACTTTGCCAATTCCCCAAGAACTGTCTCTGCGAAAGGCTTCTTGAGGGAAAAGCTGTAACTCTGTGAGATGATTTCACAGAACACAAAGAAGTTTCTCAGAAAGCTTCTTTCTCTTTGTTATGGGAGGATATTTCCTTTTCCCCTATAGTGTTCAAAGGGATCCGAAATATCTGTTGTCAGATTCCACAGAAATAAGGCTAGCAAAGAGATCCACGAAATACAGATGTAACTCTGTGAGTGGAAGTCACATATCCCAGAACAGTTTCTCAGAAAGCTTCTTTCCAGATTTCATCGGAGGATATTTTCTTTTTCACCATAGCCCTCTATGGGCTTCCAAATATCACTTTGCCAAATCCACAAAAACTGTCTTAGCGAAAGGCTTCTAGAGGGGAAAGCTGTAACTCTGTGAGATGATTTCACAGAACACAAAGAAGTTTCTCATAAAGCTTTTTTCTGTTTGTTATCGGAGGATATTTCCTTTGGCCCTATAGTCTTCAAAGGGATCCGAAATATCTGTTCTCAGATTCCACAGAAATAAGGCTAGCAAAGAGATCCACGAAATACAGATGTAACTCTGTGAGTGGAAGTCACATATCACAGAGCAGTTTCTCAGAAAGCTTCTTTCCAGATTTCATCGGAGGATATGTCCTTTTTCACCATAGCCCTCTATGGGCGTCCAAATATCACTTTGCCAATTCCACAAGAACTGTCTTAGCGAAAGGCTTCTTGATGGAAAAGCTGTAACTCTGTGAGATGATTCCACAGAACACAAAGAAGTTTCTCAGAAAGCTTCTTTCTCTTTGTTATGGGAGGATATTTCCTTTGGCCCTATAGTGTTCAAAGGGATCCGAAATATCTGTTCTCAGATTCCACAGAAATAAGGCTAGCAAAGAGATCCACGAAATACAGATGTAACTCTGTGAGTGGAAGTCACATATCCCAGAGCAGTTTCTCAGAAAGCTTCTTTCCAGATTTCATCGGAGGATATTTTCTTTTTCACCGTAGCCCTCTATGGGCTTCCAAATATCACTTTGCCAATTCCACAAGAACTGTCTTAGCGAAAGGCTTCTTGAGGGGAAAGCTGCAACTCTGTGAGATGATTTCACAGAACACAAAGAAGTTTCTCAGAAAGCTTTTTTCTCTTTGTTATCGGAGGATATTTCCTTTGGCCCTATAGTCTTCAAAGGGATCCGAAATATCTGTTCTCAGATTCCACAGAAATAAGGCTAGCAAAGAGATCCACGAAATACAGATGTAACTCTGTGAATGGAAGTCACATATCACAGAGAAGTTTCTCAGAAAGTTTCTTTCCGGATTTCATCGGAGGATATTTCCTTTTTCACCATAGCCCTCTATGGGCTTCCAAATATCACTTTGCCTAATCCACAAAAACTGTCTTAGCGAAAGGCTTCTACAGGGGAAAGCTGTAACTCTGTGAGATGATTTCACAGAACACAAAGAAGTTTCTCAGAAAGCTTTTTTCTCTTTGTTATCGGAGGATATTTCCTTTGGCCCTATAGTGTTCAAAGGGATCCGAAATATCTGTTCTCAGATTCCACAGAAATAAGGCTAGCAAAGAGATCCACGAAATACAGATGTAACTCTGTGAGTGGAAGTCACATATCACAGAGCAGTTTCTCAGAAAGCTTCTTTCCATATTTCATCGGAGGATATGTCCTTTTTCACCATAGCCCTCTATGGGCGTCCAAATATCACTTTGCCAATACCACAAGAACTGTCTTAGCGAAAGGCTTCTCGAGGGAAAAGCTGTAACTCTGTGAGATGATTTCACAGAACACAAAGAAGTTTCTCAGAAAGCTTCTTTCTCTTTGTTATCGGAGGATATTTCCCTTGGCCCTATAGTCTTCAAAGGGATCCGAAATATCTGTTCTCAGATTCCACAGAAATAAGGCTAGCAAAGAGATCCACGAAATACAGATGTAACTCTGTGAGTGGAAGTCACATATCACAGAGCAGTTTCTCAGAAAGCTTCTTTGCAGATTTCACCTGAGGATATTTCCTTTTTCCCAATAGCCCTATATGGGCTTCCAAATATCACTTTGCCAATTCCCCAAGAACTGTCTCTGCGAAAGGCTTCTTGAGGAAAAAGCTGTAACTCTGTGAGATGATTTCACAGAACACAAAGAAGTTTCTCAGAAAGCTTCTTTCTCTTTGTTATGGGAGGATATTTCCTTTTCCCCTATAGTGTTCAAAGGGATCCGAAATATCTGTTGTCAGATTCCACAGAAATAAGGCTAGCAAAGAGATCCACGAAATACAGATGTAACTCTGTGAGTGGAAGTCACATATCCCAGAACAGTTTCTCAGAAAGCTTCTTTCCAGATTTCATCGGAGGATATTTTCTTTTTCACCATAGCCCTCTATGGGCTTCCAAATATCACTTTGCCAAATCCACAAAAACTGTCTTAGCGAAAGGCTTCTAGAGGGGAAAGCTGTAACTCTGTGAGATGATTTCACAGAACACAAAGAAGTTTCTCATAAAGCTTTTTTCTGTTTGTTATCGGAGGATATTTCCTTTGGCCCTATAGTCTTCAAAGGGATCCGAAATATCTGTTCTCAGATTCCACAGAAATAAGGCTAGCAAAGAGATCCACGAAATACAGATGTAACTCTGTGAGTGGAAGTCACATATCACAGAGCAGTTTCTCAGAAAGCTTCTTTCCAGATTTCATCGGAGGATATGTCCTTTTTCACCATAGCCCTCTATGGGCGTCCAAATATCACTTTGCCAATTCCACAAGAACTGTCTTAGGGAAAGGCTTCCTGAGGGGAAAGCTGTAACTCTGGGAGATGATTTCACAGAACACAAAGAAGTTTCTCAGAAAGCTTCTTTTTGTTATCGGAGGATATTTCCATTGGCCCTATAGTCTTCAAAGGGATCCGAAATATCTGTTCTCAGATTCCACAGAAATAAGGCTAGCAAAGAGATCCACGAAATACAGATGTAACTCTGTGAGTGGAAGTCACATATCACAGAGCAGTATCTCAGAAAGCTTCTTTCCAGATTTCATCTGAGGATATTTCCTTTTTCACCATAGCCCTCTATGGGCTTCCAAATATCACTTTGCCAATTCCACAAGAACTGTCTTAGCGAAAGGCTTCTTGAGGGGAAAGCTGTAAGTCTGTGAGATGATTTCTCAGAACACCAGGAAGTTTCTCAGAAAGCTTCTTTCTCTTTGTTATCGGAGGATATTTCCTTTGGCCCTATAGTCTTCAAAGGGATCCGAAATATGTGTTCTCATATTCCACAGAAATAAGGCTAGCAAAGAGATCCACGAAATACAGATGTAACTCTGTGAGTGGAAGTCACATATCACAAAGCAGTTTCTCAGAAAGCTTCTTTGCAGATTTCATCTGCGGATATTTCCTTTTTCACCATAGCCCTCTATGGGCTTCCAAATATCACTTTGCCAATTCCACAAGAACTGTCTTAGCGAAAGGCTTCTTGAGGGAAAAGCTGTATCTCTGTGAGATGATTTCACAGAACACAAAGAAGTTTCTCAGAAAGCTTCTTTCACTTTGTTATGGGAGGATATTTCCTTTGGCCCTATAGTGTTCAAAGGGATACGAAATATCTCTTCTCAGATTCCACAGAAATAAGGCTAGCAAAGAGATCCACGAAATACAGATGTAACTCTGTGAGTGGAAGTCACATATCCCAGAGCAGTTTCTCAGAAAGCTTCTTTCCAGATTTCATCGGAGGATATTTCCTTTTTCACCGTAGCCCTCTATGGGCTTCCAAATATCACTTTGCCAATTCCACAAGAACTGTCTTAGCGAAAGGCTTCTTGAGGGGAAAGCTGCAAGTCTGTGAGATGATTTCACAGAACTCAAAGAAGTTTCTCAGAAAGCTTCTTTCTCTCTGTTATGGGAGGATATTTCCTTTGGCCCTATAGTCTTCAAAGGTATCTGAAATATCTCTTCTCAGATTCCACAGAAATAAGGCTAGCAAAGAGATCCACGAAATACAGATGTAACTCTGTGAGTGGAAGTCACATATCACAGAGCAGTTTCTCAGAAAGCTTCTTTCCAGATTTCATCGGAGGATATTTCCTTTTTCACCATAGCCCTCTCTGGGCTTCCAAATATCACTTTGCCAATACCACAAGAACTGTCTTAGCGAAAGGCTTCTAGAGGGGAAAGCTGTAACTCTGTGAGATGATTTCACAGAACACAAAGAAGTTTCTCATAAAGCTTTTTTCTGTTTGTTATCGGAGGATATTTCCTTTGGCCCTATAGTCTTCAAAGGGATCCGAAATATCTGTTCTCAGATTCCACAGAAATAAGGCTAGCAAAGAGATCCACGAAATACAGATGTAACTCTGTGAGTGGAAGTCACATATCACAGAGCAGTTTCTCAGAAAGCTTCTTTCCAGATTTCATCGGAGGATATGTCCTTTTTCACCATAGCCCTCTATGGGCGTCCAAATATCACTTTGCCAATTCCACAAGAACTGTCTTAGGGAAAGGCTTCCTGAGGGGAAAGCTGTAACTCTGGGAGATGATTTCACAGAACACAAAGAAGTTTCTCAGAAAGCTTCTTTTTGTTATCGGAGGATATTTCCATTGGCCCTATAGTCTTCAAAGGGATCCGAAATATCTGTTCTCAGATTCCACAGAAATAAGGCTAGCAAAGAGATCCACGAAATACAGATGTAACTCTGTGAGTGGAAGTCACATATCACAGAGCAGTATCTCAGAAAGCTTATTTCCAGATTTCATCTGAGGATATTTCCTTTTTCACCATAGCCCTCTATGGGCTTCCAAATATCACTTTGCCAATTCCACAAGAACTGTCTTAGCGAAAGGCTTCTTGAGGGGAAAGCTGTAACTCTGTGAGATGATTTCTCAGAACACCAGGAAGTTTCTCAGAAAGCTTCTTTCTCTTTGTTATCGGAGGATATTTCCTTTGGCCCTATAGTCTTCAAAGGGATCCGAAATATGTGTTCTCATATTCCACAGAAATAAGGCTAGCAAAGAGATCCACGAAATACAGATGTAACTCTGTGAGTGGAAGTCACATATCCCAGAGCAGTTTCTCAGAAAGCTTCTTTCCAGATTTCATCGGAGGATATTTCCTTTTTCACCATAGCCCTCTATGGGCTTCCAAATATCACTTTGCCAATTCCAAAGAACTGTCTTAGCGAAAGGCTTCTTGAGGGGAAAGCTGCAACTCTGTGAGATGATTTCACAGAACACAAAGAAGTTTCTCAGAAAGCTTCTTTCTCTTTGTTATGGGAGGATATTTCCTTTGGCCCTATAGTGTTCAAAGGGATCCGAAATATCTCTTCTCAGATTCCACAGAAATAAGGCTAGTTAAGAGATCCACGAAATACAGATGTAACTCTGTGAGTGGAAGTCACATATCACAGAGCAGTTTCTCAGAAAGCTTCTTTCCAGATTTCATCGGAGGATATTTCCTTTTTCACCATAGCCCTCTCTGGGGTCCAAATATCACTTTGCCAATACCACAAGAACTGTCTTAGCGAAAGGCTTCTAGAGGGGAAAGCTGTAACTCTGTGAGATGACTTCACAGAACACAAAGAAGTTTCTCAGAAAGCTTTTTTCTCTTTGTTATCGGAGGATATTTCCTTTGGCCCTATAGTGTTCAAAGGGATCCGAAATATCTGTTCTCAGATTCCAGAGAAATAAGGCTAGCAAAGAGATCCACGAAATACAGATGTAACTCTGTGAGTGGAAGTCACATATCACAGAGCAGTTTCTCAGAAAGCTTCTTTCCAGATTTCATCGGAGGATATGTCCTTTTTCACCATAGCCCTCTATCTGCGTCCAAATATCACTTTGCCAATTCCACAAGAACTGTCTTAGCGAAAGGCTTCTTGATGGAAAAGCTGTAACTCTGTGAGATGATTCCACAGAACACAAAGAAGTTTCTCAGAAAGCTTCTTTCTCTTTGTTATGGGAGGATATTTCCTTTGGCCCTATAGTGTTCAAAGGGATCCGAAATATCTGTTCTCAGATTCCACAGAAATAAGGCTAGCAAAGAGATCCACGAAATACAGATGTAACTCTGTGAGTGGAAGTCACATATCCCAGAGCAGTTTCTCAGAAAGCTTCTTTCCAGATTTCATCGGAGGATATTTTCTTTTTCACCGTAGCCCTCTATGGGCTTCCAAATATCACTTTGCCAATTCCACAAGAACTGTCTTAGCGAAAGGCTTCTTGAGGGGAAAGCTGCAACTCTGTGAGATGATTTCACAGAACACAAAGAAGTTTCTCAGAAAGCTTTTTTCTCTTTGTTATCAGAGGATATTTCCTTTGGCCCTATAGTGTTCAAAGGGATCCGAAATATCTGTTCTCAGATTCCACAGAAATAAGGCTAGCAAAGAGATCCACGAAATACAGATGTAACTCTGTGAGTGGAAGTCACATATCACAGAGCAGTATCTCAGAAAGCTTCTTTCCAGATTTCATCGGAGGATATTTCCTTTTTCACCATAGCCCTCTATGGGCTTCCAAATATCACTTTGCCAATTCCACAAGAACTGTCTTAGCGAAAGGCTTCTTGAGGGGAAAGCTGTAACTCTGTGAGATGATTTCACAGAACACCAGGAAGTTTCTCAGAAAGCTTCTTTCTCTTTGTTATCGGAGGATATTTCCTTTGGCGCTATAGTCTTCAAAGGGATCCGAAATATGTGTTCTCAGATTCCACAGAAATAAGGCTAGCAAAGAGATCCACGAAATACAGATGTAACTCTGTGAGTGGAAGTCACATATCACATAGCAGTTTCTCAGAAAGCTTCTTAGCAGATTTCATCTGCGGATATTTCCTTTTTCACCATAGCCCTCTATGGGCTTCCAAATATCACTTTGCCAATTCCACAACAACTGTCTTAGCGAAAGGCTTCTTGAGGGAAAAGCTGTATCTCTGTGAGATGATTTCACAGAACACAAAGAAGTTTCTCAGAAAGCTTCTTTCACTTTGTTATGGGAGGATATTTCCTTTGGCCCTATAGTGTTCAAAGGGATACGAAATATCTCTTCTCAGATTCCACAGAAATAAGGCTAGCAAAGAGATCCACGAAATACAGATGTAACTCTGTGAGTGGAAGTCACATATCCCAGAGCAGTTTCTCAGAAAGCTTCTTTCCAGATTTCATCGGAGGATATTTCCTTTTTCACCATAGCCCTCTCTGGGCTTCCAAATATCACTTTGCCAATACCACAAGAACTGTCTTAGCGAAAGGCTTCTCGAGGGAAAAGCTGTAACTCTGTGAGATGATTTCACAGAACACAAAGAAGTTTCTCAGAAAGCTTCTTTCTCTTTGTTATCGGAGGATATTTCCCTTGGCCCTATAGTCTTCAAAGGGATCCGAAATATCTGTTCTCAGATTCCACAGAAATAAGGCTAGCAAAGAGATCCACGAAATACAGATGTAACTCTGTGAGTGGAAGTCACATATCACAGAGCAGTTTCTCAGAATGCTTCTTTGCAGATTTCACCTGAGGATATTTCCTTTTTCCCAATAGCCCTATATGGGCTTCCAAGTATCACTTTGCCAATTCCCCAAGAACTGTCTTAGCGAAAGGCTTCTTGAGGGAAAAGCTGTAACTCTGTGAGATGATTTCACAGAACACAAAGAAGTTTCTCAGAAAGCTTCTTTCTCTTTGTTATGGGAGGATATTTCCTTTTGCCCTATAGTGTTCAAAGGGATCCGAAATATCTGTTGTCAGATTCCACAGAAATAAGGCTAGCAAAGAGATCCACGAAATACAGATGTAACTCTGTGAGTGGAAGTCACATATCCCAGAACAGTTTCTCAGAAAGCTTCTTTCCAGATTTCATCGGAGGATATTTTCTTTTTCACCGTAGCCCTCTATGGGCTTCCAAATATCACTTTGCCAAATCCACAAAAACTGTCTTAGCGAAAGGCTTCTAGAGGGGAAAGCTGTAACTCTGTGAGATGACTTCACAGAACACAAAGAAGTTTCTCAGAAAGCTTTTTTCTCTTTGTTATCGGAGGATATTTCCTTTGGCCCTATAGTGTTCAAAGGGATCCGAAATATCTGTTCTCAGATTCCAGAGAAATAAGGCTAGCAAAGAGATCCACGAAATACAGATGTAACTCTGTGAGTGGAAGTCACATATCACAGAGCAGTTTCTCAGAAAGCTTCTTTCCAGATTTCATCGGAGGATATGTCCTTTTTCACCATAGCACTCTATGGGCGTCCAAATATCACTTTGCCAATTCCACAAGAACTGTCTTAGCGAAAGGCTTCTTGATGGAAAAGCTGTAACTCTGTGAGATGATTCCACAGAACACAAAGAAGTTTCTCAGAAAGCTTCTTTCTCTTTGTTATGGGAGGATATTTCCTTTGGCCCTATAGTGTTCAAAGTGATCCGAAATATCTGTTCTCAGATTCCACAGAAATAAGGCTAGCAAAGAGATCCACGAAATACAGATGTAACTCTGTGAGTGGAAGTCACATATCCCAGAGCAGTTTCTCAGAAAGCTTCTTTCCAGATTTCATCGGAGGATATTTTCTTTTTCACCGTAGCCCTCTATGGGCTTCCAAATATCACTTTGCCAATTCCACAACAACTGTCTTAGCGAAAGGCTTCTTGAGGGAAAAGCTGTATCTCTGTGAGATGATTTCACAGAACACAAAGAAGTTTCTCAGAAAGCTTCTTTCACTTTGTTATGGGAGGATATTTCCTTTGGCCCTATAGTGTTCAAAGGGATACGAAATATCTCTTCTCAGATTCCACAGAAATAAGGCTAGCAAAGAGATCCACGAAATACAGATGTAACTCTGTGAGTGGAAGTCACATATCCCAGAGCAGTTTCTCAGAAAGCTTCTTTCCAGATTTCATCAGAGGATATTTCCTTTTTCACCATAGCCCTCTATGGGCTACCAAATATCACTTTTTGAATTCCACAAGAACTGTCTTAGCGAAAGGCTTCTTGAGGGGAAAGCTGTAACTCTGTGAGATGATTTCACAGAACCCAAAGAAGTTTCTCAGAAAGCTTCTTTCTCTTTGTTATCTGAGGATATTTCCTTTTTCCCTATAGTCTTCAAAGGGATCCGAAATATCTGTTCTCAGATTCCACAGAAATAAGGCTAGCAAAGAGATCCACGAAATACAGATGTAACTCTGTGAGTGGAAGTCACATATCACAGAGCAGTTTCTCAGAAAGCTTCTTTCCAGATTTCATCTGAGGATATTTCCTTTTTCACCATAGCCCTCTATGGGCTTCCAAATATCACCTTGCCAATTCCACAAGAACTGTCTTAGCTAAAGGCTTCTTGAGGGGAAAGCGGTAACTCTATGAGATGATTTCACAGAACACAAAGAAGTTTCTCAGAAAGCTTCTTTCTCTTTGTTATCGGAGGATATTTCCTTTGGCCCTATAGTCTTCAAAGGGATCCGAAATATCTGTTCTCAGATTCCACAGAAATAAGGCTAGCAAAGAGATCCACGAAATACAGATGTAACTCTGTGAGTGGAAGTCACATATCACAGAGCAGTTTCTCAGAAAGCTTCTTTCCAGATTTCATCGGAGGATATTTCCTTTTTCACCCTAGCCCTCTATGGGCTTCCAAATATCACTTTGCCAATTCCACAAGAACTGTCTTAGCGAAAGCCTTCTTGAGGGGAAAGCTGTAACTCTGTGAGATGATTTCACAGAACACGAAGAAGTTTCTCAGAACGCTTCTTTCTCTTTGTTATGGGAGGATATTTCCTTTGGCCCTATAGTTTTCAAAGGGATTCTAAATATCTGCTCTGGGATTCCACAGAAATAAGGCTAGCAAAGAAATCCACGAAATACAGATGTACCTCTGTAGGTGGAAGTCACATATCACAGAGCAGTTTCTCAGAAAGGTTCTTTCCTGATTCCATTGGAGGATATTTCCTTTTTCACCATAGCCCTCTATGGGCTTCCAAATATCACTTTGCCAATTCCACAAGAACTGTCTTAGCGAAAGGCTTCTTGAGGGAAAAGCTGTATCTCTGTGAGATGATTTCACAGAACACAAAGAAGTTTCTCAGAAAGCTTCTTTCACTTTGTTATGGGAGGATATTTCGTTTGGCCCTATAGTGTTCAAAGGGATCCGAAATATCTGTTCTCTGATTCCACAGAAATAAGGCTAGCAAAGAGATCCACGAAATACAGATGTAACTCTGTGAGTGGAAGTCACATATCCCAGAGCAGTTTCTCAGAAAGCTTCTTTCCAGATTTCATCAGAGGATATTTCCTTTTTCACCATAGCCCTCTATGGGCTACCAAATATCACTTTTTGGATTCCACAAGAACTGTCTTAGCGAAAGGCTTCTTGAGGGGAAAGCTGTAACTCTGTGAGATGATTTCACAGAACCCAAAGAAGTTTCTCAGAAAGCTTCTTTCTCTTTGTTATCTGAGGATATTTCCTTTTTCCCTATAGTCTTCAAAGGGATCCGAAATATCTGTTCTCAGATTCCACAGAAATAAGGCTAGCAAAGAGATCCACGAAATACAGATGTAACTCTGTGAGTGGAAGTCACATATCACAGAGCAGTTTCTCAGAAAGCTTCTTTCCAGATTTTATCTGAGGATATTTCCTTTTTCACCATAGCCCTCTATGGGCTTCCAAATATCACTTTGACAATTCCACAAGTACTGTCTTAGCGAAAGGCTTCTTGAGGGGAAAGCTGTAACTCTGAGAGATGATTTCACAGAACACTATGAAGTTTCTCAGAAAGCTTCTTTCTCTTTGTTATCAGAGGATATTTCCTTTGGCCCTATAGTCTTCAAAGGGATCCGAAATATCTGTTCTCAGATTCCACAGAAATAAGGCTAGCAAAGAGATCCACGAAATACAGATGTAACTCTGTGAGTGGAAGTCACATATCACAGAGCAGTTTCTCAGAAAGCTTCTTTCCAGATTTCATCGGAGGATATTTCCTTTTTCACCATAGCCCTCCATGGGCTTCCAAATATCACTTTGAAAATTCCACAAGAACTGTCTTAGCGAAAGGCTTCTTGAGGGGAAAGCGGTAACTCTATGAGATGATTTCACAGAACACAAAGAAGTTTCTCAGAAAGCTTCTTTCTCTTTGTTATCGGAGGATATTTCCTTTGGCCCTATAGTCTTCAAAGGGATCCGAAATATCTGTTCTCAGATTCCACAGAAATAAGGCTAGCAAAGAGATCCACGAAATACAGATGTAACTCTGTGAGTGGAAGTCACAGATCACAGAGCAGTTTCTCAGAAAGCTTCTTTCCAGATTTCATCGGAGGATATTTCCTTTTTCACCATAGCCCTCTATGGGCTTCCAAATATCACTTTGCCAATACCACAAGAACTGTCTTAGCGAAAGGCTTCTCGAGGGAAAAGCTGTAACTCTCTGAGATGATTTCACAGAACACAAAGAAGTTTCCCAGAAGCTTCTTTCTCTTTGTTATCGCAGGATATTTCCTTTGGCCCTATAGTCTTCAAAGGGATCCGAAATATCTGTTCTCAGATTCCACAGAAATAAGGCTAGCAAAGAGATCCACGAAATACAGATGTAACTCTGTGAGTGGAAGTCACATATCACAGAGCAGTTTCTCAGAAAGCTTCTTTCCAGATTTCATCTGAGGATATTTCCTTTTTCACCATAGCCCTCTATGGGCTTCCAAATATCACTTTGCCAATTCCACAAGTACTGTCTTAGCGAAAGGCTTCTTGAGGGGAAAGCTGTAACTCTATGATATGATTTCACAGAACACAAAGAATTTTCTCAGAAAGCTTCTTTCTCTTTGTTATCGGAGGATATTTCTTTTGGCCCTATAGTGTTCAAAGTTATCCGAAATATCTGTTCTCAGATTCCACAGAAATAAGGCTAGCAAAGAGATCCACGAAATACAGATGTAACTCTGTGAGTGGAAGTCACATATCACAGAGCAGTTTCTCAGAAAGCTTCTTTCCAGATTTCATCTGAGGATATTTCCTTTTTCACCATAGCCCTCTATGGGCTTCCAAATATCACCTTGCCAATTCCACAAGAACTGTCTTAGCTAAAGGCTTCTTGAGGGGAAAGCGGTAACTCTATGAGATGATTTCACAGAACACAAAGAAGTTTCTCAGAAAGCTTCTTTCTCTTTGTTATCGGAGGATATTTCCTTTGGCCCTATAGTCTTCAAAGGGATCCGAAATATCTGTTCTCAGATTCCACAGAAATAAGGCTAGCAAAGAGATCCACGAAATACAGATGTAACTCTGTGAGTGGAAGTCACATATCACAGAGCAGTTTCTCAGAAAGCTTCTTTCCAGATTTCATCGGAGGATATTTCCTTTTTCACCGTAGCCCTCTATGGGCTCCAAATATCACTTTGCCAATTCCACAAGAACTGTCTTAGCGAAAGGCTTCTTGAGGGGAAAGCTGTAACTCAGTGAGATGATTTCACAGAACACAAAGAAGTTTCTCAGAAAGTTTCTTTCTCTCTGTTATGGGAGGATATTTCCTTTGGCCCTGTAATCTTCAAAGGGATCCGAAATATCTGTTCTCAGATTCCAAAGAAATAAGGCTAGCAAAGAGATCCACGAAATACAGATGTAACTCTGTGAGTGGAAGTCACATATCACAGAGCAGTTTCTCAGAAAGCTTCTTTCCAGATTTCATGGGAGAATATTTCCTTTTTCACCCTAGCCCTCTATGGGCTTCCAAATATCACTTTGCCAATTCCACAAGAACTGTCTTAGCGAAAGGCTTCTTGAGGGGAAAGCTGTAACTCTGTGAGATGATTTCACAGAACACAAAGAAGTTTCTCAGAACGCTTCTTTCTCTTTGTTATGGGAGGATATTTCCTTTGGCCCTATAGTTTTCAAAGGGATTCTAAATATCTGCTCTGGGATTCCACAGAAATAAGGCTAGCAAAGAAATCCACGAAATACAGATGTACCTCTGTAGGTGGAAGTCACATATCACAGAGCAGTTTCTCAGGAAGCTTCTTTCCTGATTCCATTGGAGGATATTTCCTTTTTCACCATAGCCCTCTATGGGCTTCCAAATATCACTTTGCCAATTCCACAAGAACTGTCTTAGCGAAAGGCTTCTTGAGGGGAAAGCTGTAACTCTGTGAGATGATTTCACAGAACACAAAGAAGTTTCTCAGAAAGCTACTTTCTCTTTGTTATGGGAGGATATTTCCTTTGGCCCTATAGTGTTCAAAGGGATCCGAAATATCTGTTCTCAGATTCCACAGAAATAAGGCTAGCAAAGAGATCCACGAAATACAGATGTAACTCTGTGAGTGGAAGTCACATATCACAGAGCAGTTTCTCAGAAAGCTTCTTTCCAGATTTCATCTGAGGATATTTCCTTTTTCACCATAGTCCTGTATGTGCTTCCAAATATCACTTTGCCAGTTCCACAAGAACTGTCTTAGCGAAAGGCTTCTTGAGGGGAAAGCTGTAACTCTATGAGATGATTTCACAGAACACAAAGAAGTTTCCAGAAAGCTTCTTTCTGTTTGTTATCCGAATATATTTCCTTTGGCCCAATAGTCTTCAAAGGGATCCGAAATATCTGTTCTCAGATTCCACAGAAATAAGGCTAGCAAAGAGATCCACGAAATACAGATGTAACTCTGTGAGTGGAAGTCACAGATCACAGAGCAGTTTCTCAGAAAGCTTCTTTCCAGATTTCATCGGAGGATATTTCCTTTTCACCATAGCCCTCTATGGGCTTCCAAGTATCACTTTTTCAATTCCACAAGAACTCTCTTAGCGAAAGGCTTCTTGAGGGGAAAGCTGTAACTCTGTGAGATGATTTCTCAGAACACAAAGAAGTTTCTCAGAAAGCTTCTTTCTCTTTGTTATGGGAGGATATTTCCTTTGGCCCTATAGTCTTCAAAGGGATCCGAAATATCTGTTCTCAGATTCCACAGAAATAAGGCTAGCAAAGAGATCCACGAAATACAGATATAACTCTGTGAGTGGAAGTCACATATCATAGAGAAGTTTCTCAGAAAGCTTCTTTCCAGATTTCACCTGAGGATATTTCCTTTTTCACCATAGCCCTCTATGGGCTTCCAAATATCACTTTGCCAATTCCACAAGAACTGTCTTAGCGAAAGGCTTCTTGAGGGGAAAGCTGTAACTCTGTGAGATGATTTCACAGAACACAAAGAAATTTCTCAGAAAGCTTCTTTCTCTTTGTTATGGGAGGATATTTCCTTTGGCCCTATAGTCTTCAAAGGGATCCGAAATATCTGTTCTCAGATTACACAGAAATAAGGCTAGCAAAGAGATCCACGAAATACAGATGTAAATCTGTGAGTGGAAGTCACATATCCCAGAGCAGTTTCTCAGAAAGCTTCTTTCCAGATTTCATCTGAGGATATTTCCTTTTTCACCATAGCCCTCTATGGGCTTCCCAATATCACTTTGCCAATTCCACAAGAACTGTCTTAGCGAAAGGCTTCTTGAGGGGAAAGCTGTAACTCTATGAGATGATTTCACAGAACACAAAGAAGTTTCTCAGAAAGCTTCTTTCTCTTTATTATCGGAGGATATTTCCTTTGGCCCTATAGTCTTCAAAGGGATCCGAAATATCTGTTCTCAGATTCCACAGAAATAAGGCTAGCAAAGAGATCCACGAAATACAGATGTAACTCTGTGAGTGGAAGTCACATATCACAGAGCAGTTTCTCAGAAAGCTTCTTTCCAGATTTCATCGGAGGATATTTCCTTTTTCACCATAGCCCTCTATGGGCTTCCAAATATCACTTTGCCAATTCCACAAGAACTGTCTTAGCGAAAGGCTTCTTGAAGGGAAAGCTGTAACTCTGTTAGATGATTTCACAGAACACAAAGAAGTTTCTCAGAAAGCTTCTTTCTCTTTCTTATGAGAGGATATTTCCTTTGGCCCTATAGTCTTCAAAGGGATCCGAAATATCTGTTCTCAGATTCCACAGAAATAAGACTAGCAAAGAGATCCACGAAATACAGATGTAACTCTGTGAGTGGAAGTCACATATCACAGAGCTGTTTCTCAGAAAGCTTCTTTCCAGATTTCATTGGAGGATATTTCCTTTTTCACCATAGCCCTCTATGGGCTTCCAAATATCACTTTGCCAATTCCACAAGAACTGTCTTAGCGAAAGGCTTCTTGAGGGGAAAGCTGTAACTCTGTGAGATGACTTCACAGAACACAAAGAAGTTTCTCAGAACGGTTCTTTCTCTTTGTTATCGGAGGATATTTCCTTTGACCCTATAGTCTTCAAAGGGATTCTAAATATCTGCTCTCAGATTCCACAGAAATAAGGCTAGCAAAGAGATCCACGAAATACAGATGTAACTCTGTGAGTGGAAGTCACATATCACAGAGCAGTTTTTCAGAAAGCTTCTTTCCAGATTTCATCGGAGGATTTTTCCTTTTTCACCATAGCCCTCTATGGGCTTCCAAATATCACTTTGCCAATTCCACAAGAACTGTCTTAGCGAAAGGCTTCTTGAGGGCAAAGGTGTAACTCTGTGAGATGATTTCACAGAACACAAAGAAGTTTCTCAGAAAGCTTCTTTCTCTTTGTTATTGGAGGATATTTCCTTTGGCCCTATAGTCTTCAAAGGGATCCGAAATATCTGTTCTCAGATTCCACAGAAATAAGGCTAGCAAAGAGATCCACGAAATACAGATGTAACTCTGTGAGTGGAAGTCACATATCACAGAGCAGTTTCTCAGAAAGCTTCTTTCCAGATTTCATCGGAGGATATTTCCTTTTTCACCATAGCCCTCTATGGGCTTCCAAATATCACTTTGCCAATACCACAAGAACTGTCTTAGCGATAGGCTTCTCGAGGGAAAAGCTGTAACTCTGTGAGATGATTTCACAGAACACAAAGAAGTTTCCCAGAAGCTTCTTTCTCTTTGTTATCGCAGGATATTTCCGTTGGCCCTATAGTCTTCAAAGGGATCCGAAATATCTGTTCTCAGATTCCACAGAAATAAGGCTAGCAAAGAGATCCACGAAATACAGATGTAACTCTGTGAGTGGAAGTCACATATCTCAGAGCAGTTTCTCAGAAAGCTTCTTTCCAGATTTCATCGGAGGATATTTCCTTTTTCACCATAGCCCTCTATGGGCTTCCAAATATCACTTTGAAAATTCCACAAGAACTGTCTTAGCGAAAGGATTCTTGAGGGGAAAGCGGTAACTCTATGAGATGATTTCACAGAACACAAAGAAGTTTCTCAGAAAGCTTCTTTCTCTTTGTTATCGGAGGATATTTCCTTTGGCCCTATAGTCTTCAAAGGGATCCGAAATATCTGTTCTCAGATTCCACAGAAATAAGGCTAGCAAAGAGATCCACGAAATACAGATGTAACTCTGTGAGTGGAAGTCACAGATCACAGAGCAGTTTCTCAGAAAGCTTCTTTCCAGATTTCATCGGAGGATATTTCCTTTTTCACCATAGCCCTCTATGGGCTTCCAAATATCACTTTGCCAATACCACAAGAACTGTCTTAGCGAAAGGCTTCTCGAGGGAAAAGCTGTAACTCTCTGAGATGATTTCACAGAACACAAAGAAGTTTCCCAGAAGCTTCTTTCTCTTTGTTATCGCAGGATATTTCCTTTGGCCCTATAGTCTTCAAAGGGATCCGAAATATCTGTTCTCAGATTCCACAGAAATAAGGCTACCAAAGAGATCCACGAAATACAGATGTAACTCTGTGAGTGGAAGTCACATATCACAGAGCAGTTTCTCAGAAAGCTTCTTTCCAGATTTCATCTGAGGATATTTCCTTTTTCACCATAGCCCTCTATGGGCTTCCAAATATCACTTTGCCAATTCCACAAGTACTGTCTTAGCGAAAGGCTTCTTGAGGGGAAAGCTGTAACTCTATGATATGATTTCACAGAACACAAAGAAGTTTCTCAGAAAGCTTCTTTCTCTTTGTTATCGGAGGATATTTCCTTTGGCCCTATAGTCTTCAAAGGGATCCGAAATATCTGTTCTCAGATTCCACAGAAATAAGGCTAGCAAAGAGATCCACGAAATACAGATGTAACTCTGTGAGTGGAAGTCACATATCACAGAGCAGTTTCTCAGAAAGCTTCTTTCCAGATTTCATCGGAGGATATTTCCTTTTTCACCATAGCCCTCTATGGGCTCCAAATATCACTTTGCCAATTCCACAAGAACTATCTTAGCGAAAGGCTTCTTGAGGGGAAAGCTGTAACTCTGTGAGATGATTTCACAGAACACAAAGAAGTTTCTCAGAAAGTTTCTTTCTCTCTGTTATGGGAGGATATTTCCTTTGGCCCTATAATCTTCAAAGGGATCCGAAATATCTGTTCTCAGATTCCAAAGAAATAAGGCTAGCAAAGAGATCCACGAAATACAGATGTAACTCTGTGAGTGGAAGTCACATATCACAGAGCAGTTTCTCAGAAAGCTTCTTTCCAGATTTCATCGGAGAATATTTCCTTTTTCACCCTAGCCCTCTATGGGCTTCCAAATATCACTTTGCCAATTCCACAAGAACTGTCTTAGCGAAAGGCTTCTTGAGGGGAAAGCTGTAACTCTGTGAGATGATTTCACAGAACACAAAGAAGTTTCTCAGAACGCTTCTTTCTCTTTGTTATGGGAGGATATTTCCTTTGGCCCTATAGTTTTCAAAGGGATTCTAAATATCTGCTCTGGGATTCCACAGAAATAAGGCTAGCAAAGAAATCCACGAAATACAGATGTACCTCTGTAGGTGGAAGTCACATATCACAGAGCAGTTTCTCAGAAAGCTTCTTTCCTGATTCCATTGGAGGATATTTCCTTTTTCACCATAGCCCTCTACGGGCTTCCAAATATCACTTTGCCAATTCCACAAGAACTGTCTTAGCGAAAGGCTTCTTGAGGGGAAAGCTGTAACTCTGTGAGATGATTTCACAGAACACAAAGAAGTTTCTCAGAAAGCTACTTTCTCTTTGTTATGGGAGGATATTTCCTTTGGCCCTATAGTGTTCAAAGGGATCCGAAATATCTGTTCTCAGATTCCACAGAAATAAGGCTAGCAAAGAGATCCACGAAATACAGATGTAACTCTGTGAGTGGAAGTCACATATCACAGAGCAGTTTCTCAGAAAGCTTCTTTCCAGATTTCATCTGAGGATATTTCCTTTTTCACCATAGCCCTGTATGTGCTTCCAAATATCACTTTGCCAGTTCCACAAGAACTGTCTTAGCGAAAGGCTTCTTGAGGGGAAAGCTGTAACTCTATGAGATGATTTCACAGAACACAAAGAAGTTTCCAGAAAGCTTCTTTCTGTTTGTTATCCGAATATATTTCCTTTGGCCCAATAGTCTTCAAAGGGATCCGAAATATCTGTTCTCAGATTCCACAGAAATAAGGCTAGCAAAGAGATCCACGAAATACAGATGTAACTCTGTGAGTGGAAGTCACAGATCACAGAGCAGTTTCTCAGAAAGCTTCTTTCCAGATTTCATCGGAGGATATTTCCTTTTCACCATAGCCCTCTATGGCTTCCAAGTATCACTTTTTCAATTCCACAAGAACTGTCTTAGCGAAAGGCTTCTTGAGGGGAAAGCTGTAACTCTGTGAGATGATTTCTCAGAACACAAAGAAGTTTCTCAGAAAGCTTCTTTCTCTTTGTTATGGGAGGATATTTCCTTTGGCCCTATAGTCTTCAAAGGGATCCGAAATATCTGTTCTCAGATTCCACAGAAATAAGGCTAGCAAAGAGATCCACGAAATACAGATATAACTCTGTGAGTGGAAGTCACATATCATAGAGAAGTTTCTCAGAAAGCTTCTTTCCAGATTTCACCTGAGGATATTTCCTTTTTCACCATAGCCCTCTATGGGCTTCCAAATATCACTTTGCCAATTCCACAAGAACTGTCTTAGCGAAAGGCTTCTTGAGGGGAAAGCTGTAACTCTGTGAGATGATTTCACAGAACACAAAGAAGTTTCTCAGAAAGCTTCTTTCTCTTTGTTATGGGAGGATATTTCCTTTGGCCCTATAGTCTTTAAAGGGATCCGAAATATCTGTTCTCAGATTACACAGAAATAAGGCTAGCAAAGAGATCCACGAAATACAGATGTAAATCTGTGAGTGGAAGTCACATATCCCAGAGCAGTTTCTCAGAAAGCTTCTTTCCAGATTTCATCTGAGGATATTTCTTTTTTCACCATAGCCCTCTATGGGCTTCCCAATATCACTTTGCCAATTCCACAAGAACTGTCTTAGCGAAAGGCTTCTTGAGGGGAAAGCTGTAACTCTATGAGATGATTTCACAGAACACAAAGAAGTTTCTCAGAAAGCTTCTTTCTCTTTGTTATCGGAGGATATTTCCTTTGGCCCTATAGTCTACAAAGGGATCCGAAATATCTGTTCTCAGATTCCACAGAAATAAGGCTAGCAAAGAGATCCACGAAATACAGATGTAACTCTGTGAGTGGAAGTCACATATCACAGAGCAGTTTCTCAGAAAGCTTCTTTCCAGATTTCATCGGAGGATATTTCCTTTTTCACCATAGCCCTCTATGGGCTTCCAAATATCACTTTGCCAATTCCACAAGAACTGTCTTAGCGAAAGGCTTCTTGAAGGGAAAGCTGTAACTCTGTTAGATGATTTCACAGAACACAAAGAAGTTTCTCAGAAAGCTTCTTTCTCTTTCTTATGGGAGGATATTTCCTTTGGCCCTATAGTCTTCAAAGGGATCCGAAATATCTGTTCTCAGATTCCACAGAAATAAGGCTAGCAAAGAGATCCACGAAATACAGATGTAACTCTGTGAGTGGAAGTCACATATCACAGAGCTGTTTCTCAGAAAGCTTCTTTCCAGATTTCATTGGAGGATATTTCCTTTTTCACCATAGCCCTCTATGGGCTTCCAAATATCACTTTGCCAATTCCACAAGAACTGTCTTAGCGAAAGGCTTCTTGAGGGGAAAGGTGTAACTCTGTGAGATGATTTCACAGAACACAAAGAAGTTTCTCAGAAAGCTTCTTTCTCTTTGTTATGGGAGGATATTTCCTTTGGCCCTATAGTCTTCAAAGGGATCCGAAATATCTGTTCTCAGATTCCACAGAAATAAGGCTAGCAAAGACATCCACGAAATACAGATGTAACTCTGTGAGTGGAAGTCACATATCACAGAGCAGTTTCTCAGAAAGCTTCTTTCCAGATTCCATCGGAGGATATTTCCTTTTTCACCATAGCCCTCTATGGGCTTCCAAATATCACTTTGCCAATACCACAAGAACTGTCTTAGCGAAAGGCTTCTCGAGGGGAAAGCCTTAACTCTGTGAGATGATTTCACAGAACACAAAGAAGTTTCTCAGAAAGCTTCTTTCTCTTTGTTATCGGAGGATATTTCCCTTGGCCCTATAGTCTTCAAAGGGATCCGAAATGTCTGTTCCCAGATTCCACAGAAATAAGGCTAGCAAAGAGATCCACGAAATACAGATGTAACTCTGTGAGTGGAAGTCACATATCACAGAGCAGTTTCTCAGAAAGCTTCTTTGCAGATTTCACCTGAGGATATTTCCTTTTTCCCAATAGCCCTCTATGGGCTTCCAAATATCACTTTGCCAATTCCACAAGAACTGTCTTAGCGAAAGGCTTCTTGAGGGAAAAGCTGTAACTCTGTGAGATGATTTCACAGAACACAAAGAAGTTTCTCAGAAAGCTTCTTTCTCTTTGTTATGGGAGGATATTTCCTTTTGCCCTATAGTGTTCAAAGGGATCCGAAATATCTGTTGTCAGATTCCACAGAAATAAGGCTAGCAAAGAGATCCACGAAATACAGATGTAACTCTGTGAGTGGAAGTCACATATCACAGAGCAGTTTCTCAGAAATCTTCTTTCCAGATTTCATCGGAGGATATTTTCTTTTTCACAGTAGCCCTCTATGGGCTTCCAAATATCACTTTGCCAATTCCACAAGAACTGTCTTAGCGAAAGGCTTCTTGAGGGGAAAGCAGCAACTCTGTGAGATGATTTCACAGAACACAAAGAAGTTTGTCAGAAAGCTTTTTTCTCTTTGTTATCGGAGGATATTTCCTTTGGCCCTATAGTCTTCAAAGGGATCCGAAATATCTGTTCTCAGATTCCACAGAAATAAGGCTAGCAAAGAGATCCACGAAATACAGATGTAACTCTGTGAGTGGAAGTCACATATCACAGAGAAGTTTCTCAGAAAGTTTCTTTCCGGATTTCATCGGAGGATATTTCCTTTTTCACCATAGCCCTCTATGGGCTTCCAAATATCACTTTGCCAATTCCACAAGAACTGTCTTAGGGAAAGGCTTCCTGAGGGGAAAGCTGTAACTCTGAGAGATGATTTCACAGAACACAAAGAAGTTTCTCAGAAAGCTTCTTTTTGTTATCGGAAGATATTTCCTTTGGCCCTATAGTCTTCAAAGGGATCCGAAATATCTGTTGTCAGATTCCACAGAAATAAGGCTAGCAAAGAGATCCACGAAATACAGATGTAACTCTGTGAGTGGAAGTCACATATCACAGAGCAGTTTCTCAGAAAGCTTCTTTGCAGATCTCATCTGCGGATATTTCCTTTTTCACCATAGCCCTCTATGGGCTTCCAAATATCACTTTGCCAATTCCACAAGAACTGTCTTAGCGAAAGGCTTCTTGAGGGAAAAGCTGTATCTCTGTGAGATGATTTCGCAGAACACAAAGAAGTTTCTCAGAAAGCTTCTTTCTCTTTGTTATGGGAGGATATTTCCTTTGACCCTATAGTCTTCAAAGGGATTCTAAATATCTGCTCTCAGATTCCACAGAAATAAGGCTAGCAAAGAGATCCACGAAATACAGATGTAACTCTGTGAGTGGAAGTCACATATCACAGAGCAGTTTTTCAGAAAGCTTCTTTCCAGATTTCATTGGAGGATATTTCCTTTTTCACCATAGCCCTCTATGGGCTTCCAAATATCACTTTGCCAATTCCACAAGAACTGTCTTTGCGAAAGGCTTCTTGAGGGGAAAGCTGTAACTCTGTGAGATGATTTCACAGAACACAAAGAAGTTTCTCAGAAAGCTTCTTTCTCTTTGTTATGGGAGGATATTTCCTTTGGCCCTATAGTCTTCAAAGGGATCCGAAATATCTGTTCTCAGATTCCACAGAAATAAGGCTAGCAAAGAGATCCACGAAATACAGATGTAACTCTGTGAGTGGAAGTCACATATCACAGAGCAGTTTCTCAGAAAGCTTCTTTCCAGATTTCATCGGAGGATATTTCCTTTTTCACCATAGCCCTCTATGGGCTTCCAAATATCACTTTGCCAATTCCACAAGAACTGTCTTAGCGAAAGGCTTCTTGAGGGGAAAGCTGTCACTCTATGAGTTGATTTCACAGAACACAAAGAAGTTTCTCAGAAAGCTTCTTTCTCTTTGTTATCGGAGGATATTTCCTTTGGCCCTATAGTCTTCAAAGGGATCCGAAATATCTGTTCTCAGATTCCACAGAAATAAGGCTAGCAAAGAGATCCACGAAATACAGATGTAACTCTGTGAGTGGAAGTCACATATCACAGAGCAATTTCTCAGAAAGCTTCTTTCCAGATTTCATCTGAGGATATCTCCTTTTTCACCATAGCCCTCTATGGGCTTCCAAATATCACTTTGACAATTCCACAAGAACTGTCTTAGCGAAAGGCTTCTTGAGGGGAAAGCTGTAACTCTGTGAGATGATTTCACAGAACACAAAGAAGTTTCTCAGAAAGCTTCTTTATCTTTGTTACGGGAGGATATTTTCTTTGGCCCTATAGTCTTCAAAGGGATCCGAAATATCTGTTCTCAGATTCCACAGAAATAAGGCTAGCAAAGAGATCCACGAAATACAGATGTAACTCTGTGAGTGGAAGTCACATATCACAGAGCAGTTTCTCAGAAAGCTTCTTTCCAGATTTCATCGGAGGATATTTCCTTTTTCACCATAGCCCTCTATGGGCTTCCAAATATCACTTTGCCAATACCACAAGAACTGTCTTAGCGAAAGGCTTCTCGAGGGGAAAGCCTTAACTCTGTGAGATGATTTCACAGAACACAAAGAAGTTTCTCAGAAAGCTTCTTTCTCTTTGTTATCGGAGGATATTTCCCTTGGCCCTATAGTCTTCAAAGGGATCCGAAATATCTGTTCTCAGATTCCACAGAAATAAGGCTAGCAAAGAGATCCACGAAATACAGATGTAACGCTGTGAGTAGAAGTCACATATCACAGAGCAGTTTCTCAGAAAGCTTCTTTGCAGATTTCACCTGAGGATATTTCCTTTTTCCCAATAGCCCTCTATGGGCTTCCAAATATCACTTTGCCAATTCCACAAGAAATGTCTTAGCGAAAGGCTTCTTGAGGAAAAAGCTGTAACTCTGTGAGATGATTTCACAGAACACAAAGAAGTTTCTCAGAAAGCTTCTTTCTCTTTGTTATGGGAGGATATTTCCTTTTGCCCTATAGTGTTCAAAGGGATCCGAAATATCTGTTGTCAGATTCCACAGAAATAAGGCTAGCAAAGAGATCCACGAAATACAGATGTAACTCTGTGAGTGGAAGGCACATATCCCAGAGCAGTTTCTCAGAAAGCTTCTTTCCAGATTTCATCGGAGGATATTTTCTTTTTCACCATAGCCCTCTATGGGCTTCCAAATATTACTTTGCCAAATCCACAAAACCTGTCTTAGCGAAAGGCTTCTCGAGGGGAAAGCTGTAACTCTGTGAGATGATTTCACAGAACACAAAGAAGTTTCTCAGAAAGCTTTTTTCTCTTTGTTTTCGGAGGATATTTCCTTTGGCTCTATAGTCTTCAAAGGGATCCGAAATATCTCTTCTCAGATTCCACAGAAATAAGGCTAGCAAACAGATCCACGAAATACAGATGTAACTCTGTGAGTGAAAGTCACATATCACAGAGCAGTTTCTCAGAAAGCTTCTTTCCAGATTTCATCTGAGGATATGTCCTTTTTCACCATCGCCCTCTATGGGCTTCCAAATATCACTTTGCCAATTCCACAAGAACTGTCTTAGCGAAAGGCTTCTTGAGGGAAAAGCTGTAACTCGGTGAGATGATTTCACAGAACACAAAGAAGTTTCTCAGAAAGCTTCTTTCTCTTTGTTATCGGAGGATATTTCCTTTGGCCCTATAGTGTTCAAAGGGATCCGAAATATCTGTTCTCAGATTCCACAGAAATAAGGCTAGCAAAGAGATCCACGAAATACAGATGTAACTCTGTGAGTGGAAGTCACATATCGCAGAGCAGTTTCTCAGAAAGCTTCTTTCCAGATTTCATCTGAGGATATGTCCTTTTTCACCATCGCCCTCTATGGGCTTCCAAATATCACTTTGCCAATTCCACAAGAACTGTCTTAGCGAAAGGCTTCTTGAGGGAAAAGCTGTAACTTTGTGAGATGATTTCACAGAACGCAAAGAAGTTTCTCAGAAAGCTTCTTTCTCTTTGTTATCGGAGGATATTTCCTTTGGCCCTATAGTGTTCAAAGGGATCCGAAATATCTGTTCTCAGATTCCACAGAAATAAGGCTAGCAAAGAGATCCACGAAATACAGATGTAACTCTGTGAGTGGAAGTCACATAACCCATAGCAGTTTCTCAGAAAGCTTCTTTCCAGATTTCATCAGAGGATATTTTCTTTTTCACCATAGCCCTCTATGGGCTTCCAAATATCACTTTGCCAAATCCACAAAAACTGTCTTAGCGAAAGGCTTCTTGAGGGGAAAGCTGTAACTTTGTGAGATGTTTTCACAAAACCCAAAGAAGTTTCTCAGAAAGCTTCTTTCTCTTTGTTATCGGAGTATATTTCCTTTGGCCCTATAGTCTTCAAAGGGATCCGAAATATCTGTTCTCAGATTCCACAGAAATAAGGCTAGCAAAGAGATCCACGAAATACAGATGTAACTCTGTGAGTGGAAGTCACATATCACAGAGCAGTTTCTCAGAAAGCTTCTTTCCAGATTTCATCGGAGGATATTTCCTTTTTCACCATAGCCCTCTACGGGCTTCCAAATATCACTTTGCCAATTCCACAAGTACTGTCTTAGCGAAAGGCTTCTTGAGGGCAAAGCTGTAACTCTGTGAGATGATTTCACAGAACACAAAGAAGTTTCTCAGAAAGCTTCTTTCTCTTTGTTATGGGAGGATATTTCATTTTGCCCTATAGTGTTCAAAGGGATCCGAAATATCTGTTGTCAGATTCCACAGAAATAAGGCTAGCAAAGAGATCCACGAAATACAGATGTAACTCTGTGAGTGGAAGTCACATATCCCAGAGCAGTTTCTCAGAAAGATTCTTTCCAGATTTCATCGGAGGATATTTTCTTTTTCACCATAGCCCTCTATGGGCTTCCAAATATCACTTTGCCAAATCCACAAAAACTGTCTTAGCGAAAGGCTTCTTGAGGGGAAAGCTGTAACTCTGTGAGATGATTTCACAGAACACAAAGAAGTTTCTCAGAAAGCTTTTTTCTCTTTGTTATCGGAGGATATTTCCTTTGGCCCTATACTGTTCAAAGGGATCTGAAATATCTGTTCTCAGATTCCACAGAAATAAGGCTAGCAAAGAGATCCACGAAATACAGATGTAACTCTGTGAGTGGAAGTCACATATCACAGAGCAGTTTCTCAGAAAGCTTCTTTCCAGATTTCATCTGAGGATTTGTCCTTTTTCACCATAGCCCTCTATGGGCTTCCAAATATCACTTTGCCAATTCCACAAGAACTGTCTTAGCGAAAGGCTTCTTGAGGGAAAAGCTGTATCTCTGTGAGATGATTTCACAGAACACAAAGAAGTTTCTCAGAAAGCTTCTTTCTCTTTGTTATGGGAGGATATTTCCTTTGGCCCTATAGTGTTCAACGGGATCCGAAATATCTGTTCTCAGATTCCACAGAAATAAGGCTAGCAAAGAGATCCACGAAATACAGATGTAACTCTGTGAGTGGAAGTCACATATCACAGAGCAGTTTCTCAGAAAGCTTCTTTCCAGATTTCATCGGAGGATATTTTCTTTTTCACCATAGCCCTCTATGGGCTTCCATATATCACTTTGCCAATTCCACAAGAACTGTCTTAGCGAAAGGCTTCTTGAGGGGAAAGCTGCAACTCTGTGAGATGATTTCACAGAACACAAAGAAGTTTCTCAGAAAGCTTTTTTCTCTTTGTTATCGGAGGATATTTCCTTTGGTCCTATAGTCTTCAAAGGGATCCGAAATATCTGTTCTCAGATTCCACAGAAATAAGGCTAGCAAAGAGATCCACGAAAAACAGATGTAACTCTGTGAGTGGAAGTCACATATCACAGAGCAGTTTCTCAGGAAGCTTCTTTCCAGATTTCATCGGAGGATATTTCCTTTTTCACCATAGCCCTCTATGGGCTTCCAAATATCACTTTGCCAATTCCACAAGAACTGTCTTAGCGAAAGGCTTCTTGAGGGGAAAGCTGTAACTCTTGGAGATGATTTCGGAGAACACAAAAAAGTTTCTCAGAAAGCTTCTTTTTGTTATCGGAGGATATTTCCTTTGGCCCTATAGTCTTCAAAGGGATCCGAAATATCTGTTCTCAGATTCCACAGAAATAAGGCTAGCAAAGAGATCCACGAAATACAGATGTAACTCTGTGAGTGGAAGTCACAGATCACAGAGCAGTATCTCAGAAAGCTCCTTTCCAGATTTCATCGAAGGATATTTCCTTTTTCACCATAGCCCTCTATGGGCTTCCAAATATCACTTTGCCAATTCCACAAGAACTGTCTTAGCGAAAGGCTTCTTGAGGGGAAAGCTGTCACTCTATGAGTTGATTTCACAGAACACAAAGAAGTTTCTCAGAAAGCTTCTTTCTCTTTGTTATCGGAGGATATTTCCTTTGGCCCTATAGTCTTCAAAGGGATCCGAAATATCTGTTCTCAGATTCCACAGAAATAAGGCTAGCAAAGAGATCCACGAAATACAGATGTAACCCTGTGAGTGGAAGTCACATATCACAGAGCAGTTTCTCAGAAAGCTTCTTTCCAGATTTCATCTGAGGATATCTCCTTTTTCACCATAGCCCTCTATGGGCTTCCAAATATCACTTTGCCAATTCCACAAGAACTGTCTTAGCGAAAGGCTTCTTGAGGGGAAAGCTGTAACTCTATGAGATGATTTCACAGAACACAATGAAGTTTCTCAGAAAGCTTCTTTCTCTTTGTTATCGGAGGATATTTCCTTTGGCCCTTTAGTCGTCAAAGGCATCCGAAATATCTGTTCTCAGATTCCACAGAAATAAGGCTAGCAAAGAGATCCACGAAATACAGATGTAACTCTGTGAGTGGAAGTCACATATCACAGAGCAGTTTCTCAGAAAGCTTCTTTCCAGATTTCATCGGAGGATATTTCCTTTTTCACCATAGCCCTCTAAGGGCTTCCAAATATCACTTTGCCAATTCCACAAGAACTGTCTTAGCGAAAGTCTTCTTGAGGGGAAAGCTGTAACTCTATGAGATGATTTCACAGAACACAAAGAAGTTTCTCAGAAAGCTTCTTTCTCTTTGTTATCGGAGGATATTTCCTTTGGCCCTTAGTCTTCAAAGGGATCCGAAATATCTGTTCTCAGATTCCACAGAAATAAGGCTAGCAAAGAGATCCACGAAATACAGATGTAACTCTGTGAGTGGAAGTCACATATCACAGAGCAGTTTCTCAGAAAGCTTCTTTCCAGATTTCATCGGAGGATATTTCCTTTTTCACCATAGCCCTCTATGGGCTCCAAATATCACTTTGCCAATTCCACAAGAACTGTCTTAGAGAAAGGCTTCTTGAGGGGAAAGCTGTAACTCTGTGAGATGATTTCACAGAACACAAAGAAGTTTCTCAGAAAGCTTCTTTATCTTTGTTACGGGAGGATATTTCCTTTGGCCCTATAGTCTTCAAAGGGATCCGAAATATCTGTTCTCAGATTCCACAGAAATAAGGCTAGCAAAGAGATCCACGAAATACAGATGTAACTCTGTGAGTGGAAGTCACATATCACAGAGCAGTTTCTCAGAAAGCTTCTTTGCAGATTTCACCTGAGGATATTTCCTTTTTCCCAATAGCCCTCTATGGGCTTCCAAATATCACTTTGCCAATTCCAAAAGAACTGTCTTAGCGAAAGGCTTCTTGAGGGAAAAGCTGTAACTCTGTGAGATGATTTCACAGAACACAAAGAAGTTTCTCAGAAAGCTTCTTTCTCTTTGTTATGGGAGGATATTTCCTTTTGCCCTATAGTGTTCAAAGAGATCCGAAATATCTGTTGTCAGATTCCACAGAAATAAGGCTAGCAAAGAGATCCACGAAATACAGATGTAACTCTGTGAGTGGAAGTCACATATCACAGAGCAGTTTCTCAGAAAACTTCTTTGCAGATCTCATCTGCGGATATTTCCTTTTTCACCATAGCCCTCTATGGGCTTCCAAATATCACTTTGCCAATTCCACAAGAACTGTCTTAGCGAAAGGCTTCTTGAGGGAAAAGCTGTATCTCTGTGAGATGATTTCGCAGAACACAAAGAAGTTTCTCAGAAAGCTTCTTTCTCTTTGTTATGGGAGGATATTTCCTTTGACCCTATAGTCTTCAAAGGGATTCTAAATATCTGCTCTCAGATTCCACAGAAATAAGGCTAGCAAAGAGATCCACGAAATACAGATGTAACTCTGTGAGTGGAAGTCACATATCACAGAGCAGTTTTTCAGAAAGCTTCTTTCCAGATTTCATTGGAGGATATTTCCTTTTTCACCATAGCCCTCTATGGGCTTCCAAATATCACTTTGCCAATTCCACAAGAACTGTCTTAGCGAAAGGCTTCTTGAGGGGAAAGGTGTAACTCTGTGAGATGATTTCACAGAACACAAAGAAGTTTCTCAGAAAGCTTCTTTCTCTTTGTTATGGGAGGATATTTCCTTTGGCCCTATAGTCTTCAAAGGGATCCGAAATATCTGTTCTCAGATTACACAGAAATAAGGCTAGCAAAGAGATCCACGAAATACAGATGTAACTCTGTGAGTGGAAATCACATATCACAGAGCAGTTTCTCAGAAAGCTTCTTTCCAGATTTCTTCGGAGGATATTTCCTTTTTCACCATAGCCCTCTATGGGCTTCCAAATATCACTTTGCCAATTCCACAAGAACTGTCTTAGCGAAAGGCTTCTTGAGGGGAAAGCTGTAACTCTATGAGTTGATTTCACAGAACACAAAGAAGTTTCTCAGAAAGCTTCTTTCTCTTTGTTATCGGAGGATATTTCCTTTGGCCCTATAGTCTTCAAAGGGATCCGAAATATCTGTTCTCAGATTCCACAGAAATAAGGCTAGCAAAGAGATCCACGAAATACAGATGTAACTCTGTGAGTGGAAGTCACATATCACAGAGCAGTTTCTCAGAAAGCTTCTTTCCAGATTTCATCTGAGGATATCTCCTTTTTCACCATAGCCCTCTATGGGCTTCCAAATATCACTTTGCCAATACCACAAGAACTGTCTTAGCGAAAGGCTTCTCGAGGCGAAAGCTGTAACTCTGTGAGATGATTTCACAGAACACTAAGAAGTTTCTCAGAAAGCTTCTTTCTCTTTGTTATCGGAGGATATTTCCTTTGGCCCTATAGTCTTCAAAGGGATCCGAAATATCTGTTCTCAGATTCCACAGAAATAAGGCTAGCAAAGAGATCCACGAAATACAGATGTAACTCTGTGAGTGGAAGTCACATATCACAGAGCAGTTTCTCAGAAAGCTTCTTTGCAGATTTCACCTGAGGATATTTCCTTTTTCCCAATAGCCCTCTATGGGCTTCCAAATATCACTTTGCCAATTCCACAAGAACTGTCTTAGCGAAAGGCTTCTTGAGGGAAAGCTGTAACTCTTGGAGATGATTTCGGAGAACACAAAAAAGTTTCTCAGAAAGCTTCTTTTTGTTATCGGAGGATATTTCCTTTGGCCCTATAGTCTTCAAAGGGATCTGAAATATCTTTTCTCAGATTCCACAGAAATAAGGCTAGCAAAGAGATCCACGAAATACAGATGTAACTCTGTGAGTGGAAGTCACATAACCCAGAGCAGTTTCTCAGAAAGCTTCTTTCCAGATTTCATCAGAGAATATTTTCTTTTTCACCGTAGCCCTCTATGGGCTTCCAAATATCACTTTTTCAATTCCCCAAGAACTGTCTTAGCGAAAGGCTTCTTGAGGGGAAAGCTGTAACTCTGTGAGATGATTTCACAGAACACAAAGAAGTTTCTCAGAAAGCTTCTTTCTCTTTGTTATCGGAGGATATTTCCTTTGGCCCTATAGTCTTCAAAGGGATCCGAAATATCTGTTCTCAGATTCCACAGAAATAAGGCTAGCAAAGAGATCCACGAAATACAGATGTAACTCTGTGAGTGGAGTCACATATCACAGAGCAGTTTCTCAAAAAGCTTCTTTCCAGATTTCATCGGAGGATATTTCCTTTTTCACCATAGCCCTCTATGGGCTTCCAAATATCACTTTGACAATTCCACAAGAACTGTCTTAGCGAAAGGCTTCTTGAGGGGAAAGCGGTAACTCTATGAGATGATTTCACAGAACACAAAGAAGTTTCTCAGAAAGCTTCTTTCTCTTTGTTATCGGAGGATATTTCCTTTGGCCCTATAGTATTCAAAGGGATCCGAAATATCTGTTCTCAGATTCCACAGAAATAAGGCTAGCAAAGAGATCCACGAAATACAGATGTAACTCTGTGAGTGGAAGTCACATATCCCAGAGCAGTTTCTCAGAAAGCTTCTTTCCATATTTCATCGGAGGATATTTCCTTTTTCACCATAGCCCTCTATGGGCTCCAAATATCACTTTGCCAATTCCACAAGAACTGTCTTAGCGAAAGGCTTCTTGAGGGGAAAGCTGTAACTCTGTGAGATGATTTCACAGAACACAAAGAAGTTTCTCAGAAAGCTTCTTTCTCTTTGTTATGGGAGGATATTTCCTTTTGCCCTATAGTGTTCAAAGAGATCCGAAATATCTGTTGTCAGATTCCACAGAAATAAGGCTAGCAAAGAGATCCACGAAATACAGATGTAACTCTGTGAGTGGAAGTCACATATCACAGAGCAGTTTCTCAGAAAGCTTCTTTGCAGATCTCATCTGCGGATATTTCCTTTTTCACCATAGCCCTCTATGGGCTTCCAAATATCACTTTGCCAAATCCACAAAAACTGTCTTAGCGAAAGGCTTCTTGAGGGGAAAGCTGTAACTCTGTGAGATGATTTCACAGAACACAAAGAAGTTTCTCAGAAAGCTTTTTTCTCTTTGTTATCGGAGGATATTTCCTTTGGCCCTATAGTGTTCAAAGGGATCTGAAATATCTGTTCTCAGATTCCACAGAAATAAGGCTAGCAAAGAGATCCACGAAATACAGATGTAACTCTGTGAGTGGAAGTCACATATCACACAGCAGTTTCTCAGAAAGCTTCTTTCCAGATTTCATCTGAGGATTTGTCCTTTTTCACCATAGCCCTCTATGGGCTTCCAAATATCACTTTGCCAATTCCACAAGAACTGTCTTAGCGAAAGGCTTCTTGAGGGAAAAGCTGTATCTCTGTGAGATGATTTCACAGAACACAAAGAAGTTTCTCAGAAAGCTTCTTTCTCTTTGTTATGGGAGGATATTTCCTTTGGCCCTATAGTGTTCAACGGGATCCGAAATATCTGTTCTCAGATTCCACAGAAATAAGGCTAGCAAAGAGATCCACGAAATACAGATGTAACTCTGTGAGTGGAAGTCACATATCACAGAGCAGTTTCTCAGAAAGCTTCTTTCCAGATTTCATCGGAGGATATTTTCTTTTTCACCATAGCCCTCTATGGGCTTCCAAATATCACTTTGCCAATTCCACAAGAACTGTCTTAGCGAAAGGCTTCTTGAGGGGAAAGCTGCAACTCTGTGAGATGATTTCACAGAACACAAAGAAGTTTCTCAGAAAGCTTTTTTCTCTTTGTTATCGGAGGATATTTCCTTTGGTCCTATAGTCTTCAAAGGGATCCGAAATATCTGTTCTCAGATTCCACAGAAATAAGGCTAGCAAAGAGATCCACGAAAAACAGATGTAACTCTGTGAGTGGAAGTCACATATCACAGAGCAGTTTCTCAGAAAGCTTCTTTCCAGATTTCATCGGAGGATATTTCCTTTTTCACCATAGCCCTCTATGGGCTTCCAAATATCACTTTGCCAATTCCACAAGAACTGTCTTAGCGAAAGGCTTCTTGAGGGGAAAGCTGTAACTCTTGGAGATGATTTCGGAGAACACAAAAAAGTTTCTCAGAAAGCTTCTTTTTGTTATCGGAGGATATTTCCTTTGGCCCTATAGTCTTCAAAGGGATCCGAAATATCTGTTCTCAGATTCCACAGAAATAAGGCTAGCAAAGAGATCCACGAAATACAGATGTAACTCTGTGAGTGGAAGTCACATATCACAGAGCAGTTTCTCAGAAAGCTTCTTTGCAGATTTTACCTGAGGATATTTCCTTTTTCCCAATAGCCCTCTATGGGCTTCCAAATATCACTTTGCCAATTCCAAAAGAACTGTCTTAGCGAAAGGCTTCTTGAGGGAAAAGCTGTAACTCTGTGAGATGATTTCACAGAACACAAAGAAGTTTCTCAGAAAGCTTCTTTCTCTTTGTTATGGGAGGATATTTCCTTTTGCCCTATAGTGTTCAAAGAGATCCGAAATATCTGTTGTCAGATTCCACAGAAATAAGGCTAGCAAAGAGATCCACGAAATACAGATGTAACTCTGTGAGTGGAAGTCACATATCACAGAGCAGTTTCTCAGAAAGCTTCTTTGCAGATCTCATCTGCGGATATTTCCTTTTTCACCATAGCCCTCTATGGGCTTCGAAATATCACTTTGCCAATTCCACAAGAACTGTCTTAGCGAAAGGCTTCTTGAGGGAAAAGCTGTATCTCTGTGAGATGATTTCGCAGAACACAAAGAAGTTTCTCAGAAAGCTTCTTTCTCTTTGTTATGGGAGGATATTTCCTTTGACCCTATAGTCTTCAAAGGGATTCTAAATATCTGCTCTCAGATTCCACAGAAATAAGGCTAGCAAAGAGATCCACGAAATACAGATGTAACTCTGTGAGTGGAAGTCACATATCACAGAGCAGTTTTTCAGAAAGCTTCTTTCCAGATTTCATTGGAGGATATTTCCTTTTTCACCATAGCCCTCTATGGGCTTCCAAATATCACTTTGCCAATTCCACAAGAACTGTCTTAGCGAAAGGCTTCTTGAGGGGAAAGGTGTAACTCTGTGAGATGATTTCACAGAACACAAAGAAGTATCTCAGAAAGCTTCTTTCTCTTTGTTATGGGAGGATATTTCCTTTGGCCCTATAGTCTTCAAAGGGATCCGAAATATCTGTTCTCAGATTCCACAGAAATAAGGCTAGCAAAGAGATCCACGAAATACAGATGTAACTCTGTGAGTGGAAATCACATATCACAGAGCAGTTTCTCAGAAAGCTTCTTTCCAGATTTCTTCGGAGGATATTTCCTTTTTCACCATAGCCCTCTATGGGCTTCCAAATATCACTTTGCCAATTCCACAAGAACTGTCTTAGCGAAAGGCTTCTTGAGGGGAAAGCTGTAACTCTATGAGTTGATTTCACAGAACACAAAGAAGTTTCTCAGAAAGCTTCTTTCTCTTTGTTATCGGAGGATATTTCCTTTGGCCCTATAGTCTTCAAAGGGATCCGAAATATCTGTTCTCAGATTCCACAGAAATAAGGCTAGCAAAGAGATCCACGAAATACAGATGTAACTCTGTGAGTGGAAGTCACATATCACAGAGCAGTTTCTCAGAAAGCTTCTTTCCAGATTTCATCTGAGGATATCTCCTTTTTCACCATAGCCCTCTATGGGCTTCCAAATATCACTTTGCCAATACCACAAGAACTGTCTTAGCGAAAGGCTTCTCGAGGCGAAAGCTGTAACTCTGTGAGATGATTTCACAGAACACTAAGAAGTTTCTCTGAAAGCTTCTTTCTCTTTGTTATCGGAGGATATTTCCTTTGGCCCTATAGTCTTCAAAGGGATCCGAAATATCTGTTCTCAGATTCCACAGAAATAAGGCTAGAAAAGAGATCCACGAAATACAGATGTAACTCTGTGAGTGGAAGTCACATATCACAGAGCAGTTTCTCAGAAAGCTTCTTTGCAGATTTCACCTGAGGATATTTCCTTTTTCCCAATAGCCCTCTATGGGCTTCCAAATATCACTTTGCCAATTCCACAAGAACTGTCTTAGCGAAAGGCTTCTTGAGGGAAAGCTGTAACTCTTGGAGATGATTTCGGAGAACACAAAAAAGTTTCTCAGAAAGCTTCTTTTTGTTATCGGAGGATATTTCCTTTGGCCCTATAGTCTTCAAAGGGATCTGAAATATCTTTTCTCAGATTCCACAGAAATAAGGCTAGCAAAGAGATCCACGAAATACAGATGTAACTCTGTGAGTGGAAGTCACATAACCCAGAGCAGTTTCTCAGAAAGCTTCTTTCCAGATTTCATCAGAGAATATTTTCTTTTTCACCGTAGCCCTCTATGGGCTTCCAAATATCACTTTTTCAATTCCCCAAGAACTGTCTTAGCGAAAGGCTTCTTGAGGGGAAAGCTGTAACTCTGTGAGATGATTTCACAGAACCCAAAGAAGTTTCTCAGAAAGCTTCTTTCTCTTTGTTATCGGAGGATATTTCCTTTGGCCCTATAGTCTTCAAAGGGATCCGAAATATCTGTTCTCAGATTCCACAGAAATAAGGCTAGCAAAGAGATCCACGAAATACAGATGTAACTCTGTGAGTGGAGTCACATATCACAGAGCAGTTTCTCAGAAAGCTTCTTTCCAGATTTCATCGGAGGATATTTCCTTTTTCACCATAGCCCTCTATGGGCTTCCAAATATCACTTTGACAATTCCACAAGAACTGTCTTAGCGAAAGGCTTCTTGAGGGGAAAGCGGTAACTCTATGAGATGATTTCACAGAACACAAAGAAGTTTCTCAGAAAGCTTCTTTCTCTTTGTTATCGGAGGATATTTCCTTTGGCCCTATAGTATTCAAAGGGATCCGAAATATCTGTTCTCAGATTCCACAGAAATAAGGCTAGCAAAGAGATCCACGAAATACAGATGTAACTCTGTGAGTGGAAGTCACATATCCCAGAGCAGTTTCTCAGAAAGCTTCTTTCCATATTTCATCGGAGGATATTTCCTTTTTCACCATAGCCCTCTATGGGCTCCAAATATCACTTTGCCAATTCCACAAGAACTGTCTTAGCGAAAGGCTTCTTGAGGGGAAAGCTGTAACTCTGTGAGATGATTTCACAGAACACAAAGAAGTTTCTCAGAAAGCTTCTTTCTCTTTGTTATGGGAGGATATTTCCTTTTGCCCTATAGTGTTCAAAGAGATCCGAAATATCTGTTGTCAGATTCCACAGAAATAAGGCTAGCAAAGAGATCCACGAAATACAGATGTAACTCTGTGAGTGGAAGTCACATATCACAGAGCAGTTTCTCAGAAAGCTTCTTTGCAGATCTCATCTGCGGATATTTCCTTTTTCACCATAGCCCTCTATGGGCTTCCAAATATCACTTTGCCAATTCCACAAGAACTGTCTTAGCGAAAGGCTTCTTGAGGGAAAAGCTGTATCTCTGTGAGATGATTTCGCAGAACACAAAGAAGTTTCTCAGAAAGCTTCTTTCTCTTTGTTATGGGAGGATATTTCCTTTGACCCTATAGTCTTCAAAGGGATTCTAAATATCTGCTCTCAGATTCCACAGAAATAAGGCTAGCAAAGAGATCCACGAAATACAGATGTAACTCTGTGAGTGGAAGTCACATATCACAGAGCAGTTTTTCAGAAAGCTTCTTTCCAGATTTCATTGGAGTATATTTTCTTTTTCACCATAGCCCTCTATGGGCTTCCAAATATCACTTGGCCAATTCCACAAGAACTGTCTTAGCCAAAGGCTTCTTGAGTGGAAAGCTGTAACTCTGTGAGATGATTTCACAGAACACAAAGAAGTTTCTCAGAAAGCTTCTTTCTCTTTGTTTTCGGAGGATATTTCCTTTGGCTCTATAGTCTTCAAAGGGATCCGAAATATCTGTTCTCAGATTCCACAGAAATAAGGCTAGCAAAGAGATCCACGAAATACAGATGTAACTCTGTGAGTGGAAGTCACATATCACAGAGCAGTTTCTCAGAAAGCTTCTTTCCAGATTTCTTCGGAGGATATTTCCTTTTTCACCATAGCCCTCTATGGGCTTCCAAATATCACTTTGCCAATTCCACAAGAACTGTCTTAGCGAAAGGCTTCTTGAGGGGAAAGCTGTAACTCTATGAGTTGATTTCACAGAACACAAAGAAGTTTCTCAGAAAGCTTCTTTCTCTTTGTTATCGGAGGATATTTCCTTTGGCCCTATAGTCTTCAAAGGGATCCGAAATATCTGTTCTCAGATTCCACAGAAATAAGGCTAGCAAAGAGATCCACGAAATACAGATGTAACTCTGTGAGTGGAAGTCACATATCACAGAGCAGTTTCTCAGAAAGCTTCTTTCCAGATTTCATCTGAGGATATCTCCTTTTTCACCATAGCCCTCTATGGGCTTCCAAATATCACTTTGCCAATACCACAAGAACTGTCTTAGCGAAAGGCTTCTCGAGGCGAAAGCTGTAACTCTGTGGGATGATTTCACAGAACACTAAGAAGTTTCTCAGAAAGCTTCTTTCTCTTTGTTATCGGAGGATATTTCCTTTGGCCCTATAGTCTTCAAAGGGATCCGAAATATCTGTTCTCAGATTCCACAGAAATAAGGCTAGCAAAGAGATCCACGAAATACAGATGTAACTCTGTGAGTGGAAGTCACATATCACAGAGCAGTTTCTCAGAAAGCTTCTTTGCAGATTTCACCTGAGGATATTTCCTTTTTCCCAATAGCCCTCTATGGGCTTCCAAATATCACTTTGCCAATTCCACAAGAACTGTCTTAGCGAAAGGCTTCTTGAGGGGAAAGCTGTAACTCTGTGAGATGATTTCGGAGAACATAAAAAAGTTTCTCAGAAAGCTTCTTTTTGTTATCGGAGGATATTTCCTTTGGCCCTATAGTCTTCAAAGGGATCTGAAATATCTTTTCTCAGATTCCACAGAAATAAGGCTAGCAAAGAGATCCACGAAATACAGATGTAACTCTGTGAGTGGAAGTCACATAACCCAGAGCAGTTTCTCAGAAAGCTTCTTTCCAGATTTCATCAGAGAATATTTTCTTTTTCACCGTAGCCCTCTATGGGCTTCCAAATATCACTTTTTCAATTCCCCAAGAACTGTCTTAGCGAAAGGCTTCTTGAGGGGAAAGCTGTAACTCTGTGAGATGATTTCACAGAACCCAAAGAAGTTTCTCAGAAAGCTTCTTTCTCTTTGTTATCGGAGGATATTTCCTTTGGCCCTATAGTCTTCAAAGGGATCCGAAATATCTGTTCTCAGATTCCACAGAAATAAGGCTAGCAAAGAGATCCACGAAATACAGATGTAACTCTGTGAGTGGAAGTCACATATCACAGAGCAGTTTCTCAGAAAGCTTCTTTCCAGATTTCATCGGAGGATATTTCCTTTTTCACCATAGCCCTCTATGGGCTTCCAAATATCACTTTGCCAATTCCACAAGAACTGTCTTAGCGAAAGGCTTCTTGAGGGGAAAGCGGTAACTCTATGAGATGATTTCACAGAACACAAAGAAGATTCTCAGAAAGCTTCTTTCTCTTTGTTATCGGAGGATATTTCCTTTGGCCCTATAGTATTCAAAGGGATCCGAAATATCTGTTCTCAGATTCCACAGAAATAAGGCTAGCAAAGAGATCCACGAAATACAGATGTAACTCTGTGAGTGGAAGTCACATATCACAGAGCAGTTTCTCAGAAAGCTTCTTTCCATATTTCATCGGAGGATATTTCCTTTTTCACCATAGCCCTCTATGGGCTCCAAATATCACTTTGCCAATTCCACAAGAACTGTCTTAGCGAAAGGCTTCTTGAGGGGAAAGCTGTAACTCTGTGAGATTATTTCACAGAACACAAAGAAGTTTCTCAGAAAGCTTCTTTCTCTTTGTTATGGGAGGATATTTCCTTTGGCCCTATAATCTTCAAAGGGATCCGAAATATCTGTTCTCAGATTCCACAGAAATAAGGCTAGCAAAGAGATCCACGAAATATAAATGTAACTCTGTGAGTGGAAGTCACAGATCACAGAGCAGTTTCTCAGAAAGCTTCTTTCCAGATTTCGTCGGAGGATATTTCCTTTTTCACCGTAGCCCTCTATGGGCTTCCAAGTATCACTTTTTCAATTCCACAAGAACTGTCTTAGCGAAAGGCTTCTTGACGGGAAAGCTGTAACTCTGTGAGATGATTTCACAGAACACAAAGAAGTTTCTCAGAAAGCTTCTTTCTCTTTGTTATCGGAGGATATTTCCTTTGGCCCTATAGTCTTCAAAGGGATCCGAAATAACTGTTCTCAGATTCCACAGAAATAAGGCTAGCAAAGAGATCCACGAAATACAGATGTAACTCTGTGAGTGGAAGTCACAGATCACAGAGCAGTTTCTCAGAAAGCTTCTTTCCAGATTTCATCTGAGGATATTTCCTTTTTCACCATAGCCCTCTATGGGCTTCCAAATATCACTTTGCCAATACCACAAGAACTGTCTTAGCGAAAGGCTTCTCGAGGCGAAAGCTGTAACTCTGTGAGATGATTTCACAGAACACAAAGAAGTTTCTCAGAAAGCTTCTTTCTCTTTGTTATCGGAGGATATTTCCTTTGGCCCTATAGTCTTCAAAGGGATCCGAAATATCTGTTCTCAGATTCCACAGAAATAAGGCTAGCAAAGAGATCCACGAAATACAGATGTAACTCTGTGAGTGGAAGTCACATATCACAGAGCAGTTTCTCAGAAAGCTTCTTTGCAGATTTCACCTGAGGATATTTCCTTTTTCCCAATAGCCCTCTATGGGCTTCCAAATATCACTTTGCCAATTCCACAAGAACTGTCTTAGCGAAAGGCTTCTTGAGGGAAAAGCTGTAACTCTGTGAGATGATTTCACAGAACACAAAGAAGTTTCTCAGAAAGCTTCTTTCTCTTTGTTATGGGAGGATATTTCCTTTTGCCCTATAGTGTTCAAAGGGATCCGAAATATCTGTTGTTAGATTCCACAGAAATAAGGCTAGCAAAGAGATCCACGAAATACAGATGTAACTCTGTGAGTGGAAGTCACATATCCCAGAGCAGTTTCTCAGAAAGCTTCTTTCCAGATTTCATCGGAGGATATTTTCTTTTTCACCATAGCCCTCTAGGGCTTCCAAATATCACTTTGCCAAATCCACAAAAACTGTCTTAGCGAAAGGCTTCTCGAGGGGAAAGCTGTAACTCTGTGAGATGATTTCACAGAACACAAAGAAGTTTCTCAGAATGCTTTTTTCTCTTTGTTATCTGAGGATATTTCCTTTGGCCCTATAGTGTTCAAAGGGATACGAAATATCTGTTCTCAGATTCCACAGAAATAAGGCTAGCAAAGAGATCCACGAAATACAGATGTAACTCTGTGAGTGGAAGTCACATATCACAGAGCAGTTTCTCAGAAAGCTTCTTTCCAGATTTCATCTGAGGATATGTCCTTTTTCACCATAGCCCTCTATGGGCTTCCAAATATCACTTTGCCAATTCCACAAGAACTGTCTTAGCGCAAGGCTTCTTGAGGGGAAAGCTGCAACTCTGTGAAATGATTTCACAGAACACAAAGAAGTTTCTCAGAAAGCTTTTTTCTCTTTGTTATCGGAGGATATTTCTTTTGGCCCTATAGTCTTCAAAGGGATCCGAAATATCTGTTCTCATATTCCCCAGAAATAAGGCTGGCAAAGAGATCCACGAAAAACAGATGTAACTCTGTCAGTGGAAGTCACATATCACAGAGCAGTTTCTCAGAAAGCTTCTTTCCAGATTTCATCGGAGGATATTTCCTTTTTCACTATAGCCCTCTATGGGCTTCCAAATATCACTTTGCCAATTCCACAAGAACTGTCTTAGCGAAAGGCTTCTTGAGGGGAAAGCTGTAACTCTGGGAGATGATTTCACAGAACACAAAAAAGTTTCTCAGAAAGCTTCTTTTTGTTATCGGAGGATATTTCCTTTGGCCCTATAGTCTTCAAAGGGATCCGAAATATCTGTTCTCAGATTCCACAGAAATAAGGCTAGCAAAGAGATCCACGAAATACAGATGTAACTCTGTGAGTGGAAGTCACAGATCACAGAGCAGTATCTCAGAAAGCTCCTTTCCAGATTTCATCGGAGGATATTTCCTTTTTCACCATAGCCCTCTATGGGCTTCCAAATATCACTTTGCCAATTCCACAAGAACTGTCTTAGCGAAAGGCTTCTTGAGGGGAAAGCTGTAACTCTGTGAGATGATTTCACAGAACACAAAGAAGTTTCTCAGAAAGCTTCTTTCTCTTTGTTATCGGAGGATATTTCTTTTGGCCCTATAGTGTTCAAAGGGATCCGAAATATCTGTTCTCAGATTCCACAGAAAAAAGGCTAGCAAAGAGATCCACGAAATACAGATGTAACTCTGTGAGTGGAAGTCACATATCACAGAGCAGTTTCTCAGAAAGCTTCTTTCCAGATTTCATCTGAGGATATGTCCTTTTTCACCATAGCCCTCTAGGGGTTCCAAATATCACTTTGCCAATTCCACAAGAACTGTCTTAGCGAAAGGCTTCTTGAGGGAAAAGCTGTATCTCTGTGAGATGATTTCACAGAACCCAAAGAAGTTTCTCAGAAAGCTTCTTTCTCTTTGTTATGGGAGGATACTTCCTTTGGCCCTATAGTGTTCAACGGGATCCGAAATATCTGTTCTCAGATTCCACAGAAATAAGGATAGCAAAGAGTTCCACGAAATACAGATGTAACTCTGTGAGTGGAAGTCACATATCCCAGAGCAGTTTCTCAGAAATCTTCTTTCCAGATTTCATCGGAGGATATTTTCTTTTTCACCATAGCCCTCTATGGGCTTCCAAATATCACTTTGCCAATTCCACAAGAACTGTCTTAGCGAAAGGCTTCTTGAGGGGAAAGCTGCAACTCTGTGAGATGATTTCACAGAACACAAAGAAGTTTCTCAGAAAGCTTTTTTCTCTTTGTTATCGGAGGATATTTCTTTTGGCCCTATAGTCTTCAAAGGGATCCGAAATATCTGTTCTCAGATTCCACAGAAATAAGGCTAGCAAAGAGATCCACGAAAAACAGATGTAACTCGGTCAGTGGAAGTCACATATCACAGAGCTGTTTCTCAGAAAGCTTCTTTCCAGATTTCATCGGAGGATATTTCCTTTTTCACCATAGCCCTCTATGGGCTTCCAAATATCACTTTGCCAATTCCACAAGAACTGTCTTAGCGAAAGGCTTCTTGAGGGAAAAGCTGTATCTCTGTGAGATGATTTCACAGAACCCAAAGAAGTTTCTCAGAAAGCTTCTTTCTCTTTGTTATGGGAGGATACTTCCTTTGGCCCTATAGTGTTCAACGGGATCCGAAATATCTGTTCTCAGATTCCACAGAAATAAGGATAGCAAAGAGTTCCACGAAATACAGATGTAACTCTGTGAGTGGAAGTCACATATCCCAGAGCAGTTTCTCAGAAATCTTCTTTCCAGATTTCATCGGAGGATATTTTCTTTTTCACCATAGCCCTCTATGGGCTTCCAAATATCACTTTGCCAATTCCACAAGAACTGTCTTAGCGAAAGGCTTCTTGAGGGGAAAGCTGCAACTCTGTGAGATGATTTCACAGAACACAAAAAAGTTTCTCAGAAACCTTCTTTTTGTTATCGGAGGATATTTCCTTTGGCCCTATAGTCTTCAAAGGGATCCGAAATATCTGTTCTCAGATTCCACAGAAATAAGGCTAGCAAAGAGATCCACGAAATACAGATGTAACTCTGTGAGTGGAAGTCACATATCACAGAGCAGTTTCTCAGAAAGCTTCTTTCCAGATTACATCGGAGGATATTTCCTTTTTCACCATAGCCCTCTATGGGTTTCCAAATATCACTTTGCCAATTCCACAAGAACTGTCTTAGCGAAAGGCTTCTTGAGGGGAAAGCGGTAACTCTATGAGATGATTTCACAGAACACAAAGAAGTTTCTCAGAAAGCTTCTTTCTCTTTGTTATCGGAGGATATTTCCTTTGGCCCTATAGTCTTCAAAGGGATCCGAAATATCTGTTCTCAGATTCCACAGAAATAAGGCTAGCAAAGAGATCCACGAAATACAGATGTAACTCTGTGAGTGGAAGTCACATATCACAGAGCAGTTTCTCAGAAAGCTTCTTTCCATATTTCATCGGAGGATATTTCCTTTTTCACCATAGCCCTCTATGGGCTCCAAATATCACTTTGCCAATTCCACAAGAACTGTCTGAGCGAAAGGCTTCTTGAGGGGAAAGCTGTAACTCTGTGAGATGATTTCAGAGAACACAAAGAAGTTTCTCAGAAAGCTTCTTTCTCTTTGTTATGGGAGGATATTTCCTTTGGCCCTATAATCTTCAAAGGGATCCGAAATATCTGTTCTCAGATTCCACAGAAATAAGGCTAGCAAAGAGATCCACGAAATACAGATGTAACTCTGTGAGTGGAAGTCACAGATCACAGAGCAGTTTCTCAGAAAGCTTCTTTCCAGATTTCATCGGAGGATATTTCCTTTTTCACCGTAGCCCTCTATGGGCTTCCAAGTATCACTTTTTCAATTCCACAAGAACTGTCTTAGCGAAAGGCTTCTTGACGGGAAAGCTGTAACTCTGTGAGATGATTTCACAGAACACAAAGAAGTTTCTCAGAAAGCTTCTTTCTCTTTGTTATCGGAGGATATTTCCTTTGGCCCTATAGTCTTCAAAGGGATCCGAAATATCTGTTCTCAGATTCCACAGAAATAAGGCTAGCAAAGAGATCCACGAAATACAGATGTAACTCTGTGAGTGGATGTCACAGATCACAGAGCAGTTTCTCAGAAAGCTTCTTTCCAGTTTTCATCGGAGGATATTTCCTTTTTCACCATAGCCCTCTATGGGCTTCCAAATATCACTTTGCCAATACCACAAGAACTGTCTTAGCGAAAGGCTTCTCGAGGCGAAAGCTGTAACTCTATGAGATGATTTCACAGAACACAAAGAAGTTTCTCAGAAAGCTTCTTTCTCTTTGTTATCGGAGGATATTTCCTTTGGCCCTATAGTCTTCAAAGGGATCCGAAATATCTGTTCTCAGATTCCACAGAACTAAGGCTAGCAAAGAGATCCACGAAATACAGATGTAACTCTGTGAGTGGAAGTCACATATCACAGAGCAGTTTCTCAGAAAGCTTCTTTCCAGATTTCATCGGAGGATATTTCCTTTTTCACAATAGCCCTCTATGGGCTTCCAAATATCACTTTGCCAATTCCACAAGAACTGTCTTAGCGAAAGGCTTCTTGAGGGGAAAGCTGTAACTCTGGGAGATCATTTCACAGAACACAAAAAAGTTTCTCAGAAAGCTTCTTTTTGTTATCGGAGGATATTTCCTTTGGCCCTATAGTGTTCAAAGGGATCCGAAATATCTGTTCTCAGATTCCACAGAAATAAGGCTAGCAAAGAGATCCACGAAATACAGATGTAACTCTGTGAGTGGAAGTCACAGATCACAGAGCAGTATCTCAGAAAGCTCCTTTCCAGATTTCAGCGGAGGATATTTCCTTTTTCACCATAGCCCTCTATGCGCTTCCAAATATCACTTTGCCAATTCCACAAGAACTGTCTTAGCGAAAGGCTTCTTGAGGGGAAAGCTGTAACTCTGTGAGATGATTTCACAGAACACAAAGAAGTTTCTCAGAAAGCTTCTTTCTCTTTGTTATCGGAGGATATTTCTTTTGGCCCTATAGTGTTCAAAGGGATCCGAAATATCTGTTCTCAGATTCCACAGAAATAAGGCTAGCAAAGAGATCCACGAAATACAGATGTAACTCTGTGAGTGGAAGTCACATATCACAGAGCAGTTTCTCAGAAAGCTTCTTTCCAGATTTCATCGGAGGATATTTCCTTTTTCACCATAACCCTCTATGGGCTTCCAAATATCACTTTGCCAATTCCACAAGAACTGTCTTAGCGAAAGGCTTCTTGAGGGGAAAGCGGTAACTCTATGAGATGATTTCACAGAACACAAAGAAGTTCCTCAGAAAGCTTCTTTCTCTTTGTTATCGGAGGATATTTCCTTTGGCCCTATAGTCTTCAAAGGGATCCGAAATATCTGTTCTCAGATTACACAGAAATAAGGCTAGCAAAGAGATCCACGAAATACAGATGTAACTCTGTGAGTGGAAGTCACATATCACAGAGCAGTTTCTCAGAAATCTTCTTTCCATATTTCATCGGAGGATGTTTCCTTTTTCATCATAGCCCTCTATGGGCTCCAAATATCACTTTGCCAATTCCACAAGAACTGTCTTAGCGAAAGGCTTCTTGAGGGGAAAGCTGTAACTCTGTGAGATGATTTCACAGAACACAAAGAAGTTTCTCAGAAAGCTTCTTTCTCTTTGTTATCGGAGGATATTTCCTTTGGCCCTATAGTCTTCAAAGGGATCCGAAATATCTGTTCTCAGATTCCACAGAAATAAGGCTAGCAAAGAGATCCACGAAATACAGATGTAACTCTGTGAGTGGAAGTCACATATCACAGAGCAGTTTCTCAGAAAGCTTCTTTCCATATTTCACCTGAGGATATTTCCTTTTTCCCAATAGCCCTCTATGGGCTTCCAAATATCACTTTGCCAATTCCACAAGAACTGTCTTAGCGAAAGGCTTCTTGAGGGAAAAGCTGTAACTCTGTGAGATGATTTCACAGAACACAAAGAAGGTTCTCAGAAAGCTTCTTTCTCTTTGTTATCGGAGGATATTTCCTTTTGCCCTATAGTGTTCAAAGGGATCCGAAATATCTGTTGTCAGATTCCACAGAAATAAGGCTAGCAAAGAGATCCACGAAATACAGATGTAACTCTGTGAGTGGAAGTCACATATCCCAGAGCAGTTTCTCAGAAAGCTTCTTTCCAGATTTCATCGGAGGATATTTTCTTTTTCACCATAGCCCTCTATGGGCTTCCAAATATCACTTTGCCAAATCGACAAAAAATGTCTTAGCGTAAGGCTTCTCGAGGGGAAAGCTGTAACTCTGTGAGATGATTTCACAGAACACAAAGAAGTTTCTCAGAAAGCTTTTTTCTCTTTGTTATCAGAAGATATTTCCTTTGGCCCTATAGTCTTCAAAGGGATCCGAAATATCTCTTCTCAGATTCCACAGAAATAAGGCAAGCAAAGAGATCCACGAAATACAGATGTAACTCTGTGAGTGGAAGTCACATATCACAGAGCAGTTTCTCAGAAAGCTTCTTTCCAGATTTCATCTGAGGATATTTCCTTTTTCACAATAGCCCTCTATGGGCTTCCAAATATCACTTTGCCAATTCCACAAGAACTGTCTTAGCGAAAGGCTTCTTGACGGGAAAGCTGTAACTCTGGGAGATGATTTCACAGAACACAAAGAAGTTTCTCAGAAAGCTTCTTTCTCTTTGTTATCGGAGGATATTTCCTTTGGCCCTATAGTCTTCAAAGGGATCCGAAATATCTCTTCTCAGATTCCACAGAAATAAGGCTAGCAAAGAGATCCACGAAATACAGATGTAACTCTGTGAGTGGAAGTCACATATCACAGAGCAGTTTCTCAAAAAGCTTCTTTCCAGATTTCATCTGAGGATATGTCCTTTTTCACCATAGCCCTCTATGAGCTTCCAAATATCACTTTGCCAATTCCACAAGAACTGTCTTAGCGAAAGGCTTCTTGAGGGAAAAGCTGTATCTCTGTGAGATGATTTCACAGAACCCAAAGAAGTTTCTCAGAAAGCTTCTTTCTCTTTGTTATGGGAGGATAATTCCTTTGGCCCTATAGTGTTCAACGGGATCCGAAATATCTGTTCTCAGATTCCACAGAAATAAGGGTAGCAAAGAGATCCACGAAATACAGATGTAACTCTGTGAGTGGAAGTCACATATCCCAGAGCCGTTTCTCAGAAAGCTTCTTTCCAGATTTCATCGGAGGATATTTTCTTTTTCACCATAGCCCTCTATGGGCTTCCAAATATCACTTTGCCAATTCCACAAGAACTGTCTTAGCGAAAGGCTTCTTGAGGGGAAAGCTGCAACTCTGTGAGATGATTTCACAGAACATAAAGAAGTTTCTAAGAAAGCTTTTTTCTCTTTGTTATCGGAGGATATTTCTTTTGGCCCTATAGTCTTCAAAGGGATCCGAAATATCTGTTCTCAGATTCCACAGAAATAAGGCTAGCAAAGAGATCCACGAAAAACAGATGTAACACTGTCAGTGGAAGTCACATATCACAGAGCTGTTTCTCAGAAAGCTTCTTTCCAGATTTCATCGGAGGATATTTCCTTTTTCACAATAGCCCTCTATGGGCTTCCAAATATCACTTTGCCAATTCCACAAGAACTGTCTTAGCGAAAGGCTTCTTGAGGGGAAAGCTGTAACTCTGGGAGATGATTTCACAGAACACAAAAAAGTTTCTCAGAAAGCTTCTTTTTGTTATCGGAGGATATTTCCTTTGGCCCTATAGTCTTCAAGGGATCCGAAATATCTGTTCTCAGATTCCACAGAAATAAGGCTAGCAAAGAGATCCACGAAATACAGATGTAACTCTGTGAGTGGAAGTCACATATCACAGAGCAGTTTCTCAGAAAGCTTCTTTCCAGATTACATCGGAGGATATTTCCTTTTTCACCATAGCCCTCTATGGGTTTCCAAATATCACTTTGCCAATTCCACAAGAACTGTCTTAGCGAAAGGCTTCTTGAGGGGAAAGCGGTAACTCTATGAGATGATTTCACAGAACCCAAAGAAGTTTCTCAGAAAGCTTCTTTCTCTTTGTTATCGGAGGATATTTCCTTTGGCCCTATAGTCTTCAAAGGGATCCGAAATATCTGTTCTCAGATTCCACAGAAATAAGGCTAGCAAAGAGATCCACGAAATACAGATGTAACTCTGTGAGTGGAAGTCACATATCACAGAGCAGTTTCTCAGAAAGCTTCTTTCCATATTTCATCGGAGGATATTTCCTTTTTCACCATAGCCCTCTATGGGCTCCAAATATCACTTTGCCAATTCCACAAGAACTGTCTGAGCGAAAGGCTTCTTGAGGGGAAAGCTGTAACTCTGTGAGATGATTTCACAGAACACAAAGAAGTTTCTCAGAAAGCTTCTTTCTCTTTGTTATGGGAGGATATTTCCTTTGGCCCTATAATCTTCAAAGGGATCCGAAATATCTGTTCTCAGATTCCACAGAAATAAGGCTAGCAAAGAGATCCACGAAACACAGATGTAACTCTGTGAGTGGAAGTCACATATCACAGAGCAGTTTCTCAGAAAGCTTCTTTCCAGATTTCATCGGAGGATATTTCCTTTTTCACCATAGCCCTCTATGGGCTTCCAAATATCACTTTGCCAATTACACAAGAACTGTCTTAGCGAAAGGCTTCTTGAGGGGAAAGCTGTAACTCTGTGAGATGATTTCACAGAACACAAAGAAGTTTCTCAGAAAGCTTCTTTCTCTTTGTTATCGGAGAATATTTCCTTTGGCCCTATAGTCTTCAAAGGGATCCGAAATATCTGTTCTCAGATTCCACAGAAATAAGGCTAGCAAAGAGATCCACGAAATACAGATGTAACTCTGTGAGTGGAAGTCACATATCACAGAGCAGTTTCTCAGAAAGCTTCTTTCCAGATTTCATCGGAGGATATTTCCTTTTTCACCATAGCCCTCTATGGGCTTCCAAATATCACTTTGCCAATACCACAAGAACTGTCTTAGCGAAAGGCTTCTCGAGGCGAAAGCTGTAACTCTGTGAGATGATTTCACAGAACACAAAGAAGTTTCTCAGAAAGCTTCTTTCTCTTTGTTATCGGAGGATATTTCCTTTGGCCCTATAGTCTTCAAAGGGATCCGAAATATCCGTTCTCAGATTCCACAGAAATAAGGCTAGCAAAGAGATCCACGAAATACAGATGTAACTCTGTGAGTGGAAGTCACATATCACAGAGCAGTTTCTCAGAAAGCTTCTTTGCAGATTTCACCTGAGGATATTCCCTTTTTCCCAATAGCCCTCTATGGGCTTCCAAATATCACTTTGCCAATTCCACAAGAACTGTCTTAGCGAAAGGCTTCTTGAGTGAAAAGCTGTATCTCTGTGAGATGATTTCACAGAACCCAAAGAAGTTTCTCAGAAAGCTTCTTTCTCTTTGTTATGGGAGGATACTTCCTTTGGCCCTATAGTGTTCAACGGGATCCGAAATATCTGTTCTCAGATTCCACAGAAATAAGGCTAGCAAAGAGATCCACGAAATACAGATGTAACTCTGTGAGTGGAAGTCACATATCACAGAGCAGTTTCTCAGAAAGCTTCTTTCCAGATTTCATCGGAGGATATTTTCTTTTTCACTATAGCCCTCTATGGGCTTCCAAATATCACTTTGCCAATTCCACAAGAACTGTCTTAGCGAAAGGCTTCTTGAGGGGAAAGTTGCAACTCTGTGAGATGATTTCACAGAACACAAAGAAGTTTCTCAGAAAGCTTTTTTGTCTTTGTTATCGGAGGATATTTCTTTTGGCCCTATAGTCTTCAAAGGGATCCGAAATATCTGTTCTCAGATTCCACAGAAATAAGGCTAGCATAGAGATCCACGAAAAACAGATGTAACTCTGTCAGTGGAAGTCACATATCACAGAGCAGTTTCTCAGAAAGCTTCTTTCCAGATTTCATCGGAGGATATTTCCTTTTTCACAATAGCCCTCTATGGGCTTCCAAATATCACTTTGCCAATTCCACAAGAACTGTCTTAGCGAAAGGCTTCTTGAGGGGAAAGCTGTAACTCTGGGAGATCATTTCACAGAACACAAAAAAGTTTCTCAGAAAGCTTCTTTTTGTTATCGGAGGATATTTCCTTTGGCCCTATAGTGTTCAAAGGGATCCGAAATATCTGTTCTCAGATTCCACAGAAATAAGGCTAGCAAAGAGATCCACGAAATACAGATGTAACTCTGTGAGTGGAAGTCACAGATCACAGAGCAGTATCTCAGAAAGCTCCTTTCCAGATTTCATCGGAGGATATTTCCTTTTTCACCATAGCCCTCTATGGGCTTCCAAATATCACTTTGCCAATTCCACAAGAACTGTCTTAGCGAAAGGCTTCTTGAGGGGAAAGCTGTAACTCTGTGAGATGATTTCACAGAACACAAAGAAGTTTCTCAGAAAGCTTCTTTCTCTTTGATATCGGAGGATATTTCTTTTGGCCCTATAGTGTTCAAAGGGATCCGAAATATCTGTTCTCAGATTCCACAGAAATAAGGCTAGCAAAGAGATCCACGAAATACAGATGTAACTCTGTGAGTGGAAGTCACATATCCCAGAGCAGTTTCTCAGAAAGCTTCTTTCCAGATTTCATCGGAGGATATTTCCTTTTTCACCATAGCCCTCTATGGGCTTCCAAATATCACTTTGCCAATTCCACAAGAACTGTCTTAGCGAAAGGCTTCTTGAGGGGAAAGCGGTAACTCTATGAGATGATTTCACAGAACACAAAGAAGTTCCTCAGAAAGCTTCTTTCTCTTTGTTATCGGAGGATATTTCCTTTGGCCCTATAGTCTTCAAAGGGATCCGAAATATCTGTTCTCAGATTCCACAGAAATAAGGCTAGCAAAGAGATCCACGAAATACAGATGTAACTCTGTGAGTGGAAGTCACATATCACAGAGCAGTTTCTCAGAAATCTTCTTTCCATATTTCATCGGAGGATGTTTCCTTTTTCATCATAGCCCTCTATGGGCTCCAAATATCACTTTGCCAATTCCACAAGAACTGTCTTAGCGAAAGGCTTCTTGAGGGGAAAGCTGTAACTCTGTGAGATGATTTCACAGAACACAAAGAAGTTTCTCAGAAAGCTTCTTTCTCTTTGTTATGGGAGGATATTTCCTTTTGCCCTATAGTGTTCAAAGGGATCCGAAATATCTGTTGTCAGATTCCACAGAAATAAGGCTAGCAAAGAGATCCACGAAATACAGATGTAACTCTGTGAGTGGAAGTCACAGATCACAGAGCAGAATCTCAGAAAGCTCCTTTCCAGATGTCATCGGAGGATATTTCCTTTTTCACCATAGCCCTCTATGGGCTTCCAAATATCACTTTGCCAATTCCACAAGAACTGTCGTAGCGAAAGGCTTCTTGAGGGGAAAGCTGTAACTCTGTGAGATGATTTCACAGAACACAAAGAAGTTTCTCAGAAAGCTTCTTTCTCTTTGTTATCGGAGGATATTTCCTTTGGCCCTATTGTCTTCCAAGGGATCCGAAATATCTGTTCTCAGATTCCACAGAAATAAGGCTAGCAAAGAGATCCACGAAATACAGATGTAACTCTGTGAGTGGAAGTCACATATTACAGAGCAGTTTCTCAGAAAGCTTCTTTGCAGATTTCATCGGAGGATATTTCCTTTTTCACCATAGCCCTCTCAGGGCTTCCAAATATCACTTTGCCAATTCCACAAGAACTGTCTTAGCGAAAGGCTTCTTGAGGGAAAAGCTCTAACTCTGTGAGATGATTTCAAAGAACACAAAGAAGGTTCTCAGAAAGCTTCTTTCTCTTTGTTATGGGAGGATATTTCCTTTGGCCCTATAGTGTTCAAAGGGATCCGAAATATCTTTTCTCAGATTCCACAGAAATAAGGCTAGCAAAGAGATCCACGAAATACAGATGTAACTCTGTGAGTGGAAGTCACATTACCCAGAGCAGTTTCTCAGAAAGCTTCTTTCCAGATTTCATCAGAGAATATTTTCTTTTTCACCATAGCCCTCTATGGGCTTCCAAATATCACTTTTTCAATTCCACAAGAACTGTCTTAGCGAAAGGCTTCTTGAGGGGAAAGCTGTAACTCTGTGAGATGATTTCACAGAACACAAAGAAGTTTCTCAGAAAGCTTCTTTCTCTTTGTTATCGGAGGATATTTCCTTTGGCCCTATAGTCTTCAAAGGGATCCGAAATATCTGTTCTCAGATTCCACAGAAATAAGGCTAGCAAAGAGATCCACGAAATACAGATGTAACTCTGTGAGTGGAAGTGACATATCACAGAGCAGTTTCTCAGAAAGCTTCTTTCCAGATTTCATCGGAGGATATTTCCTTTTTCACCATAGCCCTCTATGGACTTCCAAATATCACTTTGCCGATTCCACAAGAACTCTCTCAGCGAAAGGCTTCTTGAGGGGAAAGCGGTAACTCTATGAGATGATTTCACAGAACACAAAGAAGTTTCTCAGAAAGCTTCTTTCTCTTTGTTATCGGAGGATATTTCCTTTGGCCCTATAGTATTCAAAGGGATCCGAAATATCTGTTCTCAGATTCCACAGAAATAAGGCTAGCAAAGAGATCCACGAAATACAGATGTAACTCTGTGAGTGGAAGTCACATATCACAGAGCAGTTTCTCAGAAAGCTTCTTTCCATATTTCATCGGAGGATATTTCCTTTTTCACCATAGCCCTCTATGGGCTCCAAATATCACTTTGCCAATTCCACAAGAACTGTCTGAGCGAAAGGCTTCTTGAGGGGAAAGCTGTAACTCCGTGAGATGATTTCACAGAACACAAAGAAGTTTCTCAGAAAGCTTCTTTCTCTTTGTTATGGGAGGATATTTCCTTTGGCCCTATAATCTTCAAATGGATCCGAAATATCTGTTCTCAGATTCCACAGAAATAAGGCTAGCAAAGAGATCCACGAAATACAGATGTAACTCTGTGAGTGGAAGTCACAGATCACAGAGCAGTTTCTCAGAAAGCTTCTTTCCAGATTTCATCGGAGGATATTTCCTTTTTCACCGTAGCCCTCTATGGGCTTCCAAGTATCACTTTTTCAATTCCACAAGAACTGTCTTAGCGAAAGGCTTCTTGACGGGAAAGCTGTAACTCTGTGAGATGATTTCACAGAACACAAAGAAGTTTCTCAGAAAGCTTCTTTCTCTTTGTTATCGGAGGATATTTCCTTTGGCCCTATAGTCTTCAAAGGGATCCGAAATATCTGTTCTCAGATTCCACAGAAATAAGGCTAGCAAAGAGATCCACGAAATACAGATGTAACTCTGTGAGTGGAAGTCACAGATCACAGAGCAGTTTCTCAGAAAGCTTCTTTCCAGATTTCATCGGAGGATATTTCCTTTTTCACCATAGCCCTCTATGGGCTTCCCAATATCACTTTGCCAATACCACAAGAACTGTCTTAGCGAAAGGCTTCTCGAGGCGAAAGCTGTAACTCTGTGAGATGATTTCACAGAACACAAGGAAGTTTCTCAGAAAGCTTCTTTCTCCTTGTTATCGGAGGATATTTCCTTTGGCCCTATAGTCTTCAAAGGGATCCGAAATATCTGTTCTCAGATTCCACAGAAATGAGGCTAGCAAAGAGATCCACGAAATACAGATGTAACTCTGTGAGTGGAAGTCACATATCACAGAGCAGTTTCTCAGAAAGCTTCTTTCCAGATTTCATCGGAGGATATTTCCTTTTTCACCATAGCCCTCTATGGGCTTCCAAATATCACTTTGCCAATTCCACAAGAACTGTCTTAGCGAAAGGCTTCTTGACGGAAAAGCTGTAACTCTGTGAGATGATTTCACAGAACACAAAGAAGTTTCTCAGAAAGCTTCTTTCTCTTTCTTATCGGAGGATATTTCCTTTGGCCCTATAGTCTTCAAAGGGATCCGAAATATCTGTTCTCAGATTCCACAGAAATAAGGCTAGCAAAGAGATCCACGAAATACAGATGTAACTCTGTGAGTGGAAGTCACATATCACAGAGCAGTTTCTCAGAAAGCTTCTTTGCAGATTTCACCTGAGGATATTTCCTTTTTCCCAATAGCCCTCTATGGGCTTCCAAATATCACTTTGCCAATTCCACAAGAACTGTCTTAGCGAAAGGCTTCTTGAGGGAAAAGCTGTATCTCTGTGAGATGATTTCACAGAACCCAAAGAAGTTTCTCAGAAAGCTTCTTTCTCTTTGTTATGGGAGGATACTTCCTTTGGCCCTATAGTGTTCAACGGGATCCGAAATATCTGTTCTCAGATTCCACAGAAATAAGGGTAGCAAAGAGATCCACGAAATACAGATGTAACTCTGTGAGTGGAAGTCACATATCCCAGAGCAGTTTCTCAGAAAGCTTCTTTCCAGATTTCATCGGAGGATATTTTCTTTTTCACTATAGCCCTCTAAGGGCTTCCAAATATCACTTTGCCAATTCCACAAGAACTGTCTTAGCGAAAGGCTTCTTGAGGGGAAAGTTGCAACTCTGTGAGATGATTTCACAGAACACAAAGAAGTTTCTCAGAAAGCTTTTTTCTCTTTGTTATCGGAGGATATTTCTTTTGGCCCTATAGTCTTCAAAGGGATCCGAAATATCTGTTCTCAGATTCCACAGAAATAAGGCTAGCATAGAGATCCACGAAAAACAGATGTAACTCTGTCAGTGGAAGTCACATATCACAGAGCAGTTTCTCAGAAAGCTTCTTTCCAGATTTCATCGGAGGATATTTCCTTTTTCACAATAGCCCTCTATGGGCTTCCAAATATCACTTTGCCAATTCCACAAGAACTGTCTTAGCGAAAGGCTTCTTGAGGGGAAAGCTGTAACTCTGGGAGATCATTTCACAGAACACAAAAAAGTTTCTCAGAAAGCTTCTTTTTGTTATCGGAGGATATTTCCTTTGGCCCTATAGTGTTCAAAGGGATCCGAAATATCTGTTCTCAGATTCCACAGAAATAAGGCTAGCAAAGAGATCCACGAAATACAGATGTAACTCTGTGAGTGGAAGTCACAGATCACAGAGCAGTATCTCAGAAAGCTCCTTTCCAGATTTCATCGGAGGATATTTCCTTTTTCACCATAGCCCTCTATGGGCTTCCAAATATCACTTTGCCAATTCCACAAGAACTGTCTTAGCGAAAGGCTTCTTGAGGGGAAAGCTGTAACTCTGTGAGATGATTTCACAGAACACAAAGAAGTTTCTCAGAAAGCTTCTTTCTCTTTGTTATCGGAGGATATTTCTTTTGGCCCTATAGTGTTCAAAGGGATCCGAAATATCTGTTCTCAGATTCCACAGAAATAAGGCTAGCAAAGAGATCCACGAAATACAGATGTAACTCTGTGAGTGGAAGTCACATATCCCAGAGCAGTTTCTCAGAAAGCTTCTTTCCAGATTTCATCGGAGGATATTTCCTTTTTCACCATAGCCCTCTATGGGCTTCCAAATATCACTTTGCCAATTCCACAAGAACTGTCTTAGCGAAAGGCTTCTTGAGGGGAAAGCGGTAACTCTATGAGATGATTTCACAGAACACAAAGAAGTTCCTCAGAAAGCTTCTTTCTCTTTGTTATCGGAGGATATTTCCTTTGGCCCTATAGTCTTCAAAGGGATCCGAAATATCTGTTCTCAGATTCCACAGAAATAAGGCTAGCAAAGAGATCCACGAAATACAGATGTAACTCTGTGAGTGGAAGTCACATATCACAGAGCAGTTTCTCAGAAATCTTCTTTCCATATTTCATCGGAGGATGTTTCCTTTTTCATCATAGCCCTCTATGGGCTCCAAATATCACTTTGCCAATTCCACAAGAACTGTCTTAGCGAAAGGCTTCTTGAGGGGAAAGCTGTAACTCTGTGAGATGATTTCACAGAACACAAAGAAGTTTCTCAGAAAGCTTCTTTCTCTTTGTTATGGGAGGATATTTCCTTTTGCCCTATAGTGTTCAAAGGGATCCGAAATATCTGTTGTCAGATTCCACAGAAATAAGGCTAGCAAAGAGATCCACGAAATACAGATGTAACTCTGTGAGTGGAAGTCACAGATCACAGAGCAGAATCTCAGAAAGCTCCTTTCCAGATTTCATCGGAGGATATTTCCTTTTTCTCCATAGCCCTCTATGGGCTTCCAAATATCACTTTGCCAATTCCACAAGAACTGTCGTAGCGAAAGGCTTCTTGAGGGGAAAGCTGTAACTCTGTGAGATGATTTCACAGAACCCAAAGAAGTTTCTCAGAAAGCTTCTTTCTCTTTGTTATCGGAGGATATTTCCTTTGGCCCTATTGTCTTCAAAGGGATCCGAAATATCTGTTCTCAGATTCCACAGAAATAAGGCTAGCAAAGAGATCCACGAAATACAGATGTAACTCTGTGAGTGGAAGTCACATATTACAGAGCAGTTTCTCAGAAAGCTTCTTTGCAGATTTCATCGGAGGATATTTCCTTTTTCACCATAGCCCTCTCAGGGCTTCCAAATATCACTTTGCCAATTCCACAAGAACTGTCTTAGCGAAAGGCTTCTTGAGGGAAAAGCTCTAACTCTGTGAGATGATTTCAAAGAACACAAAGAAGGTTCTCAGAAAGCTTCTTTCTCTTTGTTATGGGAGGATATTTCCTTTGGCCCTATAGTGTTCAAAGGGATCCGAAATATCTTTTCTCAGATTCCACAGAAATAAGGCTAGCAAAGAGATCCACGAAATACAGATGTAACTCTGTGAGTGGAAGTCACATTACCCAGAGCAGTTTCTCAGAAAGCTTCTTTCCAGATTTCATCAGAGAATATTTTCTTTTTCACCATAGCCCTCTATGGGCTTCCAAATATCACTTTTTCAATTCCACAAGAACTGTCTTAGCGAAAGGCTTCTTGAGGGGAAAGCTGTAACTCTGTGAGATGATTTCACAGAACACAAAGAAGTTTCTCAGAAAGCTTCTTTCTCTTTGTTATCGGAGGATATTTCCTTTGGCCCTATAGTCTTCAAAGGGATCCGAAATATCTGTTCTCAGATTCCACAGAAATAAGGCTAGCAAAGAGATCCACGAAATACAGATGTAACTCTGTGAGTGGAAGTGACATATCACAGAGCAGTTTCTCAGAAAGCTTCTTTCCAGATTTCATCGGAGGATATTTCCTTTTTCACCATAGCCCTCTATGGACTTCCAAATATCACTTTGCCGATTCCACAAGAACTCTCTCAGCGAAAGGCTTCTTGAGGGGAAAGCGGTAACTCTATGAGATGATTTCACAGAACACAAAGAAGTTTCTCAGAAAGCTTCTTTCTCTTTGTTATCGGAGGATATTTCCTTTGGCCCTATAGTATTCAAAGGGATCCGAAATATCTGTTCTCAGATTCCACAGAAATAAGGCTAGCAAAGAGATCCACGAAATACAGATGTAACTCTGTGAGTGGAAGTCACATATCACAGAGCAGTTTCTCAGAAAGCTTCTTTCCATATTTCATCGGAGGATATTTCCTTTTTCACCATAGCCCTCTATGGGCTCCAAATATCACTTTGCCAATTCCACAAGAACTGTCTTAGCGAAAGGCTTCTCGAGGCGAAAGCTGTAACTCTGTGAGATGATTTCACAGAACACAAGGAAGTTTCTCAGAAAGCTTCTTTCTCCTTGTTATCGGAGGATATTTCCTTTGGCCCTATAGTCTTCAAAGGGATCCGAAATATCTGTTCTCAGATTCCACAGAAATGAGGCTAGCAAAGAGATCCACGAAATACAGATGTAACTCTGTGAGTGGAAGTCACATATCACAGAGCAGTTTCTCAGAAAGCTTCTTTCCAGATTTCATCGGAGGATATTTCCTTTTTCACCATAGCCCTCTATGGGCTTCCAAATATCACTTTGCCAATTCCACAAGAACTGTCTTAGCGAAAGGCTTCTTGACGGAAAAGCTGTAACTCTGTGAGATGATTTCACAGAACACAAAGAAGTTTCTCAGAAAGCTTCTTTCTCTTTCTTATCGGAGGATATTTCCTTTGGCCCTATAGTCTTCAAAGGGATCCGAAATATCTGTTCTCAGATTCCACAGAAATAAGGCTAGCAAAGAGATCCACGAAATACAGATGTAACTCTGTGAGTGGAAGTCACATATCACAGAGCAGTTTCTCAGAAAGCTTCTTTGCAGGTTTCACCTGAGGATATTTCCTTTTTCCCAATAGCCCTCTATGGGCTTCCAAATATCACTTTGCCAATTCCACAAGAACTCTCTTAGCGAAAGGCTTCTTGAGGGAAAAGCTGTATCTCTGTGAGATGATTTCACAGAACCCAAAGAAGTTTCTCAGAAAGCTTCTTTCTCTTTGTTATGGGAGGATACTTCCTTTGGCCCTATAGTGTTCAACGGGATCCGAAATATCTGTTCTCAGATTCCACAGAAATAAGGGTAGCAAAGAGATCCACGAAATACAGATGTAACTCTGTGAGTGGAAGTCACATATCCCAGAGCAGTTTCTCAGAAAGCTTCTTTCCAGATTTCATCGGAGGATATTTTCTTTTTCACTATAGCCCTCTAAGGGCTTCCAAATATCACTTTGCCAATTCCACAAGAACTGTCTTAGCGAAAGGCTTCTTGAGGGGAAAGTTGCAACTCTGTGAGATGATTTCACAGAACACAAAGAAGTTTCTCAGAAAGCTTTTTTCTCTTTGTTATCGGAGGATATTTCTTTTGGCCCTATAGTCTTCAAAGGGATCCGAAATATCTGTTCTCAGATTCCACAGAAATAAGGCTAGCAAAGAGATCCACGAAAAACAGATGTAACTCTGTGAGTGGAAGTCACAGATCACAGAGCAGTTTCTCAGAAAGCTTCTTTCCAGATTTCATCGGAGGATATTTCCTTTTTCAGCATAGCCCTCTATGGGCTTCCAAATATCACTTTGCCAATTCCACAAGAACTGTCTTAGCGAAAGGCTTCTTGAGGGAAAAGCGGTAACTCTATGAGATGATTTCACAGAACACAAAGAAGTTTCTCAGAAAGCTTCTTTCTCTTTGTTATGGGAGGATATTTCCTTTGGCCCTATAGTCTTCAAAGGGTACCGAAATATCTGTTCTCAGATTCCACAGAAATAAGGCTAGCAAAGAGATCCACGAAATACAGATGTAACTCTGTGAGTGGGAGTCACATATCACAGAGCACTTTCTCAGAAAGCTTCTTTCCATATTTCATCGGAGGATGTTTCCTTTTTCACCATAGCCCTCTATGGGCTCCAAATATCACTTTGCCAATTCCACAAGAACTGTCTTAGCGAAAGGCTTCTTGAGGGGAAAGCTGTAACTCTGTGAGATGATTTCACAGAACCCAAAGAAGTTTCTCAGAAAGCTTCTTTCTCTTTGTTATGGGAGGATATTTCCTTTGGCCCTATAGTGTTCAAAGGGATCCGAAATATCTGTTCTCAGATTCCACAGAAATAAGGCTAGCAAAGAGATCCACGAAATACAGATGTAACTCTGTGAGTGGAAGTCACATAACACAGAGCAGTTTCTCAGAAATCTTCTTTCCAGATTTCATCGGAGGATATTTTCTTTTTCACCATAGCCCTCTCTGGGCTACCAAATATCACTTTTTCAATTCCACAAGAACTGTCTTAGCGAAAGGCTTCTTGAGGGGAAAGCTGTAACTCTGTGAGATGATTTCACAGAACCCAAAGAAGTTTCTCAGAAAGCTTCTTTCTCTTTGTTATGGGAGGATATTTCCTTTGGCCCTATAGTCTTCAAAGGGATCCGAAATATCTGTTCTCAGATTCCACAGAAATAAGGCTAGCAAAGAGATCCACGAAATACAGATGTATCTCTGTGAGTGGAAGTCACATATCACAGAGCAGTTTCTCAGAAAGCTTCTTTCCAGATTTCATCGGAGGATATTTCCTTTTTCACCATAGCCCTCTAAGGGCTTCCAAATATCACTTTGCCAATTCCACAAGTACTGTCTTAGCGAAAGGCTTCTTGAGGGGAAAGCTGTAACTCTATGAGATGATTTCACAGAACACAAAGAAGTTTCTCAGTAAGCTTCTTTCTCTTTGTTATCGGAGGATATTTCCTTTGGCCCTATAGTCTTCAAAGGGATCCGAAATATCTGTTCTCAGATTCCACAGAAATAAGGCTAGCAAAGAGATCCACGAAATACAGATGTAACTCTGTGAGTGGAAGTCACATATCACAGAGCAGTTTCTCAGAAAGCTTCTTTCCAGATTTCATCGGAGGATATTTCCTTTTTCACCATAACCCTCTATGGGCTTCCAAATATCACTTTTCCAATTCCACAAGAACTGTCTTAGCGAAAGGATTCTTGAGGGGAAAGCGGTAACTCTATGAGATGATTTCACAGAACACAAAGAAGTTTCTCAGAAAGCTTCTTTCTCTTTGTTATGGGAGGATATTTCCTTTGGCCCTATAGTCTTCAAAGGGATCCGAAATATCTGTTCTCAGATTCCACAGAAATAAGGCTAGCAAAGAGATCCACGAAATACAGATGTAACTCTGTGAGTGGAAGTCACATATCACAGAGCGGTTTCTCAGAAAGCTTCTTTGCAGATTTCACCTGAGGATATTTCCTTTTTCCCAATAGCCCTCTATGGGCTTCCAAATATCACTTTGCCAATTCCACAAGAACTGTCTTAGCGAAAGGCTTCTTGAGGGGAAAGCTGTAACTCTGTGAGATGATTTCACAGAACACAAAGAAGTTTCTCAGAAAGCTTCTTTCTCTTTGTTATGGGAGGATATTTCCTTTGGCCCTATAGTCTTCAAAGGGATCCGAAATATCTGTTCTCACATTCCACAGAAATAAGGCTAGCAAAGAGATCCACGAAATACAGATGTAACTCTGTGAGTGGAAGTCACATATCACAGAGCGGTTTCTCAGAAAGCTTCTTTGCAGATTTCACCTGAGGATATTTCCTTTTTCCCAATAGCCCTCTAGGGGCTTCCAAATATCACTTTGCCACTTCCACAAGAACTGTCTTAGCGAAAGGCTTCTTGAGGGGAAAGCTGTAACTCTGTGAGATGATTTCACAGAACACAAAGAAGTTTCTCAGAAAGCTTCTTTCTCTTTGTTATGGTAGGATATTTCCTTTGGCCCTATAGTCTTCAAAGGGATCCGAAATATCTGTTCTCAGATTCCACAGAAATAAGGCTAGCAAAGAGATCCACGAAATACAGATGTAACTCTGTGAGTGGAAGTCACATATCACAGAGCAATTTCTCAGAAAGCTTCTTTCCAGATTTCATCGGAGGATATTTTCTTTTTCACAATAGCCCTCTATGGGCTTCCAAATATCACTTTGCCAAATCCACAAAAACTGTCTTATCGAAAGGCTTCTCGAGGGGAAAGCTGTAACTCTGTGAGATGATTTCACAGAACACAAAGAAGTTGCTCAGAAAGCTTCTTTCTCTTTGTTATGGGAGGATATTTCCTTTGGCCCTATAGTGTTCAAAGGGATCCGAAATATCTGTTCTCAGATTCCACAGAAATAAGGCTAGCAAAGAGATCCACGAAATACAGATGTAACTCTGTGAGTGGAAGTCACATATCCCAGAGCAGTTTCTCAGAAAGCTTCTTTCCAGATTTCATCGGAGGATATTTTCTTTTTCACCATAGCCCTCTATGGGCTTCCAAATATCACTTTGCCAATTCCACAAGAACTGTCTTAGCGAAAGGCTTCTTGAGGGGAAAGCTGCAACTCTGTGAGATGATTTCACAGAACACAAAGAAGTTTCTCAGAAAGCTTTTTTCTCTTTGTTATCGGAGGATATTTCCTTTGGCCCAATAGTCTTCAAAGGGATCCGAAATATCTGTTCTCAGATTCCACAGAAATAAGGCTAGCAAAGAGATCCACGAAATACCGATGTAACTCTGTGAGTGGAAGTCACATATCACAGAGCAGTTTCTCAGAAAGCTTCTTTCCAGATTTCATCGGAGGATATTTCCTTTTTCACAGTAGCCCTCTATGGGCTTCCAAATATCACTTTGCCAATTCCACAAGAACTGTCTTAGCGAAAGGATTCTTGAGGGGAAAGCTGTAACTCTGGGAGATGATTTCACAGAACACAAAGAAGTTTCTCAGAAAGCTTCTTTTTGTTATCAGAGGATATTTCCTTTCGCCCTATAGTCTTCCAAGGGATCCGAAATATCTGTTCTCAGATTCCACAGAAATAAGGCTAACAAAGAGATCCACGAAATACAGATGTAACTCTGTGAGTGGAAGTCACATATCAAAGAGCAGTATCTCAGAAAGCTTCTTTCCAGATTTCATCGGAGGATATTTCCTTTTTCACCATAGCCTTCTATGGGCTTCCAAATATCACTTTGCCAATTCCACAACAACTGTCTTAGCGAAAGGCTTCTTGAGGGGAAAGCTGTAAATCAGTGAGATGATTTGACAGAACACAAAGAAGTTTCTCAGAAAGCTTCTTTCTCTTTGTTATCGGAGGATATTTCCTTTGGCCCTATAGTCTTCAAAGGGATCCGAAATATCTGTTCTCAGATTCCACAGAAATAAGGCTAGCAAAGAGATCCACGAAATACAGATGTAACACTGTGAGTGGAAGTCACATATCACCGAGCAGTTTCTCAGAAAGCTTCTTAGCAGATTTCATCTGAGGATATTTCCTTTTTCACCGTAGCCCTCTAAGGGCTTCCAAATATCACTTTGCCAATTCCACAAGAACTGTCTTAGCGAAAGGCTTCTTGAGGGGGAAGCTCTAACTCTGTGAGATGATTTCACAGAACACAAAGAAGTTTCTCAGAAAGCTTCTTTCTCTTTGTTATGGGAGGATATTTCCTTTGGCCCTATAGTGTTCAAAGGGAACCGAAATATCTGTTCTCAGATTCCACAGAAATAAGGCTGGCAAAGAGATCCACGAAATACAGATATAACTCTGTGAGTGGAAGTCTCATATCACAGAGCAGTTTCTCAGAAAGCTTCTTTCGAGATTTCATCGGACGATATTTCCTTTTTCACCATAGCCCTCTATGGGCTTCCAAATATCACTTTGCCAATTCCACAAGAACTGTCTTAGCGAAAGGCTTCTTGAAGGGAAAGCTGTAACTCTGTGTGAAGATTTCAGAGAACACAAAGAAGTTTCTCAGAAAGCTTCTTTCTCTTTGTTATGGGAAGATATTTCCTTTGGCCCTATAGTCTTCAAAGGGATCCGAAATATCTGTTCTCAGATTCCACAGAAATAAGGCTAGTAAAGAGATCCACGAGATACAGATGTAACTCGGTGAGTGGAAGTCACAGATCACAGAGCAGTTTCTCAGAAAGCTTCTTTCCACATTTCATCGGAGGATATTTCCTTTTTCACCATAGCCCTCTAAGGGCTTCCAAGTATCACTTTTTCAATTCCACTAGAACTGTCTTAGCGAAAGGCTTCTTGAGGGGAAAGCTGTAACTCTGTGAGATGATTTCACAGAACACAAAGAAGTTTCTCATAAAGCTTCTTTCTCTTTGTTATGGGAGGATATTTCCTTTGGCCCTATAGTCTTCAAAGGGATCCGAAATATCTGTACTCAAATTCCACAGAAATAAGGCTAGCAAAGAGATCCACGAAATACAGATGTAACTCTGTGAGTGGAAGTCACATATCACAGAGCGGTTTCTCAGAAAGCTTCTTTCCAGATTTCATCGGAGGATATTTCCTTTTTCACCATAGCCCTCTATGGGCTTCCAAGTATCACTTTCTCAATTCCACAAGAACTGTCTTAGCGAAAGGCTTCTTGAGGGGAAAGCTGTAACTCTGTGAGATGATTTCACAGAACACAAAGAAGTTTCTCAGAAAGCTTCTTTCTCTTTGTTATGGGAGGATATTTCCTTTGGCCCTATAGTGTTCAAAGGGATCCGAAATATCTGTAGTCAGATTCCACAGAAATAAGGCTAGCAAAGAGATCCACGAAATACAGATGTAACTCTGTGAGTGGAAGTCACATATCACAGAGCAGTTTCTCAGAAAGCTTCTTTCCAGATTTCATCTGAGGATATTTCCTTTTTCACCATAGCCCTCTATGGGCTTCCAAATATCACTTTGCCAATTCCACAAGTACTGTCTTAGCGAAAGGCTTCTTGAGGGGAAAGCTGCAACTCTGTGAGATGATTTCACAGAACACAAAGAAGTTTCTCAGAAAGCTTCTTTCTCTTTGTTATCGGAGGATATTTCCTTTGGCCCTATTGTCTTCAAAGGGATCCGAAATATCTGTTCTCAGATTCCACAGAGTAAGGCTAGCAAAGAGGTCCACGAAATACAGATGTAACTCTGTGAGTGGAAGTCACATATCACAGAGCAGTATCTCAGAAAGCTTCTTTCCAGATTTCATCGGTGGATATTTTCTTTTTCACCATAGCCCTCTACGGGCTTCCAAATATCACTTTGCCAATTCCACAAGAACTGTCTTAGCGAAAGGCTTCTTGAGGGGAAAGCTGTAACTCTGTGAGATGATTTCACAGAACACAAAGAAGTTTCTCAGAAAGCTTCTTTCTCTTTGTTATGGGAGGATATTTCCTTTGGCCCTATAGTCTTCAAAGGGATCCGAAATATCTGTTCTCACATTCCACAGAAATAAGGCTAGCAAAGAGATCCACGAAATACAGATGTAACTCTGTGAGTGGAAGTCACATATCACAGAGCGGTTTCTCAGAAAGCTTCTTTCCAGATTTCATCGGAGGATATTTCCTTTTTCACCATAGCCCTCTAAGGGCTTCCAAATATCACTTTGCCAGTACCACAAGAACTGTCTTAGCGAAAGGCTTCTCGAGGGGAAAGCTGTAACTCTGTGAGATGATTTCACAGAACACAAAGAAGTTTCTCAGAAAGCTTCTTTCTCTTTGTTATGGGAGGATATTTCCTTTTGCCCTATAGTGTTCAAAGGGATCCGAAATATCTGTAGTCAGATTCCACAGAAATGAGGCTAGCAAAGTGATCCACGAAATACAGATGTAACTCTGTGAGTGGAAGTCACATATCACAGAGCAGTTTCTCAGAAAGCTTCTTTCCAGATTTCATCTGAGGACATTTCCTTTTTCACCATAGCCCTCTATGGGCTTCCAAATATCACTTTGCCAATTCCACAAGTACTGTCTTAGCGAAAGGCTTCTTGAGGGGAAAGCTGCAACTCTGTGAGATGATTTCACAGAACACAAAGAAGTTTCTCAGAAAGCTTCTTTCTCTTTGTTATCGGAGGATATTTCCTTTGGCCCTATAGTCTTCAAAGGGATCCGAAATATCTGTTCTCAGATTCCACAGAGTAAGGCTAGCAAAGAGGTCCACGAAATACAGATGTAACTCTGTGAGTGGAAGTCACATATCACAGAGCAGTATCTCAGAAAGCTTCTTTCCAGATTTCATCGGTGGATATTTTCTTTTTCACCATAGCCCTCTATGGGCTTCCAAATATCACTTTGCCAATTCCACAAGAACTGTCTTAGCGAAAGGCTTCTTGAGGGGAAAGCTGTAACTCTGTGAGATGATTTCACAGAACACAAAGAAGTTTCTCAGAAAGCTTCTTTCTCTTTGTTATCGGAGGATATTTCCTTTGGCCCTATAGTCTTCAAAGGGATCCGAAATATCTGTTCTCAGATTCCACAGAAATAAGGCTAGCAAAGAGATCCACGAAATACAGATGTAACTCTGTGAGTGGAAGTCACATATCACAGAGCAGTTTCTCAGAAAGCTTCTTTGCAGATTTCACCTGAAGATATTTCCTTTTTCCCAATAGCCCTCTATGGGCTTCCAAATATCACTTTGCCAATTCCACAAGAACTGTCCTACCGAAAGGCTTCTTGAGGGAAAAGCTGTAACTCTGTGAGATGATTTCACAGAACACAAAGAAGTTTCTCAGAAAGCTTCTTTCTCTTTGTTATGGGAGGATATTTCCTTTGGCCCTATAGTCTTCAAAGGGATCCGAAATATCTGTTGTCAGATTCCACAGAAATAAGGCTAGCAAAGAGATCCACGAAATACAGATGTAACTCTGTGAGTGGAAGTCACATATCCCAGAGCAGTTTCTCAGAAAGCTTCTTTCCAGATTTCATCGGAGGATATTTTCTTTTTCACCATAGCCCTCTATGGGCTTCCAAATATCACTTTGCCAAATCCACAAAAACTGTCTTAGCGAAAGGCTTCTCGAGGGGAAAGCTGTAACTCTGTGAGATGATTTCACAGAACACAAAGAAGTTTCTCAGAAAGCTTCTTTCTCTTTGTTATCGGAGGATATTTCCTTTGGCCCTATAGTCTTCAAAGGGATCCGAAATATCTGTTCTCAGATTCCACAGAAATAAGGCTACCAAAGAGATCCACGACATACAGATGTAACTCTGTGAGTGGAAGTCACATATCCCAGAGCAATTTCTCAGAAAGCTTCTTTCCAGATCATCGGAGGATATTTTCTTTTTCACCATAGCCCTCTATGGGCTTCCAAATATCACTTTGCCAATTCCACAAGAACAGTCTTAGCGAAAGGCTTCTTGAGGGGAAAGCTGCAACTCTGGGAGATGATTTTACAGAACACAAAGAAGTCTCTGAAAGCTTTTTTCTCTTTGTTATCGGAGGATATTTCCTTTGGCCCAATAGTCTTCAAAGGGATCCGAAATATCTGTTCTCAGATTCCACAGAAATAAGGCTAGCAAAGAGATCCACGAAATACAGATGTAACTCTGTGAGTGGAAGTGACATATCACAGAGCAGTTTCTCAGAAAGCTTCTTTCCAGATTTCGTCGGAGGATATTTCCTTTTTCACAATAGCCCTCTACGGGCTTCCAAATATCACTTTGCCAATTCCACAAGAACTGTCTTAGCGAAAGGATTCTTGAGGGGAAAGCTGTAACTCTGGGAGATGATTTCACAGAACACAAAGAAGTTTCTCAGAAAGCTTCTTTTTGTTATCAGAGGATATTTCCTTTGGCCCTATAGTCTTCAAAGGGATCCGAAATATCTGTTCTCACATTCCACAGAAATAAGGCTAGCAAAGAGATCCACGAAATACAGATGTAACTCTGTGAGTGGAAGTCACATATCACAGAGCAGTATCTCAGAAAGCTTCTTTCCAGATTTCATCGGAGGATATTTCCTTTTTCACCATAGCCCTCTATGGGCTTCCAAATATCACTTTGCCAATTCCACAAGAACTGTCTTAGCGAAAGGCTTCTTGAGGGGAAAGCTGCAACTCTGTGAGATGATTTCACAGAACACAAAGAAGTTTCTCAGAAAGCTTCTTTCTCTTTGTTATGGGAGGATATTTCCTTTGGCAATATAGTCTTCAAAGGGATCCGAAATATCTGTTCTCAGATTCCACAGAAATAAGGCTAGCAAAGAGATCCACGAAATACAGATGTAACTCTGTGAGTGGAAGTCACATATCACAGAGCAGTTTCTCAGAAAGCTTCTTAGCAGATTTCATCTGAGGATATTTCCTTTTTCACCATAGCCCTCTAAGGGCTTCCAAATATCACTTTGCCAATTCCACAAGAACTGTCTTAGCGAAAGGCTTCTTGAGGGGAAAGCTCTAACTCTGTGAGATGATTTCACAGAACACAAAGAAGTTTCTCAGAAAGCTTCTTTCTCTCTGTTATGGGAGGATATTTCCTTTGGCCCTATAGTCTTCAAAGGGATCCGAAATATCTGGTCTCAGATTCCACAGAAATAAGGCTAACAAAGAGATCCACGAAATACAGATGTAACTCTGTGAGTGGAAGTCACATATCACAGAGCAGTTTCTCAGAAAGCTTCTTTCCAGATTTCATCTGAGGATATGTCCTTTTTCACCATAGCCCTCTATGGGCTTCCAAATATCACTTTGCCAATTCCACAAGAACTGTCTTAGCGAAAGGCTTCTTGAAGGGAAAGCTGTAACTCTGTGTGATGATTTCAGAGAACACAAAGAAGTTTCTCAGAAAGCTTCTTTCTCTTTGTTATGGGAAGATATTTCCTTTGGCCCTATAGTCTTCAAAGGGATCCGAAATATCTGTTCTCAGATTCCACAGAAATAAGGCTAGCAGAGAGATCCACGAGATACAGATGTAACTCTGTGAGTGGAAGTCACAGATCACAGAGCAGTTTCTCAGAAAGCTTCTTTCCAGATTTCATCGGAGGATATTTCCTTTTTCACCATAGCCCTCTATGGGCTTCCAAGTATCACTTTTTCAATTCCACAAGAACTGTCTTAGCGAAAGGCTTCTTGAGGGGAAAGCTGTAACTCTGTGAGATGATTTCACAGAACACAAAGAAGTTTCTCAGAAAGCTTCTTTCTCTTTGTTATGGGAGGATATTTCCTTTGGCCCTATAGTCTTCAAAGGGATCCGAAATATCTGTACTCACATTCCACAGAAATAAGGCTAGCAAAGAGATCCACGAAATACAGATGTAACTCTGTGAGTGGAAGTCACATATCACAGAGCGGTTTCTCAGAAAGCTTCTTTCCAGATTTCATCGGAGGATATTTCCTTTTTCACCATAGCCCTCTATGGGCTTCCAAGTATCACTTTTTCAATTCCACAAGAACTGTCTTAGCGAAAGGCTTCTTGAGGGGAAAGCTGTAACTCTGTGAGATGATTTCACAGAACACAAAGAAGTTTCTCAGAAAGCTTCTTTCTCTTTGTTATGGGAGGATATTTCCTTTGGCCCTATAGTCTTCAAAGGGATCCGAAATATCTGTTCTCACATTCCACAGAAATAAGGCTAGCAAAGAGATCCACGAAATACAGATGTAACTCTGTGAGTGGAAGTCACATATCACAGAGCGGTTTCTCAGAAAGCTTCTTTCCAGATTTCATCGGAGGATATTTCCTTTTTAACCATAGCCCTCTATGGGCTTCCAAATATCACTTTGCCAATACCACAAGAACTGTCTTAGCGAAAGGCTTCTCGAGGGGAAAGCTGTAACTCTGTGAGATGATTTCACAGAACACAAAGAAGTTTCTCAGAAAGCTTCTTTCTCTTTGTTATGGGAGGATATTTCCTTTTGCCCTATAGTGTTCAAAGGGATCCGAAATATCTGTAGTCAGATTCCACAGAAATAAGGCTAGCAAAGAGATCCACGAAATACAGATGTAACTCTGTGAGTGGAAGTCACATATCACAGAGCAGTTTCTCAGAAAGCTTCTTTCCAGATTTCATCTGAGGATATTTCCTTTTTCACCATAGCCCTCTATGGGCTTCCAAATATCACTTTGCCAATTCCACAAGTACTGTCTTAGCGAAAGGCTTCTTGAGGGGAAAGCTGCAACTCTGTGAGATGATTTCACAGAACACAAAGAAGTTTCTCAGAAAGCTTCTTTCTCTTTGTTATCGGAGGATATTTCCTTTGGCCCTATAGTCTTCAAAGGGATCCGAAATATCTGTTCTCAGATTCCACAGAAATAAGGCTAGCAAAGAGGTCCACGAAATACAGATGTAACACTGTGAGTGGAAGTCACATATCACAGAGCAGTATCTCAGAAAGCTTCTTTCCAGATTTCATCGGTGGATATTTTCTTTTTCACCATAGCCCTCTATGGGCTTCCAAATATCACTTTGCCAATTCCACAAGAACTGTCTTAGCGAAAGGCTTCTTGAGGGGAAAGCTGTAATTCTGTGAGATGATTTCACAGAACACAAAGAAGTTTTTCAGAAAGCTTCTTTCTCTTTGTTATGGGAGGATATTTCCTTTGGCCCTATAGTCTTCAAAGGGATCCGAAATATCTGTTCTCAGATTCCACAGAAATAAGGCTAGCAAAGAGATCCACGAAATACAGATGTAACTCTGTGAGTGGAAGTCACATATCACAGAGCAGTTGCTCAGAAAGCTTCTTTGCAGATTTCACCTGAGGATATTTCCTTTTTCCCAATAACCCTCTATGGGCTTCCAAATATCACTTTGCCAATTCCACAAGAACTGTCCTACCGAAAGGCTTCTTGAGGGAAAAGCTGTAACTCTGTGAGATGATTTCACAGAACACAAAGAAGTTTCTCAGAAAGCTTCTTTCTCTTTGTTATGGGAGGATATTTCCTTTGGCCCTATAGTCTTCAAAGGGATCCGAAATATCTGTTGTCAGATTCCACAGAAATAAGGCTAGCAAAGAGATCCACGAAATACAGATGTAACTCTGTGAGTGGAAGTCACATATCCCAGAGCAGTTTCTCAGAAAGCTTCTTTCCAGATTTCATCGGAGGATATTTTCTTTTTCACCATAGCCCTCTATGGGCTTCCAAATATCACTTTGCCAAATCCACAAAAACTGTCTTAGCGAAAGGCTTCTTGAGGGGAAAGCTGTAAATCTGTGAGATGATTTCACAGAACACAAAGAAGTTTCTCAGAAAGCTTCTTTCTCTTTGTTATCGGAGGATATTTCTTTTGGCCCTATAGTCTTCAAAGGGATCCGAAATATCTGTTCTCAGATTCCACAGAAATAAGGCTAGCAAAGAGATCCACGAAATACAGATGTAACACTGTGAGTGGAAGTCACATATCACAGAGCAGTTTCTCAGAAAGCTTCTTAGCAGATTTCATCTGAGGATATTTCCTTTTTCACCATAGCCCTCTAAGGGCTTCCAAATATCACTTTGCCAATTCCACAAGAACTGTCTTAGCGAAAGGCTTCTTGAGGGGAAAGCTCTAACTCTGTGAGATGATTTCACAGAACACAAAGAAGTTTCTCAGAAAGCTTCTTTCTCTCTGTTATGGGAGGATATTTCCTTTGGCCCTATAGTGTTCAAAGGGATCCGAAATATCTGTTCTCAGATTCCACAGAAATAAGGCTAGCAAAGAGATCCACGAAATACAGATGTAACTCTGTGAGTGGAAGTCACATATCCCAGAGCAGTTTCTCAGAAAGCTTCTTTCCAGATTTCATTGGACGATATTTCCTTTTTCACCATAGCCCTCTATGGGCTTCCAAATATCACTTTGCCGATTCCACAAGAACTGTCTTAGCGAAAGGCTTCTTGAGGGGAAAGCTGCAACTCTGGGAGATGATTTCACAGAACACAAAGAAGTTTCTCAGAAAGCTTCTTTCTCTTTGTTATCGGAGGATATTTCCTTTGGCCCTATAGTCTCCAAAGGGATCCGAAATATCTGGTCTCAGATTCCACAGAAATAAGGCTAACAAAGAGATCCACGAAATACAGATGTAACTCTGTGAGTGGAAGTCACATATCACAGAGCAGTTTCTCAGAAAGCTTCTTTCCAGATTTCATCGGAGGATATTTCCTTTTTCGCCATAGCCCTCTATGGGCTTCCAAATATCACTTTGCCAATTCCACAAGAACTGTCTTAGCGAAAGGCTTCTTGAGGGGAAAGCTGTAACTCTGGGAGATGATTTCACAGAACACAAAGAAGTTTCTCAGAGAGCTTCCTTCTCTTTGTTATCGGAGGATATTTCCTTTGGCCCAATAGTCTTCCAAGGGATCCGAAATATCTGTTCTCAGATTCCACAGAAATAAGGCTAGCAAAGAGATCCACAAAAAACATATGTAACTCTGTGAGTGGAAGTCACATATCACAGAGCAGTTTCTCAGAAAGCTTCTTTCCAGATTTCTTCGGAGGATATTTCCTTTTTCACCATAGCCCTCTATGGGCTTCCTAATATCACTTTGCCAATTTCACAAGAACTGTCTTAGCGAAAGGCTTCTTGAGGGGAAAGCTGTATCTCTGTGAGATGATTTCACAGAACACAAAGAAGTTTCTCTGAAAGCTTCTTTCTCTTTGTTATCGGAGGATATTTCCTTTAGCCCTATAGTCTTCAAAGGGATCCGAAATATCTGTTCTCAAATTCCACAGAAATAAGGCTAGCAAAGAGATCCACGAAATACAGATGTAACTCTGTGAGTGGAAGTCACATATCACAGAGCAGTTTCTCAGAAAGCTTCTTTCCATATTTCATTGGAGGATATTTCCTTTTTCACCATAGCCCTCTAAGGGCTTCCAAATATCACTTTGCCAATTTCACAAGAACTGTCTTAGCGAAAGGCTTCTTGAGGGGAAAGCTGTAACTCTGTGAGATGATTTAACAGAACACAAAGAAGTTTCTCAGAAAGCTTCTTTCTCTTTGTTATGGGTGGATATTTCCTTTGGCCCTATAGTCTTCAAAGGGATTCTAAATATCTGCTCTCAGAATCCACAGAAATAAGGCTAGCAAAGAGATCCACGAAATACAGATGTAACTCTGTGAGTGGATGTCACATATTACAGAGCAGTTTCTCAGAAAGCGTCTTTCTAGATTTCATCGGAGGATATTTCCTTTTTCACCATAGCCCTGTATGGGTTTCCAAATATCACTTTGCCAATTCCACAAGAACTGTCTTAGCGAAAGGCTTCTTGAGGGGAAAGCTGTAACTCTATGAGATGATTTCACAGAACACAAAGAAGTTTCTCTTTTTTTTTTTTTTTGAGACGGAGTCTCACTCTGTCCCCCTTGCTGGAGTGCAGTGGCCAGATCTCAGCTCACTGCAAGCTCTGCCTCCAGGGTTCAGGCCATTCTCCTTCCTCAGCCTCCCGAGTAGCTGGGACTACAGGCGCCCACCACCTCGCCCGGCTAGTTTTTTTGTATTTTTTAGTAGAGACGGGGTTTCACTGTGTTAGCCAGGATGGTCTCGATCTCCTGACCTCGTGATCCACCCGTCCAACTTCTTTCTCTTTGTTATCGGAGGATATTGCCTTTGGCCCTATAGTCTTCAAAGGGATCCGAAATATCTGTTCTCAGATTCCAAAGAAATAAGGCTGGCAAAGAGATCCACGAAATACAGATGTAACTCTGTGAGTGGAAGTCACATATCACAGAGCAGTTTCTCAGAAAGCTTCTTTCCAGATTTCATCGGAGGATATTTCCTTTTTCACAATAGCCCTCTATGGGCTTCCAAATATCACTTTGCCAATTCCACAAGAAATGTCTTAGCGAAAGGCTTCTTGAGGGGAAAGCTGTAACTCTGGGAGATGATTTCACAGAACACAAAGAAGTTACTCAGAAAGCTTCTTTTTCTTTGTTATCGGAGGATATTTCCTTTGGCCCTAAAGTCTTCAAAGGGATCTGGAATATCTCTTCTCAGATTCCACCGAAATAAGGCTAGCAAAGAGATCCACGAAATACAGATGTAACTCTGTGAGTGGAAGTCACATATCACAGAGCAGTATCTCAGAAAGCTTCTTTCCAGATTTCATCGGAGGATATTATCTTTTTCACCATAGCCCTCTATGGGCTTCCAAATATCACTTTGCCAATTCCACAAGAACTGTCTTAGCGAAAGGCTTCTTGAGGGGAAAGCTGTAACTCTGTGCGATGATTCACAGAACACAAAGAAGTTTCTCAGAAAGCTTCTTTCTCTTTGTTATCGGAGGATATTTCCTTTGGCCCTGTAGTCTTCAAAGGGATCCGAAATATCTGTTCTCAGATTCCACAGAAATAAGGCTAGCAAAGAGATCCACGAAATACAGATGTATCTCTGTGAGTGGAAGTCACATATCACAGAGTAGTTTCTCAGAAAGCTTCTTTCCAGATTTCATCGGAGGATATTTCCTTTTTCACCATAGCCCTCTATGGGCTTCCAAATATCAGTTTACCAATTCCACAAGAACTGTCTTAGCGAAAGGCTTCTTGAGGGGAAAGCTGTAACTCTGTCAGATGATTTCACAGAACACAAAGAAGTTTCTCAGAAAGCTTCTTTCTCTTTGTTATCGGAGGATATTTCCTTTGTCCCTATAGTCTTAAAAGGGATTCTAAATATCTGCTCCCAGATTCCACAGAAATAAGACTAGCAAAGGGATCCACGAAATAAAGATGTAACTCTGTGAGTGGAAGTCACATATCACAGAGCAGTTTCTCAGAAAGCTTCTTTCCAGATTTCATCGGAGGATATTTCCTTTTTCACGATAGCCCTCTATGGGCTTCCAAATATCACTTTGCCAATTCCACAAGAACTATGTTAGCGAAAGGCTTCTTGAGGGAAAAGCTGTAACTCTGTGAGATGATTTCACAGAACACAAAGAAGTTTCTCAGAAAGCTTCTTTCTCTTTGTTATGGGAGGATATTTCCTTCGGCCCTATAGGGTTCCAAGGGATCCGAAATATCTGTTCTCAGATTCCACAGAAATAAGGCTAGCAAAGAGATCCACGAAATACAGATGTAACTCTGTGAGTGGAAGTCACATATCCCAGAGCAGTTTCTCAGAAAGCTTCTTTCCAGATTTCATTGGAGTATATTTTCTTTTTCACCATAGCCCTCTATGGGCTTCCAAATATCACTTGGCCAATTCCACAAGAACTGTCTTAGCCAAAGGCTTCTTGAGTGGAAAGCTGTAACTCTGTGAGATGATTTCACAGAACACAAAGAAGTTTCTCAGAAAGCTTCTTTCTCTTTGTTTTCGGAGGATATTTCCTTTGGCTCTATAGTCTTCAAAGGGATCCGAAATATCTGTTCTCAGATTCCACAGAAATAAGGCTAGCAAAGAGATCCACGAAATACAGATGTAACTCTTTGAGTGGAAGTCACATATCACAGAGCAGTTTCTCAGAAAGCTTCTTTCCAGATTTCATTGGAGGATATTTCCTTTTTCACCATAGCCCTCTATGGGCTTCCAAATATCACTTTGCCAATTCCACAAGAACTGTCTTAGCGAAAGGCTTCTTGAGGGGAAAGCTGTAACTGTATGAGATGATTTCACAGAACACAAAGAAGTTTCTCAGAAAGCTTCTTTCTCTTTGTTATCGGAGGATATTTCCTTTGGCCCTATAGTGTTCAAAGGGATCCGAAATATCTGTTCTCAGATTCCACAGAAATAAGGCTAGCAAAGAGATCCACGAAATACAGATGTAACTCTGTGAGTGGAAGTCACATATCACAGAGCAGTTTCTCAGAAAGCTTCTTTGCAGATTTCACCTGAGGATATTTCCTTTTTCCCAATAGCCCTCTATGGGCTTCCAAATATCACTTTGCCAATTCCACAAGAACTGTCTTACCGAAAGGCTTCTTGAGGGAAAAGCTGTAACTCTGTGAGATGATTTCACAGAACACAAAGAAGTTTCTCAGAAAGCTTCTTTCTCTTTGTTATGGGAGGATATTTCCTTTGGCCCTATAGTCTTCAAAGGGATCCGAAATATCTGTTCTTAGATTCCAGAGAAATAAGGCTAGCAAAGAGATCCACGAAATACAGATGTAACTCTGTGAGTGGAAGTCACATATCCCAGAGCAGTTTCTCAGAAAGCTTCTTTCCAGATTTCATCGGAGGATATTTTCTTTTTCACCATAGCCCTCTATGGGCTTCCAAATATCACTTTGCCAAATCCACAAAAACTGTCTTAGCGAAAGGCTTCTCGAGGGGAAAGCTGTAACTCTGTGAGATGATTTCACAGAACACAAAGAAGTTGCTCAGAAAGCTTCTTTCTCTTTGTTATCAGAGGATATTTCCTTTGGCCCTATAGTCTTCAAAGGGATCCGAAATATCTGTTCTCAGATTCCACAGAAATAAGGCTAGCAAAGAGATCCACGAAATACAGATGTAACTCTGTGAGTGGAAGTCACATATCACAGAGCAGTTTCTCAGAAAGCTTCTTTCCAGATTTCATCTGAGGATATGTCCTTTTTCACCATAGCCCTCTATGGGCTTCCAAATATCACTTTGCCAATTCCACAAGAACTGTCTTAGCGAAAGGCTTCTTGAGGGAAAAGCTGTAACTCTGTGAGATGATTTCACAGAACACAAAGAAGTTTATCAGAAAGCTTCTTTCTCTTTATTATGGGAGGATATTTCCTTTGGCCCTATAGTGTTCAAAGGGATCCGAATTATCTGTTCTCAGATTCCACAGAAATAAGGCTAGCAAAGAGATCCACGAAATACAGATGTAACTCTGTGAGTGGAAGTCACATATCCCAGAGCAGTTTCTCAGAAAGCTTCTTTCCATTTTTCATCGGAGGATATTTTCTTTTTCAACATAGCCCTCTATGGGCTTCCAAATATCACTTTGCCAATTCCACAAGAACTGTCTTAGCGAAAGGCTTCTTGAGGGGAAAGCTGCAACTCTGTGAGATGATTTCACAGAACACAAAGAAGTTTCTCAGAAAGCTTTTTTCTCTTTGTTATCGGAGGATATTTCCTTTGGCCCAATAGTCTTCAAAGGGATCCGAAATATCTGTTCTCAGATTCCACAATAATAAGGCTAGCAAAGAGATCCACGAAATACAGATGTAACTCTGTGAGTGGAAGTCACATATCACAGAGCAGTTTCTCAGAAAGCTTCTTTCCAGATTTCATCGGAGGATATTTCCTTTTTCACAATAGCCCTCTTTGGGCTTCCAAATATCACTTTGCCAATTCCACAAGAACTGTCTTAGCGAAAGGATTCTTGAGGGGAAATCTGTAACTCTGGGAGATGATTTCACAGAACACAAAGAAGTTTCTGTGAAAGCTTCTTTTTGTTATCAGAGGATATTTCCTTTGGCCCTATACTCTTCAAAGGGATCCGAAATATCTGTTCTCAGATTCCACAGAAATAAGGCTAGCAAAGAGATCCACGAAATACAGATGTAACTCTGTGAGTGGAAGTCACATATCACAGAGCAGTATCTCAGAAAGCTTCTTTCCAGATTTCATCGGAGGATATTTCCTTTTTCACCATAGCCCTCTATGGGCTTCCAAATATCACTTTGCCAATTCCACAGGAACTGTCTTAGCGAAAGGCTTCTTGAGGGGAAAGCTATAACTCTGTGAGATGATTTCACAGAACACAAAGAAGTTTCTCAGAAAGCTTCTTTCTCTTTGTTATCGGAGGATATTTCCTTTGGCCCTATAGTCTTCAAAGGGATCCGAAATATCTGTTCTCAGATTCCACAGAAATAAGGCTAGCAAAGAGATCCACGAAATACAGATGTAACTCTGTGAGTGGAAGTCACATATCACAGAGCAGTTTCTCAGAAAGCTTCTTAGCAGATTTCATCGGAGGATATTTCCTTTTTCACCATAGCTTTCTATGGGCTTCCAAATACCACTTTGCCAATTCCACAAGAACTGTCTTACCGAAAGGCTTCTTGAGGGGAAAGCTGTAACTCTGTGAGATGATTTCACAGAACACAAAGAAGTTTCTCAGAAAGCTTCTTTCTCTTTGGTATGGGAGGATATTTCCTTTGGCCCTATAGTGTTCAAAGGGATCCGAAATATCTGTTCTCAGATTCCACAGAAATAAGGCTAGCAAAGAGATCCACGAAATACAGATGTAACTCTGTGAGTGGAAGTCACATATCCCAGAGCAGTTTCTCAGAAAGCTTCTTTCCAGATTTCATCAGAGGATATTTTCTTTTTCACCATAGCCCTCTATGGGTTTCCAAATATCACTTTGCCGATTCCACAAGAACTGTCTTAGCGAAAGGCTTCTTGAGAGGAAAGCTGTAACTCTGTGAGATGATTTCACAGAACACAAAGAAGTTTCTCAGAAAGATTTTTTCTCTTTGTTATCGCAGGATATTTCCTTTGGCCCTATAGTCTTCAAAGGGATCCGAAATATCTGTTCTCAGATTCCACAGAAATAAGCCTAGCAAAGAGATCCACGAAATACATATGTAACTCTGTGAGTGGAAGTCACATATCACAGAGCAGTTTCTCAGAAAGCTTCTTTCCAGATTTCATCGGAGGATATTTCCTTTTTCACAATAGCCCTCTATGGGCTTCCAAATATAACTTTGCCAATTCCACAAGAACTGTCTTAGCGAAAGGCTTCTTGAGGGGAAAGCTGTAACTCTGGGAGATGATTTCACAGAACACAAAGAAGTTTCTCAGAAAGCTTCTTTCTCTTTGTTATCGGAGGATATTTCCTTTGGCCCTATAGTCTTCAAAGGGATCTGGAATATCTCTTCTCAGATTCCACAGAAATAAGGCTAGCAAAGAGATCCACGAAATACAGATGTAACTCTGTGATTGGAAGTCACATATCACTGAGCAGTATCTCAGAAATCTTCTTTCCAGATTTCATCGGAGGATATTTTCTTTTTCACCATAGCCCTCTATGGGCTTCCAAATATCACTTTGCCAAATCCACAAAAACTGTCTTAGCGAAAGGCTTCTCGAGGGGAAAGCTGTAACTCTGTGAGATGATTTCACAGAACACAAAGAAGTTTCTCAGAAAGCTTCTTTCTCTTTGTTATCGGAGGATATTTCCTTTGGCCCTATAGTCTTCAAAGGGATCCGAAATATCTGTTCTCAGATTCCACAGAAATAAGGCTAGCAAAGAGATCCACGAAATACAGATGTAACTCTGTGAGTGGAGGTCACATATCACAGAGCAGTTTCTCGGAAAGCTTCTTTCCAGATTTCATCTGAGGATATGTCCTTTTTCACCATAGACCGCTATGGGCTTCCAAATATCACTTTGCCAATTCCACAAGAACTGTCTTAGCGAAAGGCTTCTTGAGGGAAAAGCTGTAACTCTGTGAGATGATTTCACAGAACACAAAGAAGATTCTCAGAAAGCTTATTTCTCTTTGTTATCGGAGGATATTTCCTTTGGCCCTATAGTGTTCAAAGGGATCCGAAATATCTGTTCTCAGATTCCACAGAAATAAGGCTAGCAAAGAGATCCACGAAATACAGATGTAACTCTGTGAGTGAAAGTCACATATCCCAGAGCAGTTTCTCAGAAAGCTTCTTTCCAGATTTCATCGGAGGATATTTTCTTTTTCACCATAGCCCTCTATGGGCTTCCAAATATCACTTTGCCAATTCCACAAGAACTGTCTTAGCGAAAGGCTTCTTGAGGGGAAAGCTGCAACTCTGTGAGATGATTTCACAGAACACAAAGAAGTTTCTCAGAAAGCTTTTTTCTCTTTGTTATCGGAGGATATTTCCTTTGGCCCAATAGTCTTCAAAGGGATCCGAAATATCTGTTCTCAGATTCCACAGAAACAAGGCTAGCAAAGAGATCCACGAAATACAGATGTAACTCTGTGAGTGGAAGTCACATATCCCAGAGCAGTTTCTCAGAAAGCTTCTTAGCAGATTTCATCGGAGGATATTACCTTTTTCACCATAGCTTTCTATGGGCTTCCAATATCACTCTGCCAACTCCACAAGAACTGTCTTAGCGAAAGGCTTCTTGAGCGGAAAGCTGTAACTCTGTGAGATGATTTCACAGAACACAAAGAAGTTTCTCAGAAAGCTTCTTTCTCTTTGTTATGGGAGGATATTTCCTTTGGCCCTATAGTGTTCAAAGGGATCCGAAATATCTGTTCTCAGATTCCACAGAAATAAGGCTAGCAAAGAGATCCACGAAATACAGATGTAACTCTGTGAGTGGAAGTCACATATCCCAGAGCAGTTTCTCAGAAAGCTTCTTTCCAGATTTCATCAGAGGATATTTTCTTTTTCACCATAGCCCTCTATGGGTTTCCAAATATCACTTTGCCAATTCCACAAGAACTGTCTTAGGGAAAGGCTTCTTGAGAGGAAAGCTGTAACTCTGTGAGATGATTTCACAGAACACAAAGAAGTTTCTCAGAAAGCTTTTTTCTCTTTGTTATCGGAGGATATTTCCTTTGGCCCTATAGTCTTCAAAGGGATCCGAAATATCTGTTTTCAGACTCCACAGAAATAAGCCTAGCAAAGAGATCCACGAAATACAGATGTAACTCTGTGAGTGGAAGTCACATATCACAGAGCAGTTTCTCAGAAAGCTTCTTTCCAGATTTCATCGGAGGATATTTCCTTTTTCACCATAGCCCTCTATGGGCTTCCAAATATCACTTTGCCAATTCCACAAGAACTGTCTTAGCGAAAGGCTTCTTGAGGGGAAAGCTGTAACTCTGGGAGATGATTTCACAGAACACTAAGAAGTTTCTCAGAAAGCTTCTTTCTCTTTGTTATCGGAGGATATTTCCTTTGGCCCTATAGTCTTCAAAGGGATCTGGAATATCTCTTCTCAGATTCCACAGAAATAAGGCTAGCAAAGAGATCCACGAAATACAGATGTAACTCTGTGAGTGGAAGTCACATATCACAGAGCAGTTTCTCAGAAAGCTTCTTTCCAGATTTCATCGGAGGATATTTCCTTTTTCACAATAGCCCTCTATGGGCTTCCAAATATCACTTTGCCAATTCCACAAGAACTGTCTTAGCGAAAGGATTCTTGAGGGGAAAGCTGTAACTCTGTGAGATGATTTCACAGAACACAAAGAAGTTTCTCAGAAAGCTTCTTTTTGTTATCAGAGGATATTTCCTTTGGCCCTATAGTCTTCAAAGGGATCCGAAATATCTGTTCTCAGATTCCACAGAAATAGGGCTAGCAAAGAGATCCACGAAATACAGATGTAACTCTGTGAGTGGAAGTCACATATCACAGAGCAGTATCTCAGAAAGCTTCTTTCCAGATTTCATAGGAGGATATTTCCTTTTTCACCATAGCCCTCTATGGGCTTCCAAATATCACTTTGCCAATTCCACAAGAACTGTCTTAGCGAAAGGCTTCTTGAGGGGAAAGCTGTAACTCTGTGAGATGATTTCACAGAACACAAAGAAGTCTCTGAAAGCTTCTTTCTCTTTGTTATGGGAGGATATTTCCTTTGGCCCTATAGTCTTCAAAGGGATCCGAAATATCTGTTCTCAGATTCCACAGAAATAAGGCTAGCAAAGAGATCCACGAAATACAGATGTAACTCAGTGAGTGGAAGTCACATATCACTGAGCAGTTTCTCAGAAAGCTTCTTTCCAGATTTCATCTGAGGATATTTCCTTTTTCACAATAGCCCTCTAAGGGCTTCCAAATATCACTTTGCCAATTCCACAAGAACTGTCTTAGCGAAAGGCTTCTTGAGGGGAAAGCTGTAACTCTGTGAGATGATTTCACAGAACACAAAGAAGTTTCTCAGAAAGCTTCTTTCTCTTTGATATGGGAGGATATTTCCTTTGGCCCTATAGTCTTCAAAGGGATCCGAAATATCTGTTCTCAGATTCCACAGAAATAAGGCTAGCAAAGAGATCCACGAAATACAGATGTAACTCTGTGAGTGGAAGTCACATATCACAGAGCAGTTTCTCAGAAAGCTTCTTTCCAGATTTCATCTGAGGATATTTCCTTTTTCACCATAGCCTTCTAAGGGCTTCCAAATATCACTTTGCCAATTCCACAAGAACTGTCTTAGCGAAAGGCTTCTTGAGGGGAAAGCTCTAACTCTGTGAGATGATTTCACAGAACACAAAGAAGTTTCTCAGAAAGCTTCTTTCTCTTTGTTATGGGAGGATATTTCCTTTGGCCCTATAGTGTTCAAAGGGATCCGAAATATCTGTTCTCAGATTCCACAGAAATAAGGCTAGCAAAGAGATCCACGAAATACAGATGTAACTCTGTGAGTGGAAGTCACATATCCCAGAGCAGTTTCTCAGAAAGCTTCTTTCCAGATTTCATCATAGGATATTTTCTTTTTCACCATAGCCCTCTATGGGCTTCCAAATATCACTTTGCCAATTCCACAAGAACTGTCTTAGCGAAAGGCTTCTTGAGAGGAAAGCTGTAACTCTGTGAGATGATTTCACAGAACACAAAGAAGTTTCTCAGAAAGCTTTTTTCTCTTTGTTATCGGAGGATATTTCCTTTGGCCCTATAGTCTTCAAAGGGATCAGGAATATATCTTCTCAGATTCCACAGAAATAAGGCTAGCAAAGAGATCCACGAAATACAGATGTAACTCTGTGAGTGGAAGTCACATATCACTGAGCAGTATCTCAGAAAGCTTCTTTCCAGATTTCATCGGAGGATATTATCTTTTTCACCGTAGCCCTCTATGGGCTTCCAAATATCACTTTGCCAATTCCACAAGAACTGTCTTAGCGAAAGGCTTCTTGAGGGGAAAGCTCTAACTCTGTGAGATGATTTCACAGAACACAAAGAAGTTTCTCAGAAAGCTTCTTTCTCTTTGTTATGGGAGGATATTTCCTTTGTCCCTATAGTCTTAAAAGGGATTCTAAATATCTGCTCCCAGATTCCACAGAAATAAGACTAGCAAAGGGATCCACGAAATACAGATGTAACTCTGTGAGTGGTAGTCACATATCACAGAGCAGTTTCTCAGAAAGCTTCTTTCCAGATTTCATTGGACGATATTTCCTTTTTCACCATAGCCCTCTATGGGCTTCCAAATATCACTTTGCCGATTCCACAAGAACTGTATTAGCGAAAGGCTTCTTGAGGGGAAAGCTGTAACTCTGTGAGATGATTTCACAGAACACAAAGAAGTTTCTCAGAAAGCTTCATTCTCTTTGTTATCGGAAGATATTTCCTTTGGCTCTATAGTCTTCAAAGGGATCCGGAATATCTCTTCTCAGATTCCACAGAAATAAAGCTAGCAAAGAGATCCACGAAATACAGATGTAACTCTGTGAGTGGAAGTCACATATCACAGAGCAGTTTCTCAGAAAGCTTCTTTCCAGATTTCATCAGAGGATATTTCCTTTTTCACCATAGCCCTCTATGGGCTTCCAAATATCACTTTGCCAATTCCACAAGAACTGTCTTAGCGAAAGGCTTCTTGAGGGGAAAGCTGTAACTCTGGGAGATGATTTCACAGAACACAAAGAAGTTTCTCAGAGAGCTTCCTTCTCTGTGTTATCGGAGGATATTTCCTTTGGCCCAATAGTCTTCCAAGGGATCCGAAATATCTGTTCTCAGATTCCACAGAAATAAGGCTAGCAAAGAGATCCACGAAATACAGATGTAACTCTGTGAGTGGAAGTCACATATCACAGAGCAGTTTCTCAGAAAGCTTCTTTCCAGATTTCATCGGAGGATATTTCCTTTTTCACCGTAGGCCTCTATGGGCTTCCAAGTATCACTTTTCCAATTGCACAAGAACTGTCTTAGCGAAAGGCTTCTTGAGGGGAAAGCTGTAACTCTGAGAGATGATTTCACAGAACATAAAAAAGTTTCTCAGAAAGCTTCTATCTCTTTGTTATCGGAGGATATTTCCTTTGGCCCTATAGTCTTCAAAGGGATCCGAAATATCTGTTCTCAGATTCCACAGAAATAAGGCTAGGAAAGAGATCCACGAAATACAGATGTAACTCTGTGAGTGGAAGTCACATATCACAGAGTAGTTTCTCAGAAAGCTTCTTTACAGATTTCATCGGAGGATATTTCCTTTTTCACCATAGCCCACTATGGGCTTCCAAATATCACTTTTCCAATTCCACAAGAACTGTCTTAGCGAAAGGCTTCTTGAGGGGAAAGCTGTACCTCTGTGAGATGATTTCACAGAATACAAAGAAGTTTCTCAGAAAGCTTCCTTCTCTTTGTTATGGGAGGATATTTCCTTTGGCCCTATAGTCTTCAAAGGGATTCTAAATATCTGCTCTCAGATTCCACAGAAATAAGGCTAGCAAAGAGATCCACGAAATACAGATGTAACTCTGTGAGTGGATGTCACATATTACAGAGCAGTTTCTCAGAAAGCTTCTTTCCAGATTTCATCGGAGGATATTTCCTTTTTCACCATAGCCCTCTATGGGCTTCCAAATATCACTTTGCCAATTCCACAAGAACTGTCTTAGCGAAAGGCTTCTTGAGGGGAAAGCTGTAACTCTGTGAGATGATTTCACAGAACACAAAGAAGTTTCTCAGAAAGCTTCTTTCTCTTTGTTTTGGGAGGATATTTCCTTTGTCCCTATAGTCTTCAAAGGGATCCGAAATATCTGTTCTCAGATTCCACAGAAATAAGGCTAGCAAAGAGATCCACGAAATACAGATGTAACTCTGTGAGTGGAAGTCACATATCACAGAGCAGTTTCTCAGAAAGCTTCTTTCCAGATTTCATCTGAGGATATTTCCTTTTTCACCATAGCCCTCTATGGGCTTCCAAATATCACTGTGCCAATTCCACAAGAACTGTCTTAGCGAAAGGCTTCTTGAGCGGAAAGCTGTAACTCTGTGAGATGATTTCACAGAACACAAAGAAGTTTCTCAGAAAGCTTCTTTCTCTTTGATATCGGAGGATATTTCCTTTGGCCCTATAGTCTTCAAAGGGATCCGAAATATCTGTTCTCAGATTCCACAGAAATAAGGCTAGCAAAGAGATCCACGAAATACAGATGTAACTCGGTGAGTGGAAGTCACATATCCCAGAGCAGTTTCTCAGAAAGCTTCTTTCCAGATTTTATCGGAGGATATTTAATTTTTCACCATAGCCCTCTATGGGCTTCCAAATATCACTTTGCCAATTCCCCAAGAACTGTCTTAGCGAAAGGCCTCTTGAGGCGAAAGCTGTAACTCTGTGAGATGATTTCACAGAACACAAAGAAGTTTCTCAGAAAGCTTCTTTCTCTTTCTTATCGGAGGATATTTCCTTTGGCCCTATAGTCTTCAAAGGGATCCGAAATATCTGTTCTTAGATTCCACAGAAATAAGGCTAGCAAAGAGATCCACGAAATACAGATGTAACTCTGTGAGTGGAAGTCACATATCACAGAGCAGTTTCTCAGAAAGCTTCTTTCCAGATTTCATCTGAGGATATTTCCTTTTTCACCATAGCCCTCTATGGGCTTCCAAATATCACTGTGCCAATTCCACAAGAACTGTCTTAGCGAAAGGCTTCTTGAGCGGAAAGCTGTAACTCTGTGAGATGATTTCACAGAACACAAAGAAGTTTCTCAGAAAGCTTCTTTCTCTTTGATATCGGAGGATATTTCCTTTGGCCCTATAGTCTTCAAAGGGATCCGAAATATCTGTTCTCAGATTCCACAGAAATAAGGCTAGCAAAGAGATCCACGAAATACAGATGTAAATCTGTGAGTGGAAGTCACATATCACAGGGCAGTTTCTCAGAAAGCTTCTTTCCAGATTTCATTGGAGGATATTTCCTTTTTCACAATAGCCCTCTATGGGCTTCCAAATATCACTTTGCCAATTCCACAAGAACTGTCTTAGCGAAAGGCTTCTTGAGGGGAAAGCTGTAACTCTGTGAGATGATTTCACAGAACCCAAAGAAGTTTCTCAGAAAGCTTCTTTCTCTTTGTTATCGGAGGATATTTCCTTTGGCCCTATAGTCTTCAAAGGGATCCGAAATATCTGTTCTCAGATTCCACAGAAATAAGGCTAGCAAAGAGATCCGCGAAATACAGATGTAACTCTGTGAGTGGAAGTCACATATCACAGAGCAGTTTCTCTGAAAGCTTCTTTCCAGATTTCTTCGGAGGATATTTCCTTTTTCACCATAGCCCTCTATGGGCTTCCAAATATCACTTTGCCAATTCCACAAGAACTGTCTTAGCGAAAGGCTTCTTGAGGGGAAAACTGTAACTCTGTGAGATGATTTCACAGAACACAAAGAAGTTTCTCAGGAAGCTTCTTTCTCTTTGTTATGGGAGGATATTTCCTTTGGCCCTATCGTCTTCAAAGGGATTCTATATATCTGCTCTGAGATTCCACAGAAATAAGGCTAGCAAAGAGATCCACGAAATACAGATGTAACTCTGTGAGTGGAAGTCACATATCACAGAGCAGTGTCTCAGAAAGCTTCTTTCCAGATTTCATCTGAGGATATTTCCTTTTTCACCATAGCCCTCTATGGGCTTCCAAATATCACTTTGCCAATTCCACAAGAACTGTCTTAGCGAAAGGCTTCTTGAGGGGAAAGCTGTAACTCTGTGAGTTGATTTCACGGAACACAAAGAAGTTTCTCAGAAAGCTTCTTTCTCTTTGTTATCGGAGGATATTTCCTTTGGCCCTATAGTCTTCATAGGGATCCGAAATATCTGTTCTCAGATTCCACAGAAATAAGGCTAGCAAAGAGATCCACGAAATACAGATGTAACTCTGTGAGTGGAAGTCACATATCACAGAGCAGTTTCTCAGAAAGCTTCTTTCCAGAATTCATCTGAGGATATTTCCTTTTTCACCATAGCCCTCTATGGGCTTCCAAATATCACTGTGCCAATTCCACAAGAACTGTCTTAGCGAAAGGCTTCTTGAGCGGAAAGCTGTAACTCTGTGAGATGATTTCACAGAACACAAAGAAGTTTCTCAGAAAGCTTCTTTCTCTTTGATATCGGAGGATATTTCCTTTGGCCCTATAGTCTTCAAAGGGATCCGAAATATCTGTTCTCAGATTCCACAGAAATAAGGCTAGCAAAGAGATCCACGAAATACAGATGTAAATCTGTGAGTGGAAGTCACATATCACAGGGCAGTTTCTCAGAAAGCTTCTTTCCAGATTTCATTGGAGGATATTTCCTTTTTCACAATAGCCCTCTATGGGCTTCCAAATATCACTTTGCCAATTCCACAAGAACTGTCTTAGCGAAAGGCTTCTTGAGGGGAAAGCTGTAACTCTGTGAGATGATTTCACAGAACCCAAAGAAGTTTCTCAGAAAGCTTCTTTCTCTTTGTTATCGGAGGATATTTCCTTTGGCCCTATAGTCTTCAAAGGGATCCGAAATATCTGTTCTCAGATTCCACAGAAATAAGGCTAGCAAAGAGATCCGCGAAATACAGATGTAACTCTGTGAGTGGAAGTCACATATCACAGAGCAGTTTCTCTGAAAGCTTCTTTCCAGATTTCTTCGGAGGATATTTCCTTTTTCACCATAGCCCTCTATGGGCTTCCAAATATCACTTTGCCAATTCCACAAGAACTGTCTTAGCGAAAGGCTTCTTGAGGGGAAAACTGTAACTCTGTGAGATGATTTCACAGAACACAAAGAAGTTTCTCAGGAAGCTTCTTTCTCTTTGTTATGGGAGGATATTTCCTTTGGCCCTATCGTCTTCAAAGGGATTCTATATATCTGCTCTGAGATTCCACAGAAATAAGGCTAGCAAAGAGATCCACGAAATACAGATGTAACTCTGTGAGTGGAAGTCACATATCACAGAGCAGTGTCTCAGAAAGCTTCTTTCCAGATTTCATCTGAGGATATTTCCTTTTTCACCATAGCCCTCTATGGGCTTCCAAATATCACTTTGCCAATTCCACAAGAACTGTCTTAGCGAAAGGCTTCTTGAGGGGAAAGCTGTAACTCTGTGAGTTGATTTCACGGAACACAAAGAAGTTTCTCAGAAAGCTTCTTTCTCTTTGTTATCGGAGGATATTTCCTTTGGCCCTATAGTCTTCATAGGGATCCGAAATATCTGTTCTCAGATTCCACAGAAATAAGGCTAGCAAAGAGATCCACGAAATACAGATGTAACTCTGTGAGTGGAAGTCACATATCACAGGGCCGTTTCTCAGAAAGCTTCTTTCCAGAATTCATCTGAGGATATTTCCTTTTTCACCATAGCCCTCTATGGGCTTCCAAATATCACTGTGCCAATTCCACAAGAACTGTCTTAGCGAAAGGCTTCTTGAGCGGAAAGCTGTAACTCTGTGAGATGATTTCACAGAACACAAAGAAGTTTCTCAGAAAGCTTCTTTCTCTTTGATATCGGAGGATATTTCCTTTGGCCCTATAGTCTTCAAAGGGATCCGAAATATCTGTTCTCAGATTCCACAGAAATAAGGCTAGCAAAGAGATCCACGAAATACAGATGTAAATCTGTGAGTGGAAGTCACATATCACAGGGCAGTTTCTCAGAAAGCTTCTTTCCAGATTTCATTGGAGGATATTTCCTTTTTCACAATAGCCCTCTATGGGCTTCCAAATATCACTTTGCCAATTCCACAAGAACTGTCTTAGCGAAAGGCTTCTTGAGGGGAAAGCTGTAACTCTGTGAGATGATTTCACAGAACCCAAAGAAGTTTCTCAGAAAGCTTCTTTCTCTTTGTTATCGGAGGATATTTCCTTTGGCCCTATAGTCTTCAAAGGGATCCGAAATATCTGTTCTCAGATTCCACAGAAATAAGGCTAGCAAAGAGATCCGCGAAATACAGATGTAACTCTGTGAGTGGAAGTCACATATCACAGAGCAGTTTCTCTGAAAGCTTCTTTCCAGATTTCTTCGGAGGATATTTCCTTTTTCACCATAGCCCTCTATGGGCTTCCAAATATCACTTTGCCAATTCCACAAGAACTGTCTTAGCGAAAGGCTTCTTGAGGGGAAAACTGTAACTCTGTGAGATGATTTCACAGAACACAAAGAAGTTTCTCAGGAAGCTTCTTTCTCTTTGTTATGGGAGGATATTTCCTTTGGCCCTATCGTCTTCAAAGGGATTCTATATATCTGCTCTGAGATTCCACAGAAATAAGGCTAGCAAAGAGATCCACGAAATACAGATGTAACTCTGTGAGTGGAAGTCACATATCACAGAGCAGTGTCTCAGAAAGCTTCTTTCCAGATTTCATCTGAGGATATTTCCTTTTTCACCATAGCCCTCTATGGGCTTCCAAATATCACTTTGCCAATTCCACAAGAACTGTCTTAGCGAAAGGCTTCTTGAGGGGAAAGCTGTAACTCTGTGAGTTGATTTCACGGAACACAAAGAAGTTTCTCAGAAAGCTTCTTTCTCTTTGTTATCGGAGGATATTTCCTTTGGCCCTATAGTCTTCATAGGGATCCGAAATATCTGTTCTCAGATTCCACAGAAATAAGGCTAGCAAAGAGATCCACGAAATACAGATGTAACTCTGTGAGTGGAAGTCACATATCACAGGGCAGTTTCTCAGAAAGCTTCTTTCCAGATTTCATTGGAGGATATTTCCTTTTTCACAACAGCCCTCTATGGGCTTCCAAATATCACTTTGCCAATTCCACAAGAACTGTCTTAGCAAAAGGCTTCTTGAGGGGAAAGCTGTAACTCTGTGAGATGATTTCACAGAACACAAAGAAGTTTCTCAGAAAGCTTCTTTCTCTTTGTTATCGGAGGATATTTCCTTTGGCCCTATAGACTTCAAAGGGATCCGAAATATCTGTTCTCAGATTCCACAGAAATAAGGCTAGCAAAGAGATCCACGATATACAGATGTAAATCTGTGAGTGGATGTCACATATCACAGAGCAGTTTCTCAGAAAGCTTCTTTCCAGATTTCATCGGAGGATATTTCCTTTTTTACCATAGCCCTCTATGGGCTTCCAAGTATCACTTTGCCAATTCCACAAGAACTGTCTTAGCGAAAGGCTTATTGAGGGGAAAGCTGTAACTCTGTGAGATGATTTCACAGAACACAAAGAAGTTTCTCAGAAAGCTTCTTTCTCTTTGTTATGGGAGGATATTTCCTTTGTCCCTATAGTCTTCAAACGGATCTGAAATATCTGTTCTCAGATTCCACAGAAATAAGGCTAGCAAAGAGATCCACGAAATACAGATGTAACTCTGTGAGTGGAAGTCACATATCACAGAGCAGTTTCTCAGAAAGCTTCTTTCCAGATTTCATCGGAGGATATTTCCTTTTTCACCATAGCCCTCTATGGGCTTCCAAATATCACTTTGAAAATTCCACAAGAACTGTCTTAGCGAAAGGCTTCTTGAGGGAAAAGCTGTAACTCTGTGAGATGATTTCACAGAACACAAAGAAGTTTCTCAGAAAGCTTCTTTCTCTTTGTTATCGGAGGATATTTCCTTTGGCCCTATAGTCTTCAAAGGGATCCGAAATATCTGTTCTCAGATTCCACAGAAATAAGGCTAGCAAAGAGATCCACGAAATACAGATGTAAATCTGTGAGTGGAAGTCACATATCACAGGGCAGTTTCTCAGAAAGCTTCTTTCCAGATTTCATTGGAGGATATTTCCTTTTTCACAATAGCCCTCTATGGGCTTCCAAATATCACTTTGCCAATTCCACAAGAACTGTCTTAGCGAAAGGCTTCTTGAGGGGAAAGCTGTAACTCTGTGAGATGATTTCACAGAACCCAAAGAAGTTTCTCAGAATGCTTCTTTCTCTTTGTTATCGGAGGATATTTCCTTTGGCCCTATAGTCTTGAAAGGGATCCGAAATATCTGTTCTCAGATTCCACAGAAATAAGGCTAGCAAAGAGATCCGCGAAATACAGATGTAACTCTGTGAGTGGAAGTCACATATCACAGAGCAGTTTCTCAGAAAGCTTCTTTCCAGATTTCATCTGAGGATATTTCCTTTTTCACCATAGCCCTCTATGGGCTTCCAAATATCACTGTGCCAATTCCACAAGAACTGTCTTAGAGAAAGGCTTCTTGAGGGGAAAGCTGTAACTCTGTGAGATGATTTCACAGAACACAAAGAAGTTTCTCAGAAAGCTTCTTTCTCTTTGTTATCGGAGGATATTTCCTTTGGCCCTATAGTCTTCAAAGGAATCCGAAATATCTGTTCTCAGATTCCACAGAAATAAGGCTAGCAAAGAGATCCACGCAATACAGATGTAACTCTGTGAGAGGAAGTCATATATCACAGAGCAGTTTCTCAGAAAGCTTCTTTCCAGATTTCATCGGAGGATATTTCCTTTTTCACAACAGCCCTCTATGGGTTTCCAAATATCACTTTGCCAATTCCACAAGAACTGTCTTAGCGGAAGGCTTCTTGAGGGGAAAGCTGTAACTCTGGGAGATGATTTCACAGAACACAAAGAAGTTTCTCAGAGAGCTTCCTTCTCTGTGTTATCGGAGGATATTTCCTTTGGCCCCATAGTGTTCCAAGGGATCTGAAATATCTGTTCTCATATTCCACAGAAATAAGGCTAGCAAAGAGATCCACGAAAAACAGATGTAACTCTGTGAGTGGAAGTCACATATCACAGAGCAGTTTCTCAAAAAGCTTCTTTCCAGATTTCATCGGAGGATATTTCCTTTTTCACCATAGCCCTCTAAGGGCTTCCTAATACACTTTGCCAATTCCACAAGAACTGTCTTAGCGAAAGGCTTCTTGAGGGGAAAGCTGTAACTCTGTGGGATGATTTCACAGAACACAAAGAAGTTTCTCTGAAAGCTTCTTTCTCTTTGTTATCGGAGTATATTTCCTTTGGCCCTATAGTCTTCAAAGGGATCCGAAATATCTGTTCTCAAATTCCACAGAAATAAGGCTAGCAAAGAGATCCACGAAATACAGATGTAACTCTGTGAGTGGAAGTCACATATCACAGAGCAGTTTCTCAGAAAGCTTCTTTCCAGATTTCATCGGAGGATATTTCCTTTTTCACCATAGCCCTCTATGGGCTTCCAAATATCACTTTGCCAATTCCACAAGAACTCTCTTAACGGAAGGCTTCTTGAGGGGAAAGCTGTAATTCTGTGAGATGATTTCACAGAACACAAAGAAGTTTCTCAGAACGCTTCTTTCTCTTTGTTATGGGAGGATATTTCCTTTGGCCCTATAGTCTTCAAAAGGATTCTAAATATCTGCTCTCAGATTCCACAGAAATAAGGCTAGCAAAGAGATCCACGAAATACAGATGTAACTCTGTGAGTGGAGGTCACATATTACAGAGCAGTTTCTCAGAAAGCTTCCTTCCAGATTTCATCGGAGGATATTTCCTTTTTCACCATAGCCCTCTATGGGCTTCCAATTATCACTTTGCCAATTCCACAAGAACTGTCTTAGCGAAAGGCTTCTTGAGGGGGAAGCTGTAACTCTGTGAGATGATTTCACAGAACACAAAGAAGTTTCTCAGAAAGCCTCTTTCTCTTTGTTATGGGAGGATATTTCCTTTGTCCCTATAGTCTTCAAAGGGATCCGAAATATCTGTTCTCAGATTCCACAGAAATAAGGCTAGCAAAGAGATCCACGAAATACAGACGTAACTCTGTGAGTGGAAGTCACATATCACAGAGCAGTTTCTCAGAAAGCTTCTTTCCAGATTTCATCGGAGGATATTTCCTTTTTCACAATAGCCCTCTATGGGCTTCCAAATATCACTTTGCCAATTCCACAAGAACTGTCTTAGCGAAAGGCTTCTTGAGGGGGAAGCTGTAACTCTGTGAGATGATTTCACAGAACACAAAGAAGTTTCTCAGAAAGCTTCTTTCTCTTTGTTATCGGAGGATATTTCCTTTGGCCCTATAGTCTTCAAAGGGATCCGAAATATCTGTTCTCAGATTCCACAGAAATAAGGCTAGCAAAGAGATCCACGAAATACAGATGTAACTCTGTGAGTGGAAGTCACATATCACAGAGCAGTTTCTCAGAAAGCTTCTTTCCAGATTTCATCTGAGGATATTTCCTTTTTCACAACAGCCCTCTAAGGGCTTCCAAATATCACTTTGCCAATTCCACAAGAACTCTCTTAGCGAAAGGCTTCTTGAGGGGAAAGCTGTAACTCTGTGAGATGATTTCACAGAACACAAAGAAGTTTCTCAGAAAGCTTCCTTCTCTTTGTTATGGGAGGATATTTACTTTGGCCCTATGGTCTTCAAAGGGATTCTAAATATCTGCACTCAGATTCCACAGAAATAAGGCTAGCAAAGAGATCCATGAAATACAGATGTAAATCTGTGAGTGGAAGTCACATATCACAGGGCAGTTTCTCAGAAAGCTTCTTTCCAGATTTCATCTGAGGATATTTCCTTTTCCACCATAGCCCTCTATGGGCTTCCAAATATCACTTTGCCAATTTCACAAGAACTGTCTTAGCGAAAGGCTTCTTGAGGGGAAAGCTGTAACTCTGTGAGATGATTTCACAGAACACAAAGAAGTTTCTCAGAAAGCTTCTTTCTCTTTGTTATCGGAGGATATTTCCTTTGGCCCTATAGTCTTCAAAGGGATCCGAAATATCTGTTCTCAGATTCCACAGAAATAAGGCTAGCAAAGAGATCCACGAAATACAGATGTAACTCTGTGAGTGGAAGTCACATATCACAGAGCAGTTTCTCAGAAAGCTTCTTTCCAGATTTCATCGGAGGATATTTTCTTTTTCACCATAGCCCTCTATGGGCTTCCAAATATCACTTTGCCAATTCCACAAGAACTGTCTTAGCCAAAGGCTTCTTGAGGGGAAAGCTGTAACTCTGTGAGATGATTTCACAGAACACAAAGAAGTTTCTCAGAGAGCTTCCTTCTCTGTGTTATCGGAGGATATTTCCTTTGGCCCCATAGTGTTCCAAGGGATCGGAAATATCTGTTCTCAGATTCCACAGAAATAAGGCTAGCAAAGAGATCCACGAAAAACAGAAGTAACTCTGTGAGTGGAAGTCACATATCACAGAGCAGTTTCTCAGAAAGCTTCTTTCCAGATTTCATCGGAGGATATTTCCTTTTTCACCATAGCCCTCTATGGGCTTCCTAATACACTTTGCCAATTCCACAAGAACTGTCTTAGCGAAAGGCTTCTAGAGGGGAAAGCTGTAACTCTGTGAGATGATTTCACAGAACACAAAGAAGTTTCTCAGAAAGCTTCTTTCTCTTTGTTATCGGAGTATATTTTCTTTGGCCCTATAGTCTTCAAAGGGATCCGAAATATCTGTTCTCAAATTCCACAGAAATAAGGCTAGCAAAGAGATCCACGAAATACAGATGTAACTCTGTGAGTGGAAGTCACATATCACAGAGCAGTTTCTCAGAAAGCTTTTCTCCAGATTTCATCGGAGGATATTTCCTTTTTCACCATAGCCCTCTAAGGGCTTCCAAATATCACTTTGCCAATTCCACAAGAACTCTCTTAACGGAAGGCCTCTTGAGGGGAAAGCTGTAATTCTGTGAGATGATTTCACAGAACACAAAGAAGTTTCTCAGAACGCTTCTTTCTCTTTGTTATGGGAGGATATTTCCTTTGGCCCTATAGTCTTCAAAAGGATTCTAAATATCTGCTCTCAGATTCCACAGAAATAAGGCTAGCAAAGAGATCCACGAAATACAGATGTAACTCTGTGAGTGGATGTCACATATTACAGAGCAGTTTCTCAGAAAGCTTCTTTCCAGATTTCATCGGAGGATATTTCCTTTTTCTCCATAGCCCTCTATGGGCTTCCAAATATCACTTTGCCAATTCCACAAGAACTGTCTTAGCGAAAGGCTTCTTGAGGGGAAAGCTGTAACTCTGTGAGATGATTTCACAGAACACAAAGAAGTTTCTCAGAAAGCTTCTTTCTCTTTCTTATGGGAGGATATTTCCTTTGTCCCTATAGTCTTCAAACGGATTCGATATATCTGTTCTCAGATTCCACAGAAATAAGGCTAGCAAAGAGATCCACGAAATACAGATGTAACTCTGTGAGTGGAAGTCACATATCACAGAGCAGTTTCTCAGAAAGCTTCTTTCCAGATTTCATCGGAGGATATTTCCTTTTTCACCATAGCCCTCTATGGGCTTCCAAATATCACTTTGCCAATTCCACAAGAACTGTCTTAGCGAAAGGCTTCTTGAGGGGAAAGCTGTAACTCTGTGAGATGATTTCACAGAACACAAAGAAGTTTCTCAGAAAGCTTCTTTCTCTTTGTTATCGGAGGATATTTCCTTTGGCCCTATAGTCTTCAAAGGGATCCGAAATATCTGTTCTCAGATTCCACAGAAATAAGCGTAGCAAAGAGATCCACGAAATACAGATGTAACTCTGTGAGTGGAAGTCACATATCACAGAGCAGTTTCTCAGAAAGCTTCTTTCCAGATTTCATCGGAGGATATTTCCTTTTTCTCCATAGCCCTCTATGGGCGTCCAAATATCACTTTGCCAATTCCACAAGAACTGTCTTAGCGAAAGGTTTCTTGAGGGGAAAACTGTAACTCTGTGAGATGATTTCACAGAACACAAAGAAGTTTCTCAGGAAGCTTCTTTCTCTTTGTTATGGGAGGATATTTCCTTTGGCCCTATCGTCTTCAAAGGGATTCTATATATCTGCTCTGAGATTCCACAGAAATAAGGCTAGCAAAGAGATCCACGAAATACAGATGTAACTCTGTGAGTGGAAGTCACATATCACAGAGCAGTTTCTCAGAAAGCTTCTTTCCAGATTTCATCGGAGGATATTTCCTTTTTCACCATAGCCCTCTATGGGCTTCCAAATATCACTTTGCCAATTCCACAAGAACTGTCTTAGCGAAAGGCTTCTTGAGGGGAAAGCTGTAACTCTGTGAGATGATTTCACGGAACACAAAGAAGTTTCTCAGAAAGCTTCTTTCTCTTTGTTATCGGAGGATATTTCCTTTGGCCCTATAGTCTTCAAAGGGATCCGAAATATCTGTTCTCAGATTCCACAGAAATAAGGCTAGCAAAGAGATCCACGAAATACAGATGTAACTCTGTGAGTGGAAGTCACATATCACAGGGCAGTTTCTCAGAAAGCTTCTTTGCAGATTTCATTGGAGGATATTTCCTTTTTCACAATAGCCCTCTATGGGCTTCCAAATATCACTTTGCCAATTCCACAAGAACTGTCTTAGCAAAAGGCTTCTTGAGGGGAAAGCTGTAACTCTGTGAGATGATTTCACAGAACACAAAGAAGTTTCTCAGAAAGCTTCTTTCTCTTTGTTATCGGAGGATATTTCCTTTGGCCCTATAGTCTTCAAAGGGATCCGAAATATCTGTTCTCAGATTCCACAGAAATAAGGCTAGCAAAGAGATCCACGAAATACAGATGTAACTCTGTGAGTGGAAGTCACATATCACAGAGCAGTTTCTCAGAAAGCTTCTTTCCAGATTTCATCTGAGGATATTTCCTTTTTCACCATAGCCCTCTATGGGCTTCCAAATATCACTGTGCCAATTCCACAAGAACTGTCTTAGCGGAAGGCTTCTTGAGGGGAAAGCTGTAACTCTGGGAGATGATTTCACAGAACACAAAGAAGTTTCTCAGAGAGCTTCCTTCTCTGTGTTATCGGAGGATATTTCCTTTGGCCCCATAGTGTTCCAAGGGATCTGAAATATCTGTTCTCAGATTCCACAGAAATAAGGCTAGCAAAGAGATCCACGAAATACAGATGTAACTCTGTGAGTGGATGTCACATATTACAGAGCAGTTTCTCAGAAAGCTTCTTTCCAGATTTCATCGGAGGATATTTCCTTTTTCTCCATAGCCCTCTATGGGCTTCCAAATATCACTTTGCCAATTCCACAAGAACTGTCTTAGCGAAAGGCTTCTTGAGGGGAAAGCTGTAACTCTGTGAGATGATTTCACAGAACACAAAGAAGTTTCTCAGAAAGCTTCTTTCTCTTTCTTATGGGAGGATATTTCCTTTGTCCCTATAGTCTTCAAACGGATTCGATATATCTGTTCTCAGATTCCACAGAAATAAGGCTAGGAAAGAGATCCACGAAATACAGATGTAACTCTGTGAGTGGAAGTCACATATCACAGAGCAGTTTCTCAGAAAGCTTCTTTCCAGATTTCATCGGAGGATATTTCCTTTTTCACCATAGCCCTCTATGGGCTTCCAAATATCACTTTGCCAATTCCACAAGAACTGTCTTAGCGAAAGGCTTCTTGAGGGGAAAGCTGTAACTCTGTGAGATGATTTCACAGAACACAAAGAAGTTTCTCAGAAAGCTTCTTTCTCTTTGTTATCGGAGGATATTTCCTTTGGCCCTATAGTCTTCAAAGGGATCCGAAATATCTGTTCTCAGATTCCACAGAAATAAGCGTAGCAAAGAGATCCACGAAATACAGATGTAACTCTGTGAGTGGAAGTCACATATCACAGAGCAGTTTCTCAGAAAGCTTCTTTCCAGATTTCATCGGACGATATTTCCTTTTTCTCCATAGCCCTCTATGGGCGTCCAAATATCACTTTGCCAATTCCACAAGAACTGTCTTAGCGAAAGGTTTCTTGAGGGGAAAACTGTAACTCTGTGAGATGATTTCACAGAACACAAAGAAGTTTCTCAGGAAGCTTCTTTCTCTTTGTTATGGGAGGATATTTCCTTTGGCCCTATCGTCTTCAAAGGGATTCTATATATCTGCTCTGAGATTCCACAGAAATAAGGCTAGCAAAGAGATCCACGAAATACAGATGTAACTCTGTGAGTGGAAGTCACATATCACAGAGCAGTTTCTCAGAAAGCTTCTTTCCAGATTTCATCGGAGGATATTTCCTTTTTCACCATAGCCCTCTATGGGCTTCCAAATATCACTTTGCCAATTCCACAAGAACTGTCTTAGCGAAAGGCTTCTTGAGGGGAAAGCTGTAACTCTGTGAGATGATTTCACGGAACACAAAGAAGTTTCTCAGAAAGCTTCTTTCTCTTTGTTATCGGAGGATATTTCCTTTGGCCCTATAGTCTTCAAAGGGATCCGAAATATCTGTTCTCAGATTCCACAGAAATAAGGCTAGCAAAGAGATCCACGAAATACAGATGTAACTCTGTGAGTGGAAGTCACATATCACAGGGCAGTTTCTCAGAAAGCTTCTTTGCAGATTTCATTGGAGGATATTTCCTTTTTCACAATAGCCCTCTATGGGCTTCCAAATATCACTTTGCCAATTCCACAAGAACTGTCTTAGCAAAAGGCTTCTTGAGGGGAAAGCTGTAACTCTGTGAGATGATTTCACAGAACACAAAGAAGTTTCTCAGAAAGCTTCTTTCTCTTTGTTATCGGAGGATATTTCCTTTGGCCCTATAGTCTTCAAAGGGATCCGAAATATCTGTTCTCAGATTCCACAGAAATAAGGCTAGCAAAGAGATCCACGAAATACAGATGTAACTCTGTGAGTGGAAGTCACATATCACAGAGCAGTTTCTCAGAAAGCTTCTTTCCAGATTTCATCTGAGGATATTTCCTTTTTCACCATAGCCCTCTATGGGCTTCCAAATATCACTGTGCCAATTCCACAAGAACTGTCTTAGCGGAAGGCTTCTTGAGGGGAAAGCTGTAACTCTGGGAGATGATTTCACAGAACACAAAGAAGTTTCTCAGAGAGCTTCCTTCTCTGTGTTATCGGAGGATATTTCCTTTGGCCCCATAGTGTTCCAAGGGATCTGAAATATCTGTTCTCAGATTCCACAGAAATAAGGCTAGCAAAGAGATCCACGAAAAACAGATGTAACTCTGTGAGTGGAAGTCACATATCACAGAGCAGTTTCTCAGAAAGCTTCTTTCCAGATTTCATCGGAGGATATTTCCTTTTTCACCATAGCCCTCTAAGGGCTTCCTAATACACTTTGCCAATTCCACAAGAACTGTCTTAGCGAAAGGCTTCTTGAGGGGAAAGCTGTAACTCTGTGAGATGATTTCACAGAACACAAAGAAGTTTCTCTGAAAGCTTCTTTCTCTTTGTTATCGGAGTATATTTCCTTTGGACCTATAGTCTTCAAAGGGATCCGAAATATCTGTTCTCAAATTCCACAGAAATAAGGCTAGCAAAGAGATCCACGAAATACAGATGTAACTCTGTGAGTGGAAGTCACATATCACAGAGCAGTTTCTCAGAAAGCTTCTTTCCAGATTTCATCGGAGGATATTTCCTTTTTCACCATAGCCCTCTATGGGCTTCCAAATATCACTTTGCCAATTCCACAAGAACTCTCTTAACGGAAGGCTTCTTGAGGGGAAAGCTGTAATTCTGTGAGATGATTTCACAGAACACAAAGAAGTTTCTCAGAACGCTTCTTTCTCTTTGTTATGGGAGGATATTTCCTTTGGCCCTATAGTCTTCAAAAGGATTCTAAATATCTGCTCTCAGATTCCACAGAAATAAGGCTAGCAAAGAGATCCAAGAAATACAGATGTAACTCTGTGAGTGGATGTCACATATTACAGAGCAGTTTCTCAGAAAGCTTCTTTCCAGATTTCATCGGAGGATATTTCCTTTTTCACCATAGCCCTCTATGGGCTTCCAAATATCACCTTGCCAATTCCACAAGAACTGTCTTAGCGAAAGGCTTCTTGAGGGGGAAGCTGTAACTCTGTGAGATGATTTCACAGAACACAAAGAAGTTTCTCAGAAAGCCTCTTTCTCTTTGTTATGGGAGGATATTTCCTTTGTCCCTATAGTCTTCAAAGGGATCCGAAATATCTGTTCTCAGATTCCACAGAAATAAGGCTAGCAAAGAGATCCACGAAATACAGACGTAACTCTGTGAGTGGAAGTCACATATCACAGAGCAGTTTCTCAGAAAGCTTCTTTCCAGATTTCATCGGAGGATATTTCCTTTTTCACAATAGCCCTCTATGGGCTTCCAAATATCACTTTGCCAATTCCACAAGAACTGTCTTAGCGAAAGGCTTCTTGAGGGGGAAGCTGTAACTCTGTGAGATGATTTCACAGAACACAAAGAAGTTTCTCAGAAAGCTTCTTTCTCTTTGTTATCGGAGGATATTTCCTTTGGCCCTATAGTCTTCAAAGGGATCCGAAATATCTGTTCTCAGATTCCACAGTAATAAGGCTAGCAAAGAGATCCACGAAATACAGATGTAACTCTGTGAGTGGAAGTCACATATCACAGAGCAGTTTCTCAGAAAGCTTCTTTCCAGATTTCATCTGAGGATATTTCCTTTTTCACAACAGCCCTCTAAGGGCTTCCAAATAGCAATTTGCCAATTCCACAAGAACTCTCTTAGCGAAAGGCTTCTTGAGGGGAAAGCTGTAACTCTGTGAGATGATTTCACAGAACACAAAGAAGTTTCTCAGAAAGCTTCCTTCTCTTTGTTATGGGAGGATATTTACTTCGGCCCTATGGTCTTCAAAGGGATTCTAAATATCTGCACTCAGATTCCACAGAAATAAGGCTAGCAAAGAGATCCACGAAATACAGATGTAAATCTGTGAGTGGAAGTCATATATCACAGGGCAGTTTCTCAGAAAGCTTCTTTCCAGATTTCATCTGAGGATATTTCCTTTTCCACCATAGCCCTCTATGGGCTTCCAAATATCACTTTGCCAATTTCACAAGAACTGTCTTAGCGAAAGGCTTCTTGAGGGGAAAGCTGTAACTCTGTGAGATGATTTCACAGAACACAAAGAAGTTTCTCAGAAAGCTTCTTTCTCTTTGTTATGGGAGGATATTTCCTTTGGCCCTATAGTCTTCAAAGGGATCCGAAATATCTGTTCTCAGATTCCACAGAAATAAGGCTAGCAAAGAGATCCACGAAATACAGATGTAACTCTGTGAGTGGAAGTCACATATCACAGAGCAGTTTCTCAGAAAGCTTCTTTCCAGATTTCATCGGAGGATATTTCCTTTTGCACCATAGCCCTCTAAGGGCTTCCAAATATCACTTTGCCAATTCCACAAGAACTCTCTTAACGGAAGGCCTCTTGAGGGGAAAGCTGTAATTCTGTGAGATGATTTCACAGAACACAAAGAAGTTTCTCAGAACGCTTCTTTCTCTTTGTTATGGGAGGATATTTCCTTTGGCCCTATAGTCTTCAAAAGGATTCTAAATATCTGCTCTCAGATTCCACAGAAATAAGGCTAGCAAAGAGATCCACGAAATACAGATGTAACTCTGTGAGTGGATGTCACATATTACAGAGCAGTTTCTCAGAAAGCTTCTTTCCAGATTTCATCGGAGGATATTTCCTTTTTCTCCATAGCCCTCTATGGGCTTCCAAATATCACTTTGCCAATTCCACAAGAGCTGTCTTAGCGAAAGGCTTCTTGAGGGGAAAGCTGTAACTCTGTGAGATGATTTCACAGAACACAAAGAAGTTTCTCAGAAAGCTTCTTTCTCTTTCTTATGGGAGGATATTTCCTTTGTCCCTATAGTCTTCAAACGGATTCGATATATCTGTTCTCCGATTCCACAGAAATAAGGCTAGCAAAGAGATCCACGAAATACAGATGTAACTCTGTGAGTGGAAGTCACATATCACAGAGCAGTTTCTCAGAAAGCTTCTTTCCAGATTTCATCGGAGGATATTTCCTTTTTCACCATAGCCCTCTATGGGCTTCCAAATATCACTTTGCCAATTCCACAAGAACTGTCTTAGCGAAAGGCTTCCAGAGGGGAAAGCTGTAACTCTGTGAGATGATTTCACAGAACACAAAGAAGTTTCTCAGAAAGCTTCTTTCTCTTTGTTATCGGAGGATATTTCCTTTGGCCCTATAGTCTTCAAAGGGATCCGAAATATCTGTTCTCAGATTCCACAGAAATAAGCGTAGCAAAGAGATCCACGAAATACAGATGTAACTCTGTGAGTGGAAGTCACATATCACAGAGCAGTTTCTCAGAAAGCTTCTTTCCAGATTTCATCGGAGGATATTTCCTTTTTCTCCATAGCCCGCTATGGGCGTCCAAATATCACTTTGCCAATTCCACAAGAACTGTCTTAGCGAAAGGCTTCTTGAGGGGAAAACTGTAACTCTGTGAGATGATTTCACAGAACACAAAGAAGTTTCTCAGGAAGCTTCTTTCTCTTTGTTATGGGAGGATATTTCCTATGGCCCTATCGTCTTCAAAGGGATTCTATATATCTGCTCTGAGATTCCACAGAAATAAGGCTAGCAAAGAGATCCACGAAATACAGATGTAACTCTGTGAGTGGAAGTCACATATCACAGAGCAGTTTCTCAGAAAGCTTCTTTCCAGATTTCATCGGAGGATATTTCCTTTTTCACCATAGCCCTCTATGGGCTTCCAAATATCACTTTGCCAATTCCACAAGAACTGTCTTAGCGAAAGGCTTCTTGAGGGGAAAGCTGTAACTCTGTGAGATGATTTCACGGAACACAAAGAAGTTTCTCAGAAAGCTTCTTTCTCTTTGTTATCGGAGGATATTTCCTTTGGCCCTATAGTCTTCAAAGGGATCCGAAATATCTGTTCTCAGATTCCACAGAAATAAGGCTAGCAAAGAGATCCACGAAATACAGATGTAACTCTGTGAGTGGAAGTCACATATCACAGGGCAGTTTCTCGGAAAGCTTCTTTCCAGATTTCATTGGAGGATATTTCCTTTTTCACAATAGCCCTCTAAGGGCTTCCAAATATCACTTTGCCAATTCCACAAGAACTGTCTTAGCAAAAGGCTTCTTGAGGGGAAAGCTGTAACTCTGTGAGATGATTTCACAGAACACAAAGAAGTTTCTCAGAAAGCTTCTTTCTCTTTGTTATCGGAGGATATTTCCTTTGGCCCTATAGTCTTCAAAGGAATCCGAAATATCTGTTCTCAGATTCCACAGAAATAAGGCTAGCAAAGAGATCCACGAAATACAGATGTAACTCTGTGAGTGGAAGTCACATATCACAGAGCAGTTTCTCAGAAAGCTTCTTTCCAGATTTCATCTGAGGATATTTCCTTTTTCACCATAGCCCTCTATGGGCTTCCAAATATCACTGTGCCAATTCCACAAGAACTGTCTTAGAGAAAGGCTTCTTGAGGGGAAAGCTGTAACTCTGTGAGATGATTTCACAGAACACAAAGAAGTTTCTCAGAAAGCTTCTTTCTCTTTGTTATCGGAGGATATTTCCTTTGGCCCTATAGTCTTCAAAGGGATCCGAAATATCTGTTCTCAGATTCCACAGAAATAAGGCTAGCAAAGAGATCCACGCAATACAGATGTAACTCTGTGAGAGGAAATCATATATCACAGAGCAGTTTCTCAGAAAGCTTCTTTCCAGATTTCATCGGAGGATATTTCCTTTTTCACAACAGCCCTCTATGGGCTTCCAAATATCACTTTGCCAATTCCACAAGAACTGTCTTAGCGGAAGGCTTCTTGAGGGGAAATCTGTAACTCTGGGAGATGATTTCACAGAACACAAAGAAGTTTCTCAGAGAGCTTCCTTCTCTGTGTTATCGGAGGATATTTCCTTTGGCCCCATAGTGTTCCAAGGGACCTGAAATATCTGTTCTCAGATTCCACAGAAATAAGGCTAGCAAAGAGATCCACGAAAAACAGATGTAACTCTGTGAGTGGAAGTCACATATCACAGAGCAGTTTCTCAGAAAGCTTCTTTCCAGATTTCATCGGAGGATATTTCCTTTTTCACCATAGCCCTCTAAGGGCTTCCTAATACACTTTGCCAATTCCACAAGAACTGTCTTAGCGAAAGGCTTCTTGAGGGGAAAGCTGTAACTCTGTGAGATGATTTCACAGAACACAAAGAAGTTTCTCTGAAAGCTTCTTTCTCTTTGTTATCGGAGTATATTTCCTTTGGACCTATAGTCTTCAAAGGGATCCGAAATATCTGTTCTCAAATTCCACAGAAATAAGGCTAGCAAAGAGATCCACGAAATACAGATGTAACTCTGTGAGTGGAAGTCACATATCACAGAGCAGTTTCTCAGAAAGCTTCTTTCCAGATTTCATCGGAGGATATTTCCTTTTTCACCATAGCCCTCTAAGGGCTTCCAAATATCACTTTGCCAATTCCACAAGAACTCTCTTAACGGAAGGCTTCTTGAGGGGAAAGCTGTAATTCTGTGAGATGATTTCACAGAACACAAAGAAGTTTCTCAGAACGCTTCTTTCTCTTTGTTATGGGAGGATATTTACTTTGGCCCTATAGTCTTCAAAAGGATTCTAAATATCTGCTCTCAGATTCCACAGAAATAAGGCTAGCAAAGAGATCCACGAAATACAGATGTAACTCTGTGAGTGGATGTCACATATTACAGAGCAGTTTCTCAGAAAGCTTCTTTCCAGATTTCATCGGAGGATATTTCCTTTTTCACCATAGCCCTCTATGGGCTTCCAAATATCACTTTGCCAATTCCACAAGAACTGTCTTAGCGAAAGGCTTCTTGAGGGGGAAGCTGTAACTCTGTGAGATGATTTCACAGAACACAAAGAAGTTTCTCAGAAAGCCTCTTTCTCTTTGTTATGGGAGGATATTTCCTTTGTCCCTATAGTCTTCAAAGGGATCCGAAATATCTGTTCTCAGATTCCACAGAAATAAGGCTAGCAAAGAGATCCACGAAATACAGACGTAACTCTGTGAGTGGAAGTCACATATCACAGAGCAGTTTCTCAGAAAGCTTCTTTCCAGATTTCATCGGAGGATATTTCCTTTTTCACAATAGCCCTCTATGGGCTTCCAAATATCACTTTGCCAATTCCACAAGAACTGTCTTAGCGAAAGGCTTCTTGAGGGGGAAGCTGTAACTCTGTGAGATGATTTCACAGAACACAAAGAAGTTTCTCAGAAAGCTTCTTTCTCTTTGTTATCGGAGGATATTTCCTTTGGCCCTATAGTCTTCAAAGGGATCCGAAATATCTGTTCTCAGATTCCACAGTAATAAGGCTAGCAAAGAGATCCACGAAATACAGATGTAACTCTGTGAGTGGAAGTCACATATCACAGAGCAGTTTCTCAGAAAGCTTCTTTCCAGATTTCATCTGAGGATATTTCCTTTTTCACAACAGCCCTCTAAGGGCTTCCAAATAGCAATTTGCCAATTCCACAAGAACTCTCTTAGCGAAAGGCTTCTTGAGGGGAAAGCTGTAACTCTGTGAGATGATTTCACAGAACACAAAGAAGTTTCTCAGAAAGCTTCCTTCTCTTTGTTATGGGAGGATATTTACTTTGGCCCTATGGTCTTCAAAGGGATTCTAAATATCTGCTCTCAGATTCCACAGAAATAAGGCTAGCAAAGAGATCCACGAAATACAGATGTAAATCTGTGAGTGGAAGTCACATATCACAGGGCAGTTTCTCAGAAAGCTTCTTTCCAGATTTCATTGGAGGATATTTCCTTTTTCACAATAGCCTTCTATGGGCTTCCAAATATCACTTTGCCAATTCCACAAGAACTGTCTTAGCGAAAGGCTTCTTGAGGGGAAAGCTGTAACTCTGTGAGATGATTTCACAGAACACAAAGAAGTTTCTCAGAAAGCTTCTTTCTCTTTGTTATCGGAGGATATTTCCTTTGGCCCTATAGTCTTCATAGGGATCCGAAATATCTGTTCTCAGATTCCACAGAAATAAGGCTAGCAAAGAGATCCGCGAAATACAGATGTAACTCTGTGAGTGGAAGTCACATATCACAGAGCAGTTTCTCAGAAAGCTTCTTTCCAGATTTCATTGGAGGATATTTCCTTTTTCACCATAGCCCTCTATGGGCTTCCAAATATCACTTTGCCAATTCCACAAGAACTCTCTTAGCGAAAGGCTTCTTGAGGGGAAAACTGTAACTCTGTGAGATGATTTCACAGAACACAAAGAAGTTTCTCAGGAAGCTTCTTTCTCTTTGTTATGGGAGGATATTTCCTTTGGCCCTATCGTCTTCAAAGGGATTCTATATATCTGCTCTGAGATTCCACAGAAATAAGGCTAGCAAAGAGATCCACGAAATACAGATGTAACTCTGTGAGTGGAAGTCACATATCACAGAGCAGTTTCTCAGAAAGCTTCTTTCCAGATTTCATCTGAGGATATTTCCTTTTTCACCATAGCCCTCTATGGGCTTCCAAATATCACTTTGCCAATACCACAAGAACTGTCTTAGCGAAAGGCTTCTTGAGGGGAAAGCTGTAACTCTGTGAGATGATTTCACAGAACACAAAGAAGTTTCTCAGAAAGCTTCTTTCTCTTTGTTATCGTAGGATATTTCCTTTGGCCCTATAGTCTTCCAAGGGATCCGAAATATCTGTTCTCAGATTCCACAGAAATAAGGCTAGCAAAGAGATCCACGAAATACAGATGTAACTCTGTGAGTGGAATTCACATTTCACAGAGCAGTTTCTCAGAAAGCTTCTTTCCAGATTTCATCTGAGGATATTTCCTTTTTCACGATAGCCCTCTATGGGCTTCCAAATATCACTTTGCCAATTCCACAAGAACTGTGTTAGCGAAAGGCTTCTTGAGGGAAAAGCTGTAACTCTGTGAGATGATTTCACAGAACACAAAGAAGTTTCTCAGAAAGCTTCTTTCTCTTTGTTATGGGAGGATATTTCCTTTGGCCCTATAGTCTTCAAAGGGATCCGAAATATCTGTTCTCAGATTCCACAGAAATAAGGCTAGCAAAGAGATCCACGAAATACAGATGTAACGCTGTGAGTGGAAGTCACATATCCCAGAGCAGTTTCTCAGAAAGCTTCTTTCCAGATTTCATCGGAGGATATTTACTTTTTCACCATAGCCCTCTATGGGCTTCCAAATATCACTGTGCCAATTCCACAAGAACTGTCTTAGCGAAAGGCTTCTTGAGGGGAAAGCTGTAACTCTATGAGATGATTTCACAGAACACAAAGAAGTTAATCAGAAAGCTTCTTTCTCTTTGTTATCGGAGGATATTTCCTTTGGCCCTATAGTCTTCAAAGGGATCCGAAATATCTGTTCTCAGATTCCACAGAAATAAGGCTAGCAAAGAGATCCACGAAATGCAGATGTAACTCTGTGAGTGGAAGTCACATATCACAGAGCAGTTTCTCAGAAAGCTTCTTTCCAGATTTCATCTGAGGATATTTCCTTTTTCACCATAGCCCTCTATGGGCTTCCAAATATCACTTTGCCAATTCCACAAGAACTGTCTTAGAGAAAGGCTTCTTGAGGGGAAAGCTGTAACTCTGTGAGATGATTTCACAGAACACAAAGAAGTTTCTCAGAAAGCTTCTTTCTCTTTGTTATCGGAGGATATTTCCTTTGGCCCTATAGTCTTCAAAGGGATCCGAAATATCTGTTCTCAGATTCCATAGAAATAAGGCTAGCAAAGAGATCCACGAAATACAGATGTAACTCTGTGAGTGGAACTCACATATCACAGAGCAGTTTCTCAGAAAGCTTCTTTCCAGATTTCATCGGAGGATATTTTCTTTTTCACCATAGCCCTCTATGGGCTTCCAAATATCACTTTGCCAATTCCACAAGAACTGTCTTAGCCAAAGGCTTCTTGAGGGGAAAGCTGTAACTCTGGGAGATGATTTCACAGAACACAAAGAAGTTTCTCAGAGAGCTTCCTTCTCTGTGTTATCGGAGGATATTTCCTTTGGCCCCTTAGTGTTCCAAGGGATCTGAAATATCTGTTCTCAGATTCCACAGAAATAAGGCTAGCAAAGAGATCCACGAAAAACAGATGTAACTCTGTGAATGGAAGTCACATATCACAGAGCAGTTTCTCAGAAAGCTTCTTTCCAGATTTCATCGGAGGATATTTCCTTTTTCACCATAGCCCTCTATGGGCTTCCTAATACACTTTGCCAATTCCACAAGAACTGTCTTAGCGAAAGGCTTCTTGAGGGGAAAGCTGTAACTCTGTGAGATGATTTCACAGAACACAAAGAAGTTTCTCTGAAAGCTTCTTTCTCTTTGTTATCGGAGTATATTTCCTTTGGCCCTATAGTCTTCAAAGGGATCCGAAATATCTGTTCTCAAATTCCACAGAAATAAGGCTAGCAAAGAGATCCACGAAATACAGATGTAACTCTGTGAGTGGAAGTCACATATCACAGAGCAGTTTCTCAGAAAGCTTTTCTCCAGATTTCATCGGAGGATATTTTCTTTTTCACCATAGCCCTCTATGGGCTTCCAAATATCACTTTGCCAAATCCACAAAAACTGTCTTAGCGAAAGGCTTCTCGAGGGGAAAGCTGTAACTCTGTGAGATGATTTCACAGAACACAAAGAAGTTGCTCAGAAAGCTTCTTTCTCTTTGTTATCAGAGGATATTTCCTTTGGCCCTATAGTCTTCAAAGGGATCCGAAATATCTGTTCTCAGATTCCACAGAAATAAGGCTAGCAAAGAGATCCACGAAATACAGATGTAACTCTGTGAGTGGAAGTCACATATCACAGAGCAGTTTCTCAGAAAGCTTCTTTCCAGATTTCATCTGAGGATATGTCCTTTTTCACCATAGCCCTCTATGGGCTTCCAAATATCACTTTGCCAATTCCACAAGAACTGTCTTAGCGAAAGGCTTCTTGAGGGAAAAGCTGTAACTCTGTGAGATGATTTCACAGAACACAAAGAAGTTTATCAGAAAGCTTCTTTCTCTTTATTATGGGAGGATATTTCCTTTGGCCCTATAGTGTTCAAAGGGATCCGAATTATCTGTTCTCAGATTCCACAGAAATAAGGCTAGCAAAGAGATCCACGAAATACAGATGTAACTCTGTGAGTGGAAGTCACATATCCCAGAGCAGTTTCTCAGAAAGCTTCTTTCCATTTTTCATCGGAGGATATTTTCTTTTTCAACATAGCCCTCTATGGGCTTCCAAATATCACTTTGCCAATTCCACAAGAACTGTCTTAGCGAAAGGCTTCTTGAGGGGAAAGCTGCAACTCTGTGAGATGATTTCACAGAACACAAAGAAGTTTCTCAGAAAGCTTTTTTCTCTTTGTTATCGGAGGATATTTCCTTTGGCCCAATAGTCTTCAAAGGGATCCGAAATATCTGTTCTCAGATTCCACAGAAATAAGGCTAGCAAAGAGATCCACGAAATACAGATGTAACTCTGTGAGTGGAAGTCACATATCACAGAGCAGTTTCTCAGAAAGCTTCTTTCCAGATTTCATCGGAGGATATTTCCTTTTTCACAATAGCCCTCTTTGGGCTTCCAAATATCACTTTGCCAATTCCACAAGAACTGTCTTAGCGAAAGGATTCTTGAGGGGAAATCTGTAACTCTGGGAGATGATTTCACAGAACACAAAGAAGTTTCTGTGAAAGCTTCTTTTTGTTATCAGAGGATATTTCCTTTGGCCCTATACTCTTCAAAGGGATCCGAAATATCTGTTCTCAGATTCCACAGAAATAAGGCTAGCAAAGAGATCCACGAAATACAGATGTAACTCTGTGAGTGGAAGTCACATATCACAGAGCAGTATCTCAGAAAGCTTCTTTCCAGATTTCATCGGAGGATATTTCCTTTTTCACCATAGCCCTCTATGGGCTTCCAAATATCACTTTGCCAATTCCACAGGAACTGTCTTAGCGAAAGGCTTCTTGAGGGGAAAGCTATAACTCTGTGAGATGATTTCACAGAACACAAAGAAGTTTCTCAGAAAGCTTCTTTCTCTTTGTTATCGGAGGATATTTCCTTTGGCCCTATAGTCTTCAAAGGGATCCGAAATATCTGTTCTCAGATTCCACAGAAATAAGGCTAGCAAAGAGATCCACGAAATACAGATGTAACTCTGTGAGTGGAAGTCACATATCACAGAGCAGTTTCTCAGAAAGCTTCTTAGCAGATTTCATCGGAGGATATTTCCTTTTTCACCATAGCTTTCTATGGGCTTCCAAATACCACTTTGCCAATTCCACAAGAACTGTCTTACCGAAAGGCTTCTTGAGGGGAAAGCTGTAACTCTGTGAGATGATTTCACAGAACACAAAGAAGTTTCTCAGAAAGCTTCTTTCTCTTTGGTATGGGAGGATATTTCCTTTGGCCCTATAGTGTTCAAAGGGATCCGAAATATCTGTTCTCAGATTCCACAGAAATAAGGCTAGCAAAGAGATCCACGAAATACAGATGTAACTCTGTGAGTGGAAGTCACATATCCCAGAGCAGTTTCTCAGAAAGCTTCTTTCCAGATTTCATCAGAGGATATTTTCTTTTTCACCATAGCCCTCTATGGGTTTCCAAATATCACTTTGCCAATTCCACAAGAACTGTCTTAGCGAAAGGCTTCTTGAGAGGAAAGCTGTAACTCTGTGAGATGATTTCACAGAACACAAAGAAGTTTCTCAGAAAGCTTTTTTCTCTTTGTTATCGCAGGATATTTCCTTTGGCCCTATAGTCTTCAAAGGGATCCGAAATATCTGTTCTCAGATTCCACAGAAATAAGCCTAGCAAAGAGATCCACGAAATACATATGTAACTCTGTGAGTGGAAGTCACATATCACAGAGCAGTTTCTCAGAAAGCTTCTTTCCAGATTTCATCGGAGGATATTTCCTTTTTCACAATAGCCCTCTATGGGCTTCCAAATATAACTTTGCCAATTCCACAAGAACTGTCTTAGCGAAAGGCTTCTTGAGGGGAAAGCTGTAACTCTGGGAGATGATTTCACAGAACACAAAGAAGTTTCTCAGAAAGCTTCTTTCTCTTTGTTATCGGAGGATATTTCCTTTGGCCCTATAGTCTTCAAAGGGATCTGGAATATCTCTTCTCAGATTCCACAGAAATAAGGCTAGCAAAGAGATCCACGAAATACAGATGTAACTCTGTGATTGGAAGTCACATATCACTGAGCAGTATCTCAGAAATCTTCTTTCCAGATTTCATCGGAGGATATTTTCTTTTTCACCATAGCCCTCTATGGGCTTCCAAATATCACTTTGCCAAATCCACAAAAACTGTCTTAGCGAAAGGCTTCTCGAGGGGAAAGCTGTAACTCTGTGAGATGATTTCACAGAACACAAAGAAGTTTCTCAGAAAGCTTCTTTCTCTTTGTTATCGGAGGATATTTCCTTTGGCCCTATAGTCTTCAAAGGGATCCGAAATATCTGTTCTCAGATTCCACAGAAATAAGGCTAGCAAAGAGATCCACGAAATACAGATGTAACTCTGTGAGTGGAGGTCACATATCACAGAGCAGTTTCTCGGAAAGCTTCTTTCCAGATTTCATCTGAGGATATGTCCTTTTTCACCATAGACCGCTATGGGCTTCCAAATATCACTTTGCCAATTCCACAAGAACTGTCTTAGCGAAAGGCTTCTTGAGGGAAAAGCTGTAACTCTGTGAGATGATTTCACAGAACACAAAGAAGATTCTCAGAAAGCTTATTTCTCTTTGTTATCGGAGGATATTTCCTTTGGCCCTATAGTGTTCAAAGGGATCCGAAATATCTGTTCTCAGATTCCACAGAAATAAGGCTAGCAAAGAGATCCACGAAATACAGATGTAACTCTGTGAGTGGAAGTCACATATCCCAGAGCAGTTTCTCAGAAAGCTTCTTTCCAGATTTCATCGGAGGATATTTTCTTTTTCACCATAGCCCTCTATGGGCTTCCAAATATCACTTTGCCAATTCCACAAGAACTGTCTTAGCGAAAGGCTTCTTGAGGGGAAAGCTGCAACTCTGTGAGATGATTTCACAGAACACAAAGAAGTTTCTCAGAAAGCTTTTTTCTCTTTGTTATCGGAGGATATTTCCTTTGGCCCAATAGTCTTCAAAGGGATCCGAAATATCTGTTCTCAGATTCCACAGAAACAAGGCTAGCAAAGAGATCCACGAAATACAGATGTAACTCTGTGAGTGGAAGTCACATATCCCAGAGCAGTTTCTCAGAAAGCTTCTTAGCAGATTTCATCGGAGGATATTACCTTTTTCACCATAGCTTTCTATGGGCTTCCAATATCACTCTGCCAACTCCACAAGAACTGTCTTAGCGAAAGGCTTCTTGAGCGGAAAGCTGTAACTCTGTGAGATGATTTCACAGAACACAAAGAAGTTTCTCAGAAAGCTTCTTTCTCTTTGTTATCGGAGGATATTTCCTTTGGCCCTATAGTCTTCAAAGGGATCCGAAATATCTGTTCTCAGATTCCATAGAAATAAGGCTAGCAAAGAGATCCACGAAATACAGATGTAACTCTGTGAGTGGAACTCACATATCACAGAGCAGTTTCTCAGAAAGCTTCTTTCCAGATTTCATCGGAGGATATTTTCTTTTTCACCATAGCCCTCTATGGGCTTCCAAATATCACTTTGCCAATTCCACAAGAACTGTCTTAGCCAAAGGCTTCTTGAGGGGAAAGCTGTAACTCTGGGAGATGATTTCACAGAACACAAAGAAGTTTCTCAGAGAGCTTCCTTCTCTGTGTTATCGGAGGATATTTCCTTTGGCCCCTTAGTGTTCCAAGGGATCTGAAATATCTGTTCTCAGATTCCACAGAAATAAGGCTAGCAAAGAGATCCACGAAAAACAGATGTAACTCTGTGAATGGAAGTCACATATCACAGAGCAGTTTCTCAGAAAGCTTCTTTCCAGATTTCATCGGAGGATATTTCCTTTTTCACCATAGCCCTCTATGGGCTTCCTAATACACTTTGCCAATTCCACAAGAACTGTCTTAGCGAAAGGCTTCTTGAGGGGAAAGCTGTAACTCTGTGAGATGATTTCACAGAACACAAAGAAGTTTCTCTGAAAGCTTCTTTCTCTTTGTTATCGGAGTATATTTCCTTTGGCCCTATAGTCTTCAAAGGGATCCGAAATATCTGTTCTCAAATTCCACAGAAATAAGGCTAGCAAAGAGATCCACGAAATACAGATGTAACTCTGTGAGTGGAAGTCACATATCACAGAGCAGTTTCTCAGAAAGCTTTTCTCCAGATTTCATCGGAGGATATTTTCTTTTTCACCATAGCCCTCTATGGGCTTCCAAATATCACTTTGCCAAATCCACAAAAACTGTCTTAGCGAAAGGCTTCTCGAGGGGAAAGCTGTAACTCTGTGAGATGATTTCACAGAACACAAAGAAGTTGCTCAGAAAGCTTCTTTCTCTTTGTTATCAGAGGATATTTCCTTTGGCCCTATAGTCTTCAAAGGGATCCGAAATATCTGTTCTCAGATTCCACAGAAATAAGGCTAGCAAAGAGATCCACGAAATACAGATGTAACTCTGTGAGTGGAAGTCACATATCACAGAGCAGTTTCTCAGAAAGCTTCTTTCCAGATTTCATCTGAGGATATGTCCTTTTTCACCATAGCCCTCTATGGGCTTCCAAATATCACTTTGCCAATTCCACAAGAACTGTCTTAGCGAAAGGCTTCTTGAGGGAAAAGCTGTAACTCTGTGAGATGATTTCACAGAACACAAAGAAGTTTATCAGAAAGCTTCTTTCTCTTTATTATGGGAGGATATTTCCTTTGGCCCTATAGTGTTCAAAGGGATCCGAATTATCTGTTCTCAGATTCCACAGAAATAAGGCTAGCAAAGAGATCCACGAAATACAGATGTAACTCTGTGAGTGGAAGTCACATATCCCAGAGCAGTTTCTCAGAAAGCTTCTTTCCATTTTTCATCGGAGGATATTTTCTTTTTCAACATAGCCCTCTATGGGCTTCCAAATATCACTTTGCCAATTCCACAAGAACTGTCTTAGCGAAAGGCTTCTTGAGGGGAAAGCTGCAACTCTGTGAGATGATTTCACAGAACACAAAGAAGTTTCTCAGAAAGCTTTTTTCTCTTTGTTATCGGAGGATATTTCCTTTGGCCCAATAGTCTTCAAAGGGATCCGAAATATCTGTTCTCAGATTCCACAGAAATAAGGCTAGCAAAGAGATCCACGAAATACAGATGTAACTCTGTGAGTGGAAGTCACATATCACAGAGCAGTTTCTCAGAAAGCTTCTTTCCAGATTTCATCGGAGGATATTTCCTTTTTCACAATAGCCCTCTTTGGGCTTCCAAATATCACTTTGCCAATTCCACAAGAACTGTCTTAGCGAAAGGATTCTTGAGGGGAAATCTGTAACTCTGGGAGATGATTTCACAGAACACAAAGAAGTTTCTGTGAAAGCTTCTTTTTGTTATCAGAGGATATTTCCTTTGGCCCTATACTCTTCAAAGGGATCCGAAATATCTGTTCTCAGATTCCACAGAAATAAGGCTAGCAAAGAGATCCACGAAATACAGATGTAACTCTGTGAGTGGAAGTCACATATCACAGAGCAGTATCTCAGAAAGCTTCTTTCCAGATTTCATCGGAGGATATTTCCTTTTTCACCATAGCCCTCTATGGGCTTCCAAATATCACTTTGCCAATTCCACAGGAACTGTCTTAGCGAAAGGCTTCTTGAGGGGAAAGCTATAACTCTGTGAGATGATTTCACAGAACACAAAGAAGTTTCTCAGAAAGCTTCTTTCTCTTTGTTATCGGAGGATATTTCCTTTGGCCCTATAGTCTTCAAAGGGATCCGAAATATCTGTTCTCAGATTCCACAGAAATAAGGCTAGCAAAGAGATCCACGAAATACAGATGTAACTCTGTGAGTGGAAGTCACATATCACAGAGCAGTTTCTCAGAAAGCTTCTTAGCAGATTTCATCGGAGGATATTTCCTTTTTCACCATAGCTTTCTATGGGCTTCCAAATACCACTTTGCCAATTCCACAAGAACTGTCTTACCGAAAGGCTTCTTGAGGGGAAAGCTGTAACTCTGTGAGATGATTTCACAGAACACAAAGAAGTTTCTCAGAAAGCTTCTTTCTCTTTGGTATGGGAGGATATTTCCTTTGGCCCTATAGTGTTCAAAGGGATCCGAAATATCTGTTCTCAGATTCCACAGAAATAAGGCTAGCAAAGAGATCCACGAAATACAGATGTAACTCTGTGAGTGGAAGTCACATATCCCAGAGCAGTTTCTCAGAAAGCTTCTTTCCAGATTTCATCAGAGGATATTTTCTTTTTCACCATAGCCCTCTATGGGTTTCCAAATATCACTTTGCCAATTCCACAAGAACTGTCTTAGCGAAAGGCTTCTTGAGAGGAAAGCTGTAACTCTGTGAGATGATTTCACAGAACACAAAGAAGTTTCTCAGAAAGCTTTTTTCTCTTTGTTATCGCAGGATATTTCCTTTGGCCCTATAGTCTTCAAAGGGATCCGAAATATCTGTTCTCAGATTCCACAGAAATAAGCCTAGCAAAGAGATCCACGAAATACATATGTAACTCTGTGAGTGGAAGTCACATATCACAGAGCAGTTTCTCAGAAAGCTTCTTTCCAGATTTCATCGGAGGATATTTCCTTTTTCACAATAGCCCTCTATGGGCTTCCAAATATAACTTTGCCAATTCCACAAGAACTGTCTTAGCGAAAGGCTTCTTGAGGGGAAAGCTGTAACTCTGGGAGATGATTTCACAGAACACAAAGAAGTTTCTCAGAAAGCTTCTTTCTCTTTGTTATCGGAGGATATTTCCTTTGGCCCTATAGTCTTCAAAGGGATCTGGAATATCTCTTCTCAGATTCCACAGAAATAAGGCTAGCAAAGAGATCCACGAAATACAGATGTAACTCTGTGATTGGAAGTCACATATCACTGAGCAGTATCTCAGAAATCTTCTTTCCAGATTTCATCGGAGGATATTTTCTTTTTCACCATAGCCCTCTATGGGCTTCCAAATATCACTTTGCCAAATCCACAAAAACTGTCTTAGCGAAAGGCTTCTCGAGGGGAAAGCTGTAACTCTGTGAGATGATTTCACAGAACACAAAGAAGTTTCTCAGAAAGCTTCTTTCTCTTTGTTATCGGAGGATATTTCCTTTGGCCCTATAGTCTTCAAAGGGATCCGAAATATCTGTTCTCAGATTCCACAGAAATAAGGCTAGCAAAGAGATCCACGAAATACAGATGTAACTCTGTGAGTGGAGGTCACATATCACAGAGCAGTTTCTCGGAAAGCTTCTTTCCAGATTTCATCTGAGGATATGTCCTTTTTCACCATAGACCGCTATGGGCTTCCAAATATCACTTTGCCAATTCCACAAGAACTGTCTTAGCGAAAGGCTTCTTGAGGGAAAAGCTGTAACTCTGTGAGATGATTTCACAGAACACAAAGAAGATTCTCAGAAAGCTTATTTCTCTTTGTTATCGGAGGATATTTCCTTTGGCCCTATAGTGTTCAAAGGGATCCGAAATATCTGTTCTCAGATTCCACAGAAATAAGGCTAGCAAAGAGATCCACGAAATACAGATGTAACTCTGTGAGTGGAAGTCACATATCCCAGAGCAGTTTCTCAGAAAGCTTCTTTCCAGATTTCATCGGAGGATATTTTCTTTTTCACCATAGCCCTCTATGGGCTTCCAAATATCACTTTGCCAATTCCACAAGAACTGTCTTAGCGAAAGGCTTCTTGAGGGGAAAGCTGCAACTCTGTGAGATGATTTCACAGAACACAAAGAAGTTTCTCAGAAAGCTTTTTTCTCTTTGTTATCGGAGGATATTTCCTTTGGCCCAATAGTCTTCAAAGGGATCCGAAATATCTGTTCTCAGATTCCACAGAAACAAGGCTAGCAAAGAGATCCACGAAATACAGATGTAACTCTGTGAGTGGAAGTCACATATCCCAGAGCAGTTTCTCAGAAAGCTTCTTAGCAGATTTCATCGGAGGATATTACCTTTTTCACCATAGCTTTCTATGGGCTTCCAATATCACTCTGCCAACTCCACAAGAACTGTCTTAGCGAAAGGCTTCTTGAGCGGAAAGCTGTAACTCTGTGAGATGATTTCACAGAACACAAAGAAGTTTCTCAGAAAGCTTCTTTCTCTTTGTTATGGGAGGATATTTCCTTTGGCCCTATAGTGTTCAAAGGGATCCGAAATATCTGTTCTCAGATTCCACAGAAATAAGGCTAGCAAAGAGATCCACGAAATACAGATGTAACTCTGTGAGTGGAAGTCACATATCCCAGAGCAGTTTCTCAGAAAGCTTCTTTCCAGATTTCATCAGAGGATATTTTCTTTTTCACCATAGCCCTCTATGGGTTTCCAAATATCACTTTGCCAATTCCACAAGAACTGTCTTAGGGAAAGGCTTCTTGAGAGGAAAGCTGTAACTCTGTGAGATGATTTCACAGAACACAAAGAAGTTTCTCAGAAAGCTTTTTTCTCTTTGTTATCGGAGGATATTTCCTTTGGCCCTATAGTCTTCAAAGGGATCCGAAATATCTGTTTTCAGACTCCACAGAAATAAGCCTAGCAAAGAGATCCACGAAATACAGATGTAACTCTGTGAGTGGAAGTCACATATCACAGAGCAGTTTCTCAGAAAGCTTCTTTCCAGATTTCATCGGAGGATATTTCCTTTTTCACCATAGCCCTCTATGGGCTTCCAAATATCACTTTGCCAATTCCACAAGAACTGTCTTAGCGAAAGGCTTCTTGAGGGGAAAGCTGTAACTCTGGGAGATGATTTCACAGAACACTAAGAAGTTTCTCAGAAAGCTTCTTTCTCTTTGTTATCGGAGGATATTTCCTTTGGCCCTATAGTCTTCAAAGGGATCTGGAATATCTCTTCTCAGATTCCACAGAAATAAGGCTAGCAAAGAGATCCACGAAATACAGATGTAACTCTGTGAGTGGAAGTCACATATCACAGAGCAGTTTCTCAGAAAGCTTCTTTCCAGATTTCATCGGAGGATATTTCCTTTTTCACAATAGCCCTCTATGGGCTTCCAAATATCACTTTGCCAATTCCACAAGAACTGTCTTAGCGAAAGGATTCTTGAGGGGAAAGCTGTAACTCTGTGAGATGATTTCACAGAACACAAAGAAGTTTCTCAGAAAGCTTCTTTTTGTTATCAGAGGATATTTCCTTTGGCCCTATAGTCTTCAAAGGGATCCGAAATATCTGTTCTCAGATTCCACAGAAATAGGGCTAGCAAAGAGATCCTCGAAATACAGATGTAACTCTGTGAGTGGAAGTCACATATCACAGAGCAGTATCTCAGAAAGCTTCTTTCCAGATTTCATCGGAGGATATTTCCTTTTTCACCATAGCCCTCTATGGGCTTCCAAATATCACTTTGCCAATTCCACAAGAACTGTCTTAGCGAAAGGCTTCTTGAGGGGAAAGCTGTAACTCTGTGAGATGATTTCACAGAACACAAAGAAGTCTCTGAAAGCTTCTTTCTCTTTGTTATGGGAGGATATTTCCTTTGGCCCTATAGTCTTCAAAGGGATCCGAATATCTGTTCTCAGATTCCACAGAAATAAGGCTAGCAAAGAGATCCACGAAATACAGATGTAACTCAGTGAGTGGAAGTCACATATCACAGAGCAGTTTCTCAGAAAGCTTCTTTCCAGATTTCATCTGAGGATATTTCCTTTTTCACAATAGCCCTCTAAGGGCTTCCAAATATCACTTTGCCAATTCCACAAGAACTGTCTTAGCGAAAGGCTTCTTGAGGGGAAAGCTGTAACTCTGTGAGATGATTTCACAGAACACAAAGAAGTTTCTCAGAAAGCTTCTTTCTCTTTGTTATGGGAGGATATTTCCTTTGGCCCTATAGTCTTCAAAGGGATCCGAAATATCTGTTCTCAGATTCCACAGAAATAAGGCTAGCAAAGAGATCCACGAAATACAGATGTAACTCTGTGAGTGGAAGTCACATATCACAGAGCAGTTTCTCAGAAAGCTTCTTTCCAGATTTCATCTGAGGATATTTCCTTTTTCACCATAGCCTTCTAAGGGCTTCCAAATATCACTTTGCCAATTCCACAAGAACTGTCTTAGCGAAAGGCTTCTTGAGGGGAAAGCTCTAACTCTGTGAGATGATTTCACAGAACACAAAGAAGTTTCTCAGAAAGCTTCTTTCTCTTTGTTATGGGAGGATATTTCCTTTGGCCCTATAGTGTTCAAAGGGATCCGAAATATCTGTTCTCAGATTCCACAGAAATAAGGCTAGCAAAGAGATCCACGAAATACAGATGTAACTCTGTGAGTGGAAGTCACATATCCCAGAGCAGTTTCTCAGAAAGCTTCTTTCCAGATTTCATCATAGGATATTTTCTTTTTCACCATAGCCCTCTATGGGCTTCCAAATATCACTTTGCCAATTCCACAAGAACTGTCTTAGCGAAAGGCTTCTTGAGAGGAAAGCTGTAACTCTGTGAGATGATTTCACAGAACACAAAGAAGTTTCTCAGAAAGCTTTTTTCTCTTTGTTATCGGAGGATATTTCCTTTGGCCCTATAGTCTTCAAAGGGATCAGGAATATATCTTCTCAGATTCCACAGAAATAAGGCTAGCAAAGAGATCCACGAAATACAGATGTAACTCTGTGAGTGGAAGTCACATATCACTGAGGAGTATCTCAGAAAGCTTCTTTCCAGATTTCATCGGAGGATATTATCTTTTTCACCGTAGCCCTCTATGGGCTTCCAAATATCACTTTGCCAATTCCACAAGAACTGTCTTAGCGAAAGGCTTCTTGAGGGGAAAGCTCTAACTCTGTGAGATGATTTCACAGAACACAAAGAAGTTTCTCAGAAAGCTTCTTTCTCTTTGTTATGGGAGGATATTTCCTTTGTCCCTATAGTCTTAAAAGGGATTCTAAATATCTGCTCCCAGATTCCACAGAAATAAGACTAGCAAAGGGATCCACGAAATACAGATGTAACTCTGTGAGTGGTAGTCACATATCACAGAGCAGTTTCTCAGAAAGCTTCTTTCCAGATTTCATTGGACGATATTTCCTTTTTCACCATAGCCCTCTATGGGCTTCCAAATATCACTTTGCCGATTCCACAAGAACTGTATTAGCGAAAGGCTTCTTGAGGGGAAAGCTGTAACTCTGTGAGATGATTTCACAGAACACAAAGAAGTTTCTCAGAAAGCTTCATTCTCTTTGTTATCGGAAGATATTTCCTTTGGCTCTATAGTCTTCAAAGGGATCCGGAATATCTCTTCTCAGATTCCACAGAAATAAAGCTAGCAAAGAGATCCACGAAATACAGATGTAACTCTGTGAGTGGAAGTCACATATCACAGAGCAGTTTCTCAGAAAGCTTCTTACCAGATTTCATCTGAGGATATTTCCTTTTTCACCATAGCCCTCTATGGGCTTCCAAATATCACTTTGCCAATTCCACAAGAACTGTCTTAGCGAAAGGCTTCTTGAGGGGAAAGCTGTAACTCTGGGAGATGATTTCACAGAACACAAAGAAGTTTCTCAGAGAGCTTCCTTCTCTTTGTTATCGGAGGATATTTCCTTTGGCCCAATAGTCTTCCAAGGGATCCGAAATATCTGTTCTCAGATTCCACAGAAATAAGGCTAGCAAAGAGATCCACGAAATACAGATGTAACTCTGTGAGTGGAAGTCACATATCACAGAGCAGTTTCTCAGAAAGCTTCTTTCCAGATTTCATCGGAGGATATTTCCTTTTTCACCGTAGGCCTCTATGGGCTTCCAAGTATCACTTTTCCAATTGCACAAGAACTGTCTTAGCGAAAGGCTTCTTGAGGGGAAAGCTGTAACTCTGAGAGATGATTTCACAGAACATAAAAAAGTTTCTCAGAAAGCTTCTATCTCTTTGTTATCGGAGGATATTTCCTTTGGCCCTATAGTCTTCAAAGGGATCCGAAATATCTGTTCTCAGATTCCACAGAAATAAGGCTAGGAAAGAGATCCACGAAATACAGATGTAACTCTGTGAGTGGAAGTCACATATCACAGAGTAGTTTCTCAGAAAGCTTCTTTACAGATTTCATCGGAGGATATTTCCTTTTTCACCATAGCCCACTATGGGCTTCCAAATATCACTTTTCCAATTCCACAAGAACTGTCTTAGCGAAAGGCTTCTTGAGGGGAAAGCTGTACCTCTGTGAGATGATTTCACAGAATACAAAGAAGTTTCTCAGAAAGCTTCCTTCTCTTTGTTATGGGAGGATATTTCCTTTGGCCCTATAGTCTTCAAAGGGATTCTAAATATCTGCTCTCAGATTCCACAGAAATAAGGCTAGCAAAGAGATCCACGAAATACAGATGTAACTCTGTGAGTGGATGTCACATATTACAGAGCAGTTTCTCAGAAAGCTTCTTTCCAGATTTCATCGGAGGATATTTCCTTTTTCACCATAGCCCTCTATGGGCTTCCAAATATCACTTTGCCAATTCCACAAGAACTGTCTTAGCGAAAGGCTTCTTGAGGGGAAAGCTGTAACTCTGTGAGATGATTTCACAGAACACAAAGAAGTTTCTCAGAAAGCTTCTTTCTCTTTGTTTTGGGAGGATATTTCCTTTGTCCCTATAGTCTTCAAAGGGATCCGAAATATCTGTTCTCAGATTCCACAGAAATAAGGCTAGCAAAGAGATCCACGAAATACAGATGTAACTCTGTGAGTGGAAGTCACATATCACAGAGCAGTTTCTCAGAAAGCTTCTTTCCAGATTTCATCTGAGGATATTTCCTTTTTCACCATAGCCCTCTATGGGCTTCCAAATATCACTGTGCCAATTCCACAAGAACTGTCTTAGCGAAAGGCTTCTTGAGCGGAAAGCTGTAACTCTGTGAGATGATTTCACAGAACACAAAGAAGTTTCTCAGAAAGCTTCTTTCTCTTTGATATCGGAGGATATTTCCTTTGGCCCTATAGTCTTCAAAGGGATCCGAAATATCTGTTCTCAGATTCCACAGAAATAAGCCTAGCAAAGAGATCCACGAAATACAGATGTAACTCGGTGAGTGGAAGTCACATATCCCAGAGCAGTTTCTCAGAAAGCTTCTTTCCAGATTTCATCGGAGGATATTTCCTTTTTCACAATAGCCCTCTATGGGCTTCCAAATATAACTTTGCCAATTCCACAAGAACTGTCTTAGCGAAAGGCTTCTTGAGGGGAAAGCTGTAACTCTGGGAGATGATTTCACAGAACACAAAGAAGTTTCTCAGAAAGCTTCTTTCTCTTTGTTATCGGAGGATATTTCCTTTGGCCCTATAGTCTTCAAAGGGATCTGGAATATCTCTTCTCAGATTCCACAGAAATAAGGCTAGCAAAGAGATCCACGAAATACAGATGTAACTCTGTGATTGGAAGTCACATATCACTGAGCAGTATCTCAGAAATCTTCTTTCCAGATTTCATCGGAGGATATTTTCTTTTTCACCATAGCCCTCTATGGGCTTCCAAATATCACTTTGCCAAATCCACAAAAACTGTCTTAGCGAAAGGCTTCTCGAGGGGAAAGCTGTAACTCTGTGAGATGATTTCACAGAACACAAAGAAGTTTCTCAGAAAGCTTCTTTCTCTTTGTTATCGGAGGATATTTCCTTTGGCCCTATAGTCTTCAAAGGGATCCGAAATATCTGTTCTCAGATTCCACAGAAATAAGGCTAGCAAAGAGATCCACGAAATACAGATGTAACTCTGTGAGTGGAGGTCACATATCACAGAGCAGTTTCTCGGAAAGCTTCTTTCCAGATTTCATCTGAGGATATGTCCTTTTTCACCATAGACCGCTATGGGCTTCCAAATATCACTTTGCCAATTCCACAAGAACTGTCTTAGCGAAAGGCTTCTTGAGGGAAAAGCTGTAACTCTGTGAGATGATTTCACAGAACACAAAGAAGATTCTCAGAAAGCTTATTTCTCTTTGTTATCGGAGGATATTTCCTTTGGCCCTATAGTGTTCAAAGGGATCCGAAATATCTGTTCTCAGATTCCACAGAAATAAGGCTAGCAAAGAGATCCACGAAATACAGATGTAACTCTGTGAGTGGAAGTCACATATCCCAGAGCAGTTTCTCAGAAAGCTTCTTTCCAGATTTCATCGGAGGATATTTTCTTTTTCACCATAGCCCTCTATGGGCTTCCAAATATCACTTTGCCAATTCCACAAGAACTGTCTTAGCGAAAGGCTTCTTGAGGGGAAAGCTGCAACTCTGTGAGATGATTTCACAGAACACAAAGAAGTTTCTCAGAAAGCTTTTTTCTCTTTGTTATCGGAGGATATTTCCTTTGGCCCAATAGTCTTCAAAGGGATCCGAAATATCTGTTCTCAGATTCCACAGAAACAAGGCTAGCAAAGAGATCCACGAAATACAGATGTAACTCTGTGAGTGGAAGTCACATATCCCAGAGCAGTTTCTCAGAAAGCTTCTTAGCAGATTTCATCGGAGGATATTACCTTTTTCACCATAGCTTTCTATGGGCTTCCAATATCACTCTGCCAACTCCACAAGAACTGTCTTAGCGAAAGGCTTCTTGAGCGGAAAGCTGTAACTCTGTGAGATGATTTCACAGAACACAAAGAAGTTTCTCAGAAAGCTTCTTTCTCTTTGTTATGGGAGGATATTTCCTTTGGCCCTATAGTGTTCAAAGGGATCCGAAATATCTGTTCTCAGATTCCACAGAAATAAGGCTAGCAAAGAGATCCACGAAATACAGATGTAACTCTGTGAGTGGAAGTCACATATCCCAGAGCAGTTTCTCAGAAAGCTTCTTTCCAGATTTCATCAGAGGATATTTTCTTTTTCACCATAGCCCTCTATGGGTTTCCAAATATCACTTTGCCAATTCCACAAGAACTGTCTTAGGGAAAGGCTTCTTGAGAGGAAAGCTGTAACTCTGTGAGATGATTTCACAGAACACAAAGAAGTTTCTCAGAAAGCTTTTTTCTCTTTGTTATCGGAGGATATTTCCTTTGGCCCTATAGTCTTCAAAGGGATCCGAAATATCTGTTTTCAGACTCCACAGAAATAAGCCTAGCAAAGAGATCCACGAAATACAGATGTAACTCTGTGAGTGGAAGTCACATATCACAGAGCAGTTTCTCAGAAAGCTTCTTTCCAGATTTCATCGGAGGATATTTCCTTTTTCACCATAGCCCTCTATGGGCTTCCAAATATCACTTTGCCAATTCCACAAGAACTGTCTTAGCGAAAGGCTTCTTGAGGGGAAAGCTGTAACTCTGGGAGATGATTTCACAGAACACTAAGAAGTTTCTCAGAAAGCTTCTTTCTCTTTGTTATCGGAGGATATTTCCTTTGGCCCTATAGTCTTCAAAGGGATCTGGAATATCTCTTCTCAGATTCCACAGAAATAAGGCTAGCAAAGAGATCCACGAAATACAGATGTAACTCTGTGAGTGGAAGTCACATATCACAGAGCAGTTTCTCAGAAAGCTTCTTTCCAGATTTCATCGGAGGATATTTCCTTTTTCACAATAGCCCTCTATGGGCTTCCAAATATCACTTTGCCAATTCCACAAGAACTGTCTTAGCGAAAGGATTCTTGAGGGGAAAGCTGTAACTCTGTGAGATGATTTCACAGAACACAAAGAAGTTTCTCAGAAAGCTTCTTTTTGTTATCAGAGGATATTTCCTTTGGCCCTATAGTCTTCAAAGGGATCCGAAATATCTGTTCTCAGATTCCACAGAAATAGGGCTAGCAAAGAGATCCACGAAATACAGATGTAACTCTGTGAGTGGAAGTCACATATCACAGAGCAGTATCTCAGAAAGCTTCTTTCCAGATTTCATCGGAGGATATTTCCTTTTTCACCATAGCCCTCTATGGGCTTCCAAATATCACTTTGCCAATTCCACAAGAACTGTCTTAGCGAAAGGCTTCTTGAGGGGAAAGCTGTAACTCTGTGAGATGATTTCACAGAACACAAAGAAGTCTCTGAAAGCTTCTTTCTCTTTGTTATGGGAGGATATTTCCTTTGGCCCTATAGTCTTCAAAGGGATCCGAAATATCTGTTCTCAGATTCCACAGAAATAAGGCTAGCAAAGAGATCCACGAAATACAGATGTAACTCAGTGAGTGGAAGTCACATATCACAGAGCAGTTTCTCAGAAAGCTTCTTTCCAGATTTCATCGGAGGATATTTCCTTTTTCACAATAGCCCTCTAAGGGCTTCCAAATATCACTTTGCCAATTCCACAAGAACTGTCTTAGCGAAAGGCTTCTTGAGGGGAAAGCTGTAACTCTGTGAGATGATTTCACAGAACACAAAGAAGTTTCTCAGAAAGCTTCTTTCTCTTTGTTATGGGAGGATATTTCCTTTGGCCCTATAGTCTTCAAAGGGATCCGAAATATCTGTTCTCAGATTCCACAGAAATAAGGCTAGCAAAGAGATCCACGAAATACAGATGTAACTCTGTGAGTGGAAGTCACATATCACAGAGCAGTTTCTCAGAAAGCTTCTTTCCAGATTTCATCTGAGGATATTTCCTTTTTCACCTTAGCCTTCTAAGGGCTTCCAAATATCACTTTGCCAATTCCACAAGAACTGTCTTAGCGAAAGGCTTCTTGAGGGGAAAGCTCTAACTCTGTGAGATGATTTCACAGAACACAAAGAAGTTTCTCAGAAAGCTTCTTTCTCTTTGTTATGGGAGGATATTTCCTTTGGCCCTATAGTGTTCAAAGGGATCCGAAATATCTGTTCTCAGATTCCACAGAAATAAGGCTAGCAAAGAGATCCACGAAATACAGATGTAACTCTGTGAGTGGAAGTCACATATCCCAGAGCAGTTTCTCAGAAAGCTTCTTTCCAGATTTCATCATAGGATATTTTCTTTTTCACCATAGCCCTCTATGGGCTTCCAAATATCACTTTGCCAATTCCACAAGAACTGTCTTAGCGAAAGGCTTCTTGAGAGGAAAGCTGTAACTCTGTGAGATGATTTCACAGAACACAAAGAAGTTTCTCAGAAAGCTTCTTTCTCTTTGTTATCGGAGGATATTTCCTTTGGCCCTATAGTCTTCAAAGGGATCCGAAATATCTGTTCTCAGATTCCACAGAAATAAGGCTAGCAAAGAGATCCACGAAATACAGATGTAAATCTGTGAGTGGAAGTCACATATCACAGGGCAGTTTCTCAGAAAGCTTCTTTCCAGATTTCATTGGAGGATATTTCCTTTTTCACAATAGCCCTCTATGGGCTTCCAAATATCACTTTGCCAATTCCACAAGAACTGTCTTAGCGAAAGGCTTCTTGAGGGGAAAGCTGTAACTCTGTGAGATGATTTCACAGAACCCAAAGAAGTTTCTCAGAAAGCTTCTTTCTCTTTGTTATCGGAGGATATTTCCTTTGGCCCTATAGTCTTCAAAGGGATCCGAAATATCTGTTCTCAGATTCCACAGAAATAAGGCTAGCAAAGAGATCCGCGAAATACAGATGTAACTCTGTGAGTGGAAGTCACATATCACAGAGCAGTTTCTCTGAAAGCTTCTTTCCAGATTTCTTCGGAGGATATTTCCTTTTTCACCATAGCCCTCTATGGGCTTCCAAATATCACTTTGCCAATTCCACAAGAACTGTCTTAGCGAAAGGCTTCTTGAGGGGAAAACTGTAACTCTGTGAGATGATTTCACAGAACACAAAGAAGTTTCTCAGGAAGCTTCTTTCTCTTTGTTATGGGAGGATATTTCCTTTGGCCCTATCGTCTTCAAAGGGATTCTATATATCTGCTCTGAGATTCCACAGAAATAAGGCTAGCAAAGAGATCCACGAAATACAGATGTAACTCTGTGAGTGGAAGTCACATATCACAGAGCAGTGTCTCAGAAAGCTTCTTTCCAGATTTCATCTGAGGATATTTCCTTTTTCACCATAGCCCTCTATGGGCTTCCAAATATCACTTTGCCAATTCCACAAGAACTGTCTTAGCGAAAGGCTTCTTGAGGGGAAAGCTGTAACTCTGTGAGTTGATTTCACGGAACACAAAGAAGTTTCTCAGAAAGCTTCTTTCTCTTTGTTATCGGAGGATATTTCCTTTGGCCCTATAGTCTTCATAGGGATCCGAAATATCTGTTCTCAGATTCCACAGAAATAAGGCTAGCAAAGAGATCCACGAAATACAGATGTAACTCTGTGAGTGGAAGTCACATATCACAGAGCAGTTTCTCAGAAAGCTTCTTTCCAGAATTCATCTGAGGATATTTCCTTTTTCACCATAGCCCTCTATGGGCTTCCAAATATCACTGTGCCAATTCCACAAGAACTGTCTTAGCGAAAGGCTTCTTGAGCGGAAAGCTGTAACTCTGTGAGATGATTTCACAGAACACAAAGAAGTTTCTCAGAAAGCTTCTTTCTCTTTGATATCGGAGGATATTTCCTTTGGCCCTATAGTCTTCAAAGGGATCCGAAATATCTGTTCTCAGATTCCACAGAAATAAGGCTAGCAAAGAGATCCACGAAATACAGATGTAAATCTGTGAGTGGAAGTCACATATCACAGGGCAGTTTCTCAGAAAGCTTCTTTCCAGATTTCATTGGAGGATATTTCCTTTTTCACAATAGCCCTCTATGGGCTTCCAAATATCACTTTGCCAATTCCACAAGAACTGTCTTAGCGAAAGGCTTCTTGAGGGGAAAGCTGTAACTCTGTGAGATGATTTCACAGAACCCAAAGAAGTTTCTCAGAAAGCTTCTTTCTCTTTGTTATCGGCGGATATTTCCTTTGGCCCTATAGTCTTCAAAGGGATCCGAAATATCTGTTCTCAGATTCCACAGAAATAAGGCTAGCAAAGAGATCCGCGAAATACAGATGTAACTCTGTGAGTGGAAGTCACATATCACAGAGCAGTTTCTCTGAAAGCTTCTTTCCAGATTTCTTCGGAGGATATTTCCTTTTTCACCATAGCCCTCCATGGGCTTCCAAATATCACTTTGCCAATTCCACAAGAACTGTCTTAGCGAAAGGCTTCTTGAGGGGAAAACTGTAACTCTGTGAGATGATTTCACAGAACACAAAGAAGTTTCTCAGGAAGCTTCTTTCTCTTTGTTATGGGAGGATATTTCCTTTGGCCCTATCGTCTTCAAAGGGATTCTATATATCTGCTCTGAGATTCCACAGAAATAAGGCTAGCAAAGAGATCCACGAAATACAGATGTAACTCTGTGAGTGGAAGTCACATATCACAGAGCAGTGTCTCAGAAAGCTTCTTTCCAGATTTCATCTGAGGATATTTCCTTTTTCACCATAGCCCTCTATGGGCTTCCAAATATCACTTTGCCAATTCCACAAGAACTGTCTTAGCGAAAGGCTTCTTGAGGGGAAAGCTGTAACTCTGTGAGTTGATTTCACGGAACACAAAGAAGTTTCTCAGAAAGCTTCTTTCTCTTTGTTATCGGAGGATATTTCCTTTGGCCCTATAGTCTTCATAGGGATCCGAAATATCTGTTCTCAGATTCCACAGAAATAAGGCTAGCAAAGAGATCCACGAAATACAGATGTAACTCTGTGAGTGGAAGTCACATATCACAGGGCAGTTTCTCAGAAAGCTTCTTTCCAGATTTCATTGGAGGATATTTCCTTTTTCACAACAGCCCTCTATGGGCTTCCAAATATCACTTTGCCAATTCCACAAGAACTGTCTTAGCAAAAGGCTTCTTGAGGGGAAAGCTGTAACTCTGTGAGATGATTTCACAGAACACAAAGAAGTTTCTCAGAAAGCTTCTTTCTCTTTGTTATCGGAGGATATTTCCTTTGGCCCTATAGACTTCAAAGGGATCCGAAATATCTGTTCTCAGATTCCACAGAAATAAGGCTAGCAAAGAGATCCACGATATACAGATGTAAATCTGTGAGTGGATGTCACATATCACAGAGCAGTTTCTCAGAAAGCTTCTTTCCAGATTTCATCGGAGGATATTTCCTTTTTTACCATAGCCCTCTATGGGCTTCCAAGTATCACTTTGCCAATTCCACAAGAACTGTCTTAGCGAAAGGCTTATTGAGGGGAAAGCTGTAACTCTGTGAGATGATTTCACAGAACACAAAGAAGTTTCTCAGAAAGCTTCTTTCTCTTTGTTATGGGAGGATATTTCCTTTGTCCCTATAGTCTTCAAACGGATCTGAAATATCTGTTCTCAGATTCCACAGAAATAAGGCTAGCAAAGAGATCCACGAAATACAGATGTAACTCTGTGAGTGGAAGTCACATATCACAGAGCAGTTTCTCAGAAAGCTTCTTTCCAGATTTCATCGGAGGATATTTCCTTTTTCACCATAGCCCTCTATGGGCTTCCAAATATCACTTTGAAAATTCCACAAGAACTGTCTTAGCGAAAGGCTTCTTGAGGGAAAAGCTGCAACTCTGTGAGATGATTTCACAGAACACAAAGAAGTTTCTCAGAAAGCTTCTTTCTCTTTGTTATCGGAGGATATTTCCTTTGGCCCTATAGTCTTCAAAGGGATCCGAAATATCTGTTCTCAGATTCCACAGAAATAAGGCTAGCAAAGAGATCCACGAAATACAGATGTAAATCTGTGAGTGGAAGTCACATATCACAGGGCAGTTTCTCAGAAAGCTTCTTTCCAGATTTCATTGGAGGATATTTCCTTTTTCACAATAGCCCTCTATGGGCTTCCAAATATCACTTTGCCAATTCCACAAGAACTGTCTTAGCGAAAGGCTTCTTGAGGGGAAAGCTGTAACTCTGTGAGATGATTTCACAGAACCCAAAGAAGTTTCTCAGAATGCTTCTTTCTCTTTGTTATCGGAGGATATTTCCTTTGGCCCTATAGTCTTCAAAGGGCTCCGAAATATCTGTTCTCAGATTCCACAGAAATAAGGCTAGCAAAGAGATCCGCGAAATACAGATGTAACTCTGTGAGTGGAAGTCACATATCACAGAGCAGTTTCTCAGAAAGCTTCTTTCCAGATTTCATCTGAGGATATTTCCTTTTTCACCATAGCCCTCTATGGGCTTCCAAATATCACTGTGCCAATTCCACAAGAACTGTCTTAGAGAAAGGCTTCTTGAGGGGAAAGCTGTAACTCTGTGAGATGATTTCACAGAACACAAAGAAGTTTCTCAGAAAGCTTCTTTCTCTTTGTTATCGGAGGATATTTCCTTTGGCCCTATAGTCTTCAAAGGAATCCGAAATATCTGTTCTCAGATTCCACAGAAATAAGGCTAGCAAAGAGATCCACGCAATACAGATGTAACTCTGTGAGAGGAAGTCATATATCACAGAGCAGTTTCTCAGAAAGCTTCTTTCCAGATTTCATCGGAGGATATTTCCTTTTTCACAACAGCCCTCTATGGGTTTCCAAATATCACTTTGCCAATTCCACAAGAACTGTCTTAGCGGAAGGCTTCTTGAGGGGAAAGCTGTAACTCTGGGAGATGATTTCACAGAACACAAAGAAGTTTCTCAGAGAGCTTCCTTCTCTGTGTTATCGGAGGATATTTCCTTTGGCCCCATAGTGTTCCAAGGGATCTGAAATATCTGTTCTCATATTCCACAGAAATAAGGCTAGCAAAGAGATCCACGAAATACAGATGTAACTCTGTGAGTGGATGTCACATATTACAGAGCAGTTTCTCAGAAAGCTTCTTTCCAGATTTCATCGGAGGATATTTCCTTTTTCACCATAGCCCTCTATGGGCTTCCAATTATCACTTTGCCAATTCCACAAGAACTGTCTTAGCGAAAGGCTTCTTGAGGGGGAAGCTGTAACTCTGTGAGATGATTTCACAGAACACAAAGAAGTTTCTCAGAAAGCCTCTTTCTCTTTGTTATGGGAGGATATTTCCTTTGTCCCTATAGTCTTCAAAGGGATCCGAAATATCTGTTCTCAGATTCCACAGAAATAAGGCTAGCAAAGAGATCCACGAAATACAGACGTAACTCTGTGAGTGGAAGTCACATATCACAGAGCAGTTTCTCAGAAAGCTTCTTTCCAGATTTCATCGGAGGATATTTCCTTTTTCACAATAGCCCTCTATGGGCTTCCAAATATCACTTTGCCAATTCCACAAGAACTGTCTTAGCGAAAGGCTTCTTGAGGGGGAAGCTGTAACTCTGTGAGATGATTTCACAGAACACAAAGAAGTTTCTCAGAAAGCTTCTTTCTCTTTGTTATCGGAGGATATTTCCTTTGGCCCTATAGTCTTCAAAGGGATCCGAAATATCTGTTCTCAGATTCCACAGAAATAAGGCTAGCAAAGAGATCCACGAAATACAGATGTAACTCTGTGAGTGGAAGTCACATATCACAGAGCAGTTTCTCAGAAAGCTTCTTTCCAGATTTCATCTGAGGATATTTCCTTTTTCACAACAGCCCTCTAAGGGCTTCCAAATAGCAATTTGCCAATTCCACAAGAACTCTCTTAGCGAAAGGCTTCTTGAGGGGAAAGCTGTAACTCTGTGAGATGATTTCACAGAACACAAAGAAGTTTCTCAGAAAGCTTCCTTCTCTTTGTTATGGGAGGATATTTACTTTGGCCCTATGGTCTTCAAAGGGATTCTAAATATCTGCACTCAGATTCCACAGAAATAAGGCTAGCAAAGAGATCCATGAAATACAGATGTAAATCTGTGAGTGGAAGTCACATATCACAGGGCAGTTTCTCAGAAAGCTTCTTTCCAGATTTCATCTGAGGATATTTCCTTTTCCACCATAGCCCTCTATGGGCTTCCAAATATCACTTTGCCAATTTCACAAGAACTGTCTTAGCGAAAGGCTTCTTGAGGGGAAAGCTGTAACTCTGTGAGATGATTTCACAGAACACAAAGAAGTTTCTCAGAAAGCTTCTTTCTCTTTGTTATCGGAGGATATTTCCTTTGGCCCTATAGTCTTCAAAGGGATCCGAAATATCTGTTCTCAGATTCCACAGAAATAAGGCTAGCAAAGAGATCCACGAAATACAGATGTAACTCTGTGAGTGGAAGTCACATATCACAGAGCAGTTTCTCAGAAAGCTTCTTTCCAGATTTCATCGGAGGATATTTTCTTTTTCACCATAGCCCTCTATGGGCTTCCAAATATCACTTTGCCAATTCCACAAGAACTGTCTTAGCCAAAGGCTTCTTGAGGGGAAAGCTGTAACTCTGTGAGATGATTTCACAGAACACAAAGAAGTTTCTCAGAGAGCTTCCTTCTCTGTGTTATCGGAGGATATTTCCTTTGGCCCCATAGTGTTCCAAGGGATCTGAAATATCTGTTCTCAGATTCCACAGAAATAAGGCTAGCAAAGAGATCCACGAAAAACAGAAGTAACTCTGTGAGTGGAAGTCACATATCACAGAGCAGTTTCTCAGAAAGCTTCTTTCCAGATTTCATCGGAGGATATTTCCTTTTTCACCATAGCCCTCTATGGGCTTCCTAATACACTTTGCCAATTCCACAAGAACTGTCTTAGCGAAAGGCTTCTAGAGGGGAAAGCTGTAACTCTGTGAGATGATTTCACAGAACACAAAGAAGTTTCTCTGAAAGCTTCTTTCTCTTTGTTATCGGAGTATATTTTCTTTGGCCCTATAGTCTTCAAAGGGATCCGAAATATCTGTTCTCAAATTCCACAGAAATAAGGCTAGCAAAGAGATCCACGAAATACAGATGTAACTCTGTGAGTGGAAGTCACATATCACAGAGCAGTTTCTCAGAAAGCTTTTCTCCAGATTTCATCGGAGGATATTTCCTTTTTCACCATAGCCCTCTAAGGGCTTCCAAATATCACTTTGCCAATTCCACAAGAACTCTCTTAACGGAAGGCCTCTTGAGGGGAAAGCTGTAATTCTGTGAGATGATTTCACAGAACACAAAGAAGTTTCTCAGAACGCTTCTTTCTCTTTGTTATGGGAGGATATTTCCTTTGGCCCTATAGTCTTCAAAAGGATTCTAAATATCTGCTCTCAGATTCCACAGAAATAAGGCTAGCAAAGAGATCCACGAAATACAGATGTAACTCTGTGAGTGGATGTCACATATTACAGAGCAGTTTCTCAGAAAGCTTCTTTCCAGATTTCATCGGAGGATATTTCCTTTTTCTCCATAGCCCTCTATGGGCTTCCAAATATCACTTTGCCAATTCCACAAGAACTGTCTTAGCGAAAGGCTTCTTGAGGGGAAAGCTGTAACTCTGTGAGATGATTTCACAGAACACAAAGAAGTTTCTCAGAAAGCTTCTTTCTCTTTCTTATGGGAGGATATTTCCTTTGTCCCTATAGTCTTCAAACGGATTCGATATATCTGTTCTCAGATTCCACAGAAATAAGGCTAGCAAAGAGATCCACGAAATACAGATGTAACTCTGTGAGTGGAAGTCACATATCACAGAGCAGTTTCTCAGAAAGCTTCTTTCCAGATTTCATCGGAGGATATTTCCTTTTTCACCATAGCCCTCTATGGGCTTCCAAATATCACTTTGCCAATTCCACAAGAACTGTCTTAGCGAAAGGCTTCTTGAGGGGAAAGCTGTAACTCTGTGAGATGATTTCACAGAACACAAAGAAGTTTCTCAGAAAGCTTCTTTCTCTTTGTTATCGGAGGATATTTCCTTTGGCCCTATAGTCTTCAAAGGGATCCGAAATATCTGTTCTCAGATTCCACAGAAATAAGCGTAGCAAAGAGATCCACGAAATACAGATGTAACTCTGTGAGTGGAAGTCACATATCACAGAGCAGTTTCTCAGAAAGCTTCTTTCCAGATTTCATCGGAGGATATTTCCTTTTTCTCCATAGCCCTCTATGGGCGTCCAAATATCACTTTGCCAATTCCACAAGAACTGTCTTAGCGAAAGGTTTCTTGAGGGGAAAACTGTAACTCTGTGAGATGATATCACAGAACACAAAGAAGTTTCTCAGGAAGCTTCTTTCTCTTTGTTATGGGAGGATATTTCCTTTGGCCCTATCGTCTTCAAAGGGATTCTATATATCTGCTCTGAGATTCCACAGAAATAAGGCTAGCAAAGAGATCCACGAAATACAGATGTAACTCTGTGAGTGGAAGTCACATATCACAGAGCAGTTTCTCAGAAAGCTTCTTTCCAGATTTCATCGGAGGATATTTCCTTTTTCACCATAGCCCTCTATGGGCTTCCAAATATCACTTTGCCAATTCCACAAGAACTGTCTTAGCGAAAGGCTTCTTGAGGGGAAAGCTGTAACTCTGTGAGATGATTTCACGGAACACAAAGAAGTTTCTCAGAAAGCTTCTTTCTCTTTGTTATCGGAGGATATTTCCTTTGGCCCTATAGTCTTCAAAGGGATCCGAAATATCTGTTCTCAGATTCCACAGAAATAAGGCTAGCAAAGAGATCCACGAAATACAGATGTAACTCTGTGAGTGGAAGTCACATATCACAGGGCAGTTTCTCAGAAAGCTTCTTTGCAGATTTCATTGGAGGATATTTCCTTTTTCACAATAGCCCTCTATGGGCTTCCAAATATCACTTTGCCAATTCCACAAGAACTGTCTCAGCAAAAGGCTTCTTGAGGGGAAAGCTGTAACTCTGTGAGATGATTTCACAGAACACAAAGAAGTTTCTCAGAAAGCTTCTTTCTCTTTGTTATCGGAGGATATTTCCTTTGGCCCTATAGTCTTCAAAGGGATCCGAAATATCTGTTCTCAGATTCCACAGAAATAAGGCTAGCAAAGAGATCCACGAAATACAGATGTAACTCTGTGAGTGGAAGTCACATATCACAGAGCAGTTTCTCAGAAAGCTTCTTTCCAGATTTCATCTGAGGATATTTCCTTTTTCACCATAGCCCTCTATGGGCTTCCAAATATCACTGTGCCAATTCCACAAGAACTGTCTTAGCGGAAGGCTTCTTGAGGGGAAAGCTGTAACTCTGGGAGATGATTTCACAGAACACAAAGAAGTTTCTCAGAGAGCTTCCTTCTCTGTGTTATCGGAGGATATTTCCTTTGGCCCCATAGTGTTCCAAGGGATCTGAAATATCTGTTCTCAGATTCCACAGAAATAAGGCTAGCAAAGAGATCCACGAAATACAGATGTAACTCTGTGAGTGGATGTCACATATTACAGAGCAGTTTCTCAGAAAGCTTCTTTCCAGATTTCATCGGAGGATATTTCCTTTTTCTCCATAGCCCTCTATGGGCTTCCAAATATCACTTTGCCAATTCCACAAGAACTGTCTTAGCGAAAGGCTTCTTGAGGGGAAAGCTGTAACTCTGTGAGATGATTTCACAGAACACAAAGAAGTTTCTCAGAAAGCTTCTTTCTCTTTCTTATGGGAGGATATTTCCTTTGTCCCTATAGTCTTCAAACGGATTCGATATATCTGTTCTCAGATTCCACAGAAATAAGGCTAGGAAAGAGATCCACGAAATACAGATGTAACTCTGTGAGTGGAAGTCACATATCACAGAGCAGTTTCTCAGAAAGCTTCTTTCCAGATTTCATCGGAGGATATTTCCTTTTTCACCATAGCCCTCTATGGGCTTCCAAATATCACTTTGCCAATTCCACAAGAACTGTCTTAGCGAAAGGCTTCTTGAGGGGAAAGCTGTAACTCTGTGAGATGATTTCACAGAACACAAAGAAGTTTCTCAGAAAGCTTCTTTCTCTTTGTTATCGGAGGATATTTCCTTTGGCCCTATAGTCTTCAAAGGGATCCGAAATATCTGTTCTCAGATTCCACAGAAATAAGCGTAGCAAAGAGATCCACGAAATACAGATGTAACTCTGTGAGTGGAAGTCACATATCACAGAGCAGTTTCTCAGAAAGCTTCTTTCCAGATTTCATCGGACGATATTTCCTTTTTCTCCATAGCCCTCTATGGGCGTCCAAATATCACTTTGCCAATTCCACAAGAACTGTCTTAGCGAAAGGTTTCTTGGGGGGAAAACTGTAACTCTGTGAGATGATTTCACAGAACACAAAGAAGTTTCTCAGGAAGCTTCTTTCTCTTTGTTATGGGAGGATATTTCCTTTGGCCCTATCGTCTTCAAAGGGATTCTATATATCTGCTCTGAGATTCCACAGAAATAAGGCTAGCAAAGAGATCCACGAAATACAGATGTAACTCTGTGAGTGGAAGTCACATATCACAGAGCAGTTTCTCAGAAAGCTTCTTTCCAGATTTCATCGGAGGATATTTCCTTTTTCACCATAGCCCTCTATGGGCTTCCAAATATCACTTTGCCAATTCCACAAGAACTGTCTTAGCGAAAGGCTTCTTGAGGGGAAAGCTGTAACTCTGTGAGATGATTTCACGGAACACAAAGAAGTTTCTCAGAAAGCTTCTTTCTCTTTGTTATCGGAGGATATTTCCTTTGGCCCTATAGTCTTCAAAGGGATCCGAAATATCTGTTCTCAGATTCCACAGAAATAAGGCTAGCAAAGAGATCCACGAAATACAGATGTAACTCTGTGAGTGGAAGTCACATATCACAGGGCAGTTTCTCAGAAAGCTTCTTTGCAGATTTCATTGGAGGATATTTCCTTTTTCACAATAGCCCTCTATGGGCTTCCAAATATCACTTTGCCAATTCCACAAGAACTGTCTTAGCAAAAGGCTTCTTGAGGGGAAAGCTGTAACTCTGTGAGATGATTTCACAGAACACAAAGAAGTTTCTCAGAAAGCTTCTTTCTCTGTGTTATCGGAGGATATTTCCTTTGGCCCTATAGTCTTCAAAGGGATCCGAAATATCTGTTCTCAGATTCCACAGAAATAAGGCTAGCAAAGAGATCCACGAAATACAGATGTAACTCTGTGAGTGGAAGTCACATATCACAGAGCAGTTTCTCAGAAAGCTTCTTTCCAGATTTCATCTGAGGATATTTCCTTTTTCACCATAGCCCTCTATGGGCTTCCAAATATCACTGTGCCAATTCCACAAGAACTGTCTTAGCGGAAGGCTTCTTGAGGGGAAAGCTGTAACTCTGGGAGATGATTTCACAGAACACAAAGAAGTTTCTCAGAGAGCTTCCTTCTCTGTGTTATCGGAGGATATTTCCTTTGGCCCCATAGTGTTCCAAGGGATCTGAAATATCTGTTCTCAGATTCCACAGAAATAAGGCTAGCAAAGAGATCCACGAAAAACAGATGTAACTCTGTGAGTGGAAGTCACATATCACAGAGCAGTTTCTCAGAAAGCTTCTTTCCAGATTTCATCGGAGGATATTTCCTTTTTCACCATAGCCCTCTAAGGGCTTCCTAATACACTTTGCCAATTCCACAAGAACTGTCTTAGCGAAAGGCTTCTTGAGGGGAAAGCTGTAACTCTGTGAGATGATTTCACAGAACACAAAGAAGTTTCTCTGAAAGCTTCTTTCTCTTTGTTATCGGAGTATATTTCCTTTGGACCTATAGTCTTCAAAGGGATCCGAAATATCTGTTCTCAAATTCCACAGAAATAAGGCTAGCAAAGAGATCCACGAAATACAGATGTAACTCTGTGAGTGGAAGTCACATATCACAGAGCAGTTTCTCAGAAAGCTTCTTTCCAGATTTCATCGGAGGATATTTCCTTTTTCACCATAGCCCTCTATGGGCTTCCAAATATCACTTTGCCAATTCCACAAGAACTCTCTTAACGGAAGGCTTCTTGAGGGGAAAGCTGTAATTCTGTGAGATGATTTCACAGAACACAAAGAAGTTTCTCAGAACGCTTCTTTCTCTTTGTTATGGGAGGATATTTCCTTTGGCCCTATAGTCTTCAAAAGGATTCTAAATATCTGCTCTCAGATTCCACAGAAATAAGGCTAGCAAAGAGATCCAAGAAATACAGATGTAACTCTGTGAGTGGATGTCACATATTACAGAGCAGTTTCTCAGAAAGCTTCTTTCCAGATTTCATCGGAGGATATTTCCTTTTTCACCATAGCCCTCTATGGGCTTCCAAATATCACCTTGCCAATTCCACAAGAACTGTCTTAGCGAAAGGCTTCTTGAGGGGGAAGCTGTAACTCTGTGAGATGATTTCACAGAACACAAAGAAGTTTCTCAGAAAGCCTCTTTCTCTTTGTTATGGGAGGATATTTCCTTTGTCCCTATAGTCTTCAAAGGGATCCGAAATATCTGTTCTCAGATTCCACAGAAATAAGGCTAGCAAAGAGATCCACGAAATACAGACGTAACTCTGTGAGTGGAAGTCACATATCACAGAGCAGTTTCTCAGAAAGCTTCTTTCCAGATTTCATCGGAGGATATTTCCTTTTTCACAATAGCCCTCTATGGGCTTCCAAATATCACTTTGCCAATTCCACAAGAACTGTCTTAGCGAAAGGCTTCTTGAGGGGGAAGCTGTAACTCTGTGAGATGATTTCACAGAACACAAAGAAGTTTCTCAGAAAGCTTCTTTCTCTTTGTTATCGGAGGATATTTCCTTTGGCCCTATAGTCTTCAAAGGGATCCGAAATATCTGTTCTCAGATTCCACAGTAATAAGGCTAGCAAAGAGATCCACGAAATACAGATGTAACTCTGTGAGTGGAAGTCACATATCACAGAGCAGTTTCTCAGAAAGCTTCTTTCCAGATTTCATCTGAGGATATTTCCTTTTTCACAACAGCCCTCTAAGGGCTTCCAAATAGCAATTTGCCAATTCCACAAGAACTCTCTTAGCGAAAGGCTTCTTGAGGGGAAAGCTGTAACTCTGTGAGATGATTTCACAGAACACAAAGAAGTTTCTCAGAAAGCTTCCTTCTCTTTGTTATGGGAGGATATTTACTTTGGCCCTATGGTCTTCAAAGGGATTCTAAATATCTGCACTCAGATTCCACAGAAATAAGGCTAGCAAAGAGATCCACGAAATACAGATGTAAATCTGTGAGTGGAAGTCATATATCACAGGGCAGTTTCTCAGAAAGCTTCTTTCCAGATTTCATCTGAGGATATTTCCTTTTCCACCATAGCCCTCTATGGGCTTCCAAATATCACTTTGCCAATTTCACAAGAACTGTCTTAGCGAAAGGCTTCTTGAGGGGAAAGCTGTAACTCTGTGAGATGATTTCACAGAACACAAAGAAGTTTCTCAGAAAGCTTCTTTCTCTTTGTTATCGGAGGATATTTCCTTTGGCCCTATAGTCTTCAAAGGGATCCGAAATATCTGTTCTCAGATTCCACAGAAATAAGGCTAGCAAAGAGATCCACGAAATACAGATGTAACTCTGTGAGTGGAAGTCACATATCACAGAGCAGTTTCTCAGAAAGCTTCTTTCCAGATTTCATCGGAGGATATTTCCTTTTGCACCATAGCCCTCTAAGGGCTTCCAAATATCACTTTGCCAATTCCACAAGAACTCTCTTAACGGAAGGCCTCTTGAGGGGAAAGCTGTAATTCTGTGAGATGATTTCACAGAACACAAAGAAGTTTCTCAGAACGCTTCTTTCTCTTTGTTATGGGAGGATATTTCCTTTGGCCCTATAGTCTTCAAAAGGATTCTAAATATCTGCTCTCAGATTCCACAGAAATAAGGCTAGCAAAGAGATCCACGAAATACAGATGTAACTCTGTGAGTGGATGTCACATATTACAGAGCAGTTTCTCAGAAAGCTTCTTTCCAGATTTCATCGGAGGATATTTCCTTTTTCTCCATAGCCCTCTATGGGCTTCCAAATATCACTTTGCCAATTCCACAAGAACTGTCTTAGCGAAAGGCTTCTTGAGGGGAAAGCTGTAACTCTGTGAGATGATTTCACAGAACACAAAGAAGTTTCTCAGAAAGCTTCTTTCTCTTTCTTATGGGAGGATATTTCCTTTGTCCCTATAGTCTTCAAACGGATTCGATATATCTGTTCTCCGATTCCACAGAAATAAGGCTAGCAAAGAGATCCACGAAATACAGATGTAACTCTGTGAGTGGAAGTCACATATCACAGAGCAGTTTCTCAGAAAGCTTCTTTCCAGATTTCATCGGAGGATATTTCCTTTTTCACCATAGCCCTCTATGGGCTTCCAAATATCACTTTGCCAATTCCACAAGAACTGTCTTAGCGAAAGGCTTCCAGAGGGGAAAGCTGTAACTCTGTGAGATGATTTCACAGAACACAAAGAAGTTTCTCAGAAAGCTTCTTTCTCTTTGTTATCGGAGGATATTTCCTTTGGCCCTATAGTCTTCAAAGGGATCCGAAATATCTGTTCTCAGATTCCACAGAAATAAGCGTAGCAAAGAGATCCACGAAATACAGATGTAACTCTGTGAGTGGAAGTCACATATCACAGAGCAGTTTCTCAGAAAGCTTCTTTCCAGATTTCATCGGAGGATATTTCCTTTTTCTCCATAGCCCGCTATGGGCGTCCAAATATCACTTTGCCAATTCCACAAGAACTGTCTTAGCGAAAGGCTTCTTGAGGGGAAAACTGTAACTCTGTGAGATGATTTCACAGAACACAAAGAAGTTTCTCAGGAAGCTTCTTTCTCTTTGTTATGGGAGGATATTTCCTATGGCCCTATCGTCTTCAAAGGGATTCTATATATCTGCTCTGAGATTCCACAGAAATAAGGCTAGCAAAGAGATCCACGAAATACAGATGTAACTCTGTGAGTGGAAGTCACATATCACAGAGCAGTTTCTCAGAAAGCTTCTTTCCAGATTTCATCGGAGGATATTTCCTTTTTCACCATAGCCCTCTATGGGCTTCCAAATATCACTTTGCCAATTCCACAAGAACTGTCTTAGCGAAAGGCTTCTTGAGGGGAAAGCTGTAACTCTGTGAGATGATTTCACGGAACACAAAGAAGTTTCTCAGAAAGCTTCTTTCTCTTTGTTATCGGAGGATATTTCCTTTGGCCCTATAGTCTTCAAAGGGATCCGAAATATCTGTTCTCAGATTCCACAGAAATAAGGCTAGCAAAGAGATCCACGAAATACAGATGTAACTCTGTGAGTGGAAGTCACATATCACAGGGCAGTTTCTCAGAAAGCTTCTTTCCAGATTTCATTGGAGGATATTTCCTTTTTCACAATAGCCCTCTAAGGGCTTCCAAATATCACTTTTTGAATTCCACAAGAACTGTCTTAGCAAAAGGCTTCTTGAGGGGAAAGCTGTAACTCTGTGAGATGATTTCACAGAACACAAAGAAGTTTCTCAGAAAGCTTCTTTCTCTTTGTTATCGGAGGATATTTCCTTTGGCCCTATAGTCTTCAAAGGGATCCGAAATATCTGTTCTCAGATTCCACAGAAATAAGGCTAGCAAAGAGATCCACGAAATACAGATGTAACTCTGTGAGTGGAAGTCACATATCACAGAGCAGTTTCTCAGAAAGCTTCTTTCCAGATTTCATCTGAGGATATTTCCTTTTTCACCATAGCCCTCTATGGGCTTCCAAATATCACTGTGCCAATTCCACAAGAACTGTCTTAGAGAAAGGCTTCTTGAGGGGAAAGCTGTAACTCTGTGAGATGATTTCACAGAACACAAAGAAGTTTCTCAGAAAGCTTCTTTCTCTTTGTTATCGGAGGATATTTCCTTTGGCCCTATAGTCTTCAAAGGGATCCGAAATATCTGTTCTCAGATTCCACAGAAATAAGGCTAGCAAAGAGATCCACGAAATACAGATGTAACTCTGTGAGTGGAAGTCACATATCACAGAGCAGTTTCTCAGAAAGCTTCTTTCCAGATTTCATCGGAGGATATTTCCTTTTTCACAATAGCCCTCTATGGGCTTCCAAATATCACTTTGCCAATTCCACAAGAACTGTCTTAGCGAAAGGCTTCTTGAGGGGGAAGCTGTAACTCTGTGAGATGATTTCACAGAACACAAAGAAGTTTCTCAGAAAGCTTCTTTCTCTTTGTTATCGGAGGATATTTCCTTTGGCCCTATAGTCTTCAAAGGGATCCGAAATATCTGTTCTCAGATTCCACAGTAATAAGGCTAGCAAAGAGATCCACGAAATACAGATGTAACTCTGTGAGTGGAAGTCACATATCACAGAGCAGTTTCTCAGAAAGCTTCTTTCCAGATTTCATCTGAGGATATTTCCTTTTTCACAACAGCCCTCTAAGGGCTTCCAAATAGCAATTTGCCAATTCCACAAGAACTCTCTTAGCGAAAGGCTTCTTGAGGGGAAAGCTGTAACTCTGTGAGATGATTTCACAGAACACAAAGAAGTTTCTCAGAAAGCTTCCTTCTCTTTGTTATGGGAGGATATTTACTTTGGCCCTATGGTCTTCAAAGGGATTCTAAATATCTGCTCTCAGATTCCACAGAAATAAGGCTAGCAAAGAGATCCACGAAATACAGATGTAAATCTGTGAGTGGAAGTCACATATCACAGGGCAGTTTCTCAGAAAGCTTCTTTCCAGATTTCATTGGAGGATATTTCCTTTTTCACAATAGCCTTCTATGGGCTTCCAAATATCACTTTGCCAATTCCACAAGAACTGTCTTAGCGAAAGGCTTCTTGAGGGGAAAGCTGTAACTCTGTGAGATGATTTCACAGAACACAAAGAAGTTTCTCAGAAAGCTTCTTTCTCTTTGTTATCGGAGGATATTTCCTTTGGCCCTATAGTCTTCATAGGGATCCGAAATATCTGTTCTCAGATTCCACAGAAATAAGGCTAGCAAAGAGATCCGCGAAATACAGATGTAACTCTGTGAGTGGAAGTCACATATCACAGAGCAGTGTCTCAGAAAGCTTCTTTCCAGATTTCATTGGAGGATATTTCCTTTTTCACCATAGCCCTCTATGGGCTTCCAAATATCACTTTGCCAATTCCACAAGAACTCTCTTAGCGAAAGGCTTCTTGAGGGGAAAACTGTAACTCTGTGAGATGATTTCACAGAACACAAAGAAGTTTCTCAGGAAGCTTCTTTCTCTTTGTTATGGGAGGATATTTCCTTTGGCCCTATCGTCTTCAAAGGGATTCTATATATCTGCTCTGAGATTCCACAGAAATAAGGCTAGCAAAGAGATCCACGAAATACAGATGTAACTCTGTGAGTGGAAGTCACATATCACAGAGCAGTTTCTCAGAAAGCTTCTTTCCAGATTTCATCTGAGGATATTTCCTTTTTCACCATAGCCCTCTATGGGCTTCCAAATATCACTTTGCCAATACCACAAGAACTGTCTTAGCGAAAGGCTTCTTGAGGGGAAAGCTGTAACTCTGTGAGATGATTTCACAGAACACAAAGAAGTTTCTCAGAAAGCTTCTTTCTCTTTGTTATCGTAGGATATTTCCTTTGGCCCTATAGTCTTCCAAGGGATCCGAAATATCTGTTCTCAGATTCCACAGAAATAAGGCTAGCAAAGAGATCCACGAAATACAGATGTAACTCTGTGAGTGGAATTCACATTTCACAGAGCAGTTTCTCAGAAAGCTTCTTTCCAGATTTCATCTGAGGATATTTCCTTTTTCACGATAGCCCTCTATGGGCTTCCAAATATCACTTTGCCAATTCCACAAGAACTGTGTTAGCGAAAGGCTTCTTGAGGGAAAAGCTGTAACTCTGTGAGATGATTTCACAGAACACAAAGAAGTTTCTCAGAAAGCTTCTTTCTCTTTGTTATGGGAGGATATTTCCTTTGGCCCTATAGTCTTCAAAGGGATCCGAAATATCTGTTCTCAGATTCCACAGAAATAAGGCTAGCAAAGAGATCCACGAAATACAGATGTAACGCTGTGAGTGGAAGTCACATATCCCAGAGCAGTTTCTCAGAAAGCTTCTTTCCAGATTTCATCGGAGGATATTTACTTTTTCACCATAGCCCTCTATGGGCTTCCAAATATCACTGTGCCAATTCCACAAGAACTGTCTTAGCGAAAGGCTTCTTGAGGGGAAAGCTGTAACTCTATGAGATGATTTCACAGAACACAAAGAAGTTAATCAGAAAGCTTCTTTCTCTTTGTTATCGGAGGATATTTCCTTTGGCCCTATAGTCTTCAAAGGGATCCGAAATATCTGTTCTCAGATTCCACAGAAATAAGGCTAGCAAAGAGATCCACGAAATGCAGATGTAACTCTGTGAGTGGAAGTCACATATCACAGAGCAGTTTCTCAGAAAGCTTCTTTCCAGATTTCATCTGAGGATATTTCCTTTTTCACAACAGCCCTCTAAGGGCTTCCAAATAGCAATTTGCCAATTCCACAAGAACTCTCTTAGCGAAAGGCTTCTTGAGGGGAAAGCTGTAACTCTGTGAGATGATTTCACAGAACACAAAGAAGTTTCTCAGAAAGCTTCCTTCTCTTTGTTATGGGAGGATATTTACTTTGGCCCTATGGTCTTCAAAGGGATTCTAAATATCTGCTCTCAGATTCCACAGAAATAAGGCTAGCAAAGAGATCCACGAAATACAGATGTAAATCTGTGAGTGGAAGTCACATATCACAGGGCAGTTTCTCAGAAAGCTTCTTTCCAGATTTCATTGGAGGATATTTCCTTTTTCACAATAGCCTTCTATGGGCTTCCAAATATCACTTTGCCAATTCCACAAGAACTGTCTTAGCGAAAGGCTTCTTGAGGGGAAAGCTGTAACTCTGTGAGATGATTTCACAGAACACAAAGAAGTTTCTCAGAAAGCTTCTTTCTCTTTGTTATCGGAGGATATTTCCTTTGGCCCTATAGTCTTCATAGGGATCCGAAATATCTGTTCTCAGATTCCACAGAAATAAGGCTAGCAAAGAGATCCGCGAAATACAGATGTAACTCTGTGAATGGAAGTCACATATCACAGAGCAGTGTCTCAGAAAGCTTCTTTCCAGATTTCATTGGAGGATATTTCCTTTTTCACCATAGCCCTCTATGGGCTTCCAAATATCACTTTGCCAATTCCACAAGAACTCTCTTAGCGAAAGGCTTCTTGAGGGGAAAACTGTAACTCTGTGAGATGATTTCACAGAACACAAAGAAGTTTCTCAGGAAGCTTCTTTCTCTTTGTTATGGGAGGATATTTCCTTTGGCCCTATCGTCTTCAAAGGGATTCTATATATCTGCTCTGAGATTCCACAGAAATAAGGCTAGCAAAGAGATCCACGAAATACAGATGTAACTCTGTGAGTGGAAGTCACATATCACAGAGCAGTTTCTCAGAAAGCTTCTTTCCAGATTTCATCTGAGGATATTTCCTTTTTCACCATAGCCCTCTATGGGCTTCCAAATATCACTTTGCCAATACCACAAGAACTGTCTTAGCGAAAGGCTTCTTGAGGGGAAAGCTGTAACTCTGTGAGATGATTTCACAGAACACAAAGAAGTTTCTCAGAAAGCTTCTTTCTCTTTGTTATCGTAGGATATTTCCTTTGGCCCTATAGTCTTCCAAGGGATCCGAAATATCTGTTCTCAGATTCCACAGAAATAAGGCTAGCAAAGAGATCCACGAAATACAGATGTAACTCTGTGAGTGGAATTCACATTTCACAGAGCAGTTTCTCAGAAAGCTTCTTTCCAGATTTCATCTGAGGATATTTCCTTTTTCACGATAGCCCTCTATGGGCTTCCAAATATCACTTTGCCAATTCCACAAGAACTGTGTTAGCGAAAGGCTTCTTGAGGGAAAAGCTGTAACTCTGTGAGATGATTTCACAGAACACAAAGAAGTTTCTCAGAAAGCTTCTTTCTCTTTGTTATGGGAGGATATTTCCTTTGGCCCTATAGTCTTCAAAGGGATCCGAAATATCTGTTCTCAGATTCCACAGAAATAAGGCTAGCAAAGAGATCCACGAAATACAGATGTAACGCTGTGAGTGGAAGTCACATATCCCAGAGCAGTTTCTCAGAAAGCTTCTTTCCAGATTTCATCGGAGGATATTTACTTTTTCACCATAGCCCTCTATGGGCTTCCAAATATCACTGTGCCAATTCCACAAGAACTGTCTTAGCGAAAGGCTTCTTGAGGGGAAAGCTGTAACTCTATGAGATGATTTCACAGAACACAAAGAAGTTAATCAGAAAGCTTCTTTCTCTTTGTTATCGGAGGATATTTCCTTTGGCCCTATAGTCTTCAAAGGGATCCGAAATATCTGTTCTCAGATTCCACAGAAATAAGGCTAGCAAAGAGATCCACGAAATGCAGATGTAACTCTGTGAGTGGAAGTCACATATCACAGAGCAGTTTCTCAGAAAGCTTCTTTCCAGATTTCATCTGAGGATATTTCCTTTTTCACCATAGCCCTCTATGGGCTTCCAAATATCACTTTGCCAATTCCACAAGAACTGTCTTAGCGAAAGGCTTCTTGAGGGGAAAGCTGTAACTCTGTGAGATGATTTCACAGAACACAAAGAAGTTTCTCAGAAAGCTTCTTTCTCTTTGTTATCGGAGGATATTTCCTTTGGCCCTATAGTCTTCAAAGGGATCCGAAATATCTGTTCTCAGATTCCACAGAAATAAGGCTAGCAAAGAGCTCCACGAAATACAGATGTAACTCTGTGAGTGGAAGTCACATATCACAGAGCAGTTTCTCAGAAAGCTTCTTTCCAGATTTCATCTGAGGATATTTCCTTTTTCACCATAGCCCTCTATGGGCTTCCAAATATCACTGTGCCAATTCCACAAGAACTGTCTTAGAGAAAGGCTTCTTGAGGGGAATGCTGTAACTCTGTGAGATGATTTCAGAGAACACAAAGAAGTTTCTCAGAAAGCTTCTTTCTCTTTGTTATCGGAGGATATTTCCTTTGGCCCTATAGTCTTCAAAGGGATCCGAAATATCTGTTCTCAGATTCCACAGAAATAAGGCTAGCAAAGAGATCCACGCAATACAGATGTAACTCTGTGAGAGGAAATCATATATCACAGAGCAGTTTCTCAGAAAGCTTCTTTGCAGATTTCATCGGAGGATACATCCTTTTTCACCATAGCCCTCCATGGGCTTCCAAATATCACTTTGCCAATTCCACAAGAACTGTCTTAGCGGAAGGCTTCTTGAGGGGAAAGCTGTAACTCTGTGAGATGATTTCACAGAACACAAAGAAGTTGCTCAGAAAGCTTCTTTCTCTTTGCTATGGGAGGATATTTCTTTGGCCCTATAGTATTCAAAGGGATCGGAAATACCTGGTCTCAGATTCCACAGAAATAAGGCTAGCAAAGAGATGCACGAAATACAGATGTAACTCTGTGCGTGGAAGTCAAATATCACAGAGTAGTTTCTCAGAAAGCTTCTTTCCAGATTTCATCGGAGGATATTTCCTTTTTCACAACAGCCCTCTATGGGCTTCCAAATATCACTTTGCCAATTCCACAAGAACTGTCTTAGCGGAAGGCTTCTTGAGGGGAAAGCTGTAACTCTGGGAGATGATTTCACAGAACACAAAGAAGTTTCTCAGAGAGCTTCCTTCTCTGTGTTATCGGAGGATATTTCCTTTGGCCCCATAGTGTTCCAAGGGATCTGAAATATCTGTTCTCAGATTCCACAGAAATAAGGCTAGCAAAGAGATCCACGAAAAACAGATGTAACTCTGTGAGTGGAAGTCACATATCACAGAGCAGTTTCTCAGAAAGCTTCTTTCCAGATTTCATCGGAGGATATTTCCTTTTTCACCATAGCCCTCTAAGGGCTTCCTAATACACTTTGCCAATTCCACAAGAACTGTCTTAGCGAAAGGCTTCTTGAGGGGAAAGCTGTAACTCTGTGAGATGATTTCACAGAACACAAAGAAGTTTCTCTGAAAGCTTCTTTCTCTTTGTTATCGGAGTATATTTCCTTTGGACCTATAGTCTTCAAAGGGATCCGAAATATCTGTTCTCAAATTCCACAGAAATAAGGCTAGCAAAGAGATCCACGAAATACAGATGTAACTCTGTGAGTGGAAGTCACATATCACAGAGCAGTTTCTCAGAAAGCTTCTTTCCAGATTTCATCGGAGGATATTTCCTTTTTCACCATAGCCCTCTAAGGGCTTCCAAATATCACTTTGCCAATTCCACAAGAACTCTCTTAACGGAAGGCTTCTTGAGGGGAAAGCTGTAATTCTGTGAGATGATTTCACAGAACACAAAGAAGTTTCTCAGAACGCTTCTTTCTCTTTGTTATGGGAGGATATTTCCTTTGGCCCTATAGTCTTCAAAAGGATTCTAAATATCTGCTCTCAGATTCCACAGAAATAAGGCTAGCAAAGAGATCCACGAAATACAGATGTAACTCTGTGAGTGGATGTCACATATTACAGAGCAGTTTCTCAGAAAGCTTCTTTCCAGATTTCATCGGAGGATATTTCCTTTTTCACCATAGCCCTCTATGGGCTTCCAAATATCACTTTGCCAATTCCACAAGAACTGTCTTAGCGAAAGGCTTCTTGAGGGGCAAGCTGTAACTCTGTGAGATGATTTCACAGAACACAAAGAAGTTTCTCAGAAAGCCTCTTTCTCTTTGTTATGGGAGGATATTTCCTTTGTCCCTATAGTCTTCAAAGGGATCCGAAATATCTGTTCTCAGATTCCACAGAAATAAGGCTAGCAAAGAGATCCACGAAATACAGACGTAACTCTGTGAGTGGAAGTCACATATCACAGAGCAGTTTCTCAGAAAGCTTCTTTCCAGATTTCATCGGAGGATATTTCCTTTTTCACAATAGCCCTCTATGGGCTTCCAAATATCACTTTGCCAATTCCACAAGAACTGTCTTAGCGAAAGGCTTCTTGAGGGGGAAGCTGTAACTCTGTGAGATGATTTCACAGAACACAAAGAAGTTTCTCAGAAAGCTTCTTTCTCTTTGTTATCGGAGGATATTTCCTTTGGCCCTATAGTCTTCAAAGGGATCCGAAATATCTGTTCTCAGATTCCACAGTAATAAGGCTAGCAAAGAGATCCACGAAATACAGATGTAACTCTGTGAGTGGAAGTCACATATCACAGAGCAGTTTCTCAGAAAGCTTCTTTCCAGATTTCATCTGAGGATATTTCCTTTTTCACAACAGCCCTCTAAGGGCTTCCAAATAGCAATTTGCCAATTCCACAAGAACTCTCTTAGCGAAAGGCTTCTTGAGGGGAAAGCTGTAACTCTGTGAGATGATTTCACAGAACACAAAGAAGTTTCTCAGAAAGCTTCCTTCTCTTTGTTATGGGAGGATATTTACTTTGGCCCTATGGTCTTCAAAGGGATTCTAAATATCTGCTCTCAGATTCCACAGAAATAAGGCTAGCAAAGAGATCCACGAAATACAGATGTAACTCTGTGAGTGGAAGTCACATATCACAGGGCAGTTTCTCAGAAAGCTTCTTTCCAGATTTCATTGGAGGATATTTCCTTTTTCACAATAGCCCTCTATGGGCTTCCAAATATCACTTTGCCAATTCCACAAGAACTGTCTTAGCGAAAGGCTTCTTGAGGGGAAAGCTGTAACTCTGTGAGATGATTTCACAGAACCCAAAGAAGTTTCTCAGAAAGCTTCTTTCTCTTTGTTATCGGAGGATATTTCCTTTGGCCCTATAGTCTTCCAAGGGATCCGAAATATCTGTTCTCAGATTCCACAGAAATAAGGCTAGCAAAGAGATCCACGAAATACAGATGTAACTCTGTGAGTGGAATTCACATTTCACAGAGCAGTTTCTCAGAAAGCTTCTTTCCAGATTTCATCTGAGGATATTTCCTTTTTCACGATAGCCCTCAATGGGCTTCCAAATATCACTTTGCCAATTCCACAAGAACTGTGTTAGCGAAAGGCTTCTTGAGGGAAAAGCTGTAACTCTGTGAGATGATTTCACAGAACACAAAGAAGTTTCTCAGAAAGCTTCTTTCTCTTTGTTATGGGAGGATATTTCCTTTGGCCCTATAGTCTTCAAAGGGATCCGAAATATCTGTTCTCAGATTCCACAGAAATAAGGCTAGCAAAGAGATCCACGAAATACAGATGTAACGCTGTGAGTGGAAGTCACATATCCCAGAGCAGTTTCTCAGAAAGCTTCTTTGCAGATTGCATTGGAGGATATTTTCTTTTTCACCATAGCCCTCTATGGGCTTCCAAATATCACTTTGCCAATTCCACAAGAACTGTCTTAGCCAAAGGCTTCTCGAAGGGAAAGCTGTAACTCTGTGAGATGATTTCACAGAACACAAAGAAGTTTCTCAGAAAGCTTCTTTCTCATTGTTTTCGGAGGATATTTCCTTTGGCCCTAGAGTCTTCAAAGGGATCCGAAATATCTGTTCTCAGATTCCACAGAAATAAGGCTAGCAAAGAGATCCACGAAATACAGATGTAACTCTGTGAGTGGAAGTCACATATCACAGAGCAGTTTCTCAGAAAGCTTCTTTCCAGATTTCATCGGAGGATATTTACTTTTTCACCATAGCCCTCTATGGGCTTCCAAATATCACTGTGCCAATTCCACAAGAACTGTCTTAGCGAAAGGCTTCTTGAGGGGAAAGCTGTAACTCTATGAGATGATTTCACAGAACACAAAGAAGTTAATCAGAAAGCTTCTTTCTCTTTGTTATCGGAGGATATTTCCTTTGGCCCTATAGTCTTCAAAGGGATCCGAAATATCTGTTCTCAGATTCCACAGAAATAAGGCTAGCAAAGAGATCCACGAAATGCAGATGTAACTCTGTGAGTGGAAGTCACATAACACAGAGCAGTTTCTCAGAAAGCTTCTTTCCAGATTTCATCGGAGGATATTTCCTTTTTCACCATAGCCCTCTATGGGCTTCCAAATATCACTTTGCCAATTCCACAAGAACTGTCTTAGAGAAAGGCTTCTTGAGGGGAAAGCTGTAACTCTGTGAGATGATTTCACAGAACACAAAGAAGTTTCTCAGAAAGCTTCTTTCTCTTTGTTATGGGAGGATATTTCCTTTGGCCCTATAGTCTTCAAAGGGATCCGAAATATCTGTTCTCAGATTCCATAGAAATAAGGCTAGCAAAGAGATCCACGAAATACAGATGTAACTCTGTGAGTGGAACTCACATATCACAGAGCAGTTTCTCAGAAAGCTTCTTTCCAGATTTCATCGGAGGATATTTTCTTTTTCACCATAGCCCTCTATGGGCTTCCAAATATCACTTTGCCAATTCCACAAGAACTGTCTTAGCCAAAGGCTTCTTGAGGGGAAAGCTGTAACTCTGGGAGATGATTTCACAGAACACAAAGAAGTTTCTCAGAGAGCTTCCTTCTCTGTGTTATCGGAGGATATTTCCTTTGGCCCCATAGTGTTCCAAGGGATCTGAAATATCTGTTCTCAGATTCCACAGAAATAAGGCTAGCAAAGAGATCCACGAAAAACAGATGTAACTCTGTGAGTGGAAGTCACATATCACAGAGCAGTTTCTCAGAAAGCTTCTTTCCAGATTTCATCGGAGGATATTTCCTTTTTCACCATAGCCCTCTATGGGCTTCCTAATACACTTTGCCAATTCCACAAGAACTGTCTTAGCGAAAGGCTTCTTGAGGGGAAAGCTGTAACTCTGTGAGATGATTTCACAGAACACAAAGAAGTTTCTCTGAAAGCTTCTTTCTCTTTGTTATCGGAGTATATTTCCTTTGGCCCTATAGTCTTCAAAGGGATCCGAAATATCTGTTCTCAAATTCCACAGAAATAAGGCTAGCAAAGAGATCCACGAAATACAGATGTAACTCTGTGAGTGGAAGTCACATATCACAGAGCAGTTTCTCAGAAAGCTTTTCTCCAGATTTCATCGGAGGATATTTCCTTTTTCACCATAGCCCTCTAAGGGCTTCCAAATATCACTTTGCCAATTCCACAAGAACTCTCTTAACGGAAGGCTTCTTGAGGGGAAAGCTGTAATTCTGTGAGATGATTTCACAGAACACAAAGAAGTTTCTCAGAACGCTTCTTTCTCTTTGTTATGGGAGGATATTTCCTTTGGCCCTATAGTCTTCAAAAGGATTCTAAATATCTGCTCTCAGATTCCACAGAAATAAGGCTAGCAAAGAGATCCACGAAATACAGATGTAACTCTGTGAGTGGATGTCACATATTACAGAGCAGTTTCTCAGAAAGCTTCTTTCCAGATTTCATCGGAGGATATTTCCTTTTTCTCCATAGCCCTCTATGGGCTTCCAAATATCACTTTGCCAATTCCACAAGAACTGTCTTAGCGAAAGGCTTCTTGAGGGGAAAGCTGTAACTCTGTGAGATGATTTCACAGAACACAAAGAAGTTTCTCAGAAAGCTTCTTTCTCTTTCTTATGGGAGGATATTTCCTTTGTCCCTGTAGTCTTCAAACGGATTCGATATATCTCTTCTCAGATTCCACAGAAATAAGGCTAGCAAAGAGATCCACGAAATACAGATGTAACTCTGTGAGTGGAAGTCACATATCACAGAGCAGTTTCTCAGAAAGCTTCTTTCCAGATTTCATCGGAGGATATTTCCTTTTTCACCATAGCCCTCTATGGGCTTCCAAATATCACTTTTCCAATTCCACAAGAACTGTCTTAGCGAAAGGCTTCTTGAGGGGAAAGCTGTAACTCTGTGAGATGATTTCACAGAACACAAAGAAGTTTCTCAGAAAGCTTCTTTCTCTTTGTTATCGGAGGATATTTCCTTTGGCCCTATAGTCTTCAAAGGGACACGAAATATCTGTTCTCAGATTCCACAGAAATAAGCGTAGCAAAGAGATCCACGAAATACAGATGTAACTCTGTGAGTGGAAGTCACATATCACAGAGCAGTTTCTCAGAAAGCTTCTTTGCAGATTTCATCGGAGGATACATCCTTTTTCACCATAGCCCTCCATGGGCTTCCAAATATCACTTGGCCAATTCCACAAGAACTGTCTTAGCGAAAGGCTTCTTGAGGGGAAAGCTGTAACTCTGTGAGATGATTTCACAGAACACAAAGAAGTTTTTCAGAAAGCTTCCTTCTCTTTTTTATCGGAGGATATTTCCTTTGGCCCTATAGTCTTCAAAGGGATCCGAAATATCTGTTCTCAGATTCCACAGAAATAAGGCTAGCAAAGAGATCCACGAAATACAGATGTAACTCTGTGAGTGGAAGTCACATATCACAGAGCAGTTTCTCAGAAAGCTTCTTTCCAGATTTCATCTGAGGATATTTCCTTTTTCACCATAGCCCTCTTTGGGCTTCCAATTATCACTTTGCCAATTCCACAAGAACTGTCTTAGAGAAAGGCTTCTTGAGGGGAAAGCTGTAACTCTGTGAGATGATTTCACAGAACACAAAGAAGTTTCTCAGAAAGCTTCTTTCTCTTTGTTATCGGAGGATATTTCCTTTGGCCCTATAGTCTTCAAAGGGATCCGAAATATCTGTTCTCAGATTCCACAGAAATAAGGCTAGCAAAGAGATCCACGAAATACAGATGTAACTCTGTGAGTGGAAGTCACATATCCCAGAGCAGTTTCTCAGAAAACTTCTTTCCAGATTTCATTGGAGGATAATTTCTTTTTCACCATAGCCCTCTATGGGCTTCCAAATATCACTTTGCGAATTCCACAAGAACTGTCTTAGCCAAAGGCTTCTTGAGGGGAAAGCTGTAACTCTGTGAGATGATTTCACAGAACACAAAGAAGTTTCTCAGAAAGCTTCTTTCTCTTTGTTTTCGGAGGATATTTCCTTTGGCCCTATAGTCTTCAAAGGGATCCGAAATATCTGTTCTCAGATTCCACAGAAATAAGGCTAGCAAAGAGATCCACGAAATACAGATGTAACTCTGTGAGTGGAAGTCACATATCACAGAGCAGTTTCTCAGAAAGCTTCTTTCCAGATTTCATCTGAGGATATTTCCTTTTTCACCATAGCCCTCTATGGGCTTCCAAATATCACTGTGCCAATTCCACAAGAACTGTCTTAGCGAAAGGCTTCTTGAGGAGAAAGCTGTAACTCTATGAGATGATTTCACAGAACACAAAGAAGTTTCTCAGAAAGCTTCTTTCTCTTTGTTATCGGAGGATATTTCCTTTGGCCCTATAGTCTTCAAAGGGATCCGAAATATCTGTTCTCAGATTCCACAGAAATAAGGCTAGCAAAGAGATCCACGAAATAAAGATGTAACTCTGTGAGTGAAAGTCACATATCACAGAGCAGTTTCTCAGAAAGCTTCTTTCCAGATTTCATTGGAGGATATTTCCTTTTTCACAACAGCCCTCTATGGGCTTCCAAATATCACTTTGCCAATTCCACAAGAACTGTCTTAGCGAAAGGCTTCTTGAGGGGAAAGCTGTAACTCTGGGAGATGATTTCACAGAACACAAAGAAGTTTCTCAGAGAGCTTCTTTCTCTGTGTTATCGGAGGATATTTCCTTTGGCCCAATAGTGTTCCAAGGGATCCGAAATATCTGTTCTCAGATTCCACAGAAATAAGGCTAGCAAAGAGATCCACGAAAAACAGATGTAACTCTGTGAGTGGAAGTCACATATCACAGAGCAGTTTCTCAGAAAGCTTCTTTCCATATTTCATCGGAGGATATTTCCTTTTTCACCATAGCCCTCTATGGGCTTCCAATTATCACTTTGCCAATTCCACAAGAACTGTCTTAGAGAAAGGCTTCTTGAGGGGAAAGCTGTAACTCTGTGAGATGATTTCACAGAACACAAAGAAGTTTCTCAGAAAGCTTCTTTCTCTTTGTTATCGGAGGATATTTCCTTTGGCCCTATAGTCTTCAAAGGGATCCGAAATATCTGTTCTCAGATTCCACAGAAATAAGGCTAGCAAAGAGATCCACGAAATACAGATGTAACTCTGTGAGTGGAAGTCACATATCCCAGAGCAGTTTCTCAGAAAACTTCTTTCCAGATTTCATTGGAGGATAATTTCTTTTTCACCATAGCCCTCTATGGGCTTCCAAATATCACTTTGCGAATTCCACAAGAACTGTCTTAGCCAAAGGCTTCTTGAGGGGAAAGCTGTAACTCTGTGAGATGATTTCACAGAACACAAAGAAGTTTCTCAGAAAGCTTCTATCTCTTTGTTTTCGGAGGATATTTCCTTTGGCCCTATAGTCTTCAAAGGGATCCGAAATATCTGTTCTCAGATTCCACAGAAATAAGGCTAGCAAAGAGATCCACGAAATACAGATGTAACTCTGTGAGTGGAAGTCACATATCACAGAGCAGTTTCTCAGAAAGCTTCTTTCCAGATTTCATCTGAGGATATTTCCTTTTTCACCATAGCCCTCTATGGGCTTCCAAATATCACTGTGCCAATTCCACAAGAACTGTCTTAGCGAAAGGCTTCTTGAGGGGAAAGCTGTAACTCTATGAGATGATTTCACAGAACACAAAGAAGTTTCTCAGAAAGCTTCTTTCTCTTTGTTATCGGAGGATATTTCCTTTGGCCCTATAGTCTTCAAAGGGATCCGAAATATCTGTTCTCAGATTCCACAGAAATAAGGCTAGCAAAGAGATCCACGAAATAAAGATGTAACTCTGTGAGTGGAAGTCACATATCACAGAGCAGTTTCTCAGAAAGCTTCTTTCCAGATTTCATTGGAGGATATTTCCTTTTTCACAACAGCCCTCTATGGGCTTCCAAATATCACTTTGCCAATTCCACAAGAACTGTCTTAGCGAAAGGCTTCTTGAGGGGAAAGCTGTAACTCTGGGAGATGATTTCACAGAACACAAAGAAGTTTCTCAGAGAGCTTCTTTCTCTGTGTTATCGGAGGATATTTCCTTTGGCCCAATAGTGTTCCAAGGGATCCGAAATATCTGTTCTCAGATTCCACAGAAATAAGGCTAGCAAAGAGATCCATGAAAAACAGATGTAACTATGTGAGTGGAAGTCACATATCACAGAGCAGTTTCTCAGAAAGCTTCTTTCCAGATTTCATTGAAGGATATTTCCTTTTTCACAATAGCCCTCTATGGGCTTCCAAATATCACTTTGCCAATTCCACAAGAACTGTCTTAGCGAAAGGGTTCTTGAGTGGGAAGCTGTAACTCTGTGAGATGATTTCACAGAACACAAAGAAGTTTCTCAGAAAGCTTCTTTCTCTTTGTTATCGGAGGATATTTCCTTTGGCCCTATAGTCTTCAAAGGGATCCGAAATATCTGTTCTCAGATTCCACAGAAATAAGGCTAGCAAAGAGATCCACGAAATACAGATGTAACTCTGTGAGTGGAAGTCACATATCACAGAGCAGTTTCTCAGAAAGCTTCTTTCCAGATTTCATCTGAGGATATTTCCTTTTTCACCATAGCCCTCTATGGGCTTCCAAATATCACTTTGCCAATACCACAAGAACTGTCTTAGCGAAAGGCTTCTTGAGGGGAAAGCTGTAACTCTGTGAGATGATTTCACAGAACACAAAGAAGTTTCTCAGAAAGCTTCTTTTTCTTTGTTATCGTAGGATATTTCCTTTGGCCCTATAGTCTTCCAAGGGATCCGAAATATCTGTTCTCAGATTCCACAGAAATAAGGCTAGCAAAGAGATCCACGAAATACAGATGTAACTCTGTGAGTGGAAGTCACATATCACAGAGCAGTTTCTCAGAAAGCTTCCTTGCAGATTTCATCTGAGGATATTTCCTTTTTCACGATAGCCCTCTATGGGCTTCCAAATATCACTTTGCCAATTCCACAAGAACTGTGTTAGCGAAAGGTTTCTTGAGGGAAAAGCTGTAACTCTGTGAGATGATTTCACAGAACACAAAGAAGTTTCTCAGAAAGCTTCTTTCTCTTTGTTATGGGAGGATATTTCCTTTGGCCCTATAGTCTTCAAAGGGATCCGTAATATCTGTTCTCAGATTCCACAGAAATAAGGCTAGCAAAGAGATCCACGAAATACAGATGTAACGCTGTGAGTGGAAGTCACATATCCCAGAGCAGTTTCTCAGAAAGCTTCTTTGCAGATTGCATTGGAGGATATTTTCTTTTTCACCATAGCCCTCTATGGGCTTCTAAATATCACTTTGCCAATTCCACAAGAACTGTCTTAGCCAAAGGCTTCTCGAAGGGAAAGCTGTAACTCTGTGAGATGATTTCAGAGAACACAAAGAAGTTTCTCAGAAAACTTCTTTCTCATTGTTTTCGGAGGATATTTCCTTTGTCCCTATAGTCTTCAAAGGGATCCGAAATATCTGTTCTCAGATTCCACAGAAATAAGGCTAGCAAGGAGATCCACGAAATACAGATGTAACTCTGTGAGTGGAAGTCACATATCACTGAGCAGTTTCTCAGAAAGCTTCTTTCCAGATTTCATCTGAGGATATTTCCTTTTTCACCATAGCCCTCTATGGGCTTCCAAATATCACTTTGCAAATACCACAAGAACTGTCTTAGCGAAAGGCTTCTTGAGGGGAAAGCTGTAACTCTGTGAGATGATTTCACAGAACACAAAGAAGTTTCTCAGAAAGCTTCTTTCTCTTTGTTATCGGAGGATATTTCCTTTGGCCCTATAGTCTTCAAAGGGATCCGAAATATCTGTTCTCAGATTCCACAGAAATAAGGCTAACAAAGAGATCCAGGAAATACAGATGGAACTCTGTGAGTGGAAGTCACATATCACAGAGCAGTTTCTCAGAAAGCTTCTTTCCAGATTTCATCGGAGGATATTTCCTTTTTCACCATAGCCCTCTATGGGCTTCCTAATACACTTTGCCAATCCCACAAGAACTGTCTTAGCGAAAGGCTTCTTGAGGGGAAAGCTGTAACTCTGTGAGATGATTTCACAGAACACAAAGAAGTTTCTCTGAAAGCTTCTTTCTCTTTGTTATCGGAGTATATTTCCTTTGGCCCTATAGTCGTCAAAGGGATCCGAAATATCTGTTCTCAAATTCCACAGAAATAAGGCTAGCAAAGAGATCCACGAAATACAGATGTAACTCTGTGAGTGGAAGTCACATATCACAGAGCAGTTTCTCAGAAAGCTTTTCTCCAGATTTCATTGGAGGATATTTCCTTTTTCACCATAGCCCTCTAAGGGCTTCCAAATATCACTTTGCCAATTCCACAAGAACTCTCTTAACGGAAGGCTTCTTGAGGGGAAAGCTGTAATTCTGTGAGATGATTTCACAGAACACAAAGAAGTTTCTCAGAACGCTTCTTTCTCTTTGTTATGGGAGGATATTTCCTTTGGCCCTATAGTCTTCAAAAGGATTCTAAATATCTGCTCTCAGATTAGACAGAAATAAGGCTATCAAAGAGATCCACGAAATACAGATGTAACTCTGTGAGTGGATGTCACATATTACAGAGCAGTTTCTCAGAAAGCTTCTTTCCAGATTGCATTGGAGGATATTTTCTTTTTCACCATAGCACTCTATGGGCTTCCAAATATCACTTTGCCAATTCCACAAGAACTGTCTTAGCCAAAGGCTTCTCGAAGGGAAAGCTGTAACTCTGTGAGATGATTTCACAGAACACAAAGAAGTTTCTCAGAAAACTTCTTTCTCATTGTTTTCGGAGGATATTTCCTTTGTCCCTATAGTCTTCAAAGGGATCCGAAATATCTGTTCTCAGATTCCACAGAAATAAGGCTAGCAAAGAGATCCACGAAATACAGATGTAACTCTGTGAGTGGAAGTCACATATCACAGAGCAGTTTCTCAGAAAGCTTCTTTCCAGATTTCATCTGAGGATATTTCCTTTTTCACCATAGCCCTCTATGGGCTTCCAAATATCACTTTGCAAATACCACAAGAACTGTCTTAGCGAAAGGCTTCTTGAGGGGAAAGCTGTAACTCTGTGAGATGATTTCACAGAACACAAAGAAGTTTCTCAGAAAGCTTCTTTCTCTTTGTTATCGGAGGATATTTCCTTTGGCCCTATAGTCGTCAAAGGGATCCGAAATATCTGTTCTCAAATTCCACAGAAATAAGGCTAGCAAAGAGATCCACGAAATACAGATGTAACTCTGTGAGTGGAAGTCACATATCACAGAGCAGTTTCTCAGAAAGCTTTTCTCCAGATTTCATTGGAGGATATTTCCTTTTTCACCATAGCCCTCTAAGGGCTTCCAAATATCACTTTGCCAATTCCACAAGAACTCTCTTAACGGAAGGCTTCTTGAGGGGAAAGCTGTAATTCTGTGAGATGATTTCACAGAACACAAAGAAGTTTCTCAGAACGCTTCTTTCTCTTTGTTATGGGAGGATATTTCCTTTGGCCCTATAGTCTTCAAAAGGATTCTAAATATCTGCTCTCAGATTAGACAGAAATAAGGCTAGCAAAGAGATCCACGAAATACAGATGTAACTCTGTGAGTGGATGTCACATATTACAGAGCAGTTTCTCAGAAATCTTCTTTCCAGATTTCATCGGAGGATATTTCCTTTTTCTCCATAGCCCTCTATGGGCTTCCAAATATCACTTTGCCAATTCCCCAAGAACTGTCTTAGCGAAAGGCTTCTTGAGGGGAAAGCTGTAACTCTGTGAGATGATTTCACAGAACACAAAGAAGTTTTTCAGAAAGCTTCCTTCTCTTTTTTATCGGAGGATATTTCCTTTGGCCCTATAGTCTTCAAAGGGATCCGAAATATCTGTTCTCAGATTCCACAGAAATAAGGCTAGCAAAGAGATCCACGAAATACAGATGTAACTCTGTGAGTGGAAGTCACATATCACAGAGCAGTTTCTCAGAAAGCTTCTTTCCAGATTTCATCTGAGGATATTTCCTTTTTCACCATAGCCCTCTATGGGCTTCCAATTATCACTTTGCCAATTCCACAAGAACTGTCTTAGAGAAAGGCTTCTTGAGGGGAAAGCTGTAACTCTGTGAGATGATTTCACAGAACACAAAGAAGTTTCTCAGAAAGCTTCTTTCTCTTTGTTATCGGAGGATATTTCCTTTGGCCCTATAGTCTTCAAAGGGATCCGAAATATCTGTTCTCAGATTCCACAGAAATAAGGCTAGCAAAGAGATCCACGAAATACAGATGTAACTCTGTGAGTGGAAGTCACATATCCCAGAGCAGTTTCTCAGAAAACTTCTTTCCAGATTTCATTGGAGGATAATTTCTTTTTCACCATAGCCCTCTATGGGCTTCCAAATATCACTTTGCGAATTCCACAAGAACTGTCTTAGCCAAAGGCTTCTTGAGGGGAAAGCTGTAACTCTGTGAGATGATTTCACAGAACACAAAGAAGTTTCTCAGAAAGCTTCTTTCTCTTTGTTTTCGGAGGATATTTCCTTTGGCCCTATAGTCTTCAAAGGGATCCGAAATATCTGTTCTCAGATTCCACAGAAATAAGGCTAGCAAAGAGATCCACGAAATAAAGATGTAACTCTGTGAGTGGAAGTCACATATCACAGAGCAGTTTCTCAGAAAGCTTCTTTCCAGATTTCATTGGAGGATATTTCCTTTTTCACAACAGCCCTCTATGGGCTTCCAAATATCACTTTGCCAATTCCACAAGAACTGTCTTAGCGAAAGGCTTCTTGAGGGGAAAGCTGTAACTCTGGGAGATGATTTCACAGAACACAAAGAAGTTTCTCAGAGAGCTTCTTTCTCTGTGTTATCGGAGGATATTTCCTTTGGCCCAATAGTGTTCCAAGGGATCCGAAATATCTGTTCTCAGATTCCACAGAAATAAGGCTAGCAAAGAGATCCACGAAAAACAGATGTAACTCTGTGAGTGGAAGTCACATATCACAGAGCAGTTTCTCAGAAAGCTTCTTTCCATATTTCATCGGAGGATATTTCCTTTTTCACCATAGCCCTCTATGGGCTTCCAATTATCACTTTGCCAATTCCACAAGAACTGTCTTAGAGAAAGGCTTCTTGAGGGGAAAGCTGTAACTCTGTGAGATGATTTCACAGAACACAAAGAAGTTTCTCAGAAAGCTTCTTTCTCTTTGTTATCGGAGGATATTTCCTTTGGCCCTATAGTCTTCAAAGGGATCCGAAATATCTGTTCTCAGATTCCACAGAAATAAGGCTAGCAAAGAGATCCACGAAATACAGATGTAACTCTGTGAGTGGAAGTCACATATCCCAGAGCAGTTTCTCAGAAAACTTCTTTCCAGATTTCATTGGAGGATAATTTCTTTTTCACCATAGCCCTCTATGGGCTTCCAAATATCACTTTGCGAATTCCACAAGAACTGTCTTAGCCAAAGGCTTCTTGAGGGGAAAGCTGTAACTCTGTGAGATGATTTCACAGAACACAAAGAAGTTTCTCAGAAAGCTTCTATCTCTTTGTTTTCGGAGGATATTTCCTTTGGCCCTATAGTCTTCAAAGGGATCCGAAATATCTGTTCTCAGATTCCACAGAAATAAGGCTAGCAAAGAGATCCACGAAATACAGATGTAACTCTGTGAGTGGAAGTCACATATCACAGAGCAGTTTCTCAGAAAGCTTCTTTCCAGATATCATCTGAGGATATTTCCTTTTTCACCATAGCCCTCTATGGGCTTCCAAATATCACTGTGCCAATTCCACAAGAACTGTCTTAGCGAAAGGCTTCTTGAGGGGAAAGCTGTAACTCTATGAGATGATTTCACAGAACACAAAGAAGTTTCTCAGAAAGCTTCTTTCTCTTTGTTATCGGAGGATATTTCCTTTGGCCCTATAGTCTTCAAAGGGATCCGAAATATCTGTTCTCAGATTCCACAGAAATAAGGCTAGCAAAGAGATCCACGAAATAAAGATGTAACTCTGTGAGTGGAAGTCACATATCACAGAGCAGTTTCTCAGAAAGCTTCTTTCCAGATTTCATTGGAGGATATTTCCTTTTTCACAACAGCCCTCTATGGGCTTCCAAATATCACTTTGCCAATTCCACAAGAACTGTGTTAGCGAAAGGCTTCTTGAGGGGAAAGCTGTAACTCTGGGTGATGATTTCACAGAACACAAAGAAGTTTCTCAGAGAGCTTCTTTCTCTGTGTTATCGGAGGATATTTCCTTTGGCCCAATAGTGTTCCAAGGGATCCGAAATATCTGTTCTCAGATTCCACAGAAATAAGGCTAGCAAAGAGATCCACGAAAAACAGATGTAACTATGTGAGTGGAAGTCACATATCACAGAGCAGTTTCTCAGAAAGCTTCTTTCCAGATTTCATTGAAGGATATTTCCTTTTTCACAATAGCCCTCTATGGGCTTCCAAATATCACTTTGCCAATTCCACAAGAACTGTCTTAGCGAAAGGGTTCTTGAGTGGGAAGCTGTAACTCTGTGAGATGATTTCACAGAACACAAAGAAGTTTCTCAGAAAGCTTCTTTCTCTTTGTTATCGGAGGATATTTCCTTTGGCCCTATAGTCTTCAAAGGGATCCGAAATATCTGTTCTCAGATTCCACAGAAATAAGGCTAGCAAAGAGATCCACGAAATACAGATGTAACTCTGTGAGTGGAAGTCACATATCACAGAGCAGTTTCTCAGAAAGCTTCTTTCCAGATTTCATCGGAGGATATTTGCTTTTTCACCATAGCCCTCTATGGGCTTCCAAATATCACTTTGCCAATACCACAAGAACTGTCTTAGCGAAAGGCTTCTTGAGGGGAAAGCTGTAACTCTGTGAGATGATTTCACAGAACACAAAGAAGTTTCTCAGAAAGCTTATTTTTCTTTGTTATCGTAGGATATTTCCTTTGGCCCTATAGTCTTCCAAGGGATCCGAAATATCTGTTCTCAGATTCCACAGAAATAAGGCTAGCAAAGAGATCCACGAAATACAGATGTAACTCTGTGAGTGGAAGTCACATATCACAGAGCAGTTTCTCAGAAAGCTTCTTTGCAGATTTCATCTGAGGATATTTCCTTTTTCACGATAGCCCTCTATGGGCTTCCAAATATCACTTTGCCAATTCCACAAGAACTGTGTTAGCGAAAGGTTTCTTGAGGGAAAAGCTGTAACTCTGTGAGATGATTTCACAGAACACAAAGAAGTTTCTCAGAAAGCTTCTTTCTCTTTGTTATGGGAGGATATTTCCTTTGGCCCTATAGTCTTCAAAGGGATCCGTAATATCTGTTCTCAGATTCCACAGAAATAAGGCTAGCAAAGAGATCCACGAAATACAGATGTAACGCTGTGAGTGGAAGTCACATATCCCAGAGCAGTTTCTCAGAAAGCTTCTTTGCAGATTGCATTGGAGGATATTTTCTTTTTCACCATAGCCCTCTATGGGCTTCCAAATATCACTTTGCCAATTCCACAAGAACTGTCTTAGCCAAAGGCTTCTCGAAGGGAAAGCTGTAACTCTGTGAGATGATTTCACAGAACACAAAGAAGTTTCTCAGAAAACTTCTTTCTCATTGTTTTCGGAGGATATTTCCTTTGTCCCTATAGTCTTCAAAGGGATCCGAAATATCTGTTCTCAGATTCCACAGAAATAAGGCTAGCAAAGAGATCCACGAAATACAGATGTAACTCTGTGAGTGGAAGTCACATATCACAGAGCAGTTTCTCAGAAAGCTTCTTTCCAGATTTCATCTGAGGATATTTCCTTTTTCACCATAGCCCTCTATGGGCTTCCAAATATCACTTTGCAAATACCACAAAAACTGTCTTAGCGAAAGGCTTCTTGAGGGGAAAGCTGTAACTCTGTGAGATGATTTCACAGAACACAAAGAAGTTTCTCAGAAAGCTTCTTTCTCTTTGTTATCGGAGGATATTTCCTTTGGCCCTATAGTCTTCAAAGGGATCCGAAATATCTGTTCTCAGATTCCACAGAAATAAGGCTAACAAAGAGATCCAGGAAATACAGATGTAACTCTGTGAGTGGAAGTCACATATCACAGAGCAGTTTCTCAGAAAGCTTCTTTCCAGATTTCATCGGAGGATATTTCCTTTTTCACCATAGCCCTCTATGGGCTTCCTAATACACTTTGCCAATCCCACAAGAACTGTCTTAGCGAAAGGCTTCTTGAGGGGAAAGCTGTAACTCTGTGAGATGATTTCACAGAACACAAAGAAGTTTCTCTGAAAGCTTCTTTCTCTTTGTTATCGGAGTATATTTCCTTTGGCCCTATAGTCGTCAAAGGGATCCGAAATATCTGTTCTCAAATTCCACAGAAATAAGGCTAGCAAAGAGATCCACGAAATACAGATGTAACTCTGTGAGTGGAAGTCACATATCACAGAGCAGTTTCTCAGAAAGCTTTTCTCCAGATTTCATTGGAGGATATTTCCTTTTTCACCATAGCCCTCTAAGGGCTTCCAAATATCACTTTGCCAATTCCACAAGAACTCTCTTAACGGAAGGCTTCTTGAGGGGAAAGCTGTAATTCTGTGAGATGATTTCACAGAACACAAAGAAGTTTCTCAGAACGCTTCTTTCTCTTTGTTATGGGAGGATATTTCCTTTGGCCCTATAGTCTTCAAAAGGATTCTAAATATCTGCTCTCAGATTAGACAGAAATAAGGCTAGCAAAGAGATCCACGAAATACAGATGTAACTCTGTGAGTGGATGTCACATATTACAGAGCAGTTTCTCAGAAAGCTTCTTTGCAGATTGCATTGGAGGATATTTTCTTTTTCACCATAGCCCTCTATGGGCTTCCAAATATCACTTTGCCAATTCCACAAGAACTGTCTTAGCCAAAGGCTTCTCGAAGGGAAAGCTGTAACTCTGTGAGATGATTTCACAGAACACAAAGAAGTTTCTCAGAAAACTTCTTTCTCATTGTTTTCGGAGGATATTTCCTTTGTCCCTATAGTCTTCAAAGGGATCCGAAATATCTGTTCTCAGATTCCACAGAAATAAGGCTAGCAAAGAGATCCACGAAATACAGATGTAACTCTGTGAGTGGAAGTCACATATCACAGAGCAGTTTCTCAGAAAGCTTCTTTCCAGATTTCATCTGAGGATATTTCCTTTTTCACCATAGCCCTCTATGGGCTTCCAAATATCACTTTGCAAATACCACAAGAACTGTCTTAGCGAAAGGCTTCTTGAGGGGAAAGCTGTAACTCTGTGAGATGATTTCACAGAACACAAAGAAGTTTCTCAGAAAGCTTCTTTCTCTTTGTTATCGGAGGATATTTCCTTTGGCCCTATAGTCTTCAAAGGGATCCGAAATATCTGTTCTCAGATTCCACAGAAATAAGGCTAACAAAGAGATCCAGGAAATACAGATGTAACTCTGTGAGTGGAAGTCACATATCACAGAGCAGTTTCTCAGAAAGCTTCTTTCCAGATTTCATCGGAGGATATTTCCTTTTTCACCATAGCCCTCTATGGGCTTCCTAATACACTTTGCCAATCCCACAAGAACTGTCTTAGCGAAAGGCTTCTTGAGGGGAAAGCTGTAACTCTGGGAGATGATTTCACAGAACACAAAGAAGTTTCTCAGAGAGCTTCTTTCTCTGTGTTATCGGAGGATATTTCCTTTGGCCCAATAGTGTTCCAAGGGATCCGAAATATCTGTTCTCAGATTCCAAAGAAATAAGGCTAGCAAAGAGATCCACGAAAAACAGATGTAACTCTGTGAGTGGAAGTCACATATCACAGAGCAGTTTCTCAGAAAGCTTCTTTCCATATTTCATCGGAGGATATTTCCTTTTTCAAAATAGCCCTCTATGGGCTTCCAATTATCACTTTGCCAATTCCACAAGAACTGTCTTAGAGAAAGGCTTCTTGAGGGGAAAGCTGTAACTCTGTGAGATGATTTCACAGAACACAAAGAAGTTTCTCAGAAAGCTTCTTTCTCTTTGTTATCGGAGGATATTTCCTTTGGCCCTATAGTCTTCAAAGGGATCCGAAATATCTGTTCTCAGATTCCACAGAAATAAGGCTAGCAAAGAGATCCACGAAATACAGATGTAACTCTGTGAGTGGAAGTCACATATCCCAGAGCAGTTTCTCAGAAAACTTCTTTCCAGATTTCATTGGAGGATAATTTCTTTTTCACCATAGCCCTCTATGGGCTTCCAAATATCACTTTGCGAATTCCACAAGAACTGTCTTAGCCAAAGGCTTCTTGAGGGGAAAGCTGTAACTCTGTGAGATGATTTCACAGAACACAAAGAAGTTTCTCAGAAAGCTTCTTTCTCTTTGTTTTCGGAGGATATTTCCTTTGGCCCTATAGTCTTCAAAGGGATCCGAAATATCTGTTCTCAGATTCCACAGAAATAAGGCTAGCAAAGAGATCCACGAAATACAGATGTAACTCTGTGAGTGGAAGTCACATATCACAGAGCAGTTTCTCAGAAAGCTTCTTTCCAGATTTCATCGGAGGATATTTCCTTTTTCACCATAGCCCTCTATGGGCTTCCAAATATCACTTTTCCAATTCCACAAGAACTGTCTTAGCGAAAGGCTTCTTGAGGGGAAAGCTGTAACTCTGTGAGATGATTTCACAGAACACAAAGAAGTTTCTCAGAAAGCTTCTTTCTCTTTGTTATCGGAGGATATTTCCTTTGGCCCTATAGTCTTCAAAAGGACACGAAATATCTGTTCTCAGATTCCACAGAAATAAGCGTAGCAAAGAGATCCACGAAATACAGATGTAACTCTGTGAGTGGAAGTCACATATCACAGAGCAGTTTCTCAGAAAGCTTCTTTGCAGATTTCATCGGAGGATACATCCTTTTTCACCATAGCCCTCCATGGGCTTCCAAATATCACTTGGCCAATTCCACAAGAGCTGTCTTAGCGAAAGGCTTCTTGAGGGGAAAGCTGTAACTCTGTGAGATGATTTCACAGAACACAAAGAAGTTTTTCAGAAAGCTTCCTTCTCTTTTTTATCGGAGGATATTTCCTTTGGCCCTATAGTCTTCAAAGGGATCCGAAATATCTGTTCTCAGATTCCACAGAAATAAGGCTAGCAAAGAGATCCACGAAATACAGATGTAACTCTGTGAGTGGAAGTCACATATCACAGAGCAGTTTCTCAGAAAGCTTCTTTCCAGATTTCATCTGAGGATATTTCCTTTTTCACCATAGCCCTCTATGGGCTTCCAATTATCACTTTGCCAATTCCACAAGAACTGTCTTAGAGAAAGGCTTCTTGAGGGGAAAGCTGTAACTCTGTGAGATGATTTCACAGAACACAAAGAAGTTTCTCAGAAAGCTTCTTTCTCTTTGTTATCGGAGGATATTTCCTTTGGCCCTATAGTCTTCAAAGGGATCCGAAATATCTGTTCTCAGATTCCACAGAAATAAGGCTAGCAAAGAGATCCACGAAATACAGATGTAACTCTGTGAGTGGAAGTCACATATCCCAGAGCAGTTTCTCAGAAAACTTCTTTCCAGATTTAATTGGAGGATAATTTCTTTTTCACCATAGCCCTCTATGGGCTTCCAAATATCACTTTGCGAATTCCACAAGAACTGTCTTAGCCAAAGGCTTCTTGAGGGGAAAGCTGTAACTCTGTGAGATGATTTCACAGAACACAAAGAAGTTTCTCAGAAAGCTTCTTTCTCTTTGTTTTCGGAGGATATTTCCTTTGGCCCTATAGTCTTCAAAGGGATCCGAAATATCTGTTCTCAGATTCCACAGAAATAAGGCTAGCAAAGAGATCCACGAAATACAGATGTAACTCTGTGAGTGGAAGTCACATATCACAGAGCAGTTTCTCAGAAAGCTTCTTTCCAGATTTCATCTGAGGATATTTCCTTTTTCACCATAGCCCTCTATGGGCTTCCAAATATCACTGTGCCAATTCCACAAGAACTGTCTTAGCGAAAGGCTTCTTGAGGGGAAAGCTGTAACTCTATGAGATGATTTCACAGAACACAAAGAAGTTTCTCAGAAAGCTTCTTTCTCTTTGTTATCGGAGGATATTTCCTTTGGCCCTATAGTCTTCAAAGGGATCCGAAATATCTGTTCTCAGATTCCACAGAAATAAGGCTAGCAAAGAGATCCACGAAATAAAGATGTAACTCTGTGAGTGGAAGTCACATATCACAGAGCAGTTTCTCAGAAAGCTTCTTTCCAGATTTCATTGGAGGATATTTCCTTTTTCACAACAGCCCTCTATGGGCTTCCAAATATCACTTTGCCAATTCCACAAGAACTGTCTTAGCGAAAGGCTTCTTGAGGGGAAAGCTGTAACTCTGGGAGATGATTTCACAGAACACAAAGAAGTTTCTCAGAGAGCTTCTTTCTCTGTGTTATCGGAGGATATTTCCTTTGGCCCAATAGTGTTCCAAGGGATCCGAAATATCTGTTCTCAGATTCCACAGAAATAAGGCTAGCAAAGAGATCCACGAAAAACAGATGTAACTATGTGAGTGGAAGTCACATATCACAGAGCAGTTTCTCAGAAAGCTTCTTTCCAGATTTCATTGAAGGATATTTCCTTTTTCACAATAGCCCTCTATGGGCTTCCAAATATCACTTTGCCAATTCCACAAGAACTGTCTTAGCGAAAGGGTTCTTGAGTGGGAAGCTGTAACTCTGTGAGATGATTTCACAGAACACAAAGAAGTTTCTCAGAAAGCTTCTTTCTCTTTGTTATCGGAGGATATTTCCTTTGGCCCTATAGTCTTCAAAGGGATCCGAAATATCTGTTCTCAGATTCCACAGAAATAAGGCTAGCAAAGAGATCCACGAAATACAGATGTAACTCTGTGAGTGGAAGTCACATATCACAGAGCAGTTTCTCAGAAAGCTTCTTTCCAGATTTCATCTGAGGATATTTCCTTTTTCACCATAGCCCTCTATGGGCTTCCAAATATCACTTTGCCAATACCACAAGAACTGTCTTAGCGAAAGGCTTCTTGAGGGGAAAGCTGTAACTCTGTGAGATGATTTCACAGAACACAAAGAAGTTTCTCAGAAAGCTTCTTTCTCTTTGTTATCGTAGGATATTTCCTTTGGCCCTATAGTCTTCCAAGGGATCCGAAATATCTGTTCTCATATTCCACAGAAATAAGGCTAGCAAAGAGATCCACGAAATACAGATGTAACTCTGTGAGTGGAAGTCACATATCACAGAGCAGTTTCTCAGAAAGCTTCTTTGCAGATTTCATCTGAGGATATTTCCTTTTTCACGATAGCCCTCTATGGGCTTCCAAATATCACTTTGCCAATTCCACAAGAACTGTGTTAGCGAAAGGTTTCTTGAGGGAAAAGCTGTAACTCTGTGAGATGATTTCACAGAACACAAAGAAGTTTCTCAGAAAGCTTCTTTCTCTTTGTTATCGGAGGATATTTCCTTTGGCCCTATAGTCTTCAAAGGGATCCGTAATATCTGTTCTCAGATTCCACAGAAATAAGGCTAGCAAAGAGATCCACGAAATACAGATGTAACGCTGTGAGTGGAAGTCACATATCCCAGAGCAGTTTCTCAGAAAGCTTCTTTGCAGATTGCATTGGAGGATATTTTCTTTTTCACCATAGCCCTCTATGGGCTTCCAAATATCACTTTGCCAATTCCACAAGAACTGTCTTAGCCAAAGGCTTCTCGAAGGGAAAGCTGTAACTCTGTGAGATGATTTCACAGAACACAAAGAAGTTTCTCAGAAAACTTCTTTCTCATTGTTTTCGGAGGATATTTCCTTTGGCCCTATAGTCTTCAAAGGGATCCGAAATATCTGTTCTCAGATTCCACAGAAATAAGGCTAGCAAAGAGATCCACGAAATACAGATGTAACTCTGTGAGTGGAAGTCACATATCACAGAGCAGTTTCTCAGAAAGCTTCTTTCCAGATTTCATCGGAGGATATTTCCTTTTTCACCATAGCCCTCTATGGGCTTCCAAATATCACTTTGCAAATACCACAAGAACTGTCTTAGCGAAAGGCTTCTTGAGGGGAAAGCTGTAACTCTGTGAGATGATTTCACAGAACACAAAGAAGTTTCAAAGAAAGCTTCTTTCTCTTTGTTATCGGAGGATATTTCCTTTGGCCCTATAGTCTTCAAAGGGATCCGAAATATCTGTTCTCAAATTCCACAGAAATAAGGCTAGCAAAGAGATCCACGAAATACAGATGTAACTCTGTGAGTGGAAGTCACATATCACAGAGCAGTTTCTCAGAAAGCTTTTCTCCAGATTTCATTGGAGGATATTTCCTTTTTCACCATAGCCCTCTAAGGGCTTCCAAATATCACTTTGCCAATTCCACAAGAACTCTCTTAACGGAAGGCTTCTTGAGGGGAAAGCTGTAATTCTGTGAGATGATTTCACAGAACACAAAGAAGTTTCTCAGAACGCTTCTTTCTCTTTGTTATGGGAGGATATTTCCTTTGGCCCTATAGTCTTCAAAAGGATTCTAAATATCTGCTCTCAGATTAGACAGAAATAAGGCTAGCAAAGAGATCCACGAAATACAGATGTAACTCTGTGAGTGGATGTCACATATTACAGAGCAGTTTCTCAGAAAGCTTCTTTCCAGATTTCATCGGAGGATATTTCCTTTTTCTCCATAGCCCTCTATGGGCTTCCAAATATCACTTTGCCAATTCCCCAAGAACTGTCTTAGCGAAAGGCTTCTTGAGGGGAAAGCTGTAACTCTGTGAGATGATTTCCCAGAACACAAAGAAGTTTTTCAGAAAGCTTCCTTCTCTTTTTTATCGGAGGATATTTCCTTTGGCCCTATAGTCTTCAAAGGGATCCGAAATATCTGTTCTCAGATTCCACAGAAATAAGGCTAGCAAAGAGATCCACGAAATACAGATGTAACTCTGTGAGTGGAAGTCACATATCACAGAGCAGTTTCAAAGAAAGCTTCTTTCCAGATTTCATCTGAGGATATTTCCTTTTTCACCATAGCCCTCTATGGGCTTCCAATTATCACTTTGCCAATTCCACAAGAACTGTCTTAGAGAAAGGCTTCTTGAGGGGAAAGCTGTAACTCTGTGAGATGATTTCACAGAACACAAAGAAGTTTCTCAGAAAGCTTCTTTCTCTTTGTTATCGGAGGATATTTCCTTTGGCCCTATAGTCTTCAAAGGGATCCGAAATATCTGTTCTCAGATTCCACAGAAATAAGGCTAGCAAAGAGATCCACGAAATACAGATGTAACTCTGTGAGTGGAAGTCACATATCCCAGAGCAGTTTCTCAGAAAACTTCTTTCCAGATTTCATTGGAGGATAATTTCTTTTTCACCATAGCCCTCTATGGGCTTCCAAATATCACTTTGCGAATTCCACAAGAACTGTCTTAGCCAAAGGCTTCTTGAGGGGAAAGCTGTAACTCTGTGAGATGATTTCACAGAACACAAAGAAGTTTCTCAGAAAGCTTCTTTCTCTTTGTTTTCGGAGGATATTTCCTTTGGCCCTATAGTCTTCAAAGGGATCCGAAATATCTGTTCTCAGATTCCACAGAAATAAGGCTAGCAAAGAGATCCACGAAATACCGATGTAATTCTGTGAGTGGAAGTCACATATCACAGAGCAGTTTCTCAGAAAGCTTCTTTCCAGATTTCATCTGAGGATATTTCCTTTTTCACCATAGCCCTCTATGGGCTTCCAAATATCACTGTGCCAATTCCACAAGAACTGTCTTAGCGAAAGGCTTCTTGAGGGGAAAGCTGTAACTCTATGAGATGATTTCACAGAACACAAAGAAGTTTCTCAGAAAGCTTCTTTCTCTTTGTTATCGGAGTATATTTCCTTTGGCCCTATAGTCTTCAAAGGGATCCGAAATATCTGTTCTCAGATTCCACAGAAATAAGGCTAGCAAAGAGATCCACGAAATAAAGATGTAACTCTGTGAGTGGAAGTCACATATCACAGAGCAGTTTCTCAGAAAGCTTCTTTCCAGATTTCATTGGAGGATATTTCCTTTTTCACAACAGCCCTCTATGGGCTTCCAAATATCACTTTGCCAATTCCACAAGAACTGTCTTAGCGAAAGGCTTCTTGAGGGGAAAGCTGTAACTCTGGGAGATGATTTCACAGAACACAAAGAAGTTTCTCAAAGAGCTTCTTTCTCTGTGTTATCGGAGGATATTTCCTTTGGCCCAATAGTGTTCCAAGGGATCCGAAATATCTGTTCTCAGATTCCACAGAAATAAGGCTAGCAAAGAGATCCACGAAAAACAGATGTATCTCTGTGAGTGGAAGTCACATATCACAGAGCAGTTTCTCAGAAAGCTTCTTTCCAGATTTCATTGGAGGATATTTCCTTTTTCACAATAGCCCTCTATGGGCTTCCAAATATCACTTTGCAAATACCACAAGAACTGTCTTAGCGAAAGGCTTCTTGAGGGGAAAGCTGTAACTCTGTGAGATGATTTCACAGAACACAAAGAAGTTTCTCAGAAAGCTTCTTTCTCTTTGTTATCGGAGGATATTTCCTTTGGCCCTATAGTCTTCAAAGGGATCCGAAATATCTGTTCTCAAATTCCACAGAAATAAGGCTAGCAAAGAGATCCACGAAATACAGATGTAACTCTGTGAGTGGAAGTCACATATCACAGAGCAGTTTCTCAGAAAGCTTTTCTCCAGATTTCATTGGAGGATATTTCCTTTTTCACCATAGCCCTCTAAGGGCTTCCAAATATCACTTTGCCAATTCCACAAGAACTCTCTTAACGGAAGGCTTCTTGAGGGGAAAGCTGTAATTCTGTGAGATGATTTCACAGAACACAAAGAAGTTTCTCAGAACGCTTCTTTCTCTTTGTTATGGGAGGATATTTCCTTTGGCCCTATAGTCTTCAAAAGGATTCTAAATATCTGCTCTCAGATTAGACAGAAATAAGGCTAGCAAAGAGATCCACGAAATACAGATGTAACTCTGTGAGTGGATGTCACATATTACAGAGCAGTTTCTCAGAAAGCTTCTTTCCAGATTTCATCGGAGGATATTTCCTTTTTCTCCATAGCCCTCTATGGGCTTCCAAATATCACTTTGCCAATTCCCCAAGAACTGTCTTAGCGAAAGGCTTCTTGAGGGGAAAGCTGTAACTCTGTGAGATGATTTCACAGAACACAAAGAAGTTTTTCAGAAAGCTTCCTTCTCTTTTTTATCGGAGGATATTTCCTTTGGCCCTATAGTCTTCAAAGGGATCCGAAATATCTGTTCTCAGATTCCACAGAAATAAGGCTAGCAAAGAGATCCACGAAATACAGATGTAACTCTGTGAGTGGAAGTCACATATCACAGAGCAGTTTCTCAGAAAGCTTCTTTCCAGATTTCATCTGAGGATATTTCCTTTTTCACCATAGCCCTCTACGGGCTTCCAATTATCACTTTGCCAATTCCACAAGAACTGTCTTAGAGAAAGGCTTCTTGAGGGGAAAGCTGTAACTCTGTGAGATGATTTCACAGAACACAAAGAAGTTTCTCAGAAAGCTTCTTTCTCTTTGTTATCGGAGGATATTTCCTTTGGCCCTATAGTCTTCAAAGGGATCCGAAATATCTGTTCTCAGATTCCACAGAAATAAGGCTAGCAAAGAGATCCACGAAATACAGATGTAACTCTGTGAGTGGAAGTCACATATCCCAGAGCAGTTTCTCAGAAAACTTCTTTCCAGATTTCATTGGAGGATAATTTCTTTTTCACCATAGCCCTCTATGGGCTTCCAAATATCACTTTGCGAATTCCACAAGAACTGTCTTAGCCAAAGGCTTCTTGAGGGGAAAGCTGTAACTCTGTGAGATGATTTCACAGAACACAAAGAAGTTTCTCAGAAAGCTTCTTTCTCTTTGTTTTCGGAGGATATTTCCTTTGGCCCTATATTCTTCAAAGGGATCCGAAATATCTGTTCTCAGATTCCACAGAAATAAGGCTAGCAAAGAGATCCACGAAATACAGATGTAATTCTGTGAGTGGAAGTCACATATCACAGAGCAGTTTCTCAGAAAGCTTCTTTCCAGATTTCATCTGAGGATATTTCCTTTTTCACCATAGCCTTCTATGGGCTTCCAAATATCACTGTGCCAATTCCACAAGAACTGTCTTAGCGAAAGGCTTCTTGAGGGGAAAGCTGTAACTCTATGAGATGATTTCACAGAACACAAAGAAGTTTCTCAGAAAGCTTCTTTCTCTTTGTTATCGGAGGATATTTCCTTTGGCCCTATAGTCTTCAAAGGGATCCGAAATATCTGTTCTCAGATTCCACAGAAATAAGGCTAGCAAAGAGATCCACGAAATAAAGATGTAACTCTGTGAGTGGAAGTCACATATCACAGAGCAGTTTCTCAGAAAGCTTCTTTCCAGATTTCATTGGAGGATATTTCCTTTTTCACAACAGCCCTCTATGGGCTTCCAAATATCACTTTGCCAATTCCACAAGAACTGTCTTAGCGAAAGGCTTCATGAGGGGAAAGCTGTAACTCTGGGAGATGATTTCACAGAACACAAAGAAGTTTCTCAGAGAGCTTCTTTCTCTGTGTTATCGGAGGATATTTCCTTTGGCCCAATAGTGTTCCAAGGGATCCGAAATATCTGTTCTCAGATTCCACAGAAATAAGGCTAGCAAAGAGATCCACGAAAAACAGATGTATCTCTGTGAGTGGAAGTCACATATCACAGAGCAGTTTCTCAGAAAGCTTCTTTCCAGATTTCATTGGAGGATATTTCCATTTTCACAATAGCCCTCTATGGGCTTCCAAATATCACTTTGCCAATTCCACAAGAACTGTCTTAGCGAAAGGGTTCTTGAGTGGGAAGCTGTAACTCTGTGAGATGATTTCACAGAACACAAAGAAGTTTCTCAGAAAGCTTCTTTCTCTTTGTTATCGGAGGATATTTCCTTTGGCCCTATAGTCTTCAAAGGGATCCGAAATATCTGTTCTCAGATTCCACAGAAATAAGGCGAGCAAAGAGATCCACGAAATACAGATGTAACTCTGTGAGTCGAAGTCACATATCACAGAGCAGTTTCTCAGAAAGCTTCTTTCCAGATTTCATCTGAGGATATTTCCTTTTTCACCATAGCCCTCTATGGGCTTCCAAATATCACTTTGCCAATACCACAAGAACTGTCTTAGCGAAAGGCTTCTTGAGGGGAAAGCTGTAACTCTGTGAGATGATTTCACAGAACACAAAGAAGTTTCTCAGAAAGCTTCTTTCTCTTTGTTATCGTAGGATATTTCCTTTGGCCCTATAGTCTTCCAAGGGATCCGAAATATCTGTTCTCAGATTCCACAGAAATAAGGCTAGCAAAGAGATCCACGAAATAAAGATGTAACTCTGTGAGTGGAAGTCACATATCACAGAGCAGTTTCTCAGAAAGCTTCTTTGCAGATTTCATCTGAGGATATTTCCTTTTTCACGATAGCCCTCTATGGGCTTCCAAATATCACTTTGCCAATTCCACAAGAACTGTGTTAGCGAAAGGTTTCTTGAGGGAAAAGCTGTAACTCTGTGAGATGATTTCACAGAACACAAAGAAGTTTCTCAGAAAGCTTCTTTCTCTTTGTTATGGGAGGATATTTCCTTTGGCCCTATAGTCTTCAAAGGGATCCGTAATATCTGTTCTCAGATTCCACAGAAATAAGGCTAGCAAAGAGATCCACGAAATACAGATGTAACGCTGTGAGTGGAAGTCACATATCCCAGAGCAGTTTCTCAGAAAGCTTCTTTGCAGATTGCATTGGAGGATATTTTCTTTTTCACCATAGCCCTCTATGGGCTTCCAAATATCACTTTGCCAATTCCACAAGAACTGTCTTAGCCAAAGGCTTCTCGAAGGGAAAGTTGTAACTCTGTGAGATGATTTCACAGAACACAAAGAAGTTTCTCAGAAAGCTTCTTTCTCTTTGTTATCGGAGGATATTTCCTTTGTCCCTATAGTCTTCAAAGGGATCCGAAATATCTGTTCTCAGATTCCACAGAAATAAGGCTAACAAAGAGATCCACGAAATACAGATGTAACTCTGTGAGTGGAAGTCACATATCACAGAGCAGTTTCTCAGAAAGCTTCTTTCCAGATTTCATTGGAGGATATTTCCTTTTTCACAACAGCCCTCTATGGGCTTCCAAATATCACTTTGCCAATTCCACAAGAACTGTCTTAGCGAAAGGCTTCTTGAGGGGAAAGCTGTAACTCTGGGAGATGATTTCACAGAACACAAAGAAGTTTCTCAGAGAGCTTCTTTCTCTGTGTTATTGGAGGATATTTCTTTTGGCCCAATAGTGTTCCAAGGGATCCGAAATATCTGTTCTCAGATTCCACAGAAATAAGGCTAGCAAAGAGATCCACGAAAAACAGATGTAACTCTGTGAGTGGAAGTCACATATCACAGAGCAGTTTCTCAGAAAGCTTCTTTCCAGATTTCATTGGAGGATATTTCCTTTTTCACAATAGCCCTCTAGGGGCTTCCAAATATCACTTTGCCAATACCACAAGAACTGTCTTAGCGAAATGCTTCTTGAGGGGAAAGCTGTAACTCTGTGAGATGATTTCACAGAACACAAAGAAGTTTCTCAGAAAGCTTCTTTCTCTTTGTTATCGTAGGATATTTCCTTTGGCCCTATAGTCTTCAAAGGGATCCGAAATATCTGTTCTCAGATTCCACAGAAATAAGGCTAGCAAAGAGATCCATGAAATACAGATGTAACTCTGTGAGTGGAAGTCACATATCACAGAGCTGTTTCTCAGAAAGCTTCTTTGCAGATTTCATCTGAGGATATTTCCTTTTTCACGATAGCCCTCTATGGGCTTCCAAATATCACTTTGCCAATTCCACAAGAACTGTGTTAGCGAAAGGTTTCTTGAGGGAAAAGCTGTAACTCTGTGAGATGATTTCACAGAACACAAAGAAGTTTCTCAGAAAGCTTCTTTCTCTTTGTTATGGGAGGATATTTCCTTTGGCCCTATAGTCTTCAAAGGGATCCGAAATATCTGTTCTCAGATTCCACAGAAATAAGGCTAGCAAAGAGATCCACGAAATACAGATATAACGCTGTGAGTGGAAGTCACATATCCCAGAGCAGTTTCTCAGAAAGCTTCTTTGCAGATTGCATTGGAGGATATTTTCTTTTTCACCATAGCCCTCTATGGGCTTCCAAATATCACTTTGCCAATTCCACAAGAACTGTCTTAGCCAAAGGCTTCTCGAAGGGAAAGCTGTAACTCTGTGAGATGATTTCACAGAACACAAAGAAGTTTCTCAGAAAGCTTCTTTCTCATTGTTTTCGGAGGATATTTCCTTTGGCCCTATAGTCTTCAAAGGGATCCGAAATATCTGTTCTCAGATTCCACAGAAATAAGGCTAGCAAAGAGATCCACGAAATACAGATGTAACTCTGTGAGTGGAAGTCACATATCACAGAGCAGATTCTCAGAAAGCTTCTTTCCAGATTTCATCTGAGGATATTTCCTTTTTCACCATAGCCCTCTATAGGCTTCCAAATATCACTTTGACAATACCACAAGAACTGTCTTAGCGAAAGGCTTCTTGAGGGGAAAGCTGTAACTCTGTGAGATGATTTCACAGAACACAAAGAAGTTTCTCAGAAAGTTTCTTTCTCTTTGTTATCGGAGGATATTTCCTTTGTCCCTATAGTCTTCAAACGGATTCGATATATCTGTTCTCAGATTCCACAGAAATAAGGCTAGCAAAGAGATCCACGAAATACAGATGTAACTCTGTGAGTGGAAGTCACATATCACAGAGCAGTTTCTCAGAAAGCTTCTTTCCAGATTTCATCGGAGGATATTTCCTTTTTCACCATAGCCCTCTATGGGCTTCCAAATATCACTTTGCCAATTCCACAAGAACTGTCTTAGCGAAAGGCTTCTTGAGGGGAAAGCTGTAACTCTGTGAGATGATTTCACAGAACACAAAGAAGTTTCTCAGAAAGCTTCTTTCTCTTTGTTATCGGAGGATATTTCCTTTGGCCCTATAGTCTTCAAAGGGATCCGAAATATCTGTTCTCAGATTCCACAGAAATAAGCGTAGCAAAGAGATCCACGAAATACAGATGTAACTCTGTGAGTGGAAGTCACATATCACAGAGCAGTTTCTCAGAAAGCTTCTTTGCAGATTTCATCGGAGGATACATCCTTTTTCACCATAGCCCTCCATGGGCTTCCAAATATCACTTGGCCAATTCCACAAGAACTGTCTTAGCGAAAGGCTTCTTGAGGGGAAAGCTGTAACTCTGTGAGATGATTTCACAGAACACAAAGAAGTTTTTCAGAAAGCTTCCTTCTCTTTTTTATCGGAGGATATTTCCTTTGGCCCTATAGTCTTCAAAGGGATCCGAAATATCTGTTCTCAGATTCCACAGAAATAAGGCTAGCAAAGAGATCCACGAAATACAGATGTAACTCTGTGAGTGGAAGTCACATATCACAGAGCAGTTTCTCAGAAAGCTTCTTTCCAGATTTCATCTGAGGATATTTCCTTTTTCACCATAGCCCTCTATGGGCTTCCAATTATCACTTTGCCAATTCCACAAGAACTGTCTTAGAGAAAGGCTTCTTGAGGGGAAAGCTGTAACTCTGTGAGATGATTTCACAGAACACAAAGAAGTTTCTCAGAAAGCTTCTTTCTCTTTGTTATCGGAGGATATTTCCTTTGGCCCTATAGTCTTCAAAGGGATCCGAAATATCTGTTCTCAGATTCCACAGAAATAAGGCTAGCAAAGAGATCCACGAAATACAGATGTAACTCTGTGAGTGGAAGTCACATATCCCAGAGCAGTTTCTCAGAAAACTTCTTTCCAGATTTCATTGGAGGATAATTTCTTTTTCACCATAGCCCTCTATGGGCTTCCAAATATCACTTTGCGAATTCCACAAGAACTGTCTTAGCCAAAGGCTTCTTCAAGGGAAAGCTGTAACTCTGTGAGATGATTTCACAGAACACAAAGAAGTTTCTCAGAAAGCTTCTTTCTCTTTGTTTTCGGAGGATATTTCCTTTGGCCCTATAGTCTTCAAAGGGATCCGAAATATCTGTTCTCAGATTCCACAGAAATAAGGCTAGCAAAGAGATCCACGAAATTCAGATGTAACTCTGTGAGTGGAAGTCACATATCACAGAGCAGTTTCTCAGAAAGCTTCTTTGCAGATTTCATCGGAGGATACATCCTTTTTCACCATAGCCCTCCATGGGCTTCCAAATATCACTTGGCCAATTCCACAAGAACTGTCTTAGCGAAAGGCTTCTTGAGGGGAAAGCTGTAACTCTGTGAGATGATTTCACAGAACACAAAGAAGTTTTTCAGAAAGCTTCCTTCTCTTTTTTATCGGAGGATATTTCCTTTGGCCCTATAGTCTTCAAAGGGATCCGAAATATCTGTTCTCAGATTCCACAGAAATAAGGCTAGCAAAGAGATCCACGAAATACAGATGTAACTCTGTGAGTGGAAGTCACATATCACAGAGCAGTTTCTCAGAAAGCTTCTTTCCAGATTTCATCTGAGGATATTTCCTTTTTCACCATAGCCCTCTATGGGCTTCCAATTATCACTTTGCCAATTCCACAAGAACTGTCTTAGAGAAAGGCTTCTTGAGGGGAAAGCTGTAACTCTGTGAGATGATTTCACAGAACACAAAGAAGTTTCTCAGAAAGCTTCTTTCTCTTTGTTATCGGAGGATATTTCCTTTGGCCCTATAGTCTTCAAAGGGATCCGAAATATCTGTTCTCAGATTCCACAGAAATAAGGCTAGCAAAGAGATCCACGAAATACAGATGTAACTCTGTGAGTGGAAGTCACATATCCCAGAGCAGTTTCTCAGAAAACTTCTTTCCAGATTTCATTGGAGGATAATTTCTTTTTCACCATAGCCCTCTATGGGCTTCCAAATATCACTTTGCGAATTCCACAAGAACTGTCTTAGCCAAAGGCTTCTTCAAGGGAAAGCTGTAACTCTGTGAGATGATTTCACAGAACACAAAGAAGTTTCTCAGAAAGCTTCTTTCTCTTTGTTTTCGGAGGATATTTCCTTTGGCCCTATAGTCTTCAAAGGGATCCGAAATATCTGTTCTCAGATTCCACAGAAATAAGGCTAGCAAAGAGATCCACGAAATTCAGATGTAACTCTGTGAGTGGAAGTCACATATCACAGAGCAGTTTCTCAGAAAGCTTCTTTCCAGATTTCATCTGAGGATATTTCCTTTTTCACCATAGCCCTCTATGGGCTTCCAAATATCACTGTGCCAATTCCACAAGAACTGTCTTAGCGAAAGGCTTCTTGAGGAGAAAGCTGTAACTCTATGAGATGATTTCACAGAACACAAAGAAGTTTCTCAGAAAGCTTCTTTCTCTTTGTTATCGGAGGATATTTCCTTTGGCCCTATAGTCTTCAAAGGGATCCGAAATATCTGTTCTCAGATTCCACAGAAATAAGGCTAGCAAAGAGATCCACGAAATAAAGATGTAACTCTGTGAGTGGAAGTCACATATCACAGAGCAGTTTCTCAGAAAGCTTCTTTCCAGATTTCATTGGAGGATATTTCCTTTTTCACAACAGCCCTCTATGGGCTTCCAAATATCACTTTGCCAATTCCACAAGAACTGTCTTAGCGAAAGGCTTCTTGAGGGGAAAGCTGTAACTCTGGGAGATGATTTCACAGAACACAAAGAAGTTTCTCAGAGAGCTTCTTTCTCTGTGTTATCAGAGGATATTTCCTTTGGCCCAATAGTGTTCCAAGGGATCCGAAATATCTGTTCTCAGATTCCACAGAAATAAGGCTAGCAAAGAGATCCACGAAAAACAGATGTAACTCTGTGAGTGGAAGTCACATATCACAGAGCAGTTTCTCAGAAAGCTTCTTTCCAGATTTCATTGGAGGATATTTCCTTTTTCACAATAGCCCTCTATGGGCTTCCAAATATCACTTTGCCAATTCCACAAGAACTGTCTTAGCGAAAGGGTTCTTGAGTGGGAAGCTGTAACTCTGTGAGATGATTTCACAGAACACAAAGAAGTTTCTCAGAAAGCTTCTTTCTCTTTGTTATCGGAGGATATTTCCTTTGGCCCTATAGTCTTCAAAGGGATCCGAAATATCTGTTCTCAGATTCCACAGAAATAAGGCTAGCAAAGAGATCCACGAAATACAGATGTAACTCTGTGAGTGGAAGTCACATATCACAGAGCAGTTTCTCAGAAAGCTTCTTTCCAGATTTCATCTGAGGATATTTCCTTTTTCACCATAGCCCTCTATGGGCTTCCAAATATCACTTTGCCAATACCACAAGAACTGTCTTAGCGAAAGGCTTCTTGAGGGGAAAGCTGTAACTCTGTGAGATGATTTCACAGAACACAAAGAAGTTTCTCAGAAAGCTTCTTTCTCTTTGTTATCGTAGGATATTTCCTTTGGCCCTATAGTCTTCCAAGGGATCCGAAATATCTGTTCTCAGATTCCACAGAAATAAGGCTAGCAAAGAGATCCACGAAATACAGATGTAACTCTGTGAGTGGATGTCACATATTACAGAGCAGTTTCTCAGAAAGCTTCTTTCCAGATTTCATCGGAGGATATTTCCTTTTTCTCCATAGCCCTCTATGGGCTTCCAAATATCACTTTGCCAATTCCCCAAGAACTGTCTTAGCGAAAGGCTTCTTGAGGGGAAAGCTGTAACTCTGTGAGATGATTTCACAGAACACAAAGAAGTTTTTCAGAAAGCTTCCTTCTCTTTTTTATCGGAGGATATTTCCTTTGGCCCTATAGTCTTCAAAGGGATCCGAAATATCTGTTCTCAGATTCCACAGAAATAAGGCTAGCAAAGAGATCCACGAAATACAGATGTAACTCTGTGAGTGGAAGTCACATATCACAGAGCAGTTTCTCAGAAAGCTTCTTTCCAGATTTCATCTGAGGATATTTCCTTTTTCACCATAGCCCTCTATGGGCTTCCAATTATCACTTTGCCAATTCCACAAGAACTGTCTTAGAGAAAGGCTTCTTGAGGGGAAAGCTGTAACTCTGTGAGATGATTTCACAGAACACAAAGAAGTTTCTCAGAAAGCTTCTTTCTCTTTGTTATGGGAGGATATTTCCTTTGGCCCTATAGTCTTCAAAGGGATCCGAAATATCTGTTCTCAGATTCCACAGAAATAAGGCTAGCAAAGAGATCCACGAAATACAGATATAACGCTGTGAGTGGAAGTCACATATCCCAGAGCAGTTTCTCAGAAAGCTTCTTTGCAGATTGCATTGGAGGATATTTTCTTTTTCACCATAGCCCTCTATGGGCTTCCAAATATCACTTTGCCAATTCCACAAGAACTGTCTTAGCCAAAGGCTTCTCGAAGGGAAAGCTGTAACTCTGTGAGATGATTTCACAGAACACAAAGAAGTTTCTCAGAAAGCTTCTTTCTCATTGTTTTCGGAGGATATTTCCTTTGGCCCTATAGTCTTCAAAGGGATCCGAAATATCTGTTCTCAGATTCCACAGAAATAAGGCTAGCAAAGAGATCCACGAAATACAGATGTAACTCTGTGAGTGGAAGTCACATATCACAGAGCAGATTCTCAGAAAGCTTCTTTCCAGATTTCATCTGAGGATATTTCCTTTTTCACCATAGCCCTCTATAGGCTTCCAAATATCACTTTGACAATACCACAAGAACTGTCTTAGCGAAAGGCTTCTTGAGGGGAAAGCTGTAACTCTGTGAGATGATTTCACAGAACACAAAGAAGTTTCTCAGAAAGCTTCTTTCTCTTTGTTATCGGAGGATATTTCCTTTGTCCCTATAGTCTTCAAACGGATTCGATATATCTGTTCTCAGATTCCACAGAAATAAGGCTAGCAAAGAGATCCACGAAATACAGATGTAACTCTGTGAGTGGAAGTCACATATCACAGAGCAGTTTCTCAGAAAGCTTCTTTCCAGATTTCATCGGAGGATATTTCCTTTTTCACCATAGCCCTCTATGGGCTTCCAAATATCACTTTGCCAATTCCACAAGAACTGTCTTAGCGAAAGGCTTCTTGAGGGGAAAGCTGTAACTCTGTGAGATGATTTCACAGAACACAAAGAAGTTTCTCAGAAAGCTTCTTTCTCTTTGTTATCGGAGGATATTTCCTTTGGCCCTATAGTCTTCAAAGGGATCCGAAATATCTGTTCTCAGATTCCACAGAAATAAGCGTAGCAAAGAGATCCACGAAATACAGATGTAACTCTGTGAGTGGAAGTCACATATCACAGAGCAGTTTCTCAGAAAGCTTCTTTGCAGATTTCATCGGAGGATACATCCTTTTTCACCATAGCCCTCCATGGGCTTCCAAATATCACTTGGCCAATTCCACAAGAACTGTCTTAGCGAAAGGCTTCTTGAGGGGAAAGCTGTAACTCTGTGAGATGATTTCACAGAACACAAAGAAGTTTTTCAGAAAGCTTCCTTCTCTTTTTTATCGGAGGATATTTCCTTTGGCCCTATAGTCTTCAAAGGGATCCGAAATATCTGTTCTCAGATTCCACAGAAATAAGGCTAGCAAAGAGATCCACGAAATACAGATGTAACTCTGTGAGTGGAAGTCACATATCACAGAGCAGTTTCTCAGAAAGCTTCTTTCCAGATTTCATCTGAGGATATTTCCTTTTTCACCATAGCCCTCTATGGGCTTCCAATTATCACTTTGCCAATTCCACAAGAACTGTCTTAGAGAAAGGCTTCTTGAGGGGAAAGCTGTAACTCTGTGAGATGATTTCACAGAACACAAAGAAGTTTCTCAGAAAGCTTCTTTCTCTTTGTTATCGGAGGATATTTCCTTTGGCCCTATAGTCTTCAAAGGGATCCGAAATATCTGTTCTCAGATTCCACAGAAATAAGGCTAGCAAAGAGATCCACGAAATACAGATGTAACTCTGTGAGTGGAAGTCACATATCCCAGAGCAGTTTCTCAGAAAACTTCTTTCCAGATTTCATTGGAGGATAATTTCTTTTTCACCATAGCCCTCTATGGGCTTCCAAATATCACTTTGCGAATTCCACAAGAACTGTCTTAGCCAAAGGCTTCTTCAAGGGAAAGCTGTAACTCTGTGAGATGATTTCACAGAACACAAAGAAGTTTCTCAGAAAGCTTCTTTCTCTTTGTTTTCGGAGGATATTTCCTTTGGCCCTATAGTCTTCAAAGGGATCCGAAATATCTGTTCTCAGATTCCACAGAAATAAGGCTAGCAAAGAGATCCACGAAATTCAGATGTAACTCTGTGAGTGGAAGTCACATATCACAGAGCAGTTTCTCAGAAAGCTTCTTTGCAGATTTCATCGGAGGATACATCCTTTTTCACCATAGCCCTCCATGGGCTTCCAAATATCACTTGGCCAATTCCACAAGAACTGTCTTAGCGAAAGGCTTCTTGAGGGGAAAGCTGTAACTCTGTGAGATGATTTCACAGAACACAAAGAAGTTTTTCAGAAAGCTTCCTTCTCTTTTTTATCGGAGGATATTTCCTTTGGCCCTATAGTCTTCAAAGGGATCCGAAATATCTGTTCTCAGATTCCACAGAAATAAGGCTAGCAAAGAGATCCACGAAATACAGATGTAACTCTGTGAGTGGAAGTCACATATCACAGAGCAGTTTCTCAGAAAGCTTCTTTCCAGATTTCATCTGAGGATATTTCCTTTTTCACCATAGCCCTCTATGGGCTTCCAATTATCACTTTGCCAATTCCACAAGAACTGTCTTAGAGAAAGGCTTCTTGAGGGGAAAGCTGTAACTCTGTGAGATGATTTCACAGAACACAAAGAAGTTTCTCAGAAAGCTTCTTTCTCTTTGTTATCGGAGGATATTTCCTTTGGCCCTATAGTCTTCAAAGGGATCCGAAATATCTGTTCTCAGATTCCACAGAAATAAGGCTAGCAAAGAGATCCACGAAATACAGATGTAACTCTGTGAGTGGAAGTCACATATCCCAGAGCAGTTTCTCAGAAAACTTCTTTCCAGATTTCATTGGAGGATAATTTCTTTTTCACCATAGCCCTCTATGGGCTTCCAAATATCACTTTGCGAATTCCACAAGAACTGTCTTAGCCAAAGGCTTCTTCAAGGGAAAGCTGTAACTCTGTGAGATGATTTCACAGAACACAAAGAAGTTTCTCAGAAAGCTTCTTTCTCTTTGTTTTCGGAGGATATTTCCTTTGGCCCTATAGTCTTCAAAGGGATCCGAAATATCTGTTCTCAGATTCCACAGAAATAAGGCTAGCAAAGAGATCCACGAAATTCAGATGTAACTCTGTGAGTGGAAGTCACATATCACAGAGCAGTTTCTCAGAAAGCTTCTTTCCAGATTTCATCTGAGGATATTTCCTTTTTCACCATAGCCCTCTATGGGCTTCCAAATATCACTGTGCCAATTCCACAAGAACTGTCTTAGCGAAAGGCTTCTTGAGGGGAAAGCTGTAACTCTATGAGATGATTTCACAGAACACAAAGAAGTTTCTCAGAAAGCTTCTTTCTCTTTGTTATCGGAGGATATTTCCTTTGGCCCTATAGTCTTCAAAGGGATCCGAAATATCTGTTCTCAGATTCCACAGAAATAAGGCTAGCAAAGAGATCCACGAAATAAAGATGTAACTCTGTGAGTGGAAGTCACATATCACAGAGCAGTTTCTCAGAAAGCTTCTTTCCAGATTTCATTGGAGGATATTTCCTTTTTCACAACAGCCCTCTATGGGCTTCCAAATATCACTTTGCCAATTCCACAAGAACTGTCTTAGCGAAAGGCTTCTTGAGGGGAAAGCTGTAACTCTGGGAGATGATTTCACAGAACACAAAGAAGTTTCTCAGAGAGCTTCTTTCTCTGTGTTATCAGAGGATATTTCCTTTGGCCCAATAGTGTTCCAAGGGATCCGAAATATCTGTTCTCAGATTCCACAGAAATAAGGCTAGCAAAGAGATCCACGAAAAACAGATGTAACTCTGTGAGTGGAAGTCACATATCACAGAGCAGTTTCTCAGAAAGCTTCTTTCCAGATTTCATTGGAGGATATTTCCTTTTTCACAATAGCCCTCTATGGGCTTCCAAATATCACTTTGCCAATTCCACAAGAACTGTCTTAGCGAAAGGGTTCTTGAGTGGGAAGCTGTAACTCTGTGAGATGATTTCACAGAACACAAAGAAGTTTCTCAGAAAGCTTCTTTCTCTTTGTTATCGGAGGATATTTCCTTTGGCCCTATAGTCTTCAAAGGGATCCGAAATATCTGTTCTCAGATTCCACAGAAATAAGGCTAGCAAAGAGATCCACGAAATACAGATGTAACTCTGTGAGTGGAAGTCACATATCACAGAGCAGTTTCTCAGAAAGCTTCTTTCCAGATTTCATCTGAGGATATTTCCTTTTTCACCATAGCCCTCTATGGGCTTCCAAATATCACTTTGCCAATACCACAAGAACTGTCTTAGCGAAAGGCTTCTTGAGGGGAAAGCTGTAACTCTGTGAGATGATTTCACAGAACACAAAGAAGTTTCTCAGAAAGCTTCTTTCTCTTTGTTATCGTAGGATATTTCCTTTGGCCCTATAGTCTTCCAAGGGATCCGAAATATCTGTTCTCAGATTCCACAGAAATAAGGCTAGCAAAGAGATCCACGAAATACAGATGTAACTCTGTGAGTGGATGTCACATATTACAGAGCAGTTTCTCAGAAAGCTTCTTTCCAGATTTCATCGGAGGATATTTCCTTTTTCTCCATAGCCCTCTATGGGCTTCCAAATATCACTTTGCCAATTCCCCAAGAACTGTCTTAGCGAAAGGCTTCTTGAGGGGAAAGCTGTAACTCTGTGAGATGATTTCACAGAACACAAAGAAGTTTTTCAGAAAGCTTCCTTCTCTTTTTTATCGGAGGATATTTCCTTTGGCCCTATAGTCTTCAAAGGGATCCGAAATATCTGTTCTCAGATTCCACAGAAATAAGGCTAGCAAAGAGATCCACGAAATACAGATGTAACTCTGTGAGTGGAAGTCACATATCACAGAGCAGTTTCTCAGAAAGCTTCTTTCCAGATTTCATCTGAGGATATTTCCTTTTTCACCATAGCCCTCTATGGGCTTCCAATTATCACTTTGCCAATTCCACAAGAACTGTCTTAGAGAAAGGCTTCTTGAGGGGAAAGCTGTAACTCTGTGAGATGATTTCACAGAACACAAAGAAGTTTCTCAGAAAGCTTCTTTCTCTTTGTTATCGGAGGATATTTCCTTTGGCCCTATAGTCTTCAAAGGGATCCGAAATATCTGTTCTCAGATTCCACAGAAATAAGGCTAGCAAAGAGATCCACGAAATACAGATGTAACTCTGTGAGTGGAAGTCACATATCCCAGAGCAGTTTCTCAGAAAACTTCTTTCCAGATTTAATTGGAGGATAATTTCTTTTTCACCATAGCCCTCTATGGGCTTCCAAATATCACTTTGCGAATTCCACAAGAACTGTCTTAGCCAAAGGCTTCTTGAGGGGAAAGCTGTAACTCTGTGAGATGATTTCACAGAACACCAAGAAGTTTCTCAGAAAGCTTCTTTCTCTTTGTTTTCGGAGGATATTTCCTTTGGCCCTATAGTCTTCCAAGGGATCCGAAATATCTGTTCTCAGATTCCACAGAAATAAGGCTAGCAAAGAGATCCACGAAATACAGATGTAACTCTGTGAGTGGAAGTCACATATCACAGAGCAGTTTCTCAGAAAGCTTCTTTCCAGATTTCATCTGAGGATATTTCCTTTTTCACCATAGCCCTCTATGGGCTTCCAAATATCACTGTGCCAATTCCACAAGAACTGTCTTAGCGAAAGGCTTCTTGAGGGGAAAGCTGTAACTCTATGAGATGATTTCACAGAACACAAAGAAGTTTCTCAGAAAGCTTCTTTCTCTTTGTTATCGGAGGATATTTCCTTTGGCCCTATAGTCTTCAAAGGGATCCGAAATATCTGTTCTCAGATTCCACAGAAATAAGGCTAGCAAAGAGATCCACGAAATAAAGATGTAACTCTGTGAGTGGAAGTCACATATCACAGAGCAGTTTCTCAGAAAGCTTCTTTCCAGATTTCATTGGAGGATATTTCCTTTTTCAAAACAGCCCTCTATGGGCTTCCAAATATCACTTTGCCAATTCCACAAGAACTGTCTTAGCGAAAGGCTTCTTGAGGGGAAAGCTGTAACTCTGGGAGATGATTTCACAGAACACAAAGAAGTTTCTCAGAAAGCTTCTTTCTCTGTGTTATCGGAGGATATTTCCTTTGGCCCAATAGTCTTCAAAGGGATCCGTAATATCTGTTCTCAGATTCCACAGAAATAAGGCTAGCAAAGAGATCCACGAAATACAGATGTAACGCTGTGAGTGGAAGTCACATATCCCAGAGCAGTTTCTCAGAAAGCTTCTTTGCAGATTGCATTGGAGGATATTTTCTTTTTCACCATAGCCCTCTATGGGCTTCCAAATATCACTTTGCCAATTCCACAAGAACTGTCTTAGCCAAAGGCTTCTCGAAGGGAAAGTTGTAACTCTGTGAGATGATTTCACAGAACACAAAGAAGTTTCTCAGAAAGCTTCTTTCTCTTTGTTATCGGTGGATATTTCCTTTGGCTCTATAGTCTTCAATTGATCCGAAATATCTGTTCTCAGATTCCACAGAAATAAGGCTAACAAAGAGATCCACGAAATACAGATGTAACTCTGTGAGTGGAAGTCACATATCACAGAGCAGTTTCTCAGAAAGCTTCTTTCCAGATTTCATTGGAGGATATTTCCTTTTTCACAACAGCCCTCTATGGGCTTCCAAATATCACTTTGCCAATTCCACAAGAACTGTCTTAGCGAAAGGCTTCTTGAGGGGAAAGCTGTAACTCTGGGAGATGATTTCACAGAACACAAAGAAGTTTCTCAGAGAGCTTCTTTCTCTGTGTTATCGGAGGATATTTCTTTTGGCCCAATAGTGTTCCAAGGGATCCGAAATATCTGTTCTCAGATTCCACAGAAATAAGGCTAGCAAAGAGATCCACGAAAAACAGATGTAACTCTGTGAGTGGAAGTCACATATCACAGAGCAGTTTCTCAGAAAGCTTCTTTCCAGATTTCATTGGAGGATATTTCCTTTTTCACAATAGCCCTCTATGGGCCTCCAAATATCACTTTGCCAATACCACAAGAACTGTCTTAGCGAAATGCTTCTTGAGGGGAAAGCTGTAACTCTGTGAGATGATTTCACAGAACACAAAGAAGTTTCTCAGAAAGCTTCTTTCTCTTTGTTATCGTAGGATATTTCCTTTGGCCCTATAGTCTTCAAAGGGATCCGAAATATCTGTTCTCAGATTCCACAGAAATAAGGCTAGCAAAGAGATCCATGAAATACAGATGTAACTCTGTGAGTGGAAGTCACATATCACAGAGCAGTTTCTCAGAAAGCTTCTTTGCAGATTTCATCGGAGGATATTTTCTTTTTCACCATTGCCCTCTATGGGCTTCCAAATATCACTTTGCCAATTCCACAAGAACTGTCTTAGCGAAAGGCTTCTTGAGGGGAAAGCTGCAACTCTGTGAGATGATTTCACAGAACACAAAGAAGTTTCTCAGAAAGCTTTTTTCTCTTTGTTATCGGAGGATATTTCCTTTGGCCCTATAGTCTTCAAAGGGATCCGAAATATCTGTTCTCAGATTCCACAGAAATAAGGCTAGCAAAGAGATCCACGAAAAACAGATGAAACTCTGTCAGTGGAAGTCACATATCACAGAGCAGTTTCTCAGAAAGCTTCTTTCCAGATTTCATCGGAGGATATTTCCTTTTTCACAATAGCCCTCTAGGGGCTTCCAAATATCACTTTGCCAATTCCACAAGAACTGTCTTAGCGAAAGGCTTCTTGAGGGGAAAGCTGTAACTCTTGGAGATGATTTCGGAGAACACAAAAAAGTTTCTCAGAACGCTTCTTTTTGTTATCGGAGGATATTTCCTTTGGCCCAATAGTCTTCAAAGGGATCCGAAATATCTGTTCTCAGATTCCACAGAAATAAGGCTAGCAAAGAGATCCACGAAATACAGATGTAACTCTGTGAGTGGAAGTCACAGATCACAGAGCAGTATCTCAGAAAGCTGCTTTCCAGATTTCATCGAAGGATATTTCCTTTTTCACCATAGCCCTCTATGGGCTTCCAAATATCACTTTGCCAATTCCACAAGAACTGTCTTAGCGAAAGGCTTCTTGAGGGGAAAGCTGTAACTCTGTGAGATGATTTCACAGAACACAAAGAAGTTTCTCAGAAAGCTTCTTTCTCTTTGTTATCGGAGGATATTTCCTTTGGCCCTATATTCTTCAAAGGGATCCGAAATATCTGTTCTCAGATTCCACAGAAATGAGGCTAGCAAAGAGATCCACGAAATACAGATGTAACTCTGTGAGTGGAAGTCACATATCACAGAGCAGTTTCTCAGAAAGCTTCTTTGCAGATTTCATCGGAGGATATTTCCTTTTTCACCATAGCCCTCTCAGGGCTTCCAAATATCACTTTGCCAATTCCACAAGAACTGTCTTAGCGAAAGGCATCTTGAGGGAAAAGCTCTAACTCTGTGAGATGATTTCACGGAACACAAAGAAGGTTCTCAGAAAGCTTCTTTCTCTTTGTTATGGGAGGATATTTCCTTTGGCCCTATAGTGTTCAAAGGGATCCGAAATATCTTTTCTCAGATTCCACAGAAATAAGGCTAGCAAAGAGATCCACGAAATACAGATGTAACTCTGTGAGTGGAAGTCACATAACCCAGAGCAGTTTCTCAGAAAGCTTCTTTCCAGATTTCATCAGAGAATATTTTCTTTTTCACCGTAGCCCTCTATGGGCTTCCAAATATCACTTTTTCAATTCCCCAAGAACTGTCTTAGCGAAAGGCTTCTTGAGGGGAAAGCTGTAACTCTGTGAGATGATTTCACAGAACCCAAAGAAGTTTCTCAGAAAGCTTCTTTCTCTTTGTTATCGGAGGATATTTCCTTTGGCCCTATAGTCTTCAAAGGGATCCGAAATATCTGTTCTCAGATTCCACAGAAATAAGGCTAGCAAAGAGATCCACGAAATACAGATGTAACTCTGTGAGTGGAAGTCACATATCACAGAGCAGTTTCTCAGAAAGCTTCTTTCCAGATTTCATCGGAGGATATTTCCTTTTTCACCATAGCCCTCTATGGGCTTCCAAATATCACTTTGACAATTCCACAAGAACTGTCTTAGCGAAAGGCTTCTTGAGGGGAAAGCGGTAACTCTATGAGATGATTTCACAGAACACAAAGAAGTTTCTCAGAAAGCTTCTTTCTCTTTGTTATCGGAGGATATTTCCTTTGGCCCTATAGTATTCAAAGGGATCCGAAATATCTGTTCTCAGATTCCACAGAAATAAGGCTAGCAAAGAGATCCACGAAATACAGATGTAACTCTGTGAGTGGAAGTCACAGATCACAGAGCAGTTTCTCAGAAAGCTTCTTTCCAGATTTCATCGGAGGATATTTCCTTTTTCACCATAGCCGTCTATGGGCTTCCAAATATCACTTTGCCAATACCACAAGAACTGTCTTAGCGAAAGGCTTCTCGAGGCGAAAGCTGTAACTCTGTGAGATGATTTCACAGAACACAAAGAAGTTTCTCAGAAAGCTTCTTTCTCTTTGTTATCGGAGGATATTTCCTTTGGCCCTATAGTCTTCAAAGGGATCCGAAATATCTGTTCTCAGATTCCACAGAAATAAGGCTAGCAAAGAGATCCACGAAATACAGATGTAACTCTGTGAGTGGAAGTCACATATCACAGAGCAGTTTCTCAGAAAGCTTCTTTCCAGATTTCATCGGAGGATATTTCCTTTTTCACCATAGCCCTCTATGGGCTTCCAAATATCACTTTGCCAATTCCACAAGAACTGTCTTAGCGAAAGGCTTCTTGAGGGGAAAGCTGTAACTCTGTGAGATGATTTCACAGAACACAAAGAAGTTTCTCAGAAAGCTTCTTTCTCTTTGTTATCGGAGGATATTTCCTTTGGCCCTATAGTCTTCAAAGGGATCCGAAATATCTGTTCTCAGATTCCACAGAAATAAGCGTAGCAAAGAGATCCACGAAATACAGATGTAACTCTGTGAGTGGAAGTGACATATCACAGAGCAGTTTCTCAGAAAGCTTCTTTGCAGATTTCATCGGAGGATACATCCTTTTTCACCATAGCCCTCCATGGGCTTCCAAATATCACTTGGCCAATTCCACAAGAACTGTCTTAGCGAAAGGCTTCTTGAGGGGAAAGCTGTAACTCTGTGAGATGATTTCACAGAACACAAAGAAGTTTTTCAGAAAGCTTCCTTCTCTTTTTTATCGGAGGATATTTCCTTTGGCCCTATAGTCTTCAAAGGGATCCGAAATATCTGTTCTCAGATTCCACAGAAATAAGGCTAGCAAAGAGATCCACGAAATACAGATGTAACTCTGTGAGTGGAAGTCACATATCACAGAGCAGTTTCTCAGAAAGCTTCTTTCCAGATTTCATCTGAGGATATTTCCTTTTTCACCATAGCCCTCTATGGGCTTCCAATTATCACTTTGCCAATTCCACAAGAACTGTCTTAGAGAAAGGCTTCTTGAGGGGAAAGCTGTAACTCTGTGAGATGATTTCACAGAACACAAAGAAGTTTCTCAGAGAGCTTCTTTCTCTGTGTTATCGGAGGATATTTCCTTTGGCCCAATAGTGTTCCAAGGGATCCGAAATATCTGTTCTCAGATTCCACAGAAATAAGGCTAGCAAAGAGATCCACGAAAAACAGATGTAACTCTGTGAGTGGAAGTCACATATCACAGAGCAGTTTCTCAGAAAGCTTCTTTCCAGATTTCATTGGAGGATATTTCCGTTTTCACAATAGCCCTCTATTGGCTTCCAAATATCACTTTGCCAATTCCACAAGAACAGTCTTAGCGAAAGGGTTCTTGAGTGGGAAGCTGTAACTCTGTGAGTTGATTTCACAGAACACAAAGAAGTTTCTCAGAAAGCTTCTTTCTCTTTGTTATCGGAGGATATTTCCTTTGGCCCTATAGTCTTCAAAGGGATCCGAAATATCTGTTCTCAGATTCCACAGAAATAAGGCTAGCAAAGAGATCCACGAAATAAAGATGTAACTCTGTGAGTGGAAGTCACATATCACAGAGCAGTTTCTCAGAAAGCTTCTTTCCAGATTTCATTGGAGGATATTTCCTTTTTCAAAACAGCCCTCTATGGGCTTCCAAATATCACTTTGCCAATTCCACAAGAACTGTCTTAGCGAAAGGCTTCTTGAGGGGAAAGCTGTAACTCTGGGAGATGATTTCACAGAACACAAAGAAGTTTCTCAGAAAGCTTCTTTCTCTGTGTTATCGGAGGATATTTCCTTTGGCCCAATAGTCTTCAAAGGGATCCGTAATATCTGTTCTCAGATTCCACAGAAATAAGGCTAGCAAAGAGATCCACGAAATACAGATGTAACGCTGTGAGTGGAAGTCACATATCCCAGAGCAGTTTCTCAGAAAGCTTCTTTGCAGATTGCATTGGAGGATATTTTCTTTTTCACCATAGCCCTCTATGGGCTTCCAAATATCACTTTGCCAATTCCACAAGAACTGTCTTAGCCAAAGGCTTCTCGAAGGGAAAGTTGTAACTCTGTGAGATGATTTCACAGAACACAAAGAAGTTTCTCAGAAAGCTTCTTTCTCTTTGTTATCGGAGGGTATTTCCTTTGGCTCTATAGTCTTCAATTGATCCGAAATATCTGTTCTCAGATTCCACAGAAATAAGGCTAACAAAGAGATCCACGAAATACAGATGTAACTCTGTGAGTGGAAGTCACATATCACAGAGCAGTTTCTCAGAAAGCTTCTTTCCAGATTTCATTGGAGGATATTTCCTTTTTCACAACAGCCCTCTATGGGCTTCCAAATATCACTTTGCCAATTCCACAAGAACTGTCTTAGCGAAAGGCTTCTTGAGGGGAAAGCTGTAACTCTGGGAGATGATTTCACAGAACACAAAGAAGTTTCTCAGAGAGCTTCTTTCTCTGTGTTATCGGAGGATATTTCTTTTGGCCCAATAGTGTTCCAAGGGATCCGAAATATCTGTTCTCAGATTCCACAGAAATAAGGCTAGCAAAGAGATCCACGAAAAACAGATGTAACTCTGTGAGTGGAAGTCACATATCACAGAGCAGTTTCTCAGAAAGCTTCTTTCCAGATTTCATTGGAGGATATTTCCTTTTTCACAATAGCCCTCTATGGGCCTCCAAATATCACTTTGCCAATACCACAAGAACTGTCTTAGCGAAATGCTTCTTGAGGGGAAAGCTGTAACTCTGTGAGATGATTTCACAGAACACAAAGAAGTTTCTCAGAAAGCTTCTTTCTCTTTGTTATCGTAGGATATTTCCTTTGGCCCTATAGTCTTCAAAGGGATCCGAAATATCTGTTCTCAGATTCCACAGAAATAAGGCTAGCAAAGAGATCCATGAAATACAGATGTAACTCTGTGAGTGGAAGTCACATATCACAGAGCAGTTTCTCAGAAAGCTTCTTTGCAGATTTCATCGGAGGATATTTTCTTTTTCACCATTGCCCTCTATGGGCTTCCAAATATCACTTTGCCAATTCCACAAGAACTGTCTTAGCGAAAGGCTTCTTGAGGGGAAAGCTGCAACTCTGTGAGATGATTTCACAGAACACAAAGAAGTTTCTCAGAAAGCTTTTTTCTCTTTGTTATCGGAGGATATTTCCTTTGGCCCTATAGTCTTCAAAGGGATCCGAAATATCTGTTCTCAGATTCCACAGAAATAAGGCTAGCAAAGAGATCCACGAAAAACAGATGAAACTCTGTCAGTGGAAGTCACATATCACAGAGCAGTTTCTCAGAAAGCTTCTTTCCAGATTTCATCGGAGGATATTTCCTTTTTCACAATAGCCCTCTAGGGGCTTCCAAATATCACTTTGCCAATTCCACAAGAACTGTCTTAGCGAAAGGCTTCTTGAGGGGAAAGCTGTAACTCTTGGAGATGATTTCGGAGAACACAAAAAAGTTTCTCAGAACGCTTCTTTTTGTTATCGGAGGATATTTCCTTTGGCCCTATAGTCTTCAAAGGGATCCGAAATATCTGTTCTCAGATTCCACAGAAATAAGGCTAGCAAAGAGATCCACGAAATACAGATGTAACTCTGTGAGTGGAAGTCACAGATCACAGAGCAGTATCTCAGAAAGCTGCTTTCCAGATTTCATCGAAGGATATTTCCTTTTTCACCATAGCCCTCTATGGGCTTCCAAATATCACTTTGCCAATTCCACAAGAACTGTCTTAGCGAAAGGCTTCTTGAGGGGAAAGCTGTAACTCTGTGAGATGATTTCACAGAACACAAAGAAGTTTCTCAGAAAGCTTCTTTCTCTTTGTTATCGGAGGATATTTCCTTTGGCCCTATAGTCTTCAAAGGGATCCGAAATATCTGTTCTCAGATTCCACAGAAATGAGGCTAGCAAAGAGATCCACGAAATACAGATGTAACTCTGTGAGTGGAAGTCACATATCACAGAGCAGTTTCTCAGAAAGCTTCTTTGCAGATTTCATCGGAGGATATTTCCTTTTTCACCATAGCCCTCTCAGGGCTTCCAAATATCACTTTGCCAATTCCACAAGAACTGTCTTAGCGAAAGACATCTTGAGGGAAAAGCTCTAACTCTGTGAGATGATTTCACAGAACACAAAGAAGGTTCTCAGAAAGCTTCTTTCTCTTTGTTATGGGAGGATATTTCCTTTGGCCCTATAGTGTTCAAAGGGATCCGAAATATCTTTTCTCAGATTCCACAGAAATAAGGCTAGCAAAGAGATCCACGAAATACAGATGTAACTCTGTGAGTGGAAGTCACATAACCCAGAGCAGTTTCTCAGAAAGCTTCTTTCCAGATTTCATTGAAGGATATTTCCTTTTTCACAATAGCCCTCTATGGGCTTCCAAATATCACTTTGCCAATTCCACAAGAACTGTCTTAGCGAAAGGGTTCTTGAGTGGGAAGCTGTAACTCTGTGAGATGATTTCACAGAACACAAAGAAGTTTCTCAGAAAGCTTCTTTCTCTTTGTTATCGGAGGATATTTCCTTTGGCCCTATAGTCTTCAAAGGGATCCGAAATATCTGTTCTCAGATTCCACAGAAATGAGGCTAGCAAAGAGATCCACGAAATACAGATGTAACTCTGTGAGTGGAAGTCACATATCACAGAGCAGTTTCTCAGAAAGCTTCTTTGCAGATTTCATCGGAGGATATTTCCTTTTTCACCATAGCCCTCTCAGGGCTTCCAAATATCACTTTGCCAATTCCACAAGAACTGTCTTAGCGAAAGGCATCTTGAGGGAAAAGCTCTAACTCTGTGAGATGATTTCACAGAACACAAAGAAGGTTCTCAGAAAGCTTCTTTCTCTTTGTTATGGGAGGATATTTCCTTTGGCCCTATAGTGTTCAAAGGGATCCGAAATATCTTTTCTCAGATTCCACAGAAATAAGGCTAGCAAAGAGATCCACGAAATACAGATGTAACTCTGTGAGTGGAAGTCACATAACCCAGAGCAGTTTCTCAGAAAGCTTCTTTCCAGATTTCATCAGAGAATATTTTCTTTTTCACCGTAGCCCTCTATGGGCTTCCAAATATCACTTTTTCAATTCCCCAAGAACTGTCTTAGCGAAAGGCTTCTTGAGGGGAAAGCTGTAACTCTGTGAGATGATTTCACAGAACCCAAAGAAGTTTCTCAGAAAGCTTCTTTCTCTTTGTTATCGGAGGATATTTCCTTTGGCCCTATAGTCTTCAAAGGGATCCGAAATATCTGTTCTCAGATTCCACAGAAATAAGGCTAGCAAAGAGATCCACGAAATACAGATGTAACTCTGTGAGTGGAAGTCACATATCACAGAGCAGTTTCTCAGAAAGCTTCTTTCCAGATTTCATCGGAGGATATTTCCTTTTTCACCATAGCCCTCTATGGGCTTCCAAATATCACTTTGACAATTCCACAAGAACTGTCTTAGCGAAAGGCTTCTTGAGGGGAAAGCGGTAACTCTATGAGATGATTTCACAGAACACAAAGAAGTTTCTCAGAAAGCTTCTTTCTCTTTGTTATCGGAGGATATTTCCTTTGGCCCTATAGTATTCAAAGGGATCCGAAATATCTGTTCTCAGATTCCACAGAAATAAGGCTAGCAAAGAGATCCACGAAATACAGATGTAACTCTGTGAGTGGAAGTCACAGATCACAGAGCAGTTTCTCAGAAAGCTTCTTTCCAGATTTCATCGGAGGATATTTCCTTTTTCACCATAGCCGTCTATGGGCTTCCAAATATCACTTTGCCAATACCACAAGAACTGTCTTAGCGAAAGGCTTCTCGAGGCGAAAGCTGTAACTCTGTGAGATGATTTCACAGAACACAAAGAAGTTTCTCAGAAAGCTTCTTTCTCTTTGTTATCGGAGGATATTTCCTTTGGCCCTATAGTCTTCAAAGGGATCCGAAATATCTGTTCTCAGATTCCACAGAAATAAGGCTAGCAAAGAGATCCACGAAATACAGATGTAACTCTGTGAGTGGAAGTCACATATCACAGAGCAGTTTCTCAGAAAGCTTCTTTCCAGATTTCATCGGAGGATATTTCCTTTTTCACCATAGCCCTCTATGGGCTTCCAAATATCACTTTGCCAATTCCACAAGAACTGTCTTAGCGAAAGGCTTCTTGAGGGGAAAGCTGTAACTCTGTGAGATGATTTCACAGAACACAAAGAAGTTTCTCAGAAAGCTTCTTTCTCTTTGTTATCGGAGGATATTTCCTTTGGCCCTATAGTCTTCAAAGGGATCCGAAATATCTGTTCTCAGATTCCACAGAAATAAGCGTAGCAAAGAGATCCACGAAATACAGATGTAACTCTGTGAGTGGAAGTGACATATCACAGAGCAGTTTCTCAGAAAGCTTCTTTGCAGATTTCATCGGAGGATACATCCTTTTTCACCATAGCCCTCCATGGGCTTCCAAATATCACTTGGCCAATTCCACAAGAACTGTCTTAGCGAAAGGCTTCTTGAGGGGAAAGCTGTAACTCTGTGAGATGATTTCACAGAACACAAAGAAGTTTTTCAGAAAGCTTCCTTCTCTTTTTTATCGGAGGATATTTCCTTTGGCCCTATAGTCTTCAAAGGGATCCGAAATATCTGTTCTCAGATTCCACAGAAATAAGGCTAGCAAAGAGATCCACGAAATACAGATGTAACTCTGTGAGTGGAAGTCACATATCACAGAGCAGTTTCTCAGAAAGCTTCTTTCCAGATTTCATCTGAGGATATTTCCTTTTTCACCATAGCCCTCTATGGGCTTCCAATTATCACTTTGCCAATTCCACAAGAACTGTCTTAGAGAAAGGCTTCTTGAGGGGAAAGCTGTAACTCTGTGAGATGATTTCACAGAACACAAAGAAGTTTCTCAGAGAGCTTCTTTCTCTGTGTTATCGGAGGATATTTCCTTTGGCCCAATAGTCTTCAAAGGGATCCGAAATATCTGTTCTCAGATTCCACAGAAATAAGGCTAGCAAAGAGATCCACGAAATACAGATGTAACTCTGTGAGTGGAAGTCACAGACCACAGAGCAGTATCTCAGAAAGCTGCTTTCCAGATTTCATCGAAGGATATTTCCTTTTTCACCATAGCCCTCTATGGGCTTCCAAATATCACTTTGCCAATTCCACAAGAACTGTCTTAGCGAAAGGCTTCTTGAGGGGAAAGCTGTAACTCTGTGAGATGATTTCACAGAACACAAAGAAGTTTCTCAGAAAGCTTCTTTCTCTTTGTTATCGGAGGATATTTCCTTTGGCCCTATATTCTTCAAAGGGATCCGAAATATCTGTTCTCAGATTCCACAGAAATGAGGCTAGCAAAGAGATCCACGAAATACAGATGTAACTCTGTGAGTGGAAGTCACATATCACAGAGCAGTTTCTCAGAAAGCTTCTTTGCAGATTTCATCGGAGGATATTTCCTTTTTCACCATAGCCCTCTCAGGGCTTCCAAATATCACTTTGCCAATTCCACAAGAACTGTCTTAGCGAAAGGCATCTTGAGGGAAAAGCTCTAACTCTGTGAGATGATTTCACAGAACACAAAGAAGGTTCTCAGAAAGCTTCTTTCTCTTTGTTATGGGAGGATATTTCCTTTGGCCCTATAGTGTTCAAAGGGATCCGAAATATCTTTTCTCAGATTCCACAGAAATAAGGCTAGCAAAGAGATCCACGAAATACAGATGTAACTCTGTGAGTGGAAGTCACATAACCCAGAGCAGTTTCTCAGAAAGCTTCTTTCCAGATTTCATCAGAGAATATTTTCTTTTTCACCGTAGCCCTCTATGGGCTTCCAAATATCACTTTTTCAATTCCCCAAGAACTGTCTTAGCGAAAGGCTTCTTGAGGGGAAAGCTGTAACTCTGTGAGATGATTTCACAGAACCCAAAGAAGTTTCTCAGAAAGCTTCTTTCTCTTTGTTATCGGAGGATATTTCCTTTGGCCCTATAGTCTTCAAAGGGATCCGAAATATCTGTTCTCAGATTCCACAGAAATAAGGCTAGCAAAGAGATCCACGAAATACAGATGTAACTCTGTGAGTGGAAGTCACATATCACAGAGCAGTTTCTCAGAAAGCTTCTTTCCAGATTTCATCGGAGGATATTTCCTTTTTCACCATAGCCCTCTATGGGCTTCCAAATATCACTTTGACAATTCCACAAGAACTGTCTTAGCGAAAGGCTTCTTGAGGGGAAAGCGGTAACTCTATGAGATGATTTCACAGAACACAAAGAAGTTTCTCAGAAAGCTTCTTTCTCTTTGTTATCGGAGGATATTTCCTTTGGCCCTATAGTATTCAAAGGGATCCGAAATATCTGTTCTCAGATTCCACAGAAATAAGGCTAGCAAAGAGATCCACGAAATACAGATGTAACTCTGTGAGTGGAAGTCACAGATCACAGAGCAGTTTCTCAGAAAGCTTCTTTCCAGATTTCATCGGAGGATATTTCCTTTTTCACCATAGCCGTCTATGGGCTTCCAAATATCACTTTGCCAATACCACAAGAACTGTCTTAGCGAAAGGCTTCTCGAGGCGAAAGCTGTAACTCTGTGAGATGATTTCACAGAACACAAAGAAGTTTCTCAGAAAGCTTCTTTCTCTTTGTTATCGGAGGATATTTCCTTTGGCCCTATAGTCTTCAAAGGGATCCGAAATATCTGTTCTCAGATTCCACAGAAATAAGGCTAGCAAAGAGATCCACGAAATACAGATGTAACTCTGTGAGTGGAAGTCACATATCACAGAGCAGTTTCTCAGAAAGCTTCTTTCCAGATTTCATCGGAGGATATTTCCTTTTTCACCATAGCCCTCTATGGGCTTCCAAATATCACTTTGCCAATTCCACAAGAACTGTCTTAGCGAAAGGCTTCTTGAGGGGAAAGCTGTAACTCTGTGAGATGATTTCACAGAACACAAAGAAGTTTCTCAGAAAGCTTCTTTCTCTTTGTTATCGGAGGATATTTCCTTTGGCCCTATAGACTTCAAAGGGATCCGAAATATGTGTTCTCAGATTCCACAGAAATAAGCGTAGCAAAGAGATCCACGAAATACAGATGTAACTCTGTGAGTGGAAGTGACATATCACAGAGCAGTTTCTCAGAAAGCTTCTTTGCAGATTTCATCGGAGGATACATCCTTTTTCACCATAGCCCTCCATGGGCTTCCAAATATCACTTGGCCAATTCCACAAGAACTGTCTTAGCGAAAGGCTTCTTGAGGGGAAAGCTGTAACTCTGTGAGATGATTTCACAGAACACAAAGAAGTTTTTCAGAAAGCTTCCTTCTCTTTTTTATCGGAGGATATTTCCTTAGGCCCTATAGTCTTCCAAGGGATCCGAAATATCTGTTCTCAGATTCCACAGAAATAAGGCTAGCAAAGAGATCCACGAAATACAGATGTAACTCTGTGAGTGGAAGTCACATATCACAGAGCAGTTTCTCAGAAAGCTTCTTTCCAGATTTCATCTGAGGATATTTCCTTTTTCACCATAGCCCTCTATGGGCTTCCAATTATCACTTTGCCAATTCCACAAGAACTGTCTTAGAGAAAGGCTTCTTGAGGGGAAAGCTGTAACTCTGTGAGATGATTTCACAGAACACAAAGAAGTTTCTCAGAGAGCTTCTTTCTCTGTGTTATCGGAGGATATTTCCTTTGGCCCAATAGTGTTCCAAGGGATCCGAAATATCTGTTCTCAGATTCCACAGAAATAAGGCTAGCAAAGAGATCCACGAAAAACAGATGTAACTCTGTGAGTGGAAGTCACATATCACAGAGCAGTTTCTCAGAAAGCTTCTTTCCAGATTTCATTGGAGGATATTTCCGTTTTCACCATAGCCCTCTATGGGCTTCCAAATATCACTTTGCCAATACCACAAGAACTGTCTTAGCGAAAGGCTTCTTGAGCGGAAAGCTGTAACTCTGTGAGATGATTTCACAGAACACAAAGAAGTTTCTCAGAAAGCTTCTTTCTCTTTGTTATCGTAGGATATTTCCTTTGGCCCTATAGTCTTCCAAGGGATCCGAAATATCTGTTCTCAGATTCCACAGAAATAAGGCTAGCAAAGAGATCCACGAAATACAGATGTAACTCTGTGAGTGGAAGTCACATATCACAGAGCAGTTTCTCAGAAAGCTTCTTTGCAGATTTCATCTGAGGATATTTCCTTTTTCACGATAGCCCTCTATGGGCTTCCAAATATCACTTTGCCAATTCCACAAGAACTGTGTTAGCGAAAGGTTTCTTGAGGGAAAAGCTGTAACTCTGTGAGGTGATTTCACAGAACACAAAGAAGTTTCTCAGAAAGCTTCTTTCTCTTTGTTATGGGAGGATATTTCCTTTGGCCCTATAGTCTTCAAAGGGATCCGAAATATCTGTTCTCAGATTCCACAGAAATAAGGCTAGCAAAGAGATCCACGAAATACAGATGTAACGCTGTGAGTGGAAGTCACATATCCCTGAGCAGTTTCTCAGAAAGCTTCTTTGCAGATTGCATTGGAGGATATTTTCTTTTTCACCATAGCCCTCTATGGGCTTCCAAATATCACTTTGCCAATTCCACAAGAACTGTCTTAGCCAAAGGCTTCTCTAAGGGAAAGCTGTAACTCTGTGAGATGATTTCACAGAACACAAAGAAGTTTCTCAGAAAGCTTCTTTCTCATTGTTTTCGGAGGATATTTCCTTTGGCCCTATAGTCTTCAAAGGGATCCGAAATATCTGTTCTCAGATTCCACAGAAATAAGGCTAGCAAAGAGATCCACGAAATACAGATGTAACTCTGTGAGTGGAAGTCACATATCACAGAGCAGTTTCTCAGAAAGCTTCTTTCCAGATTTCATCTGATGATATTTCCTTTTTCACCATAGCCCTCTATGGGCTTCCAAATATCACTTTGCCAATACCACAAGAACTGTCTTAGCGAAAGGCTTCTCGAGGCGAAAGCTGTAACTCTGTGAGATGATTTCACAGAACACAAAGAAGTTTCTCAGAAAGCTTCTTTCTCTTTGTTATCGGAGGATATTTCCTTTGGCCCTATAGTCTTCAAAGGGATCCGAAATATCTGTTCTCAGATTCCACAGAAATAAGGCTAGCAAAGAGATCCACGAAATACAGATGTAACTCTGTGAGTGGAAGTCACATATCACAGAGCAGTTTCTCAGAAAGCTTCTTTGCAGATTTCACCTGAGGATATTTCCTTTTTCCCAATAGCCCTCTATGGGCTTCCAAATATCACTTTGCCAATTCCACAAGAACTGTCTTAGCGAAAGGCTTCTTGAGGGAAAAGCTGTAACTCTGTGAGATGATTTCACAGAACACAAAGAAGTTTCTCAGAAAGCTTCTTTCTCTTTGTTATGGGAGGATATTTCATTTTGCCCTATAGTGTTCAAAGGGATCCGAAATATCTGTTGTCAGATTCCACAGAAATAAGGCTAGCAAAGAGATCCACGAAATACAGATGTAACTCTGTGAGTGGAAGTCACATATCCCAGAGCAGTTTCTCAGAAAGCTTCTTTCCAGATATCATCGGAGGATATTTTCTTTTTCACCATAGCCCTCTATGGGCTTCCAAATATCACTTTGCCAAATCCACAAAAACTGTCTTAGCGAAAGGCTTCTTGAGGGGAAAGCTGTAACTCTGTGAGATGATTTCACAGAACACAAAGAAGTTTCTCAGAAAGCTTTTTTCTCTTTGTTATCGGAGGATATTTCCTTTGGCCCTATAGTGTTCAAAGGGATCTGAAATATCTGTTCTCAGATTCCACAGAAATAAGGCTAGCAAAGAGATCCACGAAATACAGATGTAACTCTGTGAGTGGAAGTCACATATCACAGAGCAGTTTCTCAGAAAGCTTCTTTCCAGATTTCATCTGAGGATTTGTCCTTTTTCACCATAGCCCTCTATGGGCTTCCAAATATCACTTTGCCAATTCCACAAGAACTGTCTTAGCGAAAGGCTTCTTGAGGGAAAAGCTGTATCTCTGTGAGATGATTTCACAGAACACAAAGAAGTTTCTCAGAAAGCTTCTTTCTCTTTGTTATGGGAGGATATTTCCTTTGGCCCTATAGTGTTCAACGGGATCCGAAATATCTGTTCTCAGATTCCACAGAAATAAGGCTAGCAAAGAGATCCACGAAATACAGATGTAACTCTGTGAGTGGAAGTCACATATCACAGAGCAGTTTCTCAGAAAGCTTCTTTCCAGATTTCATCGGAGGATATTTTCTTTTTCACCATTGCCCTCTATGGGCTTCCAAATATCACTTTGCCAATTCCACAAGAACTGTCTTAGCGAAAGGCTTCTTGAGGGGAAAGCTGCAACTCTGTGAGATGATTTCACAGAACACAAAGAAGTTTCTCAGAAAGCTTTTTTCTCTTCGTTATCGGAGGATATTTCCTTTGGCCCTATAGTCTTCAAAGGGATCCGAAATATCTGTTCTCAGATTCCACAGAAATAAGGCTAGCAAAGAGATCCACGAAAAACAGATGAAACTCTGTCAGTGGAAGTCACATATCACAGAGCAGTTTCTCAGAAAGCTTCTTTCCAGATTTCATCGGAGGATATTTCCTTTTTCACAATAGCCCTCTATGGGCTTCCAAATATCACTTTGCCAATTCCACAAGAACTGTCTTAGCGAAAGGCTTCTTGAGGGGAAAGCTGTAACTCTTGGAGATGATTTCGGAGAACACAAAAAAGTTTCTCAGAAAGCTTCTTTTTGTTATCGGAGGATATTTCCTTTGGCCCTATAGTCTTCAAAGGGATCCGAAATATCTGTTCTCAGATTCCACAGAAATAAGGCTAGCAAAGAGATCCACGAAATACAGATGTAACTCTGTGAGTGGAAGTCACAGATCACAGAGCAGTATCTCAGAAAGCTGCTTTCCAGATTTCATCGAAGGATATTTCCTTTTTCACCATAGCCCTCTATGGGCTTCCAAATATCACTTTGCCAATTCCACAAGAACTGTCTTAGCGAAAGGCTTCTTGAGGGGAAAGCTGTAACTCTGTGAGATGATTTCACAGAACACAAAGAAGTTTCTCAGAAAGCTTCTTTCTCTTTGTTATCGGAGGATATTTCCTTTGGCCCTATAGTCTTCAAAGGGATCCGAAATATCTGTTCTCAGATTCCACAGAAATGAGGCTAGCAAAGAGATCCACGAAATACAGATGTAACTCTGTGAGTGGAAGTCACATATCACAGAGCAGTTTCTCAGAAAGCTTCTTTGCAGATTTCATCGGAGGATATTTCCTTTTTCACCATAGCCCTCTCAGGGCTTCCAAATATCACTTTGCCAATTCCACAAGAACTGTCTTAGCGAAAGGCATCTTGAGGGAAAAGCTCTAACTCTGTGAGATGATTTCACAGAACACAAAGAAGGTTCTCAGAAAGCTTCTTTCTCTTTGTTATGGGAGGATATTTCCTTTGGCCCTATAGTGTTCAAAGGGATCCGAAATATCTTTCTCAGATTCCACAGAAATAAGGCTAGCAAAGAGATCCACGAAATACAGATGTAACTCTGTGAGTGGAAGTCACATAACCCAGAGCAGTTTCTCAGAAAGCTTCTTTCCAGATTTCATCAGAGAATATTTTCTTTTTCACCGTAGCCCTCTATGGGCTTCCAAATATCACTTTTTCAATTCCCCAAGAACTGTCTTAGCGAAAGGCTTCTTGAGGGGAAAGCTGTAACTCTGTGAGATGATTTCACAGAACCCAAAGAAGTTTCTCAGAAAGCTTCTTTCTCTTTGTTATCGGAGGATATTTCCTTTGGCCCTATAGTCTTCAAAGGGATCCGAAATATCTGTTCTCAGATTCCACAGAAATAAGGCTAGCAAAGAGATCCACGAAATACAGATGTAACTCTGTGAGTGGAAGTCACATATCACAGAGCAGTTTCTCAGAAAGCTTCTTTCCAGATTTCATCGGAGGATATTTCCTTTTTCACCATAGCCCTCTATGGGCTTCCAAATATCACTTTGACAATTCCACAAGAACTGTCTTAGCGAAAGGCTTCTTGAGGGGAAAGCGGTAACTCTATGAGATGATTTCACAGAACACAAAGAAGTTTCTCAGAAAGCTTCTTTCTCTTTGTTATCGGAGGATATTTCCTTTGGCCCTATAGTATTCAAAGGATCCGAAATATCTGTTCTCAGATTCCACAGAAATAAGGCTAGCAAAGAGATCCACGAAATACAGATGTAACTCTGTGAGTGGAAGTCACAGATCACAGAGCAGTTTCTCAGAAAGCTTCTTTCCAGATTTCATCGGAGGATATTTCCTTTTTCACCATAGCCGTCTATGGGCTTCCAAATATCACTTTGCCAATACCACAAGAACTGTCTTAGCGAAAGGCTTCTCGAGGCGAAAGCTGTAACTCTGTGAGATGATTTCACAGAACACAAAGAAGTTTCTCAGAAAGCTTCTTTCTCTTTGTTATCGGAGGATATTTCCTTTGGCCCTATAGTCTTCAAAGGGATCCGAAATATCTGTTCTCAGATTCCACAGAAATAAGGCTAGCAAAGAGATCCACGAAATACAGATGTAACTCTGTGAGTGGAAGTCACATATCACAGAGCAGTTTCTCAGAAAGCTTCTTTGCAGATTTCACCTGAGGATATTTCCTTTTTCCCAATAGCCCTCTATGGGCTTCCAAATATCACTTTGCCAATTCCACAAGAACTGTCTTAGCGAAAGGCTTCTTGAGGGAAAAGCTGTAACTCTGTGAGATGATTTCACAAAACACAAAGAAGTTTTTCAGAAAGCTTCTTTCTCTTTGTTATGGGAGGATATTTCCTTTTGCCCTATAGTGTTCAAAGGGATCCGAAATATCTGTTGTTAGATTCCACAGAAATAAGGCTAGCAAAGAGATCCACGAAATACAGATGTAACTCTGTGAGTGGAAGTCACATATCCCAGAGCAGTTTCTCAGAAAGCTTCTTTCCAGATTTCATCGGAGGATATTTTCTTTTTCACCATAGCCCTCTATGGCTTCCAAATAGCACTTTGCCAAATCCACAAAAACTGTCTTAGCGAAAGGCTTCTCGAGGGGAAAGCTGTAACTCTGTGAGATGATTTCACAGAACACAAAGAAGTTTCTCAGAAAGCTTTTTTCTCTTTGTTATCGGAGGATATTTCCTATGTCCCTATAGTGTTCAAAGGGATCCGAAATATCTGTTCTCAGATTCCACAGAAATAAGGCTAGCAAAGAGATCCACGAAATACAGATGTAACTCTGTGAGTGGAAGTCACATATCACAGAGCAGTTTCTCAGAAAGCTTCTTTCCAGATTTCATCTGAGGATATGTCCTTTTTCACCATAGCCCTCTATGGGCTTCCAAATATCACTTTGCCAATTCCACAAGAACTGTCTTAGCGAAAGGTTTCTTGAGGGGAAAGCTGCAACTCTGTGAAATGATTTCACAGAACACAAAGAAGTTTCTCAGAAAGCTTTTTTCTCTTTGTTATCGGAGGATATTTCTTTTGGCCCTATAGTCTTCAAAGGGATCCGAAATATCTGTTCTCAGATTCCACAGAAATAAGGCTGGCAAAGAGTTCCACGAAAAACAGATGTAACTCTGTCAGTGGAAGTCACATATCACAGAGCAGTTTCTCAGAAAGCTTCTTTCCAGATTTCATCGGAGGATATTTCCTTTTTCACTATAGCCCTCTATGGGCTTCCAAATATCACTTTGCCAATTCCACAAGAACTGTCTTAGCGAAAGGCTTCTTGAGGGGAAAGCTGTAACTCTGGGAGATGATTTCACAGAACACAAAAAAGTTTCTCAGAAAGCTTCTTTTTGTTATCGGAGGATATTTCCTTTGGCCCTATAGTCTTCAAAGGGATCCGAAATATCTGTTCTCAGATTCCACAGAAATAAGGCTAGCAAAGAGATCCACGAAATACAGATGTAACTCTGTGAGTGGAAGTCACAGATCACAGAGCAGTATCTCAGAAAGCTCCTTTCCAGATTTCATCGGAGGATATTTCCTTTTTCACCATAGCCCTCTATGGGCTTCCAAATATCACTTTGCCAATTCCACAAGAACTGTCTTAGCGAAAGGCTTCTTGAGGGGAAAGCTGTAACTCTGTGAGATTATTTCACAGAACACAAAGAAGTTTCTCAGAAAGCTTCTTTCTCTTTGTTATCGGAGGATATTTCTTTTGGCCCTATAGTGTTCAAAGGGATCCGAAATATCTGTTCTCAGATTCCACAGAAATAAGGCTAGCAAAGAGATCCACGAAATACAGATGTAACTCTGTGAGTGGAAGTCACATATCACAGAGCAGGTTCGAAGAAAGCTTCTTTCCAGATTTCATCTGAGGATATTTCCTTTTTCACCATAGCCCTCTAAGGGCTTCCAAATATCACTTTGCCAATTCCACAAGAACTGTCTTAGCGAAAGGCTTCTTGAGGGGAAAGCGGTAACTCTATGAGATGATTTCACAGAACACAAAGAAGTTTCTCAGAAAGCTTCTTTCTCTTTGTTATCGGAGGATATTTCCTTTGGCCCTATAGTGTTCAAAGGGATCCGAAATATCTGTTGTCAGATTCCACAGAAATAAGGCTAGCAAAGAGATCCACGAAATACAGATGTAACTCTGTGAGTGGAAGTCACATATTCCAGAGCAGTTTCTCAGAAAGCTTCTTTCCAGATTTCATCGGAGGATATTTTCTTTTTCACCATAGTCCTCTATGGGCTTCCAAATATCACTTTGCCAAATCCACAAAAACTGTCTTAGCGAAAGGCTTCTCGAGGGGAAAGCTGTAACTCTGTGAGATGATTTCACAGAACACAAAGAAGTTTCTCAGAAAGCTTTTTTCTCTTTGTTATCGGAGGATATTTCCTTTGGCCCTATAGTCTTCAAAGGGATCCGAAATATCTCTTCTCAGATTCCACAGAAATAAGGCTAGCAAAGAGATCCACGAAATACAGATGTAACTCTGTGAGTGGAAGTCACATATCACAGAGCAGTTTCTCAGAAAGCTTCTTTCCATATTTCATCGGAGGATATTTCCTTTTTCACCATAGCCCTCTATGGGCTCCAAATATCACTTTGCCAATTCCACAAGAACTGTCTTAGCGAAAGGCTTCTTGAGGGGAAAGCTGTAACTCTGTGAGATTATTTCACAGAACACAAAGAAGTTTCTCAGAAAGCATCTTTCTCTTTGTTATGGGAGGATATTTCCTTTGGCCCTATAATCTTCAAAGGGATCCGAAATATCTGTTGTCAGATTCCACAGAAATAAGGCTAGCAAAGAGATCCACGAAATACAGATGTAACTCTGTGAGTGGAAGTCACATATTCCAGAGCAGTTTCTCAGAAAGCTTCTTTCCAGATTTCATCGGAGGATATTTTCTTTTTCACCATAGTCCTCTATGGGCTTCCAAATATCACTTTGCCAAATCCACAAAAACTGTCTTAGCGAAAGGCTTCTCGAGGGGAAAGCTGTAACTCTGTGAGATGATTTCACAGAACACAAAGAAGTTTCTCAGAAAGCTTTTTTCTCTTTGTTATCGGAGGATATTTCCTTTGGCCCTATAGTCTTCAAAGGGATCCGAAATATCTCTTCTCAGATTCCACAGAAATAAGGCTAGCAAAGAGATCCACGAAATACAGATGTAACTCTGTGAGTGGAAGTCACATATCACAGAGCAGTTTCTCAGAAAGCTTCTTTCCATATTTCATCGGAGGATATTTCCTTTTTCACCATAGCCCTCTATGGGCTCCAAATATCACTTTGCCAATTCCACAAGAACTGTCTTAGCGAAAGGCTTCTTGAGGGGAAAGCTGTAACTCTGTGAGATTATTTCACAGAACACAAAGAAGTTTCTCAGAAAGCATCTTTCTCTTTGTTATGGGAGGATATTTCCTTTGGCCCTATAATCTTCAAAGGGATCCGAAATATCTGTTCTCAGATTCCACAGAAATAAGGCTAGCAAAGAGATCCACGAAATACAGATGTAACTCTGTGAGTGGAAGTCACAGATCACAGAGCAGTTTCTCAGAAAGCTTCTTTCCAGATTTCATCGGAGGATATTTCCTTTTAACCGTAGCCCTCTATGGGCTTCCAAGTATCACTTTTTCAATTCCACAAGAACTGTCTTAGCGAAAGGCTTCTTGACGGGAAAGCTGTAACTCTGTGAGATGATTTCACAGAACACAAAGAAGTTTCTCAGAAAGCTTCTTTCTCTTTGTTATCGGAGGATATTTCCTTTGGCCCTATAGTCTTCAAAGGGATCCGAAATAACTGTTCTCAGATTCCACAGAAATAAGGCTAGCAAAGAGATCCACGAAATACAGATGTAACTCTGTGAGTGGAAGTCACAGATCACAGAGCAGTTTCTCAGAAAGCTTCTTTCCAGATTTCATCGGAGGATATTTCCTTTTTCACAATAGCCCTCTATGGGCTTCCAAATATCACTTTGCCAATACCACAAGAACTGTCTTAGCGAAAGGCTTCTCGAGGCGAAAGCTGTAACTCTGTGAGATGATTTCACAGAACACAAAGAAGTTTCTCAGAAAGCTTCTTTCTCTTTGTTATCGGAGGATATTTCCTTTGGCCCTATAGTCTTCAAAGGGATCCGAAATATCTCTTCTCAGATTCCACAGAAATAAGGCTAGCAAAGAGATCCACGAAATACAGATGTAACTCTGTGAGTGGAAGTCACATATCACAGAGCAGTTTCTCAGAAAGCTTCTTTCCATATTTCATCGGAGGATATTTCCTTTTTCACCATAGCCCTCTATGGGCTCCAAATATCACTTTGCCAATTCCACAAGAACTGTCTTAGCGAAAGGCTTCTTGAGGGGAAAGCTGTAACTCTGTGAGATTATTTCACAGAACACAAAGAAGTTTCTCAGAAAGCATCTTTCTCTTTGTTATGGGAGGATATTTCCTTTGGCCCTATAATCTTCAAAGGGATCCGAAATATCTGTTCTCAGATTCCACAGAAATAAGGCTAGCAAAGAGATCCACGAAATACAGATGTAACTCTGTGAGTGGAAGTCACAGATCACAGAGCAGTTTCTCAGAAAGCTTCTTTCCAGATTTCATCGGAGGATATTTCCTTTTTCACCGTAGCCCTCTATGGGCTTCCAAGTATCACTTTTTCAATTCCACAAGAACTGTCTTAGCGAAAGGCTTCTTGACGGGAAAGCTGTAACTCTGTGAGATGATTTCACAGAACACAAAGAAGTTTCTCAGAAAGCTTCTTTCTCTTTGTTATCGGAGGATATTTCCTTTGGCCCTATAGTCTTCAAAGGGATCCGAAATAACTGTTCTCAGATTCCACAGAAATAAGGCTAGCAAAGAGATCCACGAAATACAGATGTAACTCTTTGAGTGGAAGTCACAGATCACAGAGCAGTTTCTCAGAAAGCTTCTTTCCAGATTTCATCGGAGGATATTTCCTTTTTCACCATAGCCCTCTATGGGCTTCCAAATATCACTTTGCCAATACCACAAGAACTGTCTTAGCGAAAGGCTTCTCGAGTCGAAAGCTGTAACTCTGTGTGATGATTTCACAGAACACAAAGAAGTTTCTCAGAAAGCTTCTTTCTCTTTGTTATCGGAGGATATTTCCTTTGGCCCTATAGTCTTCAAAGGGATCCGAAATATCTGTTCTCAGATTCCACAGAAATAAGGCTAGCAAAGAGATCCACGAAATACAGATGTAACTCTGTGAGTGGAAGTCACATATCACAGAGCAGTTTCTCAGAAAGCTTCTTTGCAGATTTCACCTGAGGATATTTCCTTTTTCCCAATAGCCCTCTATGGGCTTCCAAATATCACTTTGCCAATTCCACAAGAACTGTCTTAGCGAAAGGCTTCTTGAGGGAAAAGCTGTAACTCTGTGAGATGATTTCTCAGAACACAAAGAAGTTTCTCAGAAAGCTTCTTTCTCTTTGTTATGGGAGGATATTTCCTTTTGCCCTATAGTGTTCAAAGGGATCCGAAATATCTGTTGTTAGATTCCACAGAAATAAGGCTAGCAAAGAGATCCACGAAATACAGATGTAACTCTGTGAGTGGAAGTCACATATCCCAGAGCAGTTTCTCAGAAAGCTTCTTTCCAGATTTCATCGGAGGATATTTTCTTTTTCACCATAGCCCTCTAGGGCTACTAAATATCACTTTGCCAAATCCACAAAAACTGTCTTAGCGAAAGGCTTCTCGAGGGGAAAGCTGTAACTCTGTGAGATGATTTCACAGAACACAAAGAAGTTTCTCAGAAAGCTTTTTTCTCTTTGTTATCGGAGGATATTTCCTTTGGCCCTATAGTGTTCAAAGGGATCCGAAATATCTGTTCTCAGATTCCACAGAAATAAGGCTAGCAAAGAGATCCACGAAATACAGATGTAACTCTGTGAGTGGAAGTCACATATCACAGAGCAGTTTCTCAGAAAGCTTCTTTCCAGATTTCATCTGAGGATATGTCCTTTTTCACCATAGCCCTCTATGGGCTTCCAAATATCACTTTGCCAATTCCACAAGAACTGTCTTAGCGAAAGGCTTCTTGAGGGGAAAGCTGCAACTCTGTGAAATGATTTCACAGAACACAAAGAAGTTTCTCAGAAAGCTTTTTTCTCTTTGTTATCGGAGGATATTTCTTTTGGCCCTATAGTCTTCAAAGGGATCCGAAATATCTGTTCTCAGATTCCACAGAAATAAGGCTGGCAAAGAGATCCACGAAAAACAGATGTAACTCTGTCAGTGGAAGTCACATATCACAGAGCAGTTTCTCAGAAAACTTCTTTCCAGATTTCATCGGAGGATATTTCCTTTTTCACTATAGCCCTCTATGGGCTTCCAAATATCACTTTGCCAATTCCACAAGAACTGTCTTAGCGAAAGGCTTCTTGAGGGGAAAGCTGTAACTCTGTGAGATGATTTCACAGAACACAAAAAAGTTTCTCAGAAAGCTTCTTTTTGTTATCGGAGGATATTTCCTTTGGCCCTATAGTCTTCAAAGGGATCCGAAATATCTGTTCTCAGATTCCACAGAAATAATTCTAGCAAAGAGATCCACGAAATACAGATGTAACTCTGTGAGTGGAAGTCACAGATCACAGAGCAGTATCTCAGAAAGCTCCTTTCCAGATTTCATCGGAGGATATTTCCTTTTTCACCATAGCCCTCTATGGGCTTCCAAATATCACTTTGCCAATTCCACAAGAACTGTCTTAGCGAAAGGCTTCTTGAGGGGAAAGCTGTAACTCTGTGAGATGATTTCACAGAACACAAAGAAGTTTCTCAGAAAGCTTCTTTCTCTTTGTTATCGGAGGATATTTCTTTTGGCCCTATAGTGTTCAAAGGGATCCGAAATATCTGTTCTCAGATTCCACAGAAATAAGGCTAGCAAAGAGATCCACGAAATACAGATGTAACTCTGTGAGTGGAAGTCACATATCACAGAGCAGGTTCGAAGAAAGCTTCTTTCCAGATTTCATCTGAGGATATTTCCTTTTTCACCATAGCCCTCTAAGGGCTTCCAAATATCACTTTGCCAATTCCACAAGAACTGTCTTAGCGAAAGGCTTCTTGAGGGGAAAGCGGTAACTCTATGAGATGATTTCACAGAACACAAAGAAGTTTCTCAGAAAGCTTCTTTCTCTTTGTTATCGGAGGATATTTCCTTTGGCCCTATAGTGTTCAAAGGGATCCGAAATATCTGTTGTCAGATTCCACAGAAATAAGGCTAGCAAAGAGATCCACGAAATACAGATGTAACTCTGTGAGTGGAAGTCACATATCCCAGAGCAGTTTCTCAGAAAGCTTCTTTCCAGATTTCATCGGAGGATATTTTCTTTTTCACCATAGCCCTCTATGGGCTTCCAAATATCACTTTGCCAAATCCACAAAAACTGTCTTAGCGAAAGGCTTCTCGAGGGGAAAGCTGTAACTCTGTGAGATGATTTCACAGAACACAAAGAAGTTTCTCAGAAAGCTTTTTTCTCTTTGTTATCGGAGGATATTTCCTTTGGCCCTATAGTCTTCAAAGGGATCCGAAATATCTCTTCTCAGATTCCACAGAAATAAGGCTAGCAAAGAGATCCACGAAATACAGATGTAACTCTGTGAGTGGAAGTCACATATCACAGAGCAGTTTCTCAGAAAGCTTCTTTCCAGATTTCATCTGAGGATATGTCCTTTTTCACCATAGCCCTCTATGGGCTTCCAAATATCACTTTGCCAATTCCACAAGAACTGTCTTAGCGAAAGGCTTCTTGAGGGAAAAGCTGTATCTCTGTGAGATGATTTCACAGAACCCAAAGAAGTTTCTCAGAAAGCTTCTTTCTCTTTGTTATGGGAGGATACTTCCTTTGGCCCTATAGTGTTCAACGGGATCCGAAATATCTGTTCTCAGATTCCACAGAAATAAGGGTAGCAAAGAGATCCACGAAATACAGATGTAACTCTGTGAGTGGAAGTCACATATCCCAGAGCAGTTTCTCAGAAAGCTTCTTTCCAGATTTCATCGGAGGATATTTTCTTTTTCACCATAGCCCTCTATGGGCTTCCAAATATCACTTTGCCAATTCCACAAGAACTGTCTTCGCGAAAGGCTTCTTGAGGGGAAAGCTGCAACTCTGTGAGATGATTTCACAGAACACAAAGAAGTTTCTCAGAAAGCTTTTTTCTCTTTGTTATCGGAGGATATTTCTTTTGGCCCTATAGTCTTCAAAGGGATCCGAAATATCTGTTCTCAGATTCCACAGAAATAAGGCTAGCAAAGAGATCCACGAAAAACAGATGTAACTCTGTCAGTGGAAGTCACATATCACAGAGCAGTTTCTCAGAAAGCTTCTTTCCAGATTTCATCGGAGGATATTTCCTTTTTCACAATAGCCCTCTATGGGCTTCCAAATATCACTTTGCCAATTCCACAAGAACTGTCTTAGCGAAAGGCTTCTTGAGGGGAAAGCTGTAACTCTGGGAGATGATTTCACAGAACACAAAAAAGTTTCTCAGAAAGCTTCTTTTTGTTATCGGAGGGTATTTCCTTTGGCCCTATAGTCTTCAAAGGGATCCGAAATATCTGTTCTCAGATTCCACAGAAATAAGGCTAGCAAAGAGATCCACGAAATACAGATGTAACTCTGTGAGTGGAAGTCACATATCACAGAGCAGTTTCTCAGAAAGCTTCTTTCCAGATTACATCGGAGGATATTTCCTTTTTCACCATAGCCCTCTATGGGTTTCCAAATATCACTTTGCCAATTCCACAAGAACTGTCTTAGCGAAAGGCTTCTTGAGGGCAAAGCGGTAACTCTATGAGATGATTTCACAGAACACAAAGAAGTTTCTCAGAAAGCTTCTTTCTCTTTGTTATCGGAGGATATTTCCTTTGGCCCTATAGTCTTCAAAGGGATCCGAAATATCTGTTCTCAGATTCCACAGAAATAAGGCTAGCAAAGAGATCCACGAAATACAGATGTAACTCTGTGAGTGGAAGTCACATATCACAGAGCAGTTTCTCAGAAAGCTTCTTTCCAGATTTCATCGGAGGATATTTCCTTTTTCACCATAGCCCTCTATGGGCTTCCATTTATCACTTTTTCAATTCCACAAGAACTGTCATAGCGAAAGGCTTCTTGACGTGAAAGCTGTAACTCTGTGAGATGATTTCACAGAACACAAAGAAGTTTCTCAGAAAGCTTCTTTCTCTTTGTTATCGGAGGATATTTCCTTTGGCCCTATAGTCTTCAAAGGGATCCGAAATATCTGTTCTCAGATTCCACAGAAATAAGGCTAGCAAAGAGATCCACGAAATACAGATGTAACTCTGTGAGTGGAAGTCACAGATCACAGAGCAGTTTCTCAGAAAGCTTCTTTCCAGATTTCATCGGAGGATATTTCCTTTTTCACCATAGCCCTCTATGGGCTTCCAAATATCACTTTGCCAATACCACAAGAACTGTCTTAGCGAGAGGCTTCTCGAGGCGAAAGCTGTAACTCTGTGAGATGATTTCACAGAACACAAAGAAGTTTCTCAGAAAGCTTCTTTCTCTTTGTTATCGGAGGATATTTCCTTTGGCCCTATAGTCTTCAAAGGGATCCGAAATATCTGTTCTCAGATTCCACAGAAATAAGGCTAGCAAAGAGATCCACGAAATACAGATGTAACTCTGTGAGTGGAAGTCACATATCACAGAGCAGTTTCTCAGAAAGCTTCTTTGCAGATTTCACCTGAGGATATTTCCTTTTTCCCAATAGCCCTCTATGGGCTTCCAAATATCACTTTGCCAATTCCACAAGAACTGTCTTAGCGAAAGGCTTCTTGAGGGAAAAGCTGTATCTCTGTGAGATGATTTCACAGAACCCAAAGAAGTTTCTCAGAAAGCTTCTTTCTCTTTGTTATGGGAGGATACTTCCTTTGGCCCTATAGTGTTCAACGGGATCCGAAATATCTGTTCTCAGATTCCACAGAAATAAGGCTAGCAAAGAGATCCACGAAATACAGATGTAACTCTGTGAGTGGAAGTTACATATCCCAGAGCAGTTTCTCAGAAAGCTTCTTTCCAGATTTCATCGGAGGATATTTTCTTTTTCACTATAGCCCTCTATGGGCTTCCAAATATCACTTTGCCAATTCCACAAGAACTGTCTTAGCGAAAGGCTTCTTGAGGGGAAAGTTGCAACTCTGTGAGATGATTTCACAGAACACAAAGAAGTTTCTCAGAAAGCTTTTTTCTCTTTGTTATCGGAGGATATTTCTTTTGGCCCTATAGTCTTCAAAGGGATCCGAAATATCTGTTCTCAGATTCCACAGAAATAAGGCTAGCATAGAGATCCACGAAAAACAGATGTAACTCTGTCAGTGGAAGTCACATATCACAGAGCAGTTTCTCAGAAAGCTTCTTTCCAGATTTCATCGGAGGATATTTCCTTTTTCACAATAGCCCTCTATGGGCTTCCAAATATCACTTTGCCAATTCCACAAGAACTGTCTTAGCGAAAGGCTTCTTGAGGGGAAAGCTGTAACTCTGGGAGATCATTTCACAGAACACAAAAAAGTTTCTCAGAAAGCTTCTTTTTGTTATCGGAGGATATTTCCTTTGGCCCTATAGTGTTCAAAGGGATCCGAAATATCTGTTCTCAGACTCCACAGAAATAAGGCTAGCAAAGAGATCCACGAAATACAGATGTAACTCTGTGAGTGGAAGTCACAGATCACAGAGCAGTATCTCAGAAAGCTCCTTTCCAGATTTCATCGGAGGATATTTCCTTTTTCACCATAGCCCTCTATGGGCTTCCAAATATCACTTTGCCAATTCCACAAGAACTGTCTTAGCGAAAGGCTTCTTGAGGGGAAAGCTGTAACTCTGTGAGATGATTTCACAGAACACAAAGAAGTTTCTCAGAAAGCTTCTTTCTCTTTGTTATCGGAGGATATTTCTTTTGGCCCTATAGTGTTCAAAGGGATCCGAAATATCTGTTCTCAGATTCCACAGAAATAAGGCTAGCAAAGAGATCCACGAAATACAGATGTAACTCTGTGAGTGGAAGTCACATATCACAGAGCAGTTTCTCAGAAAGCTTCTTTCCAGATTTCATCGGAGGATATTTCCTTTTTCACCATAGCCCTCTATGGGCTTCCAAATATCACTTTGCCAATTCCACAAGAACTGTCTTAGCGAAAGGCTTCTTGAGGGGAAAGCGGTAACTCTATGAGATGATTTCACAGAACACAAAGAAGTTTCTCAGAAAGCTTCTTTCTCTTTGTTATCGGAGGATATTTCCTTTGGCCCTATAGTCTTCAAAGGGATCCGAAATATCTGTTCTCAGATTACACAGAAATAAGGCTAGCAAAGAGATCCACGAAATACAGATGTAACTCTGTGAGTGGAAGTCACATATCACAGAGCAGTTTCTCAGAAATCTTCTTTCCATATTTCATCGGAGGATGTTTCCTTTTTCATCATAGCCCTCTATGGGCTCCAAATATCACTTTGCCAATTCCACAAGAACTGTCTTAGCGAAAGGCTTCTTGAGGGGAAAGCTGTAACTCTGTGAGATGATTTCACAGAACACAAAGACGTTTCCCAGAAAGCTTCTTTCTCTTTGTTATGGGAGGATATTTCCTTTGGCCCTATAGTGTTCAAAGGGATCCGAAATATCTGTTCTCAGATTCCACAGAAATAAGGCTAGCAAAGAGATCCACGAAATACAGATGTAACTCTGTGAGTGGAAGTCACATATCCCAGAGCAGTTTCTCAGAATGCTTCTTTCCAGATTTCATCAGAGGATATTTTCTTTTTCACCATAGCCCTCTATGGGCTTCCAAATATCACTTTTTGAATTCCACAAGAACTGTCTTAGCGAAAGGCTTCTTGAGGGGGAAACTGTAACTCTGTGAGATGATTTCACAGAACACAAAGAAGTTTCTCAGAAAGCTTCTTTCTCTTTGTTATCGGAGGATATTTCCTTTGGCCCTATAGTCTTCAAAGGGATCCGAAATATCTGTTCTCAGAATCCACAGAAATAAGGCTAGCAAAGAGATCCACGAAATACAGATGTAACTCTGTGAGTGGAAGTCACATATCACAGAGCAGTTTCTCAGAAAGCTTCTTTCCAGATTTCATCTGAGGATATTTCCTTTTTCACCATAGCCCTCTATGGGCTTCCAAATATCACTTTGCCAATTCCACAAGTACTGTCTTAGCGAAAGGCTTCTTGAGGGAAAAGCTGTATCTCTGTGAGATGATTTCACAGAACCCAAAGAAGTTTCTCAGAAAGCTTCTTTCTCTTTGTTATGGGAGGATACTTCCTTTGGCCCTATAGTGTTCAACGGGATCCGAAATATCTGTTCTCAGATTCCACAGAAATAAGGCTAGCAAAGAGATCCACGAAATACAGATGTAACTCTGTGAGTGGAAGTTACATATCCCAGAGCAGTTTCTCAGAAAGCTTCTTTCCAGATTTCATCGGAGGATATTTTCTTTTTCACTAGAGCCCTCTATGGGCTTCCAAATATCACTTTGCCAATTCCACAAGAACTGTCTTAGCGAAAGGCTTCTTGAGGGGAAAGTTGCAACTCTGTGAGATGATTTCACAGAACACAAAGAAGTTTCTCAGAAAGCTTTTTTCTCTTTGTTATCGGAGGATATTTCTTTTGGCCCTATAGTCTTCAAAGGGATCCGAAATATCTGTTCTCAGATTCCACAGAAATAAGGCTAGCATAGAGATCCACGAAAAACAGATGTAACTCTGTCAGTGGAAGTCACATATCACAGAGCAGTTTCTCAGAAAGCTTCTTTCCAGATTTCATCGGAGGATATTTCCTTTTTCACAATAGCCCTCTATGGGCTTCCAAATATCACTTTGCCAATTCCACAAGAACTGTCTTAGCGAAAGGCTTCTTGAGGGGAAAGCTGTAACTCTGGGAGATCATTTCACAGAACACAAAAAAGTTTCTCAGAAAGCTTCTTTTTGTTATCGGAGGATATTTCCTTTGGCCCTATAGTGTTCAAAGGGATCCGAAATATCTGTTCTCAGACTCCACAGAAATAAGGCTAGCAAAGAGATCCACGAAATACAGATGTAACTCTGTGAGTGGAAGTCACAGATCACAGAGCAGTATCTCAGAAAGCTCCTTTCCAGATTTCATCGGAGGATATTTCCTTTTTCACCATAGCCCTCTATGGGCTTCCAAATATCACTTTGCCAATTCCACAAGAACTGTCTTAGCGAAAGGCTTCTTGAGGGGAAAGCTGTAACTGTGTGAGATGATTTCACAGAACACAAAGAAGTTTCTCAGAAAGCTTCTTTCTCTTTGTTATCGGAGGATATTTCTTTTGGCCCTATAGTGTTCAAAGGGATCCGAAATATCTGTTCTCAGATTCCACAGAAATAAGGCTAGCAAAGAGATCCACGAAATACAGATGTAACTCTGTGAGTGGAAGTCACATATCACAGAGCAGTTTCTCAGAAAGCTTCTTTCCAGATTTCATCGGAGGATATTTCCTTTTTCACCATAGCCCTCTATGGGCTTCCAAATATCACTTTGCCAATTCCACAAGAACTGTCTTAGCGAAAGGCTTCTTGAGGGGAAAGCGGTAACTCTATGAGATGATTTCACAGAACACAAAGAAGTTTCTCAGAAAGCTTCTTTCTCTTTGTTATCGGAGGATATTTCCTTTGGCCCTATAGTCTTCAAAGGGATCCGAAATATCTGTTCTCAGATTACACAGAAATAAGGCTAGCAAAGAGATCCACGAAATACAGATGTAACTCTGTGAGTGGAAGTCACATATCACAGAGCAGTTTCTCAGAAATCTTCTTTCCATATTTCATCGGAGGATGTTTCCTTTTTCATCATAGCCCTCTATGGGCTCCAAATATCACTTTGCCAATTCCACAAGAACTGTCTTAGCGAAAGGCTTCTTGAGGGGAAAGCTGTAACTCTGTGAGATGATTTCACAGAACACAAAGACGTTTCCCAGAAAGCTTCTTTCTCTTTGTTATGGGAGGATATTTCCTTTGGCCCTATAGTGTTCAAAGGGATCCGAAATATCTGTTCTCAGATTCCACAGAAATAAGGCTAGCAAAGAGATCCACGAAATACAGATGTAACTCTGTGAGTGGAAGTCACATATCCCAGAGCAGTTTCTCAGAATGCTTCTTTCCAGATTTCATCAGAGGATATTTTCTTTTTCACCATAGCCCTCTATGGGCTTCCAAATATCACTTTTTGAATTCCACAAGAACTGTCTTAGCGAAAGGCTTCTTGAGGGGGAAACTGTAACTCTGTGAGATGATTTCACAGAACACAAAGAAGTTTCTCAGAAAGCTTCTTTCTCTTTGTTATCGGAGGATATTTCCTTTGGCCCTATAGTCTTCAAAGGGATCCGAAATATCTGTTCTCAGAATCCACAGAAATAAGGCTAGCAAAGAGATCCACGAAATACAGATGTAACTCTGTGAGTGGAAGTCACATATCACAGAGCAGTTTCTCAGAAAGCTTCTTTCCAGATTTCATCTGAGGATATTTCCTTTTTCACCATAGCCCTCTATGGGCTTCCAAATATCACTTTGCCAATTCCACAAGTACTGTCTTAGCGAAAGGCTTCTTGAGGGGAAAGCTGTAACTCTATGAGATGATTTCACAGAACACAAAGAAGTTTCTCAGAAAGCTTCTTTCTCTTTGTTATCGGAGGATATTTCCTTTGGCCCTATAGTCTTCAAAGGGATCCGAAATATCTGTTCTCAGATTCAACAGAAATAAGGCTAGCAAAGAGATCCACGAAATACAGATGTAACTCTGTGAGTGGAAGTCACAGATCACACAGCAGTTTCTCAGAAAGCTTCTTTCCAGATTTCATCTGAGGATATTTCCTTTTTCACCATAGCCCTCTATGGGCTTCCAAATATCACTTTGCCAATTCCACAAGAACTGTCTTAGCGAAAGGCTTCTTGAGGGGAAAGCGGTAACTCTATGAGATGATTTCACAGAACACAAAGAAGTTTCTCAGAAAGCTTCTTTCTCTTTGTTATCGGAGGATATTTCCTTTGGCCCTATAGTCTTCAAAGGGATCCGAAATATCTGTTCCCAGATTCCACAGAAATGAGGCTAGCAAAGAGATCCACGAAATACAGATGTAACTCTGTGAGTGGAAGTCACATATCACAGAGCAGTTTCTCAGAAAGCTTCTTTGCAGATTTCACCTGAGGATATTTCCTTTTTCCCAATAGCCCTCTATGGGCTTCCAAATATCACTTTACCAATTCCTCAAGAACTGTCTTAGCGAAAGGCTTCTTGAGGGAAAAGCTGTAACTCTGTGAGATGATTTCACAGAACACAAAGAAGTTTCTCAGAAAGCTTCTTTCTCTTTGTTATGGGAGGATATTTCCTTTTGCCGTATAGTGTTCAAAGGGATCCGAAATATCTGTTGTCAGATTCCACAGAAATAAGGCTAGCAAAGAGATCCACGAAATACAGATGTAACTCTGTGAGTGGAAGTCACATATCCTAGAGCAGTTTCTCAGAAAGCTTCTTTCCAGATTTCATCAGAGGATATTTTCTTTTTCACCATAGCACTCTATGGGCTTCCAAATATCACTTTGCCAATTCCACAAGAACTGTCTTAGCGAAAGGCTTCTTGAGGGAAAAGCTGTAACTCTGTGAGATGATTTCACAGAACCCAAAGAAGTTTCTCAGAAAGCTTCTTTCTCTTTGTTATCGGAGGATATTTCCTTTGGCCCTATAGTCTTCAAAGGGATCCGAAATATCTGTTCTCAGACTCCACAGAAATAAGGCTACCAAAGAGATCCACGAAATACAGATGTAACTCTGTGAGTGGAAGTCACATATCACAGAGCAGTTTCTCAGAAAGCTTCTTTCCAGATTTCATCTGAGGATATTTCCTTTTTCACCATAGCCCTCTATGGGCTTCCAAATATCACTTTGCCAATTCCACAAGTACTGTCTTAGCGAAAGGCTTCTTGAGGGGAAAGCTGTAACTCTATGAGATGATTTCACAGAACACAAAGAAGTTTCTCAGAAAGCTTCTTTCTCTTTGTTATCGGAGGATATTTCCTTTTGCCCTATAGTCTTCAAAGGGATCCGAAATATCTGTTCTCAGATTCCACAGAAATAAGGCTAGCAAAGAGATCCACGAAATACAGATGTAACTCTGTGAGTGGAAGTCACATATCACAGAGCAGTTTCTCAGAAAGCTTCTTTCCAGATTTCATCGGAGGATATTTCCTTTTTCACCATAGCCCTCTATGGGCTTCCAAATATCACTTTGCCAATTCCACAAGAACTGTCTTAGCGAAAGGCTTCTTGAGGGGAAAGCGGTAACTCTATGAGATGATTTCACAGAACACAAAGAAGTTTCTCAGAAAGCTTCTTTCTCTTTGTTATCGGAGGATATTTCCTTTGGCCCTATAGTCTACAAAGGGATCCGAAATATCTGTTCTCAGATTCCACAGAAATAAGGCTAGCAAAGAGATCCACGAAATACAGATGTAACTCTGTGAGTGGAAGTCACAGATCACAGAGCAGTTTCTCAGAAAGCTTCTTTCCAGATTTCATCGGAGGATATTTCCTTTTTCACCATAGCCCTCTATGGGCTTCCAAATATCACTTTGCCAATACCACAAGAACTGTCTTAGCGAAAGGCTTCTCGAGGGGAAAGCTGTAACTCTGTGAGATGATTTCACAGAACACAAAGAAGTTTCTCAGAAAGCTTCTTTCTCTTTGTTATCGGAGGATATTTCCTTTGGCCCTATAGTCTTCAAAGGGATCCGAAATATCTGTTCTCAGATTCCACAGAAATGAGGCTAGCAAAGAGATCCACGAAATACAGATGTAACTCTGTGAGTGGAAGTCACATATCACAGAGCAGTTTCTCAGAAAGCTTCTTTGCAGATTTCACCTGAGGATATTTCCTTTTTCCCAATAGCCCTCTATGGGCTTCCAAATATCACTTTGCCAATTCCACAAGTACTGTGTTAGCGAAAGGCTTCTTGAGGGGAAAGCTGTAACTCTATGAGATGATTTCACAGAACACAAAGAAGTTTCTCAGAAAGCTTCTTTCTCTTTGTTATGGGAGGATATTTCCTTTGGCCCTATAGTCTTCAAATTTATCCGAAATATCTGTTCTCAGATTCCACAGAAATAAGGCTAGCAAAGAGATCCACGAAATACATATGTAACTCTGTGAGTGGAAGTCACATATCACAGAGCAGTTTCTCAGAAAGCTTCTTTCCAGATTTCATCGGAGGATATTTCCTTTTTCACCATAGCCCTCTATGGGCTTCCAAATATCACTTTGCCAATTCCACAAGAACTGTCTTAGCGAAAGGCTTCTTGAGGGGAAAGCGGTAACTCTATGAGATGATTTCACAGAACACAAAGAAGTTTCTCAGAAAGCTTCTTTCTCTTTGTTATCGGAGGATATTTCCTTTGGCCCTATAGTCTTCAAAGGGATCCGAAATATCTGTTCTCAGATTCCACAGAAATAAGGCTAGCAAAGAGATCCACGAAATACAGATGTAACTCTGTGAGTGGAAGTCACATATCACAGAGCAGTTTCTCAGAAAGCTTCTTTCCATATTTCATCGGAGGATGTTTCCTTTTTCACCGTAGCCCTCTATGGGCTCCAAATATCACTTTGCCAATTCCACAAGAACTGTCTTAGCGAAAGGCTTCTCGAGGGGAAAGCTGTAACTCTGTGAGATGATTTCACAGAACACAAAGAAGTTTCTCAGAAAGCTTCTTTCTCTTTGTTTCGGAGGATATTTCCTTTGGCCCTATAGTCTTCAAAGGGATCCGAAATATCTGTTCTCAGATTCCACAGAAATAAGGCTAGCAAAGAGATCCACGAAATACAGATGTAACTCTGTGAGTGGAAGTCACATATCACAGAGCAGTTTCTCAGAAAGCTTCTTTGCAGATTTCATCGGAGGATATTTCCTTTTTCACCATAGCCCTCTCAGGGCTTCCAAATATCACTTTGCCAATTCCACAAGAACTGTCTTAGCGAAAGGCTTCTTGAGGGAAATGCTCTAACTCTGTGAGATGATTTCACAGAACACAAAGAAGGTTCTCAGAAAGCTTCTTTCTCTTTGTTATGGGAGGATATTTCCTTTGGCCCTATAGTGTTCAAAGGGATCCGAAATATCTTTTCTCAGATTCCACAGAAATAAGGCTAGCAAAGAGATCCACGAAATACAGATGTAACTCTGTGAGTGGAAGTCACATAACCCAGAGCAGTTTCTCAGAAAGCTTCTTTCCAGATTTCATCAGAGAATATTTTCTTTTTCACCATAGCCCTCTATGGGCTTCCAAATATCACTTTACCAATTCCTCAAGAACTGTCTTAGCGAAAGGCTTCTTGAGGGAAAAGCTGTAACTCTGTGAGATGATTTCACAGAACACAAAGAAGTTTCTCAGAAAGCTTCTTTCTCTTTGTTATGGGAGGATATTTCCTTTTGCCCTATAGTGTTCAAAGGGATCCGAAATATCTGTTGTCAGATTCCACAGAAATAAGGCTAGCAAAGAGATCCACGAAATACAGATGTAACTCTGTGAGTGGAAGTCACATATCCTAGAGCAGTTTCTCAGAAAGCTTCTTTCCAGATTTCATCAGAGGATATTTTCTTTTTCACCATAGCACTCTATGGGCTTCCAAATATCACTTTGCCAAATCCACAAAAACTGTCTTAGCGAAAGGCTTCTCGAGGGGAAAGCTGTAACTCTGTGAGATGATTTCACAGAACACAAAGAAGTTTCTCAGAAAGCTTTTTTCTCTTTATTATCGGAGGATATTTCCTTTGGCCCTATAGTGTTCAAAGGGATCCGAAATATCTCTTCTCAGATTCCACAGAAATAAGGCAGGCAAAGAGATCCACGAAATACAGATGTAACTCTGTGAGTTGGAGTCACATATCACAGAGCAGTTTCTCAGAAAGCTTCTTTCCAGATTTCATCTGAGGATATGTCCTTTTTCACCGTAGCCCTCTATGGGCTTCCAAATATCACTTTGCCAATTCCACAAGAACTGTCTTAGCGAAAGGCTTCTTGAGGGAAAAGCTGTAACTCGGTGAGATGATTTCACAGAACACAAAGAAGTTTCTCAGAAAGCTTTTTTCTCTTTGTTATCGGAGGATATTTCCTTTGGTCCTATAGTGTTCAAAGGGATCCGAAATATCTGTTCTCAGATTCCACAGAAATAAGGCTAGCAAAGAGATCCACGAAATACAGATGTAACTCTGTGAGTGGAAGTCACGTATCCCAGAGCAGTTTCTCAGAAAGCTTCTTTCCAGATTTCATCGGAAGATATTTTCTTTTTCACCATAGCCCTCTATGGGCTTCCAAATATCACTTTGCCAATTCCACAAGAACTGTCTTAGCGAAAGGCTTCTTGAGGGAAAAGCTGTAACTCTGTGAGATGATTTCACAGAACCCAAAGAAGTTTCTCAGAAAGCTTCTTTCTCTTTGTTATCGGAGGATATTTCCTTTGGCCCTATAGTCTTCAAAGGGATCCGAAATATCTGTTCTCAGACTCCACAGAAATAAGGCTACCAAAGAGATCCACGAAATACAGATGTAACTCTGTGAGTGGAAGTCACATATCACAGAGCAGTTTCTCAGAAAGCTTCTTTCCAGATTTCATCTGAGGATATTTCCTTTTTCACCATAGCCCTCTATGGGCTTCCAAATATCACTTTGCCAATTCCACAAGTACTGTCTTAGCGAAAGGCTTCTTGAGGGGAAAGCTGTAACTCTATGAGATGATTTCACAGAACACAAAGAAGTTTCTCAGAAAGCTTCTTTCTCCTTGTTATCGGAGGATATTTCCTTTTGCCCTTTAGTCTTCAAAGGGATCCGAAATATCTGTTCTCAGATTCAACAGAAATAAGGCTAGCAAAGAGATCCACGAAATACAGATGTAACTCTCTGAGTGGAAGTCACATATCACAGAGCAGTTTCTCAGAAAGCTTCTTTCCAGATTTCATCGGAGGATATTTCCTTTTTCACCATAGCCCTCTATGGGCTTCCAAATATCACTTTGCCAATTCCACAAGAACTGTATTAGCGAAAGGCTTCTTGAGGGGAAAGCGGTAACTCTATGAGATGATTTCACAGAACACAAAGCAGTTTCTCAGAAAGCTTCTTTCTCTTTGTTATCGGAGGATATTTCCTTTGGCCCTATAGTCTTCAAAGGGAACCGAAATATCTGTTCTCAGATTTCACAGAAATAAGGCTAGCAAAGAGATCCACGAAATACAGATGTAACTCTGTGAGTGGAAGTCACAGATCACAGAGCAGTTTCTCAGAAAGCTTCTTTCCAGATTTCATCGGAGGATATTTCCTTTTTCACCATAGCCCTCTGTTGGCTTCCAAATACCACTTTGCCAATACCACAAGAACTGTCTTAGCGAAAGGCTTCTCGAGGGGAAAGCTGTAACTCTGTGAGATGATTTCACAGAACACAAAGAAGTTTCTCAGAAAGCTTCTTTCTCTTTGTTATCGGAGGATATTTCCTTTGGCCCTATAGTCTTCAAAGGGATCCGAAATATCTGTTCTCAGATTCCACAGAAATGAGGCTAGCAAAGAGATCCACGAAATACAGATGTAACTCTGTGAGTGGAAGTCACATATCACAGAGCAGTTTCTCAGAAAGCTTCTTTGCAGATTTCACCTGAGGATATTTCCTTTTTCCCAATAGCCCTCTATGGGCTTCCAAATATCACTTTGCCAATTCCACAAGTACTGTCTTAGCGAAAGGCTTCTTGAGGGGAAAGCTGTAACTCTATGAGATGATTTCACAGAACACAAAGAAGTTTCTCAGAAAGCTTCTTTCTCTTTGTTATCGGAGGATATTTCCTTTGGCCCTATAGTCTTCAAATTTATCCGAAATATCTGTTCTCAGATTCCACAGAAATAAGGCTAGCAAAGAGATCCACGAAATACAGATGTAACTCTGTGAGTGGAAGTCACATATCACAGAGCAGTTTCTCAGAAAGCTTCTTTCCAGATTTCATCGGAGGATATTTCCTTTTTCACCATAGCCCTCTATGGGCTTCCAAATATCACTTTGCCAATTCCACAAGAACTGTCTTAGCGAAAGGCTTCTTGAGGGGAAAGCTGTAACTCTGTGAGATGATTTCACAGAACACAAAGAAGTTTCTCAGAAAGCTTCTTTCTCTTTGTTATGGGAGGATATTTCCTTTGGCCCTATAATCTTAAAATGGATCCGAAATATCTGTTCTCAGATTCCACAGAAATAAGGCTAGCAAAGAGATCCACGAAATACAGATGTAACTCTGTGAGTGGAAGTCACAGATCACAGAGCAGTTTCTCAGAAAGCTTCTTTCCAAATTTCATCGGAGGATGTTTCCTTTTTCACCGTAGTCCTCTATGGGCTTCCAAGTATCACTTTTTCAATTCCACAAGAACTGTCTTAGCGAAAGGCTTCTTGACGGGAAAGCTGTAACTCTGTGAGATGATTTCACAGAACACAAAGAAGTTTCTCAGAAAGCTTCTTTCTCTTTGTTATCGGAGGATATTTCCTTTGGCCCTATAGTCTTCAAAGGGATCCGAAATATCTGTTCTCAGATTCCACAGAAATAAGGCTAGCAAAGAGATCCACGAAATACAGATGTAACTCTGTGAGTGGAAGTCACAGATCACAGAGCAGTTTCTCAGAAAGCTTCTTTCCAGATTTCATCGGAGGATATTTCCTTTTTCACCATAGCCCTCTATGGGCTTCCCAATATCACTTTGCCAATACCACAAGAACTGTCTTAGCGAAAGGCTTCTCGAGGCGAAAGCTGTAACTCTGTGAGATGATTTCACAGAACACAAGGAAGTTTCTCAGAAAGCTTCTTTCTCTTTGTTATCGGAGGATATTTCCTTTGGCCCTATAGTCTTCAAAGGGATCCGAAATATCTGTTCTCAGATTCCACAGAAATAAGGCTAGCAAAGAGATCCACGAAATACAGATGTAACTCTGTCAGTGGAAGTCACATATCACAGAGCAGTTTCTCAGAAAGCTTCTTTGCAGATTTCACCTGAGGATATTTCCTTTTTCCCAATAGCCCTCTATGGGCTTCCAAATATCACTTTGCCAATTCCACAAGAACTGTCTTAGCGAAAGGCTTCTTGAGGGAAAAGCTGTAACTCTGTGAGATGATTTCACAGAACACAAAGAAGTTTCTCAGAAAGCTTCTTTCTCTTTGTTATCGGAGGATATTTCCTTTTGCCCTATAGTGTTCAAAGGGATCCGAAATATCTGTTTTCATATTCCACAGAAATAAGGCTAGCAAAGAGATCCACGAAATACAGATGTAACTCTGTGAGTGGAAGTCACATATCCCAGAGCAGTTTCTCAGAAAGCTTCTTTCCAGATTTCATCGGAGGATATTTTCTTTTTCACCATAGCCCTCTATGGGCTTCCAAATATCACTTTGCCAAATCGACAAAAAATGTCTTAGCGAAAGGCTTCTCGAGGGGAAAGCTGTAACTCTGTGAGATGATTTCACAGAACACAAAGAAGTTTCTCAGAAAGCTTTTTTCTCTTTGTTATCGGAGGATATTTCCTTTGGCCCTATAGTCTTCAAAGGGATCCGAAATATCTCTTCTCAGATTCCACAGAAATAAGGCAAGCAAAGAGATCCACGAAATACAGATGTAACTCTGTGAGTGGAAGTCACATATCACAGAGCAGTTTCTCAGAAAGCTTCTTTCCAGATTTCATCTGAGGATATTTCCTTTTTCACAATAGCCCTCTATGGGCTTCCAAATATCACTTTGCCAATTCCACAAGAACTGTCTTAGCGAAAGGCTTCTTGAGGGGAAAGCTGTAACTCTGGGAGATGATTTCACAGAACACAAAAAAGTTTCTCAGAAAGCTTCTTTTTCTTATCGGAGGATATTTCCTTTGGCCCTATAGTGTTCAAAGGGATCCGAAATATCTGTTCTCAGATTCCACAGAAATAAGGCTAGCAAAGAGATCCACGAAATACAGATGTAACTCTGTGAGTGGAAGTCACATATCACAGAGCAGTTTCTCAGAAAGCTTCTTTCCATATTTCATCGGAGGATGTTTCCTTTTTCATCATAGCCCTCTATGGGCTCCAAATATCACTTTGCCAATTCCACAAGAACTGTCTTAGCGAAAGGCTTCTTGAGGGGAAAGCGGTAACTCTATGAGATGATTTCACAGAACACAAAGAAGTTTCTCAGAAAGCTTCTTTCTCTTTGTTATCGGAGGATATTTCCTTTGACCCTATAGTCTTCAAAGGGATCCGAAATATCTGTTCTCAGATTCCACAGAAATAAGGCTAGCAAAGAGATCCACGAAATACAGATGTAACTCTGTGAGTGGAAGTCACATATCACAGAGCAGTTTCTCAGAAAGCTTCTTTCCATATTTCATCGGAGGATGTTTCCTTTTTCATCATAGCCCTCTATGGGCTCCAAATATCACTTTGCCAATTCCACAAGAACTGTCTTAGCGAAAGGCTTCTTGAGGGGAAAGCTGTAACTCTGTGAGATGATTTCACAGAACACAAGGAAGTTTCTCAGAAAGCTTCTTTCTCTTTGTTATCGGAGGATATTTCCTTTGGCCCTATAGTCTTCAAAGGGATCCGAAATATCTGTTCTCAGATTCCACAGAAATAAGGCTAGCAAAGAGATCCACGAAATACAGATGTAACTCTGTCAGTGGAAGTCACATATCACAGAGCAGTTTCTCAGAAAGCTTCTTTGCAGATTTCACCTGAGGATATTTCCTTTTTCCCAATAGCCCTCTATGGGCTTCCAAATATCACTTTGCCAATTCCACAAGAACTGTCTTAGCGAAAGGCTTCTTGAGGGAAAAGCTGTAACTCTGTGAGATGATTTCACAGAACACAAAGAAGTTTCTCAGAAAGCTTCTTTCTCTTTGTTATCGGAGGATATTTCCTTTTGCCCTATAGTGTTCAAAGGGATCCGAAATATCTGTTTTCAGATTCCACAGAAATAAGGCTAGCAAAGAGATCCACGAAATACAGATGTAACTCTGTGAGTGGAAGTCACATATCCCAGAGCAGTTTCTCAGAAAGCTTCTTTCCAGATTTCATCGGAGGATATTTTCTTTTTCACCATAGCCCTCTATGGGCTTCCAAATATCACTTTGCCAAATCGACAAAAAATGTCTTAGCGAAAGGCTTCTCGAGGGGAAAGCTGTAACTCTGTGAGATGATTTCACAGAACACAAAGAAGTTTCTCAGAAAGCTTTTTTCTCTTTGTTATCGGAGGATATTTCCTTTGGCCCTATAGTCTTCAAAGGGATCCGAAATATCTCTTCTCAGATTCCACAGAAATAAGGCAAGCAAAGAGATCCACGAAATACAGATGTAACTCTGTGAGTGGAAGTCACATATCACAGAGCAGTTTCTCAGAAAGCTTCTTTCCAGATTTCATCTGAGGATATTTCCTTTTTCACAATAGCCCTCTATGGGCTTCCAAATATCACTTTGCCAATTCCACAAGAACTGTCTTAGCGAAAGGCTTCTTGAGGGGAAAGCTGTAACTCTGGGAGATGATTTCACAGAACACAAAAAAGTTTCTCAGAAAGCTTCTTTTTCTTATCGGAGGATATTTCCTTTGGCCCTATAGTGTTCAAAGGGATCCGAAATATCTGTTCTCAGATTCCACAGAAATAAGGCTAGCAAAGAGATCCACGAAATACAGATGTAACTCTGTGAGTGGAAGTCACATATCACAGAGCAGTTTCTCAGAAAGCTTCTTTCCATATTTCATCGGAGGATGTTTCCTTTTTCATCATAGCCCTCTATGGGCTCCAAATATCACTTTGCCAATTCCACAAGAACTGTCTTAGCGAAAGGCTTCTTGAGGGGAAAGCGGTAACTCTATGAGATGATTTCACAGAACACAAAGAAGTTTCTCAGAAAGCTTCTTTCTCTTTGTTATCGGAGGATATTTCCTTTGACCCTATAGTCTTCAAAGGGATCCGAAATATCTGTTCTCAGATTCCACAGAAATAAGGCTAGCAAAGAGATCCACGAAATACAGATGTAACTCTGTGAGTGGAAGTCACATATCACAGAGCAGTTTCTCAGAAAGCTTCTTTCCATATTTCATCGGAGGATGTTTCCTTTTTCATCATAGCCCTCTATGGGCTCCAAATATCACTTTGCCAATTCCACAAGAACTGTCTTAGCGAAAGGCTTCTTGAGGGGAAAGCTGTAACTCTGTGAGATGATTTCACAGAACACAAAGACGTTTCTCAGAAAGCTTCTTTCTCTTTGTTATGGGAGGATATTTCCTTTGGCCCTATAGTGTTCAAAGGGATCCGAAATATCTGTTCTCAGATTCCACAGAAATAAGGCTAGCAAAGAGATCCACGAAATACAGATGTAACTCTGTGAGTGGAAGTCACATATCACAGAGCAGTTTCTCAGAAAGCTTCTTTCCAGATTTCATCAGAGGATATTTTCTTTTTCACCATAGCCCTCTATGGGCTACCAAATATCACTTTTTGAATTCCACAAGAACTGTCTTAGCGAAAGGCTTCTTGAGGGGAAAGCTGTAACTCTGTGAGATGATTTCACAGAACACAAAGAAGTTTCTCAGAAAGCTTCTTTCTCTTTGTTATCGGAGGATATTTCCTTTGGCCCTATAGTCTTCAAAGGGATCCGAAATATCTGTTCTCAGAATCCACAGAAATAAGGCTAGCAAAGAGATCCACGAAATACAGATGTAACTCTGTGAGTGGAAGTCACATATCACAGAGCAGTTTCTCAGAAAGCTTCTTTCCAGATTTCATCTGAGGATATTTCCTTTTTCACCATAGCCCTCTATGGGCTTCCAAATATCACTTTGCCAATTCCACAAGTACTGTCTTAGCGAAAGGCTTCTTGAGGGGAAAGCTGTAACTCTATGAGATGATTTCACAGAACACAAAGAAGTTTCTCAGAAAGCTTCTTTCTCTTTGTTATCGGAGGATATTTCCTATGGCCCTATAGTCTTCAAAGGGATCCGAAATATCTGTTCTCAGATTCAACAGAAATAAGGCTAGCAAAGAGATCCACGAAATACAGATGTAACTCTGTGAGTGGAAGTCACAGATCACACAGCAGTTTCTCAGAAAGCTTCTTTCCAGATTTCATCGGAGGATATTTCCTTTTTCACCATAGCCCTCTATGGGCTTCCAAATATCACTTTGCCAATTCCACAAGAACTGTCTTAGCGAAAGGCTTCTTGAGGGGAAAGCGGTAACTCTATGAGATGATTTCACAGAACACAAAGAAGTTTCGCAGAAAGCTTCTTTCTCTTTGTTATCGGAGGATATTTCCTTTGGCCCTATAGTCTTCAAAGGGATCCGAAATATCTGTTCTCAGATTCCACAGAAATAAGGCTAGCAAAGAAATCCACGAAATACAGATGTAACTCTGTGAGTGGAAATCACAGATCACAGAGCAGTTTCTCAGAAAGCTTCTTTCCAGATTTCATCGGAGGATATTTCCTTTTTCACCATAGCCCTCTATGGGCTTCCAAATATCACTTTGCCAATTCCACAAGAACTGTCTTAGCGAAAGGCTTCTCGAGGGGAAAGCTGTAACTCTGTGAGATAATTTCACAGAACACAAAGAAGTTTCTCAGAAAGCTTCTTTCTCTTTGTTATCGGAGGATATTTCCTTTGGCCCTACAGTCTTCAAAGGGATCCGAAATATCTGTTCTCAGATTCCACAGAAATGAGGCTAGCAAAGAGATCCACGAAATACAGATGTAATTCTGTGAGTGGAAGTCACATATCACAGAGCAGTTTCTCAGAAAGCTTCTTTCCAGATTTCATCGGAGGATATTTCCTTTTTCACCATAGCCCTCTATGGGCTTCCAAATATCACTTTGCCAATTCCACAAGAACTGTCTTAGCGAAAGGCTTCTTGACGGAAAAGCTGTAACTCTGTGAGATGATTTCACAGAACACAAAGAAGTTTCTCAGAAAGCTTTCTTCTCTTTTTATCGGAGGATATTTCCTTTGGCCCTATAGTCTTCAAAGGGATACGAAATATCTCTTCTCAGATTCCACAGAAATAAGGCTAGGGAAGAGATCCACGAAATAGAGATGTAACTCTGTGAGTGGAAGTCACATATCACAGAGCAGTTTCTCAGAAAGCTTCTTTCCAGATTTCATCTGAGGATATGTCCTTTTTCACCATAGCCCTCTATGGGCTTCCAAATATCACTTTGCCAATTCCAGAAGAACTGTCTTAGCGAAAGGCTTCTTGAGGGAAAAGCTGTAACTCGGTGAGATGATTTCACAGAACACAAAGAAGTTTCTCAGAAAGCTTCTTTCTCTTTGTTATGGGAGGATATTTCCTTTAGCCCTATAGTCTTCAACGGGATCCGAAATATCTGTTCTCAGATTCCACAGAAATAAGGGTAGCAAAGAGATCCACGAAATACAGATGTAACTCTGTGAGTGGAAGTCACATATCCCAGAGCAGTTTCTCAGAAAGCTTCTTTCCAGATTTCATCGGAGGATATTTTCTTTTTCACTATAGCCCTCTATGGGCTTCCAAATATCACTTTGCCAATTCCACAAGAACTGTCTTAGCGAAAGGCTTCTTGAGGGGAAAGTTGCAACTCTGTGAGATGATTTCACAGAACACAAAGAAGTTTCTCAGAAAGCTTTTTTCTCTTTGTTATCGGAGGATATTTCTTTTAGCCCTATAGTCTTCAAAGAGATCCGAAATATCTGTTCTCAGATTCCACAGAAATAAGGCTAGCAAAGAGATCCACGAAAAACAGATGTAACTCTGTCAGTGGAAGTCACATATCACAGAGCAGTTTCTCAGAAAGCTTCTTTCCAGATTTCATCGGAGGATATTTCCTTTTTCACAATAGCCCTCTATGGGCTTCCAAATATCACTTTGCCAATTCCACAAGAACTGTCTTAGCGAAAGGCTTCTTGAGGGGAAAGCTGTAAGTCTGGGAGATGATTTCACAGAACACAAAAAAGTTTCTCAGAAAGCTTCTTTTTGTTATCGGAGGACATTTCCTTTGGCCCTATAGTGTTCAAAGGGATCCGAAATATCTGTTCTCAGATTCCACAGAAATAAGGCTAGCAAAGTGATCCACGAAATACAGATGTAACTCTGTGAGTGGAAGTCACAGATCACAGAGCAGTATCTCAGAAAGCTCCTTTCCAGATTTCATCGGAGGATATTTCCTTTTTCACCATAGCCCTCAATGGGCTTCCAAATATCACTTTGCCAATTCCACAAGAACTGTCTTAGCGAAAGGCTTCTTGAGGGGAAAGCTGTAACTCTGGGAGATGATTTCACAGAACACAAAGAAGTTTCTCAGAAAGCTTCTTTCTCTTTGTTATCGGAGGATATTTCTTTTGGCCCTATAGTGTTCAAAGGGATCCGAAATATCTGTTCTCAGATTCCACAGAAATAAGGCTAGCAAAGAGATCCACGAAATACAGATGTAACTCTGTGAGTGGAAGTCACATATCACAGAGCAGTTTCTCAGAAAGCTTCTTTCCGGATTTCATCGAAGGATATTTCCTTTTTCACCATAGCCCTCTATGGGCTTCCAAATATCACTTTGCCAATTCCACAAGAACTGTCTTAGCGAAAGGCTTCTTGAGGGGAAAGCGGTAACTCTATGAGATGATTTCACAGAACACAAAGAAGTTTCTCAGAAAGCTTCTTTCTCTTTGTTATCGGAGGATATTTCCTTTGACCCTATAGTCTTCAAAGGGATCCGAAATATCTGTTCTCAGATTCCACAGAAATAAGGCTAGCAAAGAGATCCACGAAATACAGATGTAACTCTGTGAGTGGAAGTCACATATCACAGAGCAGTTTCTCAGAAAGCTTCTTTCCATATTTCATCGGAGGATGTTTCCTTTTTCATCATAGCCCTCTATGGGCTCCAAATATCACTTTGCCAATTCCACAAGAACTGTCTTAGCGAAAGGCTTCTTGAGGGGAAAGCTGTAACTCTGTGAGATGATTTCACAGAACACAAAGACGTTTCTCAGAAAGCTTCCTTCTCTTTGTTATGGGAGGATATTTCCTTTGGCCCTATAGTGTTCAAAGGGATCCGAAATATCTGTTCTCAGATTCCACAGAAATAAGGCTAGCAAAGAGATCCACGAAATACAGATGTAACTCTGTGAGTGGAAGTCACATATCACAGAGCAGTTTCTCAGAAAGCTTCTTTCCAGATTTCATCAGAGGATATTTTCTTTTTCACCATAGCCCTCTATGGGCTTCCAAATATCACTTTTTGAATTCCACAAGAACTGTCTTAGCGAAAGGCTTCTTGAGGGGAAAGCTGTAACTCTGTGAGATGATTTCACAGAACACAAAGAAGTTTCTCAGAAAGCTTCTTTCTCTTTGTTATGGGAGGATATTTCCTTTGGCCCTATAGTCTTCAAAGGGATCCGAAATATCTGTTCTCAGAATCCACAGAAATAAGGCTAGCAAAGAGATCCACGAAATACAGATGTAACTCTGTGAGTGGAAGTCACATATCACAGAGCAGTTTCTCAGAAAGCTTCTTTCCAGATTTCATCTGAGGATATTTCCTTTTTCACCATAGCCCTCTATGGGCTTCCAAATATCACTTTGCCAATTCCACAAGTACTGTCTTAGCGAAAGGCTTCTTGAGGGGAAAGCTGTAACTCTATGAGATGATTTCACAGAACACAAAGAAGTTTCTCAGAAAGCTTCTTTCTCTTTGTTATCGGAGGATATTTCCTTTGGCCCTATAGTCTTCAAAGGGATCCGAAATATCTGTTCTCAGATTCAACAGAAATAAGGCTAGCAAAGAGATCCACGAAATACAGATGTAACTCTGTGAATGGAAGTCACAGATCACACAGCAGTTTCTCAGAAAGCTTCTTTCCAGATTTCATCGGAGGATATTTCCTTTTTCACCATAGCCCTCTATGGGCTTCCAAATATCACTTTGCCAATTCCACAAGAACTGTCTTAGCGAAAGGCTTCTTGAGGGGAAAGCGGTAACTCTATGAGATGATTTCAGAGAACACAAAGAAGTTTCTCAGAAAGCTTCTTTCTCTTTGTTATGGGAGGATATTTCCTTTTGCCCTATAGTGTTCAAAGGGATCCCAAATATCTGTTGTCAGATTCCACAGAAATAAGGCTAGCAAAGAGATCCACGAAATACAGATGTAACTCTGTGAGTGGAAGTCACATATCCCAGAGCAGTTTCTCAGTAAGCTTCTTTCCAGATTTCATCGGAGGATATTTTCTTTTTCACCATAGTCCTCTATGGGCTTCCAAATATCACTTTGCCAAATCCACAAAAACTGTCTTAGCGAAAGGCTTCTCGATGGGAAAGCTGTAACTCTGTGAGATGATTTCACAGAACACAAAGAAGTTTCTCAGAAAGCTTTCTTCTCTTTGTTAACGGAGGATATTTCCTTTGGCCCTATAGTCTTCAAAGGGATACGAAATATCTCTTCTCAGATTCCACAGAAATAAGGCTAGCGAAGAGATCCACGAAATACAGATGTAACTCTGTGAGTGGAAGTCACATATCACAGAGCAGTTTCTCAGAAAGCTTCTTTCCAGATTTCATCTGAGGATATGTCCTTTTTCACCATAGCCATCTATGGGCTTCCAAATATCACTTTGCCAATTCCACAAGAACTGTCTTAGCGAAAGGCTTCTTTAGGGAAAAGCTGTAACTCGGTGAGATGATTTCACAGAACACAAAGAAGTTTCTCAGAAAGCTTCTTTCTCTTTGTTATGGGAGGATATTTCCCTTAGCCCTATAGTCTTCAAAGGGATCCGAAATATCTGTTCTCAGATTCCACAGAAATAAGGCTAGCAAAGAGATCCACGAAATACAGATGTAACTCTGTGAGTGGAAGTCACATATCCCAGAGCAGTTTCTCAGAAAGCTTCTTTCCAGATTTCATCGGAGGATATTTTCTTTTTCACCATAGCCCTCTATGGGCTTCCAAATATCACTTTGCCAATTCCACAAGAACTGTCTTAGCGAAAGGCTTCTTGAGGGAACAGCTGTAACTCTGTGAGATGATTTCACAGAACACAAAGAAGTTTCTCAGAAAGCTTCTTTCTCTTTGTTATCGGAGGATATTTCCTTTGGCCCTATAGTGTTCAAAGGGATCCGAAATATCTGTTCTCAGATTCCACAGAAATAAGGCTAGCAAAGAGATCCACGAAATACAGATGTAACTCTGTGAGTGGAAGTCACGTATCCCAGAGCAGTTTCTCAGAAAGCTTCTTTCCAGATTTCATCGGAAGATATTTTCTTTTTCACCATAGCCCTCTATGGGCTTCCAAATATCACTTTGCCAATTCCACAAGAACTGTCTTCGCGAAAGGCTTCTTGAGGGGAAAGCTGCAACTCTGTGAGATGATTTCACAGAACACAAAGAAGTTTCTCAGAAAGCTTTTTTCTCTTTGTTATCGGAGGATATTTCTTTTGGCCCTATAGTCTTCAAAGGGATCCGAAATATCTGTTCTCAGATTCCACAGAAATAAGGCTAGCAAAGAGATCCACGAAAAACAGATGTAACTCTGTCAGTGGAAGTCACATATCACAGAGCAGTTTCTCAGAAAGCTTCTTTCCAGATTTCATCGGAGGATATTTCCTTTTTCACAATAGCCCTCTATGGGCTTCCAAATATCACTTTGCCAATTCCACAAGAACTGTCTTAGCGAAAGGCTTCTTGAGGGGAAAGCTGTAACTCTGGGAGATGATTTCACAGAACACAAAAAAGTTTCTCAGAAAGCTTCTTTTTGTTATCGGAGGGTATTTCCTTTGGCCCTATAGTCTTCAAAGGGATCCGAAATATCTGTTCTCAGATTCCACAGAAATAAGGCTAGCAAAGAGATCCACGAAATACAGATGTAACTCTGTGAGTGGAAGTCACATATCACAGAGCAGTTTCTCAGAAAGCTTCTTTCCAGATTACATCGGAGGATATTTCCTTTTTCACCATAGCCCTCTATGGGTTTCCAAATATCACTTTGCCAATTCCACAAGAACTGTCTTAGCGAAAGGCTTCTTGAGGGCAAAGCGGTAACTCTATGAGATGATTTCACAGAACACAAAGAAGTTTCTCAGAAAGCTTCTTTCTCTTTGTTATCGGAGGATATTTCCTTTGGCCCTATAGTCTTCAAAGGGATCCGAAATATCTGTTCTCAGATTCCACAGAAATAAGGCTAGCAAAGAGATCCACGAAATACAGATGTAACTCTGTGAGTGGAAGTCACATATCACAGAGCAGTTTCTCAGAAAGCTTCTTTCCAGATTTCATCGGAGGATATTTCCTTTTTCACCATAGCCCTCTATGGGCTTCCATTTATCACTTTTTCAATTCCACAAGAACTGTCATAGCGAAAGGCTTCTTGACGTGAAAGCTGTAACTCTGTGAGATGATTTCACAGAACACAAAGAAGTTTCTCAGAAAGCTTCTTTCTCTTTGTTATCGGAGGATATTTCCTTTGGCCCTATAGTCTTCAAAGGGATCCGAAATATCTGTTCTCAGATTCCACAGAAATAAGGCTAGCAAAGAGATCCACGAAATACAGATGTAACTCTGTGAGTGGAAGTCACAGATCACAGAGCAGTTTCTCAGAAAGCTTCTTTCCAGATTTCATCGGAGGATATTTCCTTTTTCACCATAGCCCTCTATGGGCTTCCAAATATCACTTTGCCAATACCACAAGAACTGTCTTAGCGAGAGGCTTCTCGAGGCGAAAGCTGTAACTCTGTGAGATGATTTCACAGAACACAAAGAAGTTTCTCAGAAAGCTTCTTTCTCTTTGTTATCGGAGGATATTTCCTTTGGCCCTATAGTCTTCAAAGGGATCCGAAATATCTGTTCTCAGATTCCACAGAAATAAGGCTAGCAAAGAGATCCACGAAATACAGATGTAACTCTGTGAGTGGAAGTCACATATCACAGAGCAGTTTCTCAGAAAGCTTCTTTGCAGATTTCACCTGAGGATATTTCCTTTTTCCCAATAGCCCTCTATGGGCTTCCAAATATCACTTTGCCAATTCCACAAGAACTGTCTTAGCGAAAGGCTTCTTGAGGGAAAAGCTGTATCTCTGTGAGATGATTTCACAGAACCCAAAGAAGTTTCTCAGAAAGCTTCTTTCTCTTTGTTATGGGAGGATACTTCCTTTGGCCCTATAGTGTTCAACGGGATCCGAAATATCTGTTCTCAGATTCCACAGAAATAAGGCTAGCAAAGAGATCCACGAAATACAGATGTAACTCTGTGAGTGGAAGTTACATATCCCAGAGCAGTTTCTCAGAAAGCTTCTTTCCAGATTTCATCGGAGGATATTTTCTTTTTCACTATAGCCCTCTATGGGCTTCCAAATATCACTTTGCCAATTCCACAAGAACTGTCTTAGCGAAAGGCTTCTTGAGGGGAAAGTTGCAACTCTGTGAGATGATTTCACAGAACACAAAGAAGTTTCTCAGAAAGCTTTTTTCTCTTTGTTATCGGAGGATATTTCTTTTGGCCCTATAGTCTTCAAAGGGATCCGAAATATCTGTTCTCAGATTCCACAGAAATAAGGCTAGCATAGAGATCCACGAAAAACAGATGTAACTCTGTCAGTGGAAGTCACATATCACAGAGCAGTTTCTCAGAAAGCTTCTTTCCAGATTTCATCGGAGGATATTTCCTTTTTCACAATAGCCCTCTATGGGCTTCCAAATATCACTTTGCCAATTCCACAAGAACTGTCTTAGCGAAAGGCTTCTTGAGGGGAAAGCTGTAACTCTGGGAGATCATTTCACAGAACACAAAAAAGTTTCTCAGAAAGCTTCTTTTTGTTATCGGAGGATATTTCCTTTGGCCCTATAGTGTTCAAAGGGATCCGAAATATCTGTTCTCAGACTCCACAGAAATAAGGCTAGCAAAGAGATCCACGAAATACAGATGTAACTCTGTGAGTGGAAGTCACAGATCACAGAGCAGTATCTCAGAAAGCTCCTTTCCAGATTTCATCGGAGGATATTTCCTTTTTCACCATAGCCCTCTATGGGCTTCCAAATATCACTTTGCCAATTCCACAAGAACTGTCTTAGCGAAAGGCTTCTTGAGGGGAAAGCTGTAACTCTGTGAGATGATTTCACAGAACACAAAGAAGTTTCTCAGAAAGCTTCTTTCTCTTTGTTATCGGAGGATATTTCTTTTGGCCCTATAGTGTTCAAAGGGATCCGAAATATCTGTTCTCAGATTCCACAGAAATAAGGCTAGCAAAGAGATCCACGAAATACAGATGTAACTCTGTGAGTGGAAGTCACATATCACAGAGCAGTTTCTCAGAAAGCTTCTTTCCAGATTTCATCGGAGGATATTTCCTTTTTCACCATAGCCCTCTATGGGCTTCCAAATATCACTTTGCCAATTCCACAAGAACTGTCTTAGCGAAAGGCTTCTTGAGGGGAAAGCGGTAACTCTATGAGATGATTTCACAGAACACAAAGAAGTTTCTCAGAAAGCTTCTTTCTCTTTGTTATCGGAGGATATTTCCTTTGGCCCTATAGTCTTCAAAGGGATCCGAAATATCTGTTCTCAGATTACACAGAAATAAGGCTAGCAAAGAGATCCACGAAATACAGATGTAACTCTGTGAGTGGAAGTCACATATCACAGAGCAGTTTCTCAGAAATCTTCTTTCCATATTTCATCGGAGGATGTTTCCTTTTTCATCATAGCCCTCTATGGGCTCCAAATATCACTTTGCCAATTCCACAAGAACTGTCTTAGCGAAAGGCTTCTTGAGGGGAAAGCTGTAACTCTGTGAGATGATTTCACAGAACACAAAGACGTTTCCCAGAAAGCTTCTTTCTCTTTGTTATGGGAGGATATTTCCTTTGGCCCTATAGTGTTCAAAGGGATCCGAAATATCTGTTCTCAGATTCCACAGAAATAAGGCTAGCAAAGAGATCCACGAAATACAGATGTAACTCTGTGAGTGGAAGTCACATATCCCAGAGCAGTTTCTCAGAATGCTTCTTTCCAGATTTCATCAGAGGATATTTTCTTTTTCACCATAGCCCTCTATGGGCTTCCAAATATCACTTTTTGAATTCCACAAGAACTGTCTTAGCGAAAGGCTTCTTGAGGGGGAAACTGTAACTCTGTGAGATGATTTCACAGAACACAAAGAAGTTTCTCAGAAAGCTTCTTTCTCTTTGTTATCGGAGGATATTTCCTTTGGCCCTATAGTCTTCAAAGGGATCCGAAATATCTGTTCTCAGAATCCACAGAAATAAGGCTAGCAAAGAGATCCACGAAATACAGATGTAACTCTGTGAGTGGAAGTCACATATCACAGAGCAGTTTCTCAGAAAGCTTCTTTCCAGATTTCATCTGAGGATATTTCCTTTTTCACCATAGCCCTCTATGGGCTTCCAAATATCACTTTGCCAATTCCACAAGTACTGTCTTAGCGAAAGGCTTCTTGAGGGAAAAGCTGTATCTCTGTGAGATGATTTCACAGAACCCAAAGAAGTTTCTCAGAAAGCTTCTTTCTCTTTGTTATGGGAGGATACTTCCTTTGGCCCTATAGTGTTCAACGGGATCCGAAATATCTGTTCTCAGATTCCACAGAAATAAGGCTAGCAAAGAGATCCACGAAATACAGATGTAACTCTGTGAGTGGAAGTTACATATCCCAGAGCAGTTTCTCAGAAAGCTTCTTTCCAGATTTCATCGGAGGATATTTTCTTTTTCACTAGAGCCCTCTATGGGCTTCCAAATATCACTTTGCCAATTCCACAAGAACTGTCTTAGCGAAAGGCTTCTTGAGGGGAAAGTTGCAACTCTGTGAGATGATTTCACAGAACACAAAGAAGTTTCTCAGAAAGCTTTTTTCTCTTTGTTATCGGAGGATATTTCTTTTGGCCCTATAGTCTTCAAAGGGATCCGAAATATCTGTTCTCAGATTCCACAGAAATAAGGCTAGCATAGAGATCCACGAAAAACAGATGTAACTCTGTCAGTGGAAGTCACATATCACAGAGCAGTTTCTCAGAAAGCTTCTTTCCAGATTTCATCGGAGGATATTTCCTTTTTCACAATAGCCCTCTATGGGCTTCCAAATATCACTTTGCCAATTCCACAAGAACTGTCTTAGCGAAAGGCTTCTTGAGGGGAAAGCTGTAACTCTGGGAGATCATTTCACAGAACACAAAAAAGTTTCTCAGAAAGCTTCTTTTTGTTATCGGAGGATATTTCCTTTGGCCCTATAGTGTTCAAAGGGATCCGAAATATCTGTTCTCAGACTCCACAGAAATAAGGCTAGCAAAGAGATCCACGAAATACAGATGTAACTCTGTGAGTGGAAGTCACAGATCACAGAGCAGTATCTCAGAAAGCTCCTTTCCAGATTTCATCGGAGGATATTTCCTTTTTCACCATAGCCCTCTATGGGCTTCCAAATATCACTTTGCCAATTCCACAAGAACTGTCTTAGCGAAAGGCTTCTTGAGGGGAAAGCTGTAACTGTGTGAGATGATTTCACAGAACACAAAGAAGTTTCTCAGAAAGCTTCTTTCTCTTTGTTATCGGAGGATATTTCTTTTGGCCCTATAGTGTTCAAAGGGATCCGAAATATCTGTTCTCAGATTCCACAGAAATAAGGCTAGCAAAGAGATCCACGAAATACAGATGTAACTCTGTGAGTGGAAGTCACATATCACAGAGCAGTTTCTCAGAAAGCTTCTTTCCAGATTTCATCGGAGGATATTTCCTTTTTCACCATAGCCCTCTATGGGCTTCCAAATATCACTTTGCCAATTCCACAAGAACTGTCTTAGCGAAAGGCTTCTTGAGGGGAAAGCGGTAACTCTATGAGATGATTTCACAGAACACAAAGAAGTTTCTCAGAAAGCTTCTTTCTCTTTGTTATCGGAGGATATTTCCTTTGGCCCTATAGTCTTCAAAGGGATCCGAAATATCTGTTCTCAGATTACACAGAAATAAGGCTAGCAAAGAGATCCACGAAATACAGATGTAACTCTGTGAGTGGAAGTCACATATCACAGAGCAGTTTCTCAGAAATCTTCTTTCCATATTTCATCGGAGGATGTTTCCTTTTTCATCATAGCCCTCTATGGGCTCCAAATATCACTTTGCCAATTCCACAAGAACTGTCTTAGCGAAAGGCTTCTTGAGGGGAAAGCTGTAACTCTGTGAGATGATTTCACAGAACACAAAGACGTTTCCCAGAAAGCTTCTTTCTCTTTGTTATGGGAGGATATTTCCTTTGGCCCTATAGTGTTCAAAGGGATCCGAAATATCTGTTCTCAGATTCCACAGAAATAAGGCTAGCAAAGAGATCCACGAAATACAGATGTAACTCTGTGAGTGGAAGTCACATATCCCAGAGCAGTTTCTCAGAATGCTTCTTTCCAGATTTCATCAGAGGATATTTTCTTTTTCACCATAGCCCTCTATGGGCTTCCAAATATCACTTTTTGAATTCCACAAGAACTGTCTTAGCGAAAGGCTTCTTGAGGGGGAAACTGTAACTCTGTGAGATGATTTCACAGAACACAAAGAAGTTTCTCAGAAAGCTTCTTTCTCTTTGTTATCGGAGGATATTTCCTTTGGCCCTATAGTCTTCAAAGGGATCCGAAATATCTGTTCTCAGAATCCACAGAAATAAGGCTAGCAAAGAGATCCACGAAATACAGATGTAACTCTGTGAGTGGAAGTCACATATCACAGAGCAGTTTCTCAGAAAGCTTCTTTCCAGATTTCATCTGAGGATATTTCCTTTTTCACCATAGCCCTCTATGGGCTTCCAAATATCACTTTGCCAATTCCACAAGTACTGTCTTAGCGAAAGGCTTCTTGAGGGGAAAGCTGTAACTCTATGAGATGATTTCACAGAACACAAAGAAGTTTCTCAGAAAGCTTCTTTCTCTTTGTTATCGGAGGATATTTCCTTTGGCCCTATAGTCTTCAAAGGGATCCGAAATATCTGTTCTCAGATTCAACAGAAATAAGGCTAGCAAAGAGATCCACGAAATACAGATGTAACTCTGTGAGTGGAAGTCACAGATCACACAGCAGTTTCTCAGAAAGCTTCTTTCCAGATTTCATCTGAGGATATTTCCTTTTTCACCATAGCCCTCTATGGGCTTCCAAATATCACTTTGCCAATTCCACAAGAACTGTCTTAGCGAAAGGCTTCTTGAGGGGAAAGCGGTAACTCTATGAGATGATTTCACAGAACACAAAGAAGTTTCTCAGAAAGCTTCTTTCTCTTTGTTATCGGAGGATATTTCCTTTGGCCCTATAGTCTTCAAAGGGATCCGAAATATCTGTTCCCAGATTCCACAGAAATGAGGCTAGCAAAGAGATCCACGAAATACAGATGTAACTCTGTGAGTGGAAGTCACATATCACAGAGCAGTTTCTCAGAAAGCTTCTTTGCAGATTTCACCTGAGGATATTTCCTTTTTCCCAATAGCCCTCTATGGGCTTCCAAATATCACTTTACCAATTCCTCAAGAACTGTCTTAGCGAAAGGCTTCTTGAGGGAAAAGCTGTAACTCTGTGAGATGATTTCACAGAACACAAAGAAGTTTCTCAGAAAGCTTCTTTCTCTTTGTTATGGGAGGATATTTCCTTTTGCCGTATAGTGTTCAAAGGGATCCGAAATATCTGTTGTCAGATTCCACAGAAATAAGGCTAGCAAAGAGATCCACGAAATACAGATGTAACTCTGTGAGTGGAAGTCACATATCCTAGAGCAGTTTCTCAGAAAGCTTCTTTCCAGATTTCATCAGAGGATATTTTCTTTTTCACCATAGCACTCTATGGGCTTCCAAATATCACTTTGCCAATTCCACAAGAACTGTCTTAGCGAAAGGCTTCTTGAGGGAAAAGCTGTAACTCTGTGAGATGATTTCACAGAACCCAAAGAAGTTTCTCAGAAAGCTTCTTTCTCTTTGTTATCGGAGGATATTTCCTTTGGCCCTATAGTCTTCAAAGGGATCCGAAATATCTGTTCTCAGACTCCACAGAAATAAGGCTACCAAAGAGATCCACGAAATACAGATGTAACTCTGTGAGTGGAAGTCACATATCACAGAGCAGTTTCTCAGAAAGCTTCTTTCCAGATTTCATCTGAGGATATTTCCTTTTTCACCATAGCCCTCTATGGGCTTCCAAATATCACTTTGCCAATTCCACAAGTACTGTCTTAGCGAAAGGCTTCTTGAGGGGAAAGCTGTAACTCTATGAGATGATTTCACAGAACACAAAGAAGTTTCTCAGAAAGCTTCTTTCTCTTTGTTATCGGAGGATATTTCCTTTTGCCCTATAGTCTTCAAAGGGATCCGAAATATCTGTTCTCAGATTCCACAGAAATAAGGCTAGCAAAGAGATCCACGAAATACAGATGTAACTCTGTGAGTGGAAGTCACATATCACAGAGCAGTTTCTCAGAAAGCTTCTTTCCAGATTTCATCGGAGGATATTTCCTTTTTCACCATAGCCCTCTATGGGCTTCCAAATATCACTTTGCCAATTCCACAAGAACTGTCTTAGCGAAAGGCTTCTTGAGGGGAAAGCGGTAACTCTATGAGATGATTTCACAGAACACAAAGAAGTTTCTCAGAAAGCTTCTTTCTCTTTGTTATCGGAGGATATTTCCTTTGGCCCTATAGTCTACAAAGGGATCCGAAATATCTGTTCTCAGATTCCACAGAAATAAGGCTAGCAAAGAGATCCACGAAATACAGATGTAACTCTGTGAGTGGAAGTCACAGATCACAGAGCAGTTTCTCAGAAAGCTTCTTTCCAGATTTCATCGGAGGATATTTCCTTTTTCACCATAGCCCTCTATGGGCTTCCAAATATCACTTTGCCAATACCACAAGAACTGTCTTAGCGAAAGGCTTCTCGAGGGGAAAGCTGTAACTCTGTGAGATGATTTCACAGAACACAAAGAAGTTTCTCAGAAAGCTTCTTTCTCTTTGTTATCGGAGGATATTTCCTTTGGCCCTATAGTCTTCAAAGGGATCCGAAATATCTGTTCTCAGATTCCACAGAAATGAGGCTAGCAAAGAGATCCACGAAATACAGATGTAACTCTGTGAGTGGAAGTCACATATCACAGAGCAGTTTCTCAGAAAGCTTCTTTGCAGATTTCACCTGAGGATATTTCCTTTTTCCCAATAGCCCTCTATGGGCTTCCAAATATCACTTTGCCAATTCCACAAGTACTGTGTTAGCGAAAGGCTTCTTGAGGGGAAAGCTGTAACTCTATGAGATGATTTCACAGAACACAAAGAAGTTTCTCAGAAAGCTTCTTTCTCTTTGTTATGGGAGGATATTTCCTTTGGCCCTATAGTCTTCAAATTTATCCGAAATATCTGTTCTCAGATTCCACAGAAATAAGGCTAGCAAAGAGATCCACGAAATACATATGTAACTCTGTGAGTGGAAGTCACATATCACAGAGCAGTTTCTCAGAAAGCTTCTTTCCAGATTTCATCGGAGGATATTTCCTTTTTCACCATAGCCCTCTATGGGCTTCCAAATATCACTTTGCCAATTCCACAAGAACTGTCTTAGCGAAAGGCTTCTTGAGGGGAAAGCGGTAACTCTATGAGATGATTTCACAGAACACAAAGAAGTTTCTCAGAAAGCTTCTTTCTCTTTGTTATCGGAGGATATTTCCTTTGGCCCTATAGTCTTCAAAGGGATCCGAAATATCTGTTCTCAGATTCCACAGAAATAAGGCTAGCAAAGAGATCCACGAAATACAGATGTAACTCTGTGAGTGGAAGTCACATATCACAGAGCAGTTTCTCAGAAAGCTTCTTTCCATATTTCATCGGAGGATGTTTCCTTTTTCACCGTAGCCCTCTATGGGCTCCAAATATCACTTTGCCAATTCCACAAGAACTGTCTTAGCGAAAGGCTTCTCGAGGGGAAAGCTGTAACTCTGTGAGATGATTTCACAGAACACAAAGAAGTTTCTCAGAAAGCTTCTTTCTCTTTGTTTCGGAGGATATTTCCTTTGGCCCTATAGTCTTCAAAGGGATCCGAAATATCTGTTCTCAGATTCCACAGAAATAAGGCTAGCAAAGAGATCCACGAAATACAGATGTAACTCTGTGAGTGGAAGTCACATATCACAGAGCAGTTTCTCAGAAAGCTTCTTTGCAGATTTCATCGGAGGATATTTCCTTTTTCACCATAGCCCTCTCAGGGCTTCCAAATATCACTTTGCCAATTCCACAAGAACTGTCTTAGCGAAAGGCTTCTTGAGGGAAATGCTCTAACTCTGTGAGATGATTTCACAGAACACAAAGAAGGTTCTCAGAAAGCTTCTTTCTCTTTGTTATGGGAGGATATTTCCTTTGGCCCTATAGTGTTCAAAGGGATCCGAAATATCTTTTCTCAGATTCCACAGAAATAAGGCTAGCAAAGAGATCCACGAAATACAGATGTAACTCTGTGAGTGGAAGTCACATAACCCAGAGCAGTTTCTCAGAAAGCTTCTTTCCAGATTTCATCAGAGAATATTTTCTTTTTCACCATAGCCCTCTATGGGCTTCCAAATATCACTTTACCAATTCCTCAAGAACTGTCTTAGCGAAAGGCTTCTTGAGGGAAAAGCTGTAACTCTGTGAGATGATTTCACAGAACACAAAGAAGTTTCTCAGAAAGCTTCTTTCTCTTTGTTATGGGAGGATATTTCCTTTTGCCCTATAGTGTTCAAAGGGATCCGAAATATCTGTTGTCAGATTCCACAGAAATAAGGCTAGCAAAGAGATCCACGAAATACAGATGTAACTCTGTGAGTGGAAGTCACATATCCTAGAGCAGTTTCTCAGAAAGCTTCTTTCCAGATTTCATCAGAGGATATTTTCTTTTTCACCATAGCACTCTATGGGCTTCCAAATATCACTTTGCCAAATCCACAAAAACTGTCTTAGCGAAAGGCTTCTCGAGGGGAAAGCTGTAACTCTGTGAGATGATTTCACAGAACACAAAGAAGTTTCTCAGAAAGCTTTTTTCTCTTTATTATCGGAGGATATTTCCTTTGGCCCTATAGTGTTCAAAGGGATCCGAAATATCTCTTCTCAGATTCCACAGAAATAAGGCAGGCAAAGAGATCCACGAAATACAGATGTAACTCTGTGAGTTGGAGTCACATATCACAGAGCAGTTTCTCAGAAAGCTTCTTTCCAGATTTCATCTGAGGATATGTCCTTTTTCACCGTAGCCCTCTATGGGCTTCCAAATATCACTTTGCCAATTCCACAAGAACTGTCTTAGCGAAAGGCTTCTTGAGGGAAAAGCTGTAACTCGGTGAGATGATTTCACAGAACACAAAGAAGTTTCTCAGAAAGCTTTTTTCTCTTTGTTATCGGAGGATATTTCCTTTGGTCCTATAGTGTTCAAAGGGATCCGAAATATCTGTTCTCAGATTCCACAGAAATAAGGCTAGCAAAGAGATCCACGAAATACAGATGTAACTCTGTGAGTGGAAGTCACGTATCCCAGAGCAGTTTCTCAGAAAGCTTCTTTCCAGATTTCATCGGAAGATATTTTCTTTTTCACCATAGCCCTCTATGGGCTTCCAAATATCACTTTGCCAATTCCACAAGAACTGTCTTAGCGAAAGGCTTCTTGAGGGAAAAGCTGTAACTCTGTGAGATGATTTCACAGAACCCAAAGAAGTTTCTCAGAAAGCTTCTTTCTCTTTGTTATCGGAGGATATTTCCTTTGGCCCTATAGTCTTCAAAGGGATCCGAAATATCTGTTCTCAGACTCCACAGAAATAAGGCTACCAAAGAGATCCACGAAATACAGATGTAACTCTGTGAGTGGAAGTCACATATCACAGAGCAGTTTCTCAGAAAGCTTCTTTCCAGATTTCATCTGAGGATATTTCCTTTTTCACCATAGCCCTCTATGGGCTTCCAAATATCACTTTGCCAATTCCACAAGTACTGTCTTAGCGAAAGGCTTCTTGAGGGGAAAGCTGTAACTCTATGAGATGATTTCACAGAACACAAAGAAGTTTCTCAGAAAGCTTCTTTCTCCTTGTTATCGGAGGATATTTCCTTTTGCCCTTTAGTCTTCAAAGGGATCCGAAATATCTGTTCTCAGATTCAACAGAAATAAGGCTAGCAAAGAGATCCACGAAATACAGATGTAACTCTCTGAGTGGAAGTCACATATCACAGAGCAGTTTCTCAGAAAGCTTCTTTCCAGATTTCATCGGAGGATATTTCCTTTTTCACCATAGCCCTCTATGGGCTTCCAAATATCACTTTGCCAATTCCACAAGAACTGTATTAGCGAAAGGCTTCTTGAGGGGAAAGCGGTAACTCTATGAGATGATTTCACAGAACACAAAGCAGTTTCTCAGAAAGCTTCTTTCTCTTTGTTATCGGAGGATATTTCCTTTGGCCCTATAGTCTTCAAAGGGAACCGAAATATCTGTTCTCAGATTTCACAGAAATAAGGCTAGCAAAGAGATCCACGAAATACAGATGTAACTCTGTGAGTGGAAGTCACAGATCACAGAGCAGTTTCTCAGAAAGCTTCTTTCCAGATTTCATCGGAGGATATTTCCTTTTTCACCATAGCCCTCTGTTGGCTTCCAAATACCACTTTGCCAATACCACAAGAACTGTCTTAGCGAAAGGCTTCTCGAGGGGAAAGCTGTAACTCTGTGAGATGATTTCACAGAACACAAAGAAGTTTCTCAGAAAGCTTCTTTCTCTTTGTTATCGGAGGATATTTCCTTTGGCCCTATAGTCTTCAAAGGGATCCGAAATATCTGTTCTCAGATTCCACAGAAATGAGGCTAGCAAAGAGATCCACGAAATACAGATGTAACTCTGTGAGTGGAAGTCACATATCACAGAGCAGTTTCTCAGAAAGCTTCTTTGCAGATTTCACCTGAGGATATTTCCTTTTTCCCAATAGCCCTCTATGGGCTTCCAAATATCACTTTGCCAATTCCACAAGTACTGTCTTAGCGAAAGGCTTCTTGAGGGGAAAGCTGTAACTCTATGAGATGATTTCACAGAACACAAAGAAGTTTCTCAGAAAGCTTCTTTCTCTTTGTTATCGGAGGATATTTCCTTTGGCCCTATAGTCTTCAAATTTATCCGAAATATCTGTTCTCAGATTCCACAGAAATAAGGCTAGCAAAGAGATCCACGAAATACAGATGTAACTCTGTGAGTGGAAGTCACATATCACAGAGCAGTTTCTCAGAAAGCTTCTTTCCAGATTTCATCGGAGGATATTTCCTTTTTCACCATAGCCCTCTATGGGCTTCCAAATATCACTTTGCCAATTCCACAAGAACTGTCTTAGCGAAAGGCTTCTTGAGGGGAAAGCTGTAACTCTGTGAGATGATTTCACAGAACACAAAGAAGTTTCTCAGAAAGCTTCTTTCTCTTTGTTATGGGAGGATATTTCCTTTGGCCCTATAATCTTAAAATGGATCCGAAATATCTGTTCTCAGATTCCACAGAAATAAGGCTAGCAAAGAGATCCACGAAATACAGATGTAACTCTGTGAGTGGAAGTCACAGATCACAGAGCAGTTTCTCAGAAAGCTTCTTTCCAAATTTCATCGGAGGATGTTTCCTTTTTCACCGTAGTCCTCTATGGGCTTCCAAGTATCACTTTTTCAATTCCACAAGAACTGTCTTAGCGAAAGGCTTCTTGACGGGAAAGCTGTAACTCTGTGAGATGATTTCACAGAACACAAAGAAGTTTCTCAGAAAGCTTCTTTCTCTTTGTTATCGGAGGATATTTCCTTTGGCCCTATAGTCTTCAAAGGGATCCGAAATATCTGTTCTCAGATTCCACAGAAATAAGGCTAGCAAAGAGATCCACGAAATACAGATGTAACTCTGTGAGTGGAAGTCACAGATCACAGAGCAGTTTCTCAGAAAGCTTCTTTCCAGATTTCATCGGAGGATATTTCCTTTTTCACCATAGCCCTCTATGGGCTTCCCAATATCACTTTGCCAATACCACAAGAACTGTCTTAGCGAAAGGCTTCTCGAGGCGAAAGCTGTAACTCTGTGAGATGATTTCACAGAACACAAGGAAGTTTCTCAGAAAGCTTCTTTCTCTTTGTTATCGGAGGATATTTCCTTTGGCCCTATAGTCTTCAAAGGGATCCGAAATATCTGTTCTCAGATTCCACAGAAATAAGGCTAGCAAAGAGATCCACGAAATACAGATGTAACTCTGTCAGTGGAAGTCACATATCACAGAGCAGTTTCTCAGAAAGCTTCTTTGCAGATTTCACCTGAGGATATTTCCTTTTTCCCAATAGCCCTCTATGGGCTTCCAAATATCACTTTGCCAATTCCACAAGAACTGTCTTAGCGAAAGGCTTCTTGAGGGAAAAGCTGTAACTCTGTGAGATGATTTCACAGAACACAAAGAAGTTTCTCAGAAAGCTTCTTTCTCTTTGTTATCGGAGGATATTTCCTTTTGCCCTATAGTGTTCAAAGGGATCCGAAATATCTGTTTTCATATTCCACAGAAATAAGGCTAGCAAAGAGATCCACGAAATACAGATGTAACTCTGTGAGTGGAAGTCACATATCCCAGAGCAGTTTCTCAGAAAGCTTCTTTCCAGATTTCATCGGAGGATATTTTCTTTTTCACCATAGCCCTCTATGGGCTTCCAAATATCACTTTGCCAAATCGACAAAAAATGTCTTAGCGAAAGGCTTCTCGAGGGGAAAGCTGTAACTCTGTGAGATGATTTCACAGAACACAAAGAAGTTTCTCAGAAAGCTTTTTTCTCTTTGTTATCGGAGGATATTTCCTTTGGCCCTATAGTCTTCAAAGGGATCCGAAATATCTCTTCTCAGATTCCACAGAAATAAGGCAAGCAAAGAGATCCACGAAATACAGATGTAACTCTGTGAGTGGAAGTCACATATCACAGAGCAGTTTCTCAGAAAGCTTCTTTCCAGATTTCATCTGAGGATATTTCCTTTTTCACAATAGCCCTCTATGGGCTTCCAAATATCACTTTGCCAATTCCACAAGAACTGTCTTAGCGAAAGGCTTCTTGAGGGGAAAGCTGTAACTCTGGGAGATGATTTCACAGAACACAAAAAAGTTTCTCAGAAAGCTTCTTTTTCTTATCGGAGGATATTTCCTTTGGCCCTATAGTGTTCAAAGGGATCCGAAATATCTGTTCTCAGATTCCACAGAAATAAGGCTAGCAAAGAGATCCACGAAATACAGATGTAACTCTGTGAGTGGAAGTCACATATCACAGAGCAGTTTCTCAGAAAGCTTCTTTCCATATTTCATCGGAGGATGTTTCCTTTTTCATCATAGCCCTCTATGGGCTCCAAATATCACTTTGCCAATTCCACAAGAACTGTCTTAGCGAAAGGCTTCTTGAGGGGAAAGCGGTAACTCTATGAGATGATTTCACAGAACACAAAGAAGTTTCTCAGAAAGCTTCTTTCTCTTTGTTATCGGAGGATATTTCCTTTGACCCTATAGTCTTCAAAGGGATCCGAAATATCTGTTCTCAGATTCCACAGAAATAAGGCTAGCAAAGAGATCCACGAAATACAGATGTAACTCTGTGAGTGGAAGTCACATATCACAGAGCAGTTTCTCAGAAAGCTTCTTTCCATATTTCATCGGAGGATGTTTCCTTTTTCATCATAGCCCTCTATGGGCTCCAAATATCACTTTGCCAATTCCACAAGAACTGTCTTAGCGAAAGGCTTCTTGAGGGGAAAGCTGTAACTCTGTGAGATGATTTCACAGAACACAAGGAAGTTTCTCAGAAAGCTTCTTTCTCTTTGTTATCGGAGGATATTTCCTTTGGCCCTATAGTCTTCAAAGGGATCCGAAATATCTGTTCTCAGATTCCACAGAAATAAGGCTAGCAAAGAGATCCACGAAATACAGATGTAACTCTGTCAGTGGAAGTCACATATCACAGAGCAGTTTCTCAGAAAGCTTCTTTGCAGATTTCACCTGAGGATATTTCCTTTTTCCCAATAGCCCTCTATGGGCTTCCAAATATCACTTTGCCAATTCCACAAGAACTGTCTTAGCGAAAGGCTTCTTGAGGGAAAAGCTGTAACTCTGTGAGATGATTTCACAGAACACAAAGAAGTTTCTCAGAAAGCTTCTTTCTCTTTGTTATCGGAGGATATTTCCTTTTGCCCTATAGTGTTCAAAGGGATCCGAAATATCTGTTTTCAGATTCCACAGAAATAAGGCTAGCAAAGAGATCCACGAAATACAGATGTAACTCTGTGAGTGGAAGTCACATATCCCAGAGCAGTTTCTCAGAAAGCTTCTTTCCAGATTTCATCGGAGGATATTTTCTTTTTCACCATAGCCCTCTATGGGCTTCCAAATATCACTTTGCCAAATCGACAAAAAATGTCTTAGCGAAAGGCTTCTCGAGGGGAAAGCTGTAACTCTGTGAGATGATTTCACAGAACACAAAGAAGTTTCTCAGAAAGCTTTTTTCTCTTTGTTATCGGAGGATATTTCCTTTGGCCCTATAGTCTTCAAAGGGATCCGAAATATCTCTTCTCAGATTCCACAGAAATAAGGCAAGCAAAGAGATCCACGAAATACAGATGTAACTCTGTGAGTGGAAGTCACATATCACAGAGCAGTTTCTCAGAAAGCTTCTTTCCAGATTTCATCTGAGGATATTTCCTTTTTCACAATAGCCCTCTATGGGCTTCCAAATATCACTTTGCCAATTCCACAAGAACTGTCTTAGCGAAAGGCTTCTTGAGGGGAAAGCTGTAACTCTGGGAGATGATTTCACAGAACACAAAAAAGTTTCTCAGAAAGCTTCTTTTTCTTATCGGAGGATATTTCCTTTGGCCCTATAGTGTTCAAAGGGATCCGAAATATCTGTTCTCAGATTCCACAGAAATAAGGCTAGCAAAGAGATCCACGAAATACAGATGTAACTCTGTGAGTGGAAGTCACATATCACAGAGCAGTTTCTCAGAAAGCTTCTTTCCATATTTCATCGGAGGATGTTTCCTTTTTCATCATAGCCCTCTATGGGCTCCAAATATCACTTTGCCAATTCCACAAGAACTGTCTTAGCGAAAGGCTTCTTGAGGGGAAAGCGGTAACTCTATGAGATGATTTCACAGAACACAAAGAAGTTTCTCAGAAAGCTTCTTTCTCTTTGTTATCGGAGGATATTTCCTTTGACCCTATAGTCTTCAAAGGGATCCGAAATATCTGTTCTCAGATTCCACAGAAATAAGGCTAGCAAAGAGATCCACGAAATACAGATGTAACTCTGTGAGTGGAAGTCACATATCACAGAGCAGTTTCTCAGAAAGCTTCTTTCCATATTTCATCGGAGGATGTTTCCTTTTTCATCATAGCCCTCTATGGGCTCCAAATATCACTTTGCCAATTCCACAAGAACTGTCTTAGCGAAAGGCTTCTTGAGGGGAAAGCTGTAACTCTGTGAGATGATTTCACAGAACACAAAGACGTTTCTCAGAAAGCTTCTTTCTCTTTGTTATGGGAGGATATTTCCTTTGGCCCTATAGTGTTCAAAGGGATCCGAAATATCTGTTCTCAGATTCCACAGAAATAAGGCTAGCAAAGAGATCCACGAAATACAGATGTAACTCTGTGAGTGGAAGTCACATATCACAGAGCAGTTTCTCAGAAAGCTTCTTTCCAGATTTCATCAGAGGATATTTTCTTTTTCACCATAGCCCTCTATGGGCTACCAAATATCACTTTTTGAATTCCACAAGAACTGTCTTAGCGAAAGGCTTCTTGAGGGGAAAGCTGTAACTCTGTGAGATGATTTCACAGAACACAAAGAAGTTTCTCAGAAAGCTTCTTTCTCTTTGTTATCGGAGGATATTTCCTTTGGCCCTATAGTCTTCAAAGGGATCCGAAATATCTGTTCTCAGAATCCACAGAAATAAGGCTAGCAAAGAGATCCACGAAATACAGATGTAACTCTGTGAGTGGAAGTCACATATCACAGAGCAGTTTCTCAGAAAGCTTCTTTCCAGATTTCATCTGAGGATATTTCCTTTTTCACCATAGCCCTCTATGGGCTTCCAAATATCACTTTGCCAATTCCACAAGTACTGTCTTAGCGAAAGGCTTCTTGAGGGGAAAGCTGTAACTCTATGAGATGATTTCACAGAACACAAAGAAGTTTCTCAGAAAGCTTCTTTCTCTTTGTTATCGGAGGATATTTCCTATGGCCCTATAGTCTTCAAAGGGATCCGAAATATCTGTTCTCAGATTCAACAGAAATAAGGCTAGCAAAGAGATCCACGAAATACAGATGTAACTCTGTGAGTGGAAGTCACAGATCACACAGCAGTTTCTCAGAAAGCTTCTTTCCAGATTTCATCGGAGGATATTTCCTTTTTCACCATAGCCCTCTATGGGCTTCCAAATATCACTTTGCCAATTCCACAAGAACTGTCTTAGCGAAAGGCTTCTTGAGGGGAAAGCGGTAACTCTATGAGATGATTTCACAGAACACAAAGAAGTTTCGCAGAAAGCTTCTTTCTCTTTGTTATCGGAGGATATTTCCTTTGGCCCTATAGTCTTCAAAGGGATCCGAAATATCTGTTCTCAGATTCCACAGAAATAAGGCTAGCAAAGAAATCCACGAAATACAGATGTAACTCTGTGAGTGGAAATCACAGATCACAGAGCAGTTTCTCAGAAAGCTTCTTTCCAGATTTCATCGGAGGATATTTCCTTTTTCACCATAGCCCTCTATGGGCTTCCAAATATCACTTTGCCAATTCCACAAGAACTGTCTTAGCGAAAGGCTTCTCGAGGGGAAAGCTGTAACTCTGTGAGATAATTTCACAGAACACAAAGAAGTTTCTCAGAAAGCTTCTTTCTCTTTGTTATCGGAGGATATTTCCTTTGGCCCTACAGTCTTCAAAGGGATCCGAAATATCTGTTCTCAGATTCCACAGAAATGAGGCTAGCAAAGAGATCCACGAAATACAGATGTAATTCTGTGAGTGGAAGTCACATATCACAGAGCAGTTTCTCAGAAAGCTTCTTTCCAGATTTCATCGGAGGATATTTCCTTTTTCACCATAGCCCTCTATGGGCTTCCAAATATCACTTTGCCAATTCCACAAGAACTGTCTTAGCGAAAGGCTTCTTGACGGAAAAGCTGTAACTCTGTGAGATGATTTCACAGAACACAAAGAAGTTTCTCAGAAAGCTTTCTTCTCTTTTTATCGGAGGATATTTCCTTTGGCCCTATAGTCTTCAAAGGGATACGAAATATCTCTTCTCAGATTCCACAGAAATAAGGCTAGGGAAGAGATCCACGAAATAGAGATGTAACTCTGTGAGTGGAAGTCACATATCACAGAGCAGTTTCTCAGAAAGCTTCTTTCCAGATTTCATCTGAGGATATGTCCTTTTTCACCATAGCCCTCTATGGGCTTCCAAATATCACTTTGCCAATTCCAGAAGAACTGTCTTAGCGAAAGGCTTCTTGAGGGAAAAGCTGTAACTCGGTGAGATGATTTCACAGAACACAAAGAAGTTTCTCAGAAAGCTTCTTTCTCTTTGTTATGGGAGGATATTTCCTTTAGCCCTATAGTCTTCAACGGGATCCGAAATATCTGTTCTCAGATTCCACAGAAATAAGGGTAGCAAAGAGATCCACGAAATACAGATGTAACTCTGTGAGTGGAAGTCACATATCCCAGAGCAGTTTCTCAGAAAGCTTCTTTCCAGATTTCATCGGAGGATATTTTCTTTTTCACTATAGCCCTCTATGGGCTTCCAAATATCACTTTGCCAATTCCACAAGAACTGTCTTAGCGAAAGGCTTCTTGAGGGGAAAGTTGCAACTCTGTGAGATGATTTCACAGAACACAAAGAAGTTTCTCAGAAAGCTTTTTTCTCTTTGTTATCGGAGGATATTTCTTTTAGCCCTATAGTCTTCAAAGAGATCCGAAATATCTGTTCTCAGATTCCACAGAAATAAGGCTAGCAAAGAGATCCACGAAAAACAGATGTAACTCTGTCAGTGGAAGTCACATATCACAGAGCAGTTTCTCAGAAAGCTTCTTTCCAGATTTCATCGGAGGATATTTCCTTTTTCACAATAGCCCTCTATGGGCTTCCAAATATCACTTTGCCAATTCCACAAGAACTGTCTTAGCGAAAGGCTTCTTGAGGGGAAAGCTGTAAGTCTGGGAGATGATTTCACAGAACACAAAAAAGTTTCTCAGAAAGCTTCTTTTTGTTATCGGAGGACATTTCCTTTGGCCCTATAGTGTTCAAAGGGATCCGAAATATCTGTTCTCAGATTCCACAGAAATAAGGCTAGCAAAGTGATCCACGAAATACAGATGTAACTCTGTGAGTGGAAGTCACAGATCACAGAGCAGTATCTCAGAAAGCTCCTTTCCAGATTTCATCGGAGGATATTTCCTTTTTCACCATAGCCCTCAATGGGCTTCCAAATATCACTTTGCCAATTCCACAAGAACTGTCTTAGCGAAAGGCTTCTTGAGGGGAAAGCTGTAACTCTGGGAGATGATTTCACAGAACACAAAGAAGTTTCTCAGAAAGCTTCTTTCTCTTTGTTATCGGAGGATATTTCTTTTGGCCCTATAGTGTTCAAAGGGATCCGAAATATCTGTTCTCAGATTCCACAGAAATAAGGCTAGCAAAGAGATCCACGAAATACAGATGTAACTCTGTGAGTGGAAGTCACATATCACAGAGCAGTTTCTCAGAAAGCTTCTTTCCGGATTTCATCGAAGGATATTTCCTTTTTCACCATAGCCCTCTATGGGCTTCCAAATATCACTTTGCCAATTCCACAAGAACTGTCTTAGCGAAAGGCTTCTTGAGGGGAAAGCGGTAACTCTATGAGATGATTTCACAGAACACAAAGAAGTTTCTCAGAAAGCTTCTTTCTCTTTGTTATCGGAGGATATTTCCTTTGACCCTATAGTCTTCAAAGGGATCCGAAATATCTGTTCTCAGATTCCACAGAAATAAGGCTAGCAAAGAGATCCACGAAATACAGATGTAACTCTGTGAGTGGAAGTCACATATCACAGAGCAGTTTCTCAGAAAGCTTCTTTCCATATTTCATCGGAGGATGTTTCCTTTTTCATCATAGCCCTCTATGGGCTCCAAATATCACTTTGCCAATTCCACAAGAACTGTCTTAGCGAAAGGCTTCTTGAGGGGAAAGCTGTAACTCTGTGAGATGATTTCACAGAACACAAAGACGTTTCTCAGAAAGCTTCCTTCTCTTTGTTATGGGAGGATATTTCCTTTGGCCCTATAGTGTTCAAAGGGATCCGAAATATCTGTTCTCAGATTCCACAGAAATAAGGCTAGCAAAGAGATCCACGAAATACAGATGTAACTCTGTGAGTGGAAGTCACATATCACAGAGCAGTTTCTCAGAAAGCTTCTTTCCAGATTTCATCAGAGGATATTTTCTTTTTCACCATAGCCCTCTATGGGCTTCCAAATATCACTTTTTGAATTCCACAAGAACTGTCTTAGCGAAAGGCTTCTTGAGGGGAAAGCTGTAACTCTGTGAGATGATTTCACAGAACACAAAGAAGTTTCTCAGAAAGCTTCTTTCTCTTTGTTATGGGAGGATATTTCCTTTGGCCCTATAGTCTTCAAAGGGATCCGAAATATCTGTTCTCAGAATCCACAGAAATAAGGCTAGCAAAGAGATCCACGAAATACAGATGTAACTCTGTGAGTGGAAGTCACATATCACAGAGCAGTTTCTCAGAAAGCTTCTTTCCAGATTTCATCTGAGGATATTTCCTTTTTCACCATAGCCCTCTATGGGCTTCCAAATATCACTTTGCCAATTCCACAAGTACTGTCTTAGCGAAAGGCTTCTTGAGGGGAAAGCTGTAACTCTATGAGATGATTTCACAGAACACAAAGAAGTTTCTCAGAAAGCTTCTTTCTCTTTGTTATCGGAGGATATTTCCTTTGGCCCTATAGTCTTCAAAGGGATCCGAAATATCTGTTCTCAGATTCAACAGAAATAAGGCTAGCAAAGAGATCCACGAAATACAGATGTAACTCTGTGAATGGAAGTCACAGATCACACAGCAGTTTCTCAGAAAGCTTCTTTCCAGATTTCATCGGAGGATATTTCCTTTTTCACCATAGCCCTCTATGGGCTTCCAAATATCACTTTGCCAATTCCACAAGAACTGTCTTAGCGAAAGGCTTCTTGAGGGGAAAGCGGTAACTCTATGAGATGATTTCAGAGAACACAAAGAAGTTTCTCAGAAAGCTTCTTTCTCTTTGTTATGGGAGGATATTTCCTTTTGCCCTATAGTGTTCAAAGGGATCCCAAATATCTGTTGTCAGATTCCACAGAAATAAGGCTAGCAAAGAGATCCACGAAATACAGATGTAACTCTGTGAGTGGAAGTCACATATCCCAGAGCAGTTTCTCAGTAAGCTTCTTTCCAGATTTCATCGGAGGATATTTTCTTTTTCACCATAGTCCTCTATGGGCTTCCAAATATCACTTTGCCAAATCCACAAAAACTGTCTTAGCGAAAGGCTTCTCGATGGGAAAGCTGTAACTCTGTGAGATGATTTCACAGAACACAAAGAAGTTTCTCAGAAAGCTTTCTTCTCTTTGTTAACGGAGGATATTTCCTTTGGCCCTATAGTCTTCAAAGGGATACGAAATATCTCTTCTCAGATTCCACAGAAATAAGGCTAGCGAAGAGATCCACGAAATACAGATGTAACTCTGTGAGTGGAAGTCACATATCACAGAGCAGTTTCTCAGAAAGCTTCTTTCCAGATTTCATCTGAGGATATGTCCTTTTTCACCATAGCCATCTATGGGCTTCCAAATATCACTTTGCCAATTCCACAAGAACTGTCTTAGCGAAAGGCTTCTTTAGGGAAAAGCTGTAACTCGGTGAGATGATTTCACAGAACACAAAGAAGTTTCTCAGAAAGCTTCTTTCTCTTTGTTATGGGAGGATATTTCCCTTAGCCCTATAGTCTTCAAAGGGATCCGAAATATCTGTTCTCAGATTCCACAGAAATAAGGCTAGCAAAGAGATCCACGAAATACAGATGTAACTCTGTGAGTGGAAGTCACATATCCCAGAGCAGTTTCTCAGAAAGCTTCTTTCCAGATTTCATCGGAGGATATTTTCTTTTTCACCATAGCCCTCTATGGGCTTCCAAATATCACTTTGCCAATTCCACAAGAACTGTCTTAGCGAAAGGCTTCTTGAGGGAACAGCTGTAACTCTGTGAGATGATTTCACAGAACACAAAGAAGTTTCTCAGAAAGCTTCTTTCTCTTTGTTATCGGAGGATATTTCCTTTGGCCCTATAGTGTTCAAAGGGATCCGAAATATCTGTTCTCAGATTCCACAGAAATAAGGCTAGCAAAGAGATCCACGAAATACAGATGTAACTCTGTGAGTGGAAGTCACGTATCCCAGAGCAGTTTCTCAGAAAGCTTCTTTCCAGATTTCATCGGAAGATATTTTCTTTTTCACCATAGCCCTCTATGGGCTTCCAAATATCACTTTGCCAATTCCACAAGAACTGTCTTAGCGAAAGGCTTCTTGAGGGAAAAGCTGTAACTCTGTGAGATGATTTCACAGAACCCAAAGAAGTTTCTCAGAAAGCTTCTTTCTCTTTGTTATCGGAGGATATTTCCTTTGGCCCTATAGTCTTCAAAGGGATCCGAAATATCTGTTCTCAGACTCCACAGAAATAAGGCTACCAAAGAGATCCACGAAATACAGATGTAACTCTGTGAGTGGACGTCACATATCACAGAGCAGTTTCTCAGAAAGCTTCTTTCCAGATTTCATCTGAGGATATTTCCTTTTTCACCATAGCCCTCTATGGGCTTCCAAATATCACTTTGCCAATTCCACAAGTACTGTCTTAGCGAAAGGCTTCTTGAGGGGAAAGCTGTAACTCTATGAGATGATTTCACAGAACACAAAGAAGTTTCTCAGAAAGCTTCTTTCTCCTTGTTATCGGAGGATATTTCCTTTTGCCCTTTAGTCTTCAAAGGGATCCGAAATATCTGTTCTCAGATTCAACAGAAATAAGGCTAGCAAAGAGATCCACGAAATACAGATGTAACTCTCTGAGTGGAAGTCACATATCACAGAGCAGTTTCTCAGAAAGCTTCTTTCCAGATTTCATCGGAGGATATTTCCTTTTTCACCATAGCCCTCTATGGGCTTCCAAATATCACTTTGCCAATTCCACAAGAACTGTATTAGCGAAAGGCTTCTTGAGGGGAAAGCGGTAACTCTATGAGATGATTTCACAGAACACAAAGAAGTTTCTCAGAAAGCTTCTTTCTCTTTGTTATCGGAGGATATTTCCTTTGGCCCTATAGTCTTCAAAGGGATCCGAAATATCTGTTCTCAGATTCCACAGAAATAAGGCTAGCAAAGAGATCCACGAAATACAGATGTAACTCTGTGAGTGGAAGTCACAGATCACAGAGCAGTTTCTCAGAAAGCTTCTTTCCAGATTTCATCGGAGGATATTTTCTTTTTCACCATAGCCCTCTGTGGGCTTCCAAATATCACTTTGCCAATACCACAAGAACTGTCTTAGCGAAAGGCTTCTCGAGGGGAAAGCTGTAATTCTGTGAGATGATTTCACAGAACACAAAGAAGTTTCTCAGAAAGCTTCTTTCTCTTTGTTATCGGAGGATATTTCCTTTGGCCCTATAGTCTTCAAAGGGATCCGAAATATCTGTTCTCAGATTCCACAGAAATGAGGCTAGCAAAGAGATCCACGAAATACAGATGTAACTCTGTGAGTGGAAGTCACATATCACAGAGCAGTTTCTCAGAAAGCTTCTTTGCAGATTTCACCTGAGGATATTTCCTTTTTCCCAATAGCCCTCTATGGGCTTCCAAATATCACTTTGCCAATTCCACAAGTACTGTCTTAGCGAAAGGCTTCTTGAGGGGAAAGCTGTAACTCTGGGAGATGATTTCACAGAACACAAAGAAGTTTCTCAGAAAGCTTCTTTCTCTTTGTTATCGGAGGATATTTCCTTTGGCCCTATAGTCTTCAAATTTATCCGAAATATCTGTTCTCAGATTCCACAGAAATAAGGCTAGCAAAGAGATCCACGAAATACAGATGTAACTCTGTGAGTGGAAGTCACATATCACAGAGCAGTTTCTCAGAAAGCTTCTTTCCAGATTTCATCGGAGGATATTTCCTTTTTCACCATAGCCCTCTATGGGCTTCCAAATATCACTTTGCCAATTCCACAAGAACTGTCTTAGCGAAAGGCTTCTTGAGGGGAAAGCTGTAACTCTATGAGATGATTTCACAGAACACAAAGAAGTTTCTCAGAAAGCTTCTTTCTCTTTGTTATCGGAGGATATTTCCTTTGGCCCTATAGTCTTCAAATTTATCCGAAATATCTGTTCTCAGATTCCACAGAAATAAGGCTAGCAAAGAGATCCACGAAATACAGATGTAACTCTGTGAGTGGAAGTCACATATCACAGAGCAGTTTCTCAGAAAGCTTCTTTCCATATTTCATCGGAGGATGTTTCCTTTTTCACCATAGCCCTCTATGGGCTCCAAATATCACTTTGCCAATTCCACAAGAACTGTCTTAGCGAAAGGCTTCTCGAGGGGAAAGCTGTAACTCTGTGAGATGATTTCACAGAACACAAAGAAGTTTCTCAGAAAGCTTCTTTCTCTTTGTTATGGGAGGATATTTCCTTTGGCCCTATAATCTTCAAATGGATCCGAAATATCTGTTCTCAGATTCCACAGAAATAAGGCTAGCAAAGAGATCCACGAAATACAGATGTAACTCTGTGAGTGGAAGTCACAGATCACAGAGCAGTTTCTCAGAAAGCTTCTTTCCAAATTTCATCGGAGGATATTTCCTTTTTCACCGTAGTCCTCTATGGGCTTCCAAGTATCACTTTTTCAATTCCACAAGAACTGTCTTAGCGAAAGGCTTCTTGACGGGAAAGCTGTAACTCTGTGAGATGATTTCACAGAACACAAAGAAGTTTCTCAGAAAGCTTCTTTCTCTTTGTTATCGGAGGATATTTCCTTTGGCCCTATAGTCTTCAAAGGGATCCGAAATATCTGTTCTCAGATTCCACAGAAATAAGGCTAGCAAAGAGATCCACGAAATACAGATGTAACTCTGTGAGTGGAAGTCACAGATCACAGAGCAGTTTCTCAGAAAGCTTCTTTCCAGATTTCATCGGAGGATATTTCCTTTTTCACCATAGCCCTCTATGGGCTTCCAAATATCACTTTGCCAATACCACAAGAACTGTCTTAGCGAAAGGCTTCTCGAGGCGAAAGCTGTAACTCTGTGAGATGATTTCACAGAACACAAGGAAGTTTCTCAGAAAGCTTCTTTCTCTTTGTTATCGGAGGATATTTCCTTTGGCCCTATAGTCTTCAAAGGGATCCGAAATATCTGTTCTCAGATTCCACAGAAATAAGGCTAGCAAAGAGATCCACGAAATACAGATGTAACTCTGTCAGTGGAAGTCACATATCACAGAGCAGTTTCTCAGAAAGCTTCTTTGCAGATTTCACCTGAGGATATTTCCTTTTTCCCAATAGCCCTCTATGGGCTTCCAAATATCACTTTGCCAATTCCACAAGAACTGTCTTAGCGAAAGGCTTCTTGAGGGAAAAGCTGTAACTCTGTGAGATGATTTCACAGAACACAAAGAAGTTTCTCAGAAAGCTTCTTTCTCTTTGTTATCGGAGGATATTTCCTTTTGCCCTATAGTGTTCAAAGGGATCCGAAATATCTGTTTTCAGATTCCACAGAAATAAGGCTAGCAAAGAGATCCACGAAATACAGATGTAACTCTGTGAGTGGAAGTCACATATCCCAGAGCAGTTTCTCAGAAAGCTTCTTTCCAGATTTCATCGGAGGATATTTTCTTTTTCACCATAGCCCTCTATGGGCTTCCAAATATCACTTTGCCAAATCGACAAAAAATGTCTTAGCGAAAGGCTTCTCGAGGGGAAAGCTGTAACTCTGTGAGATGATTTCACAGAACACAAAGAAGTTTCTCAGAAAGCTTTTTTCTCTTTGTTATCGGAGGATATTTCCTTTGGCCCTATAGTCTTCAAAGGGATCCGAAATATCTCTTCTCAGATTCCACAGAAATAAGGCAAGCAAAGAGATCCACGAAATACAGATGTAACTCTGTGAGTGGAAGTCACATATCACAGAGCAGTTTCTCAGAAAGCTTCTTTCCAGATTTCATCTGAGGATATTTCCTTTTTCACAATAGCCCTCTATGGGCTTCCAAATATCACTTTGCCAATTCCACAAGAACTGTCTTAGCGAAAGGCTTCTTGAGGGGAAAGCTGTAACTCTGGGAGATGATTTCACAGAACACAAAAAAGTTTCTCAGAAAGCTTCTTTTTCTTATCGGAGGATATTTCCTTTGGCCCTATAGTGTTCAAAGGGATCCGAAATATCTGTTCTCAGATTCCACAGAAATAAGGCTAGCAAAGAGATCCACGAAATACAGATGTAACTCTGTGAGTGGAAGTCACATATCACAGAGCAGTTTCTCAGAAAGCTTCTTTCCATATTTCATCGGAGGATGTTTCCTTTTTCATCATAGCCCTCTATGGGCTCCAAATATCACTTTGCCAATTCCACAAGAACTGTCTTAGCGAAAGGCTTCTTGAGGGGAAAGCTGTAAGTCTGGGAGATGATTTCACAGAACACAAAAAAGTTTCTCAGAAAGCTTCTTTTTGTTATCGGAGGACATTTCCTTTGGCCCTATAGTGTTCAAAGGGATCCGAAATATCTGTTCTCAGATTCCACAGAAATAAGGCTAGCAAAGTGATCCACGAAATACAGATGTAACTCTGTGAGTGGAAGTCACAGATCACAGAGCAGTATCTCAGAAAGCTCCTTTCCAGATTTCATCGGAGGATATTTCCTTTTTCACCATAGCCCTCTATGGGCTTCCAAATATCACTTTGCCAATTCCACAAGAACTGTCTTAGCGAAAGGCTTCTTGAGGGGAAAGCTGTAACTCTGGGAGATGATTTCACAGAACACAAAGAAGTTTCTCAGAAAGCTTCTTTCTCTTTGTTATCGGAGGATATTTCTTTTGGCCCTATAGTGTTCAAAGGGATCCGAAATATCTGTTCTCAGATTCCACAGAAATAAGGCTAGCAAAGAGATCCACGAAATACAGATGTAACTCTGTGAGTGGAAGTCACATATCACAGAGCAGTTTCTCAGAAAGCTTCTTTCCGGATTTCATCGAAGGATATTTCCTTTTTCACCATAGCCCTCTATGGGCTTCCAAATATCACTTTGCCAATTCCACAAGAACTGTCTTAGCGAAAGGCTTCTGGAGGGGAAAGCGGTAACTCTATGAGATGATTTCACAGAACACAAAGAAGTTTCTCAGAAAGCTTCTTTCTCTTTGTTATCGGAGGATATTTCCTTTGACCCTATAGTCTTCAAAGGGATCCGAAATATCTGTTCTCAGATTCCACAGAAATAAGGCTAGCAAAGAGATCCACGAAATACAGATGTAACTCTGTGAGTGGAAGTCACATATCACAGAGCAGTTTCTCAGAAAGCTTCTTTCCATATTTCATCGGAGGATGTTTCCTTTTTCATCATAGCCCTCTATGGGCTCCAAATATCACTTTGCCAATTCCACAAGAACTGTCTTAGCGAAAGGCTTCTTGAGGGGAAAGCTGTAACTCTGTGAGATGATTTCACAGAACACAAAGACGTTTCTCAGAAAGCTTCCTTCTCTTTGTTATGGGAGGATATTTCCTTTGGCCCTATAGTGTTCAAAGGGATCCGAAATATCTGTTCTCAGATTCCACAGAAATAAGGCTAGCAAAGAGATCCACGAAATACAGATGTAACTCTGTGAGTGGAAGTCACATATCACAGAGCAGTTTCTCAGAAAGCTTCTTTCCAGATTTCATCAGAGGATATTTTCTTTTTCACCATAGCCCTCTATGGGCTTCCAAATATCACTTTTTGAATTCCACAAGAACTGTCTTAGCGAAAGGCTTCTTGAGGGGAAAGCTGTAACTCTGTGAGATGATTTCACAGAACACAAAGAAGTTTCTCAGAAAGCTTCTTTCTCTTTGTTATGGGAGGATATTTCCTTTGGCCCTATAGTCTTCAAAGGGATCCGAAATATCTGTTCTCAGAATCCACAGAAATAAGGCTAGCAAAGAGATCCACGAAATACAGATGTAACTCTGTGAGTGGAAGTCACATATCACAGAGCAGTTTCTCAGAAAGCTTCTTTCCAGATTTCATCTGAGGATATTTCCTTTTTCACCATAGCCCTCTATGGGCTTCCAAATATCACTTTGCCAATTCCACAAGTACTGTCTTAGCGAAAGGCTTCTTGAGCGGAAAGCTGTAACTCTATGAGATGATTTCACAGAACACAAAGAAGTTTCTCAGAAAGCTTCTTTCTCTTTGTTATCGGAGGATATTTCCTTTGGCCCTATAGTCTTCAAAGGGATCCGAAATATCTGTTCTCAGATTCAACAGAAATAAGGCTAGCAAAGAGATCCACGAAATACAGATGTAACTCTGTGAGTGGAAGTCACAGATCACACAGCAGTTTCTCAGAAAGCTTCTTTCCAGATTTCATCGGAGGATATTTCCTTTTTCACCATAGCCCTCTATGGGCTTCCAAATATCACTTTGCCAATTCCACAAGAACTGTCTTAGCGAAAGGCTTCTTGAGGGGAAAGCGGTAACTCTATGAGATGATTTCAGAGAACACAAAGAAGTTTCTCAGAAAGCTTCTTTCTCTTTGTTATGGGAGGATATTTCCTTTTGCCCTATAGTGTTCAAAGGGATCCCAAATATCTGTTGTCAGATTCCACAGAAATAAGGCTAGCAAAGAGATCCACGAAATACAGATGTAACTCTGTGAGTGGAAGTCACATATCCCAGAGCAGTTTCTCAGTAAGCTTCTTTCCAGATTTCATCGGAGGATATTTTCTTTTTCACCATAGTCCTCTATGGGCTTCCAAATATCACTTTGCCAAATCCACAAAAACTGTCTTAGCGAAAGGCTTCTCGATGGGAAAGCTGTAACTCTGTGAGATGATTTCACAGAACACAAAGAAGTTTCTCAGAAAGCTTTCTTCTCTTTGTTATCGGAGGATATTTCCTTTGGCCCTGTAGTCTTCAAAGGGATACGAAATATCTCTTCTCAGATTCCACAGAAATAAGGCTAGCGAAGAGATCCACGAAATACAGATGTAACTCTGTGAGTGGAAGTCACATATCACAGAGCAGTTTCTCAGAAAGCTTCTTTCCAGATTTCATCTGAGGATATGTCCTTTTTCACCATAGCCATCTATGGGCTTCCAAATATCACTTTGCCAATTCCACAAGAACTGTCTTAGCGAAAGGCTTCTTTAGGGAAAAGCTGTAACTCGGTGAGATGATTTCACAGAACACAAAGAAGTTTCTCAGAAAGCTTCTTTCTCTTTGTTATGGGAGGATATTTCCTTTAGCCCTATAGTCTTCAAAGGGATCCGAAATATCTGTTCTCAGATTCCACAGAAATAAGGCTAGCAAAGAGATCCACGAAATACAGATGTAACTCTGTGAGTGGAAGTCACATATCCCAGAGCAGTTTCTCAGAAAGCTTCTTTCCAGATTTCATCGGAGGATATTTTCTTTTTCACCATAGCCCTCTATGGGCTTCCAAATATCACTTTGCCAATTCCACAAGAACTGTCTTAGCGAAAGGCTTCTTGAGGGAACAGCTGTAACTCTGTGAGATGATTTCACAGAACACAAAGAAGTTTCTCAGAAAGCTTCTTTCTCTTTGTTATCGGAGGATATTTCCTTTGGCCCTATAGTGTTCAAAGGGATCCGAAATATCTGTTCTCAGATTCCACAGAAATAAGGCTAGCAAAGAGATCCACGAAATACAGATGTAACTCTGTGAGTGGAAGTCACGTATCCCAGAGCAGTTTCTCAGAAAGCTTCTTTCCAGATTTCATCGGAAGATATTTTCTTTTTCACCATAGCCCTCTATGGGCTTCCAAATATCACTTTGCCAATTCCACAAGAACTGTCTTAGCGAAAGGCTTCTTGAGGGAAAAGCTGTAACTCTGTGAGATGATTTCACAGAACCCAAAGAAGTTTCTCAGAAAGCTTCTTTCTCTTTGTTATCGGAGGATATTTCCTTTGGCCCTATAGTCTTCAAAGGGATCCGAAATATCTGTTCTCAGACTCCACAGAAATAAGGCTACCAAAGAGATCCACGAAATACAGATGTAACTCTGTGAGTGGAAGTCACATATCACAGAGCAGTTTCTCAGAAAGCTTCTTTCCAGATTTCATCTGAGGATATTTCCTTTTTCACCATAGCCCTCTATGGGCTTCCAAATATCACTTTGCCAATTCCACAAGTACTGTCTTAGCGAAAGGCTTCTTGAGGGGAAAGCTGTAACTCTATGAGATGATTTCACAGAACACAAAGAAGTTTCTCAGAAAGCTTCTTTCTCCTTGTTATCGGAGGATATTTCCTTTTGCCCTTTAGTCTTCAAAGGGATCCGAAATATCTGTTCTCAGATTCAACAGAAATAAGGCTAGCAAAGAGATCCACGAAATACAGATGTAACTCTCTGAGTGGAAGTCACATATCACAGAGCAGTTTATCAGAAAGCTTCTTTCCAGATTTCATCGGAGGATATTTCCTTTTTCACCATAGCCCTCTATGGGCTTCCAAATATCACTTTGCCAATTCCACAAGAACTGTATTAGCGAAAGGCTTCTTGAGGGGAAAGCGGTAACTCTATGAGATGATTTCACAGAACACAAAGAAGTTTCTCAGAAAGCTTCTTTCTCTTTGTTATCGGAGGATATTTCCTTTGGCCCTATAGTCTTCAAAGGGATCCGAAATATCTGTTCTCAGATTCCACAGAAATAAGGCTAGCAAAGAGATCCACGAAATACAGATGTAACTCTGTGAGTGGAAGTCACAGATCACAGAGCAGTTTCTCAGAAAGCTTCTTTCCAGATTTCATCGGAGGATATTTCCTTTTTCACCATAGCCCTCTGTGGGCTTCCAAATATCACTTTGCCAATACCACAAGAACTGTCTTAGCGAAAGGCTTCTCGAGGGGAAAGCTGTAATTCTGTGAGATGATTTCACAGAACACAAAGAAGTTTCTCAGAAAGCTTCTTTCTCTTTGTTATCGGAGGATATTTCCTTTGGCCCTATAGTCTTCAAAGGGATCCGAAATATCTGTTCTCAGATTCCACAGAAATGAGGCTAGCAAAGAGATCCACGAAATACAGATGTAACTCTGTGAGTGGAAGTCACATATCACAGAGCAGTTTCTCAGAAAGCTTCTTTGCAGATTTCACCTGAGGATATTTCCTTTTTCCCAATAGCCCTCTATGGGCTTCCAAATATCACTTTGCCAATTCCACAAGTACTGTCTTAGCGAAAGGCTTCTTGAGGGGAAAGCTGTAACTCTGGGAGATGATTTCACAGAACACAAAGAAGTTTCTCAGAAAGCTTCTTTCTCTTTGTTATCGGAGGATATTTCCTTTGGCCCTATAGTCTTCAAATTTATCCGAAATATCTGTTCTCAGATTCCACAGAAATAAGGCTAGCAAAGAGATCCACGAAATACAGATGTAACTCTGTGAGTGGAAGTCACATATCACAGAGCAGTTTCTCAGAAAGCTTCTTTCCAGATTTCATCGGAGGATATTTCCTTTTTCACATAGCCCTCTATGGGCTTCCAAATATCACTTTGCCAATTCCACAAGAACTGTCTTAGCGAAAGGCTTCTTGAGGGGAAAGCTGTAACTCTATGAGATGATTTCACAGAACACAAAGAAGTTTCTCAGAAAGCTTCTTTCTCTTTGTTATCGGAGGATATTTCCTTTGGCCCTATAGTCTTCAAATTTATCCGAAATATCTGTTCTCAGATTCCACAGAAATAAGGCTAGCAAAGAGATCCACGAAATACAGATGTAACTCTGTGAGTGGAAGTCACATATCACAGAGCAGTTTCTCAGAAAGCTTCTTTCCATATTTCATCGGAGGATGTTTCCTTTTTCACCATAGCCCTCTATGGGCTCCAAATATCACTTTGCCAATTCCACAAGAACTGTCTTAGCGAAAGGCTTCTCGAGGGGAAAGCTGTAACTCTGTGAGATGATTTCACAGAACACAAAGAAGTTTCTCAGAAAGCTTCTTTCTCTTTGTTATGGGAGGATATTTCCTTTGGCCCTATAATCTTCAAATGGATCCGAAATATCTGTTCTCAGATTCCACAGAAATAAGGCTAGCAAAGAGATCCACGAAATACAGATGTAACTCTGTGAGTGGAAGTCACAGATCACAGAGCAGTTTCTCAGAAAGCTTCTTTCCAAATTTCATCGGAGGATATTTCCTTTTTCACCGTAGTCCTCTATGGGCTTCCAAGTATCACTTTTTCAATTCCACAAGAACTGTCTTAGCGAAAGGCTTCTTGACGGGAAAGCTGTAACTCTGTGAGATGATTTCACAGAACACAAAGAAGTTTCTCAGAAAGCTTCTTTCTCTTTGTTATCGGAGGATATTTCCTTTGGCCCTATAGTCTTCAAAGGGATCCGAAATATCTGTTCTCAGATTCCACAGAAATAAGGCTAGCAAAGAGATCCACGAAATACAGATGTAACTCTGTGAGTGGAAGTCACAGATCACAGAGCAGTTTCTCAGAAAGCTTCTTTCCAGATTTCATCGGAGGATATTTCCTTTTTCACCATAGCCCTCTATGGGCTTCCCAATATCACTTTGCCAATACCACAAGAACTGTCTTAGCGAAAGGCTTCTCGAGGCGAAAGCTGTAACTCTGTGAGATGATTTCACAGAACACAAGGAAGTTTCTCAGAAAGCTTCTTTCTCTTTGTTATCGGAGGATATTTCCTTTGGCCCTATAGTCTTCAAAGGGATCCGAAATATCTGTTCTCAGATTCCACAGAAATAAGGCTAGCAAAGAGATCCACGAAATACAGATGTAACTCTGTCAGTGGAAGTCACATATCACAGAGCAGTTTCTCAGAAAGCTTCTTTGCAGATTTCACCTGAGGATATTTCCTTTTTCCCAATAGCCCTCTATGGGCTTCCAAATATCACTTTGCCAATTCCACAAGAACTGTCTTAGCGAAAGGCTTCTTGAGGGAAAAGCTGTAACTCTGTGAGATGATTTCACAGAACACAAAGAAGTTTCTCAGAAAGCTTCTTTCTCTTTGTTATCGGAGGATATTTCCTTTTGCCCTATAGTGTTCAAAGGGATCCGAAATATCTGTTTTCAGATTCCACAGAAATAAGGCTAGCAAAGAGATCCACGAAATACAGATGTAACTCTGTGAGTGGAAGTCACATATCCCAGAGCAGTTTCTCAGAAAGCTTCTTTCCAGATTTCATCGGAGGATATTTTCTTTTTCACCATAGCCCTCTATGGGCTTCCAAATATCACTTTGCCAAATCGACAAAAAATGTCTTAGCGAAAGGCTTCTCGAGGGGAAAGCTGTAACTCTGTGAGATGATTTCACAGAACACAAAGAAGTTTCTCAGAAAGCTTTTTTCTCTTTGTTATCGGAGGATATTTCCTTTGGCCCTATAGTCTTCAAAGGGATCCGAAATATCTCTTCTCAGATTCCACAGAAATAAGGCAAGCAAAGAGATCCACGAAATACAGATGTAACTCTGTGAGTGGAAGTCACATATCACAGAGCAGTTTCTCAGAAAGCTTCTTTCCAGATTTCATCTGAGGATATTTCCTTTTTCACAATAGCCCTCTATGGGCTTCCAAATATCACTTTGCCAATTCCACAAGAACTGTCTTAGCGAAAGGCTTCTTGAGGGGAAAGCTGTAACTCTGGGAGATGATTTCACAGAACACAAAAAAGTTTCTCAGAAAGCTTCTTTTTCTTATCGGAGGATATTTCCTTTGGCCCTATAGTGTTCAAAGGGATCCGAAATATCTGTTCTCAGATTCCACAGAAATAAGGCTAGCAAAGAGATCCACGAAATACAGATGTAACTCTGTGAGTGGAAGTCACATATCACAGAGCAGTTTCTCAGAAAGCTTCTTTCCATATTTCATCGGAGGATGTTTCCTTTTTCATCATAGCCCTCTATGGGCTCCAAATATCACTTTGCCAATTCCACAAGAACTGTCTTAGCGAAAGGCTTCTTGAGGGGAAAGCGGTAACTCTATGAGATGATTTCACAGAACACAAAGAAGTTTCTCAGAAAGCTTCTTTCTCTTTGTTATCGGAGGATATTTCCTTTGACCCTATAGTCTTCAAAGGGATCCGAAATATCTGTTCTCAGATTCCACAGAAATAAGGCTAGCAAAGAGATCCACGAAATACAGATGTAACTGTGAGTGGAAGTCACATATCACAGAGCAGTTTCTCAGAAAGCTTCTTTCCATATTTCATCGGAGGATGTTTCCTTTTTCATCATAGCCCTCTATGGGCTCCAAATATCACTTTGCCAATTCCACAAGAACTGTCTTAGCGAAAGGCTTCTTGAGGGGAAAGCTGTAACTCTGTGAGATGATTTCACAGAACACAAAGACGTTTCTCAGAAAGCTTCTTTCTCTTTGTTATGGGAGGATATTTCCTTTGGCCCTATAGTGTTCAAAGGGATCCGAAATATCTGTTCTCAGATTCCACAGAAATAAGGCTAGCAAAGAGATCCACGAAATACAGATGTAACTCTGTGAGTGGAAGTCACATATCACAGAGCAGTTTCTCAGAAAGCTTCTTTCCAGATTTCATCAGAGGATATTTTCTTTTTCACCATAGCCCTCTATGGGCTACCAAATATCACTTTTTGAATTCCACAAGAACTGTCTTAGCGAAAGGCTTCTTGAGGGGAAAGCTGTAACTCTGTGAGATGATTTCACAGAACACAAAGAAGTTTCTCAGAAAGCTTCTTTCTCTTTGTTATCGGAGGATATTTCCTTTGGCCCTATAGTCTTCAAAGGGATCCGAAATATCTGTTCTCAGAATCCACAGAAATAAGGCTAGCAAAGAGATCCACGAAATACAGATGTAACTCTGTGAGTGGAAGTCACATATCACAGAGCAGTTTCTCAGAAAGCTTCTTTCCAGATTTCATCTGAGGATATTTCCTTTTTCACCATAGCCCTCTATGGGCTTCCAAATATCACTTTGCCAATTCCACAAGTACTGTCTTAGCGAAAGGCTTCTTGAGGGGAAAGCTGTAACTCTATGAGATGATTTCACAGAACACAAAGAAGTTTCTCAGAAAGCTTCTTTCTCTTTGTTATCGGAGGATATTTCCTATGGCCCTATAGTCTTCAAAGGGATCCGAAATATCTGTTCTCAGATTCAACAGAAATAAGGCTAGCAAAGAGATCCACGAAATACAGATGTAACTCTGTGAGTGGAAGTCACAGATCACACAGCAGTTTCTCAGAAAGCTTCTTTCCAGATTTCATCGGAGGATATTTCCTTTTTCACCATAGCCCTCTATGGGCTTCCAAATATCACTTTGCCAATTCCACAAGAACTGTCTTAGCGAAAGGCTTCTTGAGGGGAAAGCGGTAACTCTATGAGATGATTTCACAGAACACAAAGAAGTTTCGCAGAAAGCTTCTTTCTCTTTGTTATCGGAGGATATTTCCTTTGGCCCTATAGTCTTCAAAGGGATCCGAAATATCTGTTCTCAGATTCCACAGAAATAAGGCTAGCAAAGAAATCCACGAAATACAGATGTAACTCTGTGAGTGGAAATCACAGATCACAGAGCAGTTTCTCAGAAAGCTTCTTTCCAGATTTCATCGGAGGATATTTCCTTTTTCACCATAGCCCTCTATGGGCTTCCAAATATCACTTTGCCAATTCCACAAGAACTGTCTTAGCGAAAGGCTTCTCGAGGGGAAAGCTGTAACTCTGTGAGATAATTTCACAGAACACAAAGAAGTTTCTCAGAAAGCTTCTTTCTCTTTGTTATCGGAGGATATTTCCTTTGGCCCTACAGTCTTCAAAGGGATCCGAAATATCTGTTCTCAGATTCCACAGAAATGAGGCTAGCAAAGAGATCCACGAAATACAGATGTAATTCTGTGAGTGGAAGTCACATATCACAGAGCAGTTTCTCAGAAAGCTTCTTTCCAGATTTCATCGGAGGATATTTCCTTTTTCACCATAGCCCTCTATGGGCTTCCAAATATCACTTTGCCAATTCCACAAGAACTGTCTTAGCGAAAGGCTTCTTGACGGAAAAGCTGTAACTCTGTGAGATGATTTCACAGAACACAAAGAAGTTTCTCAGAAAGCTTTCTTCTCTTTGTTATCGGAGGATATTTCCTTTGGCCCTATAGTCTTCAAAGGGATACGAAATATCTCTTCTCAGATTCCACAGAAATAAGGCTAGCGAAGAGATCCACGAAATAGAGATGTAACTCTGTGAGTGGAAGTCACATATCACAGAGCAGTTTCTCAGAAAGCTTCTTTCCAGATTTCATCTGAGGATATGTCCTTTTTCACCATAGCCCTCTATGGGCTTCCAAATATCACTTTGCCAATTCCAGAAGAACTGTCTTAGCGAAAGGCTTCTTGAGGGAAAAGCTGTAACTCGGTGAGATGATTTCACAGAACACAAAGAAGTTTCTCAGAAAGCTTCTTTCTCTTTGTTATGGGAGGATATGTCCTTTAGCCCTATAGTCTTCAACGGGATCCGAAATATCTGTTCTCAGATTCCACAGAAATAAGGGTAGCAAAGAGATCCACGAAATACAGATGTAACTCTGTGAGTGGAAGTCACATATCCCAGAGCAGTTTCTCAGAAAGCTTCTTTCCAGATTTCATCGGAGGATATTTTCTTTTTCACTATAGCCCTCTATGGGCTTCCAAATATCACTTTGCCAATTCCACAAGAACTGTCTTAGCGAAAGGCTTCTTGAGGGGAAAGTTGCAACTCTGTGAGATGATTTCACAGAACACAAAGAAGTTTCTCAGAAAGCTTTTTTCTCTTTGTTATCGGAGGATATTTCTTTTAGCCCTATAGTCTTCAAAGAGATCCGAAATATCTGTTCTCAGATTCCACAGAAATAAGGCTAGCAAAGAGATCCACGAAAAACAGATGTAACTCTGTCAGTGGAAGTCACATATCACAGAGCAGTTTCTCAGAAAGCTTCTTTCCAGATTTCATCGGAGGATATTTCCTTTTTCACAATAGCCCTCTATGGGCTTCCAAATATCACTTTGCCAATTCCACAAGAACTGTCTTAGCGAAAGGCTTCTTGAGGGGAAAGCTGTAAGTCTGGGAGATGATTTCACAGAACACAAAAAAGTTTCTCAGAAAGCTTCTTTTTGTTATCGGAGGACATTTCCTTTGGCCCTATAGTGTTCAAAGGGATCAGAAATATCTGTTCTCAGATTCCACAGAAATAAGGCTAGCAAAGTGATCCACGAAATACAGATGTAACTCTGTGAGTGGAAGTCACAGATCACAGAGCAGTATCTCAGAAAGCTCCTTTCCAGATTTCATCGGAGGATATTTCCTTTTTCACCATAGCCCTCTATGGGCTTCCAAATATCACTTTGCCAATTCCACAAGAACTGTCTTAGCGAAAGGCTTCTTGAGGGGAAAGCTGTAACTCTGGGAGATGATTTCACAGAACACAAAGAAGTTTCTCAGAAAGCTTCTTTCTCTTTGTTATCGGAGGATATTTCTTTTGGCCCTATAGTGTTCAAAGGGATCCGAAATATCTGTTCTCAGATTCCACAGAAATAAGGCTAGCAAAGAGATCCACGAAATACAGATGTAACTCTGTGAGTGGAAGTCACATATCACAGAGCAGTTTCTCAGAAAGCTTCTTTCCGGATTTCATCGAAGGATATTTCCTTTTTCACCATAGCCCTCTATGGGCTTCCAAATATCACTTTGCCAATTCCACAAGAACTGTCTTAGCGAAAGGCTTCTTGAGGGGAAAGCGGTAACTCTATGAGATGATTTCACAGAACACAAAGAAGTTTCTCAGAAAGCTTCTTTCTCTTTGTTATCGGAGGATATTTCCGTTGACCCTATAGTCTTCAAAGGGATCCGAAATATCTGTTCTCAGATTCCACAGAAATAAGGCTAGCAAAGAGATCCACGAAATACAGATGTAACTCTGTGAGTGGAAGTCACATATCACAGAGCAGTTTCTCAGAAATCTTCTTTCCATATTTCATCGGAGGATGTTTCCTTTTTCATCATAGCCCTCTATGGGCTCCAAATATCACTTTGCCAATTCCACAAGAACTGTCTTAGCGAAAGGCTTCTTGAGGGGAAAGCTGTAACTCTGTGAGATGATTTCACAGAACACAAAGACGTTTCTCAGAAAGCTTCCTTCTCTTTGTTATGGGAGGATATTTCCTTTGGCCCTATAGTGTTCAAAGGGATCCGAAATATCTGTTCTCAGATTCCACAGAAATAAGGCTAGCAAAGAGATCCACGAAATACAGATGTAACTCTGTGAGTGGAAGTCACATATCACAGAGCAGTTTCTCAGAAAGCTTCTTTCCAGATTTCATCAGAGGATATTTTCTTTTTCACCATAGCCCTCTATGGGCTTCCAAATATCACTTTTTGAATTCCACAAGAACTGTCTTAGCGAAAGGCTTCTTGAGGGGAAAGCTGTAACTCTGTGAGATGATTTCACAGAACACAAAGAAGTTTCTCAGAAAGCTTCTTTCTCTTTGTTATCGGAGGATATTTCCTTTGGCCCTATAGTCTTCAAAGGGATCCGAAATATCTGTTCTCAGAATCCACAGAAATAAGGCTAGCAAAGAGATCCACGAAATACAGATGTAACTCTGTGAGTGGAAGTCACATATCACAGAGCAGTTTCTCAGAAAGCTTCTTTCCAGATTTCATCTGAGGATATTTCCTTTTTCACCATAGCCCTCTATGGGCTTCCAAATATCACTTTGCCAATTCCACAAGTACTGTCTTAGCGAAAGGCTTCTTGAGGGGAAAGCTGTAACTCTATGAGATGATTTCACAGAACACAAAGAAGTTTCTCAGAAAGCTTCTTTCTCTTTGTTATCGGAGGATATTTCCTTTGGCCCTATAGTCTTCAAAGGGATCCGAAATATCTGTTCTCAGATTCAACAGAAATAAGGCTAGCAAAGAGATCCACGAAATACAGATGTAACTCTGTGAGTGGAAGTCACAGATCACACAGCAGTTTCTCAGAAAGCTTCTTTCCAGATTTCATCGGAGGATATTTCCTTTTTCACCATAGCCCTCTATGGGCTTCCAAATATCACTTTGCCAATTCCACAAGAACTGTCTTAGCGAAAGGCTTCTTGAGGGGAAAGCGGTAACTCTATGAGATGATTTCAGAGAACACAAAGAAGTTTCTCAGAAAGCTTCTTTCTCTTTGTTATGGGAGGATATTTCCTTTTGCCCTATAGTGTTCAAAGGGATCCCAAATATCTGTTGTCAGATTCCACAGAAATAAGGCTAGCAAAGAGATCCACGAAATACAGATGTAACTCTGTGAGTGGAAGTCACATATCCCAGAGCAGTTTCTCAGTAAGCTTCTTTCCAGATTTCATCGGAGGATATTTTCTTTTTCACCATAGTCCTCTATGGGCTTCCAAATATCACTTTGCCAAATCCACAAAAACTGTCTTAGCGAAAGGCTTCTCGATGGGAAAGCTGTAACTCTGTGAGATGATTTCACAGAACACAAAGAAGTTTCTCAGAAAGCTTTCTTCTCTTTGTTATCGGAGGATATTTCCTTTGGCCCTATAGTCTTCAAAGGGATACGAAATATCTCTTCTCAGATTCCACAGAAATAAGGCTAGCGAAGAGATCCACGAAATACAGATGTAACTCTGTGAGTGGAAGTCACATATCACAGAGCAGTTTCTCAGAAAGCTTCTTTCCAGATTTCATCTAAGGATATGTCCTTTTTCACCATAGCCATCTATGGGCTTCCAAATATCACTTTGCCAATTCCACAAGAACTGTCTTAGCGAAAGGCTTCTTTAGGGAAAAGCTGTAACTCGGTGAGATGATTTCACAGAACACAAAGAAGTTTCTCAGAAAGCTTCTTTCTCTTTGTTATGGGAGGATATTTCCTTTAGCCCTATAGTCTTCAAAGGGATCCGAAATATCTGTTCTCAGATTCCACAGAAATAAGGCTAGCAAAGAGATCCACGAAATACAGATGTAACTCTGTGAGTGGAAGTCACATATCCCAGAGCAGTTTCTCAGAAAGCTTCTTTCCAGATTTCATCGGAGGATATTTTCTTTTTCACCATAGCCCTCTATGGGCTTCCAAATATCACTTTGCCAATTCCACAAGAACTGTCTTAGCGAAAGGCTTCTTGAGGGAACAGCTGTAACTCTGTGAGATGATTTCACAGAACACAAAGAAGTTTCTCAGAAAGCTTCTTTCTCTTTGTTATCGGAGGATATTTCCTTTGGCCCTATAGTGTTCAAAGGGATCCGAAATATCTGTTCTCAGATTCCACAGAAATAAGGCTAGCAAAGAGATCCACGAAATACAGATGTAACTCTGTGAGTGGAAGTCACATAACCTAGAGCAGTTTCTCAGAAAGCTTCTTTCCAGATTTCATCGGAGGATATTTTCTTTTTCACCATAGCCCTCTATGGGCTTCCAAATATCACTTTTTCAATTCCACAAGAACTGTCGTAGCGAAAGGCTTCTTGAGGGGAAAGCTGTAACTCTGTGAGATGATTTCACAGAACCCAAAGAAGTTTCTCAGAAAGCTTCTTTCTCTTTGTTATCGGAGGATATTTCCTTTGGCCCTATAGTCTTCAAAGGGATCCGAAATATCTGTTCTCAGATTCCACAGAAATAAGGCTAGCAAAGAGATCCACGAAATACAGATGTAACTCTGTGAGTGGAAGTCACATATCACAGAGCAGTTTCTCAGAAAGCTTCTTTCCAGATTTCATCGGAGGATATTTCCTTTTTCACCATAGCCCTCTATGGGCTTCCAAATATCACTTTGCCAATTCCACAAGTACTGTCTTAGCGAAAGGCTTCTTGAGGGGAAAGCTGTAACTCTGTGAGATGATTTCACAGAACACAAAGAAGTTTCTCAGAAAGCTTCTTTCTCTATGTTATCGGAGGATATTTCCTTTGGCCCTATAGTCTTCAAATTTATCCGAAATATCTGTTCTCAGATTCCACAGAAATAAGGCTAGCAAAGAGATCCACGAAATACAGATGTAACTCTGTGAGTGGAAGTCACATATCACAGAGCAGTTTCTCAGAAAGCTTCTTTCCAGATTTCATCGGAGGATATTTCCTTTTTCACCATAGCCCTCTATGGGCTTCCAAATATCACTTTGCCAATTCCACAAGAACTGTCTTAGCGAAAGGCTTCTTGAGGGGAAAGCTGTAACTCTATGAGATGATTTCACAGAACACAAAGAAGTTTCTCAGAAAGCTTCTTTCTCTTTGTTATCGGAGGATATTTCCTTTGGCCCTATAGTCTTCAAATTTATCCGAAATATCTGTTCTCAGATTCCACAGAAATAAGGCTAGCAAAGAGATCCACGAAATACAGATGTAACTCTGTGAGTGGAAGTCACATATCACAGAGCAGTTTCTCAGAAAGCTTCTTTCCATATTTCATCGGAGGATGTTTCCTTTTTCACCATAGCCCTCTATGGGCTCCAAATATCACTTTGCCAATTCCACAAGAACTGTCTTAACGAAAGGCTTCTCGAGGGGAAAGCTGTAACTCTGTGAGATGATTTCACAGAACACAAAGAAGTTTCTCAGAAAGCTTCTTTCTCTTTGTTATGGGAGGATATTTCCTTTGGCCCTATAATCTTCAAATGGATCCGAAATATCTGTTCTCAGATTCCACAGAAATAAGGCTAGCAAAGAGATCCACGAAATACAGATGTAACTCTGTGAGTGGAAGTCACAGATCACAGAGCAGTTTCTCAGAAAGCTTCTTTCCAAATTTCATCGGAGGATATTTCCTTTTTCACCGTAGTCCTCTATGGGCTTCCAAGTATCACTTTTTCAATTCCACAAGAACTGTCTTAGCGAAAGGCTTCTTGACGGGAAAGCTGTAACTCTGTGAGATGATTTCACAGAACACAAAGAAGTTTCTCAGAAAGCTTCTTTCTCTTTGTTATCGGAGGATATTTCCTTTGGCCCTATAGTCTTCAAAGGGATCCGAAATATCTGTTCTCAGATTCCACAGAAATAAGGCTAGCAAAGAGATCCACGAAATACAGATGTAACTCTGTGAGTGGAAGTCACAGATCACAAAGCAGTTTCTCAGAAAGCTTCTTTCCAGATTTCATCGGAGGATATTTCCTTTTTCACCATAGCCCTCTATGGGCTTCCCAATATCACCTTGCCAATACCACAAGAACTGTCTTAGCGAAAGGCTTCTCGAGGCGAAAGCTGTAACTCTGTGAGATGATTTCACAGAACACAAGGAAGTTTCTCAGAAAGCTTCTTTCTCTTTGTTATCGGAGGATATTTCCTTTGGCCCTATAGTCTTCAAAGGGATCCGAAATATCTGTTCTCAGATTCCACAGAAATAAGGCTAGCAAAGAGATCCACGAAATACAGATGTAACTCTGTCAGTGGAAGTCACATATCACAGAGCAGTTTCTCAGAAAGCTTCTTTGCAGATTTCACCTGAGGATATTTCCTTTTTCCCAATAGCCCTCTATGGGCTTCCAAATATCACTTTGCCAATTCCACAAGAACTGTCTTAGCGAAAGGCTTCTTGAGGGAAAAGCTGTAACTCTGTGAGATGATTTCACAGAACACAAAGAAGTTTCTCAGAAAGCTTCTTTCTCTTTGTTATCGGAGGATATTTCCTTTTGCCCTATAGTGTTCAAAGGGATCCGAAATATCTGTTTTCAGATTCCACAGAAATAAGGCTAGCAAAGAGATCCACGAAATACAGATGTAACTCTGTGAGTGGAAGTCACATATCCCAGAGCAGTTTCTCAGAAAGCTTCTTTCCAGATTTCATCGGAGGATATTTTCTTTTTCACCATAGCCCTCTATGGGCTTCCAAATATCACTTTGCCAAATCGACAAAAAATGTCTTAGCGAAAGGCTTCTCGAGGGGAAAGCTGTAACTCTGTGAGATGATTTCACAGAACACAAAGAAGTTTCTCAGAAAGCTTTTTTCTCTTTGTTATCGGAGGATATTTCCTTTGGCCCTATAGTCTTCAAAGGGATCCGAAATATCTCTTCTCAGATTCCACAGAAATAAGGCTAGCAAAGAGATCCACGAAATACAGATGTAACTCTGTGTGTGGAAGTCACATATCACAGAGCAGTTTCTCAGAAAGCTTCTTTCCATATTTCATCGGAGGATGTTTCCTTTTTCATCATAGCCCTCTATGGGCTCCAAATATCACTTTGCCAATTCCACAAGAACTGTCTTAGCGAAAGGCTTCTTGAGGGGAAAGCTGTAAGTCTGGGAGATGATTTCACAGAACACAAAAAAGTTTCTCAGAAAGCTTCTTTTTGTTATCGGAGGACATTTCCTTTGGCCCTATAGTGTTCAAAGGGATCCGAAATATCTGTTCTCAGATTCCACAGAAATAAGGCTAGCAAAGTGATCCACGAAATACAGATGTAACTCTGTGAGTGGAAGTCACAGATCACAGAGCAGTATCTCAGAAAGCTCCTTTCCAGATTTCATCGGAGGATATTTCCTTTTTCACCATAGCCCTCTATGGGCTTCCAAATATCACTTTGCCAATTCCACAAGAACTGTCTTAGCGAAAGGCTTCTTGAGGGGAAAGCTGTAACTCTGGGAGATGATTTCACAGAACACAAAGAAGTTTCTCAGAAAGCTTCTTTCTCTTTGTTATCGGAGGATATTTCTTTTGGCCCTATAGTGTTCAAAGGGATCCGAAATATCTGTTCTCAGATTCCACAGAAATAAGGCTAGCAAAGAGATCCACGAAATACAGATGTAACTCTGTGAGTGGAAGTCACATATCACAGAGCAGTTTCTCAGAAAGCTTCTTTCCGGATTTCATCGAAGGATATTTCCTTTTTCACCATAGCCCTCTATGGGCTTCCAAATATCACTTTGCCAATTCCACAAGAACTGTCTTAGCGAAAGGCTTCTTGAGGGGAAAGCGGTAACTCTATGAGATGATTTCACAGAACACAAAGAAGTTTCTCAGAAAGCTTCTTTCTCTTTGTTATCGGAGGATATTTCCTTTGACCCTATAGTCTTCAAAGGGATCCGAAATATCTGTTCTCAGATTCCACAGAAATAAGGCTAGCAAAGAGATCCACGAAATACAGATGTAACTCTGTGAGTGGAAGTCACATATCACAGAGCAGTTTCTCAGAAAGCTTCTTTCCATATTTCATCGGAGGATGTTTCCTTTTTCATCATAGCCCTCTATGGGCTCCAAATATCACTTTGCCAATTCCACAAGAACTGTCTTAGCGAAAGGCTTCTTGAGGGGAAAGCTGTAACTCTGTGAGATGATTTCACAGAACACAAAGACGTTTCTCAGAAAGCTTCCTTCTCTTTGTTATGGGAGGATATTTCCTTTGGCCCTATAGTGTTCAAAGGGATCCGAAATATCTGTTCTCAGATTCCACAGAAATAAGGCTAGCAAAGAGATCCACGAAATACAGATGTAACTCTGTGAGTGGAAGTCACATATCACAGAGCAGTTTCTCAGAAAGCTTCTTTCCAGATTTCATCAGAGGATATTTTCTTTTTTACCATAGCATCTATGGGCTTCCAAATATCACTTTTTGAATTCCACAAGAACTGTCTTAGCGAAAGGCTTCTTGAGGGGAAAGCTGTAACTCTGTGAGATGATTTCACAGAACACAAAGAAGTTTCTCAGAAAGCTTCTTTCTCTTTGTTATGGGAGGATATTTCCTTTGGCCCTATAGTCTTCAAAGGGATCCGAAATATCTGTTCTCAGAATCCACAGAAATAAGGCTAGCAAAGAGATCCACGAAATACAGATGTAACTCTGTGAGTGGAAGTCACATATCACAGAGCAGTTTCTCAGAAAGCTTCTTTCCAGATTTCATCTGAGGATATTTCCTTTTTCACCATAGCCCTCTATGGGCTTCCAAATATCACTTTGCCAATTCCACAAGTACTGTCTTAGCGAAAGGCTTCTTGAGGGGAAAGCTGTAACTCTATGAGATGATTTCACAGAACACAAAGAAGTTTCTCAGAAAGCTTCTTTCTCTTTGTTATCGGAGGATATTTCCTTTGGCCCTATAGTCTTCAAAGGGATCCGAAATATCTGTTCTCAGATTCAACAGAAATAAGGCTAGCAAAGAGATCCACGAAATACAGATGTAACTCTGTGAGTGGAAGTCACAGATCACACAGCAGTTTCTCAGAAAGCTTCTTTCCAGATTTCATCGGAGGATATTTCCTTTTTCACCATAGCCCTCTATGGGCTTCCAAATATCACTTTGCCAATTCCACAAGAACTGTCTTAGCGAAAGGCTTCTTGAGGGGAAAGCGGTAACTCTATGAGATGATTTCAGAGAACACAAAGAAGTTTCTCAGAAAGCTTCTTTCTCTTTGTTATGGGAGGATATTTCCTTTTGCCCTATAGTGTTCAAAGGGATCCCAAATATCTGTTGTCAGATTCCACAGAAATAAGGCTAGCAAAGAGATCCACGAAATACAGATGTAACTCTGTGAGTGGAAGTCACATATCCCAGAGCAGTTTCTCAGTAAGCTTCTTTCCAGATTTCATCGGAGGATATTTTCTTTTTCACCATAGTCCTCTATGGGCTTCCAAATATCACTTTGCCAAATCCACAAAAACTGTCTTAGGGAAAGGCTTCTCGATGGGAAAGCTGTAACTCTGTGAGATGATTTCACAGAACACAAAGAAGTTTCTCAGAAAGCTTTCTTCTCTTTGTTATCGGAGGATATTTCCTTTGGCCCTATAGTCTTCAAAGGGATACGAAATATCTCTTCTCAGATTCCACAGAAATAAGGCTAGCGAAGAGATCCACGAAATACAGATGTAACTCTGTGAGTGGAAGTCACATATCACAGAGCAGTTTCTCAGAAAGCTTCTTTCCAGATTTCATCTGAGGATATGTCCTTTTTCACCATAGCCATCTATGGGCTTCCAAATATCACTTTGCCAATTCCACAAGAACTGTCTTAGCGAAAGGCTTCTTTAGGGAAAAGCTGTAACTCGGTGAGATGATTTCACAGAACACAAAGAAGTTTCTCAGAAAGCTTCTTTCTCTTTGTTATGGGAGGATATTTCCTTTAGCCCTATAGTCTTCAAAGGGATCCGAAATATCTGTTCTCAGATTCCACAGAAATAAGGCTAGCAAAGAGATCCACGAAATACAGATGTAACTCTGTGAGTGGAAGTCACATATCCCAGAGCAGTTTCTCAGAAAGCTTCTTTCCAGATTTCATCGGAGGATATTTTCTTTTTCACCATAGCCCTCTATGGGCTTCCAAATATCACTTTGCCAATTCCACAAGAACTGTCTTAGCGAAAGGCTTCTTGAGGGAACAGCTGTAACTCTGTGAGATGATTTCACAGAACACAAAGAAGTTTCTCAGAAAGCTTCTTTCTCTTTGTTATCGGAGGATATTTCCTTTGGCCCTATAGTGTTCAAAGGGATCCGAAATATCTGTTCTCAGATTCCACAGAAATAAGGCTAGCAAAGAGATCCACGAAATACAGATGTAACTCTGTGAGTGGAAGTCACGTATCCCAGAGCAGTTTCTCAGAAAGCTTCTTTCCAGATTTCATCGGAAGATATTTTCTTTTTCACCATAGCCCTCTATGGGCTTCCAAATATCACTTTGCCAATTCCACAAGAACTGTCTTAGCGAAAGGCTTCTTGAGGGAAAAGCTGTAACTCTGTGAGATGATTTCACAGAACCCAAAGAAGTTTCTCAGAAAGCTTCTTTCTCTTTGTTATCGGAGGATATTTCCTTTGGCCCTATAGTCTTCAAAGGGATCCGAAATATCTGTTCTCAGACTCCACAGAAATAAGGCTACCAAAGAGATCCACGAAATACAGATGTAACTCTGTGAGTGGAAGTCACATATCACAGAGCAGTTTCTCAGAAAGCTTCTTTCCAGATTTCATCTGAGGATATTTCCTTTTTCACCATAGCCCTCTATGGGCTTCCAAATATCACTTTGCCAATTCCACAAGTACTGTCTTAGCGAAAGGCTTCTTGAGGGGAAAGCTGTAACTCTATGAGATGATTTCACAGAACACAAAGAAGTTTCTCAGAAAGCTTCTTTCTCCTTGTTATCGGAGGATATTTCCTTTTGCCCTTTAGTCTTCAAAGGGATCCGAAATATCTGTTCTCAGATTCAACAGAAATAAGGCTAGCAAAGAGATCCACGAAATACAGATGTAACTCTCTGAGTGGAAGTCACATATCACAGAGCAGTTTCTCAGAAAGCTTCTTTCCAGATTTCATCGGAGGATATTTCCTTTTTCACCATAGCCCTCTATGGGCTTCCAAATATCACTTTGCCAATTCCACAAGAACTGTCTTAGCGAAAGGCTTCTTGAGGGGAAAGCGGTAACTCTATGAGATGATTTCACAGAACACAAAGAAGTTTCTCAGAAAGCTTCTTTCTCTTTGTTATCGGAGGATATTTCCTTTCGCCCTATAGTCTTCAAAGGGATCCGAAATATCTGTTCTCAGATTCCACAGAAATAAGGCTAGCAAAGAGATCCACGAAATACAGATGTAACTCTGTGAGTGGAAGTCACAGATCACAGAGCAGTTTCTCAGAAAGCTTCTTTCCAGATTTCATCGGAGGATATTTCCTTTTTCACCATAGCCCTCTGTGGGCTTCCAAATATCACTTTGCCAATACCACAAGAACTGTCTTAGCGAAAGGCTTCTCGAGGGGAAAGCTGTAATTCTGTGAGATGATTTCACAGAACACAAAGAAGTTTCTCAGAAAGCTTCTTTCTCTTTGTTATCGGAGGATATTTCCTTTGGCCCTATAGTCTTCAAAGGGATCCGAAATATCTGTTCTCAGATTCCACAGAAATGAGGCTAGCAAAGAGATCCACGAAATACAGATGTAACTCTGTGAGTGGAAGTCACATATCACAGAGCAGTTTCTCAGAAAGCTTCTTTGCAGATTTCACCTGAGGATATTTCCTTTTTCCCAATAGCCCTCTATGGGCTTCCAAATATCACTTTGCCAATTCCACAAGTACTGTCTTAGCGAAAGGCTTCTTGAGGGGAAAGCTGTAACTCTGGGAGATGATTTCACAGAACACAAAGAAGTTTCTCAGAAAGCTTCTTTCTCTTTGTTATCGGAGGATATTTCCTTTGGCCCTATAGTCTTCAAATTTATCCGAAATATCTGTTCTCAGATTCCACAGAAATAAGGCTAGCAAAGAGATCCACGAAATACAGATGTAACTCTGTGAGTGGAAGTCACATATCACAGAGCAGTTTCTCAGAAAGCTTCTTTCCAGATTTCATCGGAGGATATTTCCTTTTTCACCATAGCCCTCTATGGGCTTCCAAATATCACTTTGCCAATTCCACAAGAACTGTCTTAGCGAAAGGCTTCTTGAGGGGAAAGCTGTAACTCTATGAGATGATTTCACAGAACACAAAGAAGTTTCTCAGAAAGCTTCTTTCTCTTTGTTATCGGAGGATATTTCCTTTGGCCCTATAGTCTTCAAATTTATCCGAAATATCTGTTCTCAGATTCCACAGAAATAAGGCTAGCAAAGAGATCCACGAAATACAGATGTAACTCTGTGAGTGGAAGTCACATATCACAGAGCAGTTTCTCAGAAAGCTTCTTTCCATATTTCATCGGAGGATGTTTCCTTTTTCACCATAGCCCTCTATGGGCTCCAAATATCACTTTGCCAATTCCACAAGAACTGTCTTAGCGAAAGGCTTCTCGAGGGGAAAGCTGTAACTCTGTGAGATGATTTCACAGAACACAAAGAAGTTTCTCAGAAAGCTTCTTTCTCTTTGTTATGGGAGGATATTTCCTTTGGCCCTATAATCTTCAAATGGATCCGAAATATCTGTTCTCAGATTCCACAGAAATAAGGCTAGCAAAGAGATCCACGAAATACAGATGTAACTCTGTGAGTGGAAGTCACAGATCACAGAGCAGTTTCTCAGAAAGCTTCTTTCCAAATTTCATCGGAGGATATTTCCTTTTTCACCGTAGTCCTCTATGGGCTTCCAAGTATCACTTTTTCAATTCCACAAGAACTGTCTTAGCGAAAGGCTTCTTGACGGGAAAGCTGTAACTCTGTGAGATGATTTCACAGAACACAAAGAAGTTTCTCAGAAAGCTTCTTTCTCTTTGTTATCGGAGGATATTTCCTTTGGCCCTATAGTCTTCAAAGGGATCCGAAATATCTGTTCTCAGATTCCACAGAAATAAGGCTAGCAAAGAGATCCACGAAATACAGATGTAACTCTGTGAGTGGAAGTCACAGATCACAGAGCAGTTTCTCAGAAAGCTTCTTTCCAGATTTCATCGGAGGATATTTCCTTTTTCACCATAGCCCTCTATGGGCTTCCCAATATCACTTTGCCAATACCACAAGAACTGTCTTAGCGAAAGGCTTCTCGAGGCGAAAGCTGTAACTCTGTGAGATGATTTCACAGAACACAAGGAAGTTTCTCAGAAAGCTTCTTTCTCTTTGTTATCGGAGGATATTTCCTTTGGCCCTATAGTCTTCAAAGGGATCCGAAATATCTGTTCTCAGATTCCATAGAAATAAGGCTAGCAAAGAGATCCACGAAATACAGATGTAACTCTGTCAGTGGAAGTCACATATCACAGAGCAGTTTCTCAGAAAGCTTCTTTGCAGATTTCACCTGAGGATATTTCCTTTTTCCCAATAGCCCTCTATGGGCTTCCAAATATCACTTTGCCAATTCCACAAGAACTGTCTTAGCGAAAGGCTTCTTGAGGGAAAAGCTGTAACTCTGTGAGATGATTTCACAGAACACAAAGAAGTTTCTCAGAAAGCTTCTTTCTCTTTGTTATCGGAGGATATTTCCTTTTGCCCTATAGTGTTCAAAGGGATCCGAAATATCTGTTTTCAGATTCCACAGAAATAAGGCTAGCAAAGAGATCCACGAAATACAGATGTAACTCTGTGAGTGGAAGTCACATATCCCAGAGCAGTTTCTCAGAAAGCTTCTTTCCAGATTTCATCGGAGGATATTTTCTTTTTCACCATAGCCCTCTATGGGCTTCCAAATATCACTTTGCCAAATCGACAAAAAATGTCTTAGCGAAAGGCTTCTCGAGGGGAAAGCTGTAACTCTGTGAGATGATTTCACAGAACACAAAGAAGTTTCTCAGAAAGCTTTTTTCTCTTTGTTATCGGAGGATATTTCCTTTGGCCCTATAGTCTTCAAAGGGATCCGAAATATCTCTTCTCAGATTCCACAGAAATAAGGCAAGCAAAGAGATCCACGAAATACAGATGTAACTCTGTGAGTGGAAGTCACATATCACAGAGCAGTTTCTCAGAAAGCTTCTTTCCAGATTTCATCTGAGGATATTTCCTTTTTCACAATAGCCCTCTATGGGCTTCCAAATATCACTTTGCCAATTCCACAAGAACTGTCTTAGCGAAAGGCTTCTTGAGGGGAACGCTGTAACTCTGGGAGATGATTTCACAGAACACAAAAAAGTTTCTCAGAAAGCTTCTTTTTCTTATCGGAGGATATTTCCTTTGGCCCTATAGTGTTCAAAGGGATCCGAAATATCTGTTCTCAGATTCCACAGAAATAAGGCTAGCAAAGAGATCCACGAAATACAGATGTAACTCTGTGAGTGGAAGTCACATATCACAGAGCAGTTTCTCAGAAAGCTTCTTTCCATATTTCATCGGAGGATGTTTCCTTTTTCATCATAGCCCTCTATGGGCTCCAAATATCACTTTGCCAATTCCACAAGAACTGTCTTAGCGAAAGGCTTCTTGAGGGGAAAGCGGTAACTCTATGAGATGATTTCACAGAACACAAAGAAGTTTCTCAGAAAGCTTCTTTCTCTTTGTTATCGGAGGATATTTCCTTTGACCCTATAGTCTTCAAAGGGATCCGAAATATCTGTTCTCAGATTCCACAGAAATAAGGCTAGCAAAGAGATCCACGAAATACAGATGTAACTCTGTGAGTGGAAGTCACATATCACAGAGCAGTTTCTCAGAAAGCTTCTTTCCATATTTCATCGGAGGATGTTTCCTTTTTCATCATAGCCCTCTATGGGCTCCAAATATCACTTTGCCAATTCCACACGAACTGTCTTAGCGAAAGGCTTCTTGAGGGGAAAGCTGTAACTCTGTGAGATGATTTCACAGAACACAAAGACGTTTCTCAGAAAGCTTCTTTCTCTTTGTTATGGGAGGATATTTCCTTTGGCCCTATAGTGTTCAAAGGGATCCGAAATATCTGTTCTCAGATTCCACAGAAATAAGGCTAGCAAAGAGATCCACGAAATACAGATGTAACTCTGTGAGTGGAAGTCACATATCACAGAGCAGTTTCTCAGAAAGCTTCTTTCCAGATTTCATCAGAGGATATTTTCTTTTTCACCATAGCCCTCTATGGGCTACCAAATATCACTTTTTGAATTCCACAAGAACTGTCTTAGCGAAAGGCTTCTTGAGGGGAAAGCTGTAACTCTGTGAGATGATTTCACAGAACACAAAGAAGTTTCTCAGAAAGCTTCTTTCTCTTTGTTATCGGAGGATATTTCCTTTGGCCCTATAGTCTTCAAAGGGATCCGAAATATCTGTTCTCAGAATCCACAGAAATAAGGCTAGCAAAGAGATCCACGAAATACAGATGTAACTCTGTGAGTGGAAGTCACATATCACAGAGCAGTTTCTCAGAAAGCTTCTTTCCAGATTTCATCTGAGGATATTTCCTTTTTCACCATAGCCCTCTATGGGCTTCCAAATATCACTTTGCCAATTCCACAAGTACTGTCTTAGCGAAAGGCTTCTTGAGGGGAAAGCTGTAACTCTATGAGATGATTTCACAGAACACAAAGAAGTTTCTCAGAAAGCTTCTTTCTCTTTGTTATCGGAGGATATTTCCTATGGCCCTATAGTCTTCAAAGGGATCCGAAATATCTGTTCTCAGATTCAACAGAAATAAGGCTAGCAAAGAGATCCACGAAATACAGATGTAACTCTGTGAGTGGAAGTCACAGATCACAGAGCAGTTTCTCAGAAAGCTTCTTTCCAAATTTCATCGGAGGATATTTCCTTTTTCACCGTAGTCCTCTATGGGCTTCCAAGTATCACTTTTTCAATTCCACAAGAACTGTCTTAGCGAAAGGCTTCTTGACGGGAAAGCTGTAACTCTGTGAGATGATTTCACAGAACACAAAGAAGTTTCTCAGAAAGCTTCTTTCTCTTTGTTATCGGAGGATATTTCCTTTGGCCCTATAGTCTTCAAAGGGATCCGAAATATCTGTTCTCAGATTCCACAGAAATAAGGCTAGCAAAGAGATCCACGAAATACAGATGTAACTCTGTGAGTGGAAGTCACAGATCACAGAGCAGTTTCTCAGAAAGCTTCTTTCCAGATTTCATCGGAGGATATTTCCTTTTTCACCATAGCCCTCTATGGGCTTCCCAATATCACTTTGCCAATACCACAAGAACTGTCTTAGCGAAAGGCTTCTCGAGGCGAAAGCTGTAACTCTGTGAGATGATTTCACAGAACACAAGGAAGTTTCTCAGAAAGCTTCTTTCTCTTTGTTATCGGAGGATATTTCCTTTGGCCCTATAGTCTTCAAAGGGATCCGAAATATCTGTTCTCAGATTCCACAGAAATAAGGCTAGCAAAGAGATCCACGAAATACAGATGTAACTCTGTCAGTGGAAGTCACATATCACAGAGCAGTTTCTCAGAAAGCTTCTTTGCAGATTTCACCTGAGGATATTTCCTTTTTCCCAATAGCCCTCTATGGGCTTCCAAATATCACTTTGCCAATTCCACAAGAACTGTCTTAGCGAAAGGCTTCTTGAGGGAAAAGCGGTAACTCTATGAGATGATTTCACAGAACACAAAGAAGTTTCTCAGAAAGCTTCTTTCTCTTTGTTATCGGAGGATATTTCCTTTTGCCCTATAGTGTTCAAAGGGATCCGAAATATCTGTTTTCAGATTCCACAGAAATAAGGCTAGCAAAGAGATCCACGAAATACAGATGTAACTCTGTGAGTGGAAGTCACATATCCCAGAGCAGTTTCTCAGAAAGCTTCTTTCCAGATTTCATCGGAGGATATTTTCTTTTTCACCATAGCCCTCTATGGGCTTCCAAATATCACTTTGCCAAATCGACAAAAAATGTCTTAGCGAAAGGCTTCTCGAGGGGAAAGCTGTAACTCTGTGAGATGATTTCACAGAACACAAAGAAGTTTCTCAGAAAGCTTTTTTCTCTTTGTTATCGGAGGATATTTCCTTTGGCCCTATAGTCTTCAAAGGGATCCGAAATATCTCTTCTCAGATTCCACAGAAATAAGGCAAGCAAAGAGATCCACGAAATACAGATGTAACTCTGTGAGTGGAAGTCACATATCACAGAGCAGTTTCTCAGAAAGCTTCTTTCCAGATTTCATCTGAGGATATTTCCTTTTTCACAATAGCCCTCTATGGGCTTCCAAATATCACTTTGCCAATTCCACAAGAACTGTCTTAGCGAAAGGCTTCTTGAGGGGAAAGCTGTAACTCTGGGAGATGATTTCACAGAACACAAAAAAGTTTCTCAGAAAGCTTCTTTTTCTTATCGGAGGATATTTCCTTTGGCCCTATAGTGTTCAAAGGGATCCGAAATATCTGTTCTCAGATTCCACAGAAATAAGGCTAGCAAAGAGATCCACGAAATACAGATGTAACTCTGTGAGTGGAAGTCACATATCACAGAGCAGTTTCTCAGAAAGCTTCTTTCCATATTTCATCGGAGGATGTTTCCTTTTTCATCATAGCCCTCTATGGGCTCCAAATATCACTTTGCCAATTCCACAAGAACTGTCTTAGCGAAAGGCTTCTTGAGGGGAAAGCGGTAACTCTATGAGATGATTTCACAGAACACAAAGAAGTTTCTCAGAAAGCTTCTTTCTCTTTGTTATCGGAGGATATTTCCTTTGACCCTATAGTCTTCAAAGGGATCCGAAATATCTGTTCTCAGATTCCACAGAAATAAGGCTAGCAAAGAGATCCACGAAATACAGATGTAACTCTGTGAGTGGAAGTCACATATCACAGAGCAGTTTCTCAGAAAGCTTCTTTCCATATTTCATCGGAGGATGTTTCCTTTTTCATCATAGCCCTCTATGGGCTCCAAATATCACTTTGCCAATTCCACAAGAACTGTCTTAGCGAAAGGCTTCTTGAGGGGAAAGCTGTAACTCTGTGAGATGATTTCACAGAACACAAAGACGTTTCTCAGAAAGCTTCTTTCTCTTTGTTATGGGAGGATATTTCCTTTGGCCCTATAGTGTTCAAAGGGATCCGAAATATCTGTTCTCAGATTCCACAGAAATAAGGCTAGCAAAGAGATCCACGAAATACAGATGTAACTCTGTGAGTGGAAGTCACATATCACAGAGCAGTTTCTCAGAAAGCTTCTTTCCAGATTTCATCAGAGGATATTTTCTTTTTCACCATAGCCCTCTATGGGCTACCAAATATCACTTTTTGAATTCCACAAGAACTGTCTTAGCGAAAGGCTTCTTGAGGGGAAAGCTGTAACTCTGTGAGATGATTTCACAGAACACAAAGAAGTTTCTCAGAAAGCTTCTTTCTCTTTGTTATCGGAGGATATTTCCTTTGGCCCTATAGTCTTCAAAGGGATCCGAAATATCTGTTCTCAGAATCCACAGAAATAAGGCTAGCAAAGAGATCCACGAAATACAGATGTAACTCTGTGAGTGGAAGTCACATATCACAGAGCAGTTTCTCAGAAAGCTTCTTTCCAGATTTCATCTGAGGATATTTCCTTTTTCACCATAGCCCTCTATGGGCTTCCAAATATCACTTTGCCAATTCCACAAGTACTGTCTTAGCGAAAGGCTTCTTGAGGGGAAAGCTGTAACTCTATGAGATGATTTCACAGAACACAAAGAAGTTTCTCAGAAAGCTTCTTTCTCTTTGTTATCGGAGGATATTTCCTATGGCCCTATAGTCTTCAAAGGGATCCGAAATATCTGTTCTCAGATTCAACAGAAATAAGGCTAGCAAAGAGATCCACGAAATACAGATGTAACTCTGTGAGTGGAAGTCACAGATCACACAGCAGTTTCTCAGAAAGCTTCTTTCCAGATTTCATCGGAGGATATTTCCTTTTTCACCATAGCCCTCTATGGGCTTCCAAATATCACTTTGCCAATTCCACAAGAACTGTCTTAGCGAAAGGCTTCTTGAGGGGAAAGCGGTAACTCTATGAGATGATTTCACAGAACACAAAGAAGTTTCGCAGAAAGCTTCTTTCTCTTTGTTATCGGAGGATATTTCCTTTGGCCCTATAGTCTTCAAAGGGATCCGAAATATCTGTTCTCAGATTCCACAGAAATAAGGCTAGCAAAGAGATCCACGAAATACAGATGTAACTCTGTGAGTGGAAGTCACAGATCACAGAGCAGTTTCTCAGAAAGCTTCTTTCCAGATTTCATCGGAGGATATTTCCTTTTTCACCATAGCCCTCTATGGGCTTCCCAATATCACTTTGCCAATACCACAAGAACTGTCTTAGCGAAAGGCTTCTCGAGGCGAAAGCTGTAACTCTGTGAGATGATTTCACAGAACACAAGGAAGTTTCTCAGAAAGCTTCTTTCTCTTTGTTATCGGAGGATATTTCCTTTGGCCCTATAGTCTTCAAAGGGATCCGAAATATCTGTTCTCAGATTCCATAGAAATAAGGCTAGCAAAGAGATCCACGAAATACAGATGTAACTCTGTCAGTGGAAGTCACATATCACAGAGCAGTTTCTCAGAAAGCTTCTTTGCAGATTTCACCTGAGGATATTTCCTTTTTCCCAATAGCCCTCTATGGGCTTCCAAATATCACTTTGCCAATTCCACAAGAACTGTCTTAGCGAAAGGCTTCTTGAGGGAAAAGCTGTAACTCTGTGAGATGATTTCACAGAACACAAAGAAGTTTCTCAGAAAGCTTCTTTCTCTTTGTTATCGGAGGATATTTCCTTTTGCCCTATAGTGTTCAAAGGGATCCGAAATATCTGTTTTCAGATTCCACAGAAATAAGGCTAGCAAAGAGATCCACGAAATACAGATGTAACTCTGTGAGTGGAAGTCACATATCCCAGAGCAGTTTCTCAGAAAGCTTCTTTCCAGATTTCATCGGAGGATATTTTCTTTTTCACCATAGCCCTCTATGGGCTTCCAAATATCACTTTGCCAAATCGACAAAAAATGTCTTAGCGAAAGGCTTCTCGAGGGGAAAGCTGTAACTCTGTGAGATGATTTCACAGAACACAAAGAAGTTTCTCAGAAAGCTTTTTTCTCTTTGTTATCGGAGGATATTTCCTTTGGCCCTATAGTCTTCAAAGGGATCCGAAATATCTCTTCTCAGATTCCACAGAAATAAGGCAAGCAAAGAGATCCACGAAATACAGATGTAACTCTGTGAGTGGAAGTCACATATCACAGAGCAGTTTCTCAGAAAGCTTCTTTCCAGATTTCATCTGAGGATATTTCCTTTTTCACAATAGCCCTCTATGGGCTTCCAAATATCACTTTGCCAATTCCACAAGAACTGTCTTAGCGAAAGGCTTCTTGAGGGGAACGCTGTAACTCTGGGAGATGATTTCACAGAACACAAAAAAGTTTCTCAGAAAGCTTCTTTTTCTTATCGGAGGATATTTCCTTTGGCCCTATAGTGTTCAAAGGGATCCGAAATATCTGTTCTCAGATTCCACAGAAATAAGGCTAGCAAAGAGATCCACGAAATACAGATGTAACTCTGTGAGTGGAAGTCACATATCACAGAGCAGTTTCTCAGAAAGCTTCTTTCCATATTTCATCGGAGGATGTTTCCTTTTTCATCATAGCCCTCTATGGGCTCCAAATATCACTTTGCCAATTCCACAAGAACTGTCTTAGCGAAAGGCTTCTTGAGGGGAAAGCGGTAACTCTATGAGATGATTTCACAGAACACAAAGAAGTTTCTCAGAAAGCTTCTTTCTCTTTGTTATCGGAGGATATTTCCTTTGACCCTATAGTCTTCAAAGGGATCCGAAATATCTGTTCTCAGATTCCACAGAAATAAGGCTAGCAAAGAGATCCACGAAATACAGATGTAACTCTGTGAGTGGAAGTCACATATCACAGAGCAGTTTCTCAGAAAGCTTCTTTCCATATTTCATCGGAGGATGTTTCCTTTTTCATCATAGCCCTCTATGGGCTCCAAATATCACTTTGCCAATTCCACACGAACTGTCTTAGCGAAAGGCTTCTTGAGGGGAAAGCTGTAACTCTGTGAGATGATTTCACAGAACACAAAGACGTTTCTCAGAAAGCTTCTTTCTCTTTGTTATGGGAGGATATTTCCTTTGGCCCTATAGTGTTCAAAGGGATCCGAAATATCTGTTCTCAGATTCCACAGAAATAAGGCTAGCAAAGAGATCCACGAAATACAGATGTAACTCTGTGAGTGGAAGTCACATATCACAGAGCAGTTTCTCAGAAAGCTTCTTTCCAGATTTCATCAGAGGATATTTTCTTTTTCACCATAGCCCTCTATGGGCTACCAAATATCACTTTTTGAATTCCACAAGAACTGTCTTAGCGAAAGGCTTCTTGAGGGGAAAGCTGTAACTCTGTGAGATGATTTCACAGAACACAAAGAAGTTTCTCAGAAAGCTTCTTTCTCTTTGTTATCGGAGGATATTTCCTTTGGCCCTATAGTCTTCAAAGGGATCCGAAATATCTGTTCTCAGAATCCACAGAAATAAGGCTAGCAAAGAGATCCACGAAATACAGATGTAACTCTGTGAGTGGAAGTCACATATCACAGAGCAGTTTCTCAGAAAGCTTCTTTCCAGATTTCATCTGAGGATATTTCCTTTTTCACCATAGCCCTCTATGGGCTTCCAAATATCACTTTGCCAATTCCACAAGTACTGTCTTAGCGAAAGGCTTCTTGAGGGGAAAGCTGTAACTCTATGAGATGATTTCACAGAACACAAAGAAGTTTCTCAGAAAGCTTCTTTCTCTTTGTTATCGGAGGATATTTCCTATGGCCCTATAGTCTTCAAAGGGATCCGAAATATCTGTTCTCAGATTCAACAGAAATAAGGCTAGCAAAGAGATCCACGAAATACAGATGTAACTCTGTGAGTGGAAGTCACAGATCACAGAGCAGTTTCTCAGAAAGCTTCTTTCCAAATTTCATCGGAGGATATTTCCTTTTTCACCGTAGTCCTCTATGGGCTTCCAAGTATCACTTTTTCAATTCCACAAGAACTGTCTTAGCGAAAGGCTTCTTGACGGGAAAGCTGTAACTCTGTGAGATGATTTCACAGAACACAAAGAAGTTTCTCAGAAAGCTTCTTTCTCTTTGTTATCGGAGGATATTTCCTTTGGCCCTATAGTCTTCAAAGGGATCCGAAATATCTGTTCTCAGATTCCACAGAAATAAGGCTAGCAAAGAGATCCACGAAATACAGATGTAACTCTGTGAGTGGAAGTCACAGATCACAGAGCAGTTTCTCAGAAAGCTTCTTTCCAGATTTCATCGGAGGATATTTCCTTTTTCACCATAGCCCTCTATGGGCTTCCCAATATCACTTTGCCAATACCACAAGAACTGTCTTAGCGAAAGGCTTCTCGAGGCGAAAGCTGTAACTCTGTGAGATGATTTCACAGAACACAAGGAAGTTTCTCAGAAAGCTTCTTTCTCTTTGTTATCGGAGGATATTTCCTTTGGCCCTATAGTCTTCAAAGGGATCCGAAATATCTGTTCTCAGATTCCACAGAAATAAGGCTAGCAAAGAGATCCACGAAATACAGATGTAACTCTGTCAGTGGAAGTCACATATCACAGAGCAGTTTCTCAGAAAGCTTCTTTGCAGATTTCACCTGAGGATATTTCCTTTTTCCCAATAGCCCTCTATGGGCTTCCAAATATCACTTTGCCAATTCCACAAGAACTGTCTTAGCGAAAGGCTTCTTGAGGGAAAAGCGGTAACTCTATGAGATGATTTCACAGAACACAAAGAAGTTTCTCAGAAAGCTTCTTTCTCTTTGTTATCGGAGGATATTTCCTTTTGCCCTATAGTGTTCAAAGGGATCCGAAATATCTGTTTTCAGATTCCACAGAAATAAGGCTAGCAAAGAGATCCACGAAATACAGATGTAACTCTGTGAGTGGAAGTCACATATCCCAGAGCAGTTTCTCAGAAAGCTTCTTTCCAGATTTCATCGGAGGATATTTTCTTTTTCACCATAGCCCTCTATGGGCTTCCAAATATCACTTTGCCAAATCGACAAAAAATGTCTTAGCGAAAGGCTTCTCGAGGGGAAAGCTGTAACTCTGTGAGATGATTTCACAGAACACAAAGAAGTTTCTCAGAAAGCTTTTTTCTCTTTGTTATCGGAGGATATTTCCTTTGGCCCTATAGTCTTCAAAGGGATCCGAAATATCTCTTCTCAGATTCCACAGAAATAAGGCAAGCAAAGAGATCCACGAAATACAGATGTAACTCTGTGAGTGGAAGTCACATATCACAGAGCAGTTTCTCAGAAAGCTTCTTTCCAGATTTCATCTGAGGATATTTCCTTTTTCACAATAGCCCTCTATGGGCTTCCAAATATCACTTTGCCAATTCCACAAGAACTGTCTTAGCGAAAGGCTTCTTGAGGGGAAAGCTGTAACTCTGGGAGATGATTTCACAGAACACAAAAAAGTTTCTCAGAAAGCTTCTTTTTCTTATCGGAGGATATTTCCTTTGGCCCTATAGTGTTCAAAGGGATCCGAAATATCTGTTCTCAGATTCCACAGAAATAAGGCTAGCAAAGAGATCCACGAAATACAGATGTAACTCTGTGAGTGGAAGTCACATATCACAGAGCAGTTTCTCAGAAAGCTTCTTTCCATATTTCATCGGAGGATGTTTCCTTTTTCATCATAGCCCTCTATGGGCTCCAAATATCACTTTGCCAATTCCACAAGAACTGTCTTAGCGAAAGGCTTCTTGAGGGGAAAGCGGTAACTCTATGAGATGATTTCACAGAACACAAAGAAGTTTCTCAGAAAGCTTCTTTCTCTTTGTTATCGGAGGATATTTCCTTTGACCCTATAGTCTTCAAAGGGATCCGAAATATCTGTTCTCAGATTCCACAGAAATAAGGCTAGCAAAGAGATCCACGAAATACAGATGTAACTCTGTGAGTGGAAGTCACATATCACAGAGCAGTTTCTCAGAAAGCTTCTTTCCATATTTCATCGGAGGATGTTTCCTTTTTCATCATAGCCCTCTATGGGCTCCAAATATCACTTTGCCAATTCCACAAGAACTGTCTTAGCGAAAGGCTTCTTGAGGGGAAAGCTGTAACTCTGTGAGATGATTTCACAGAACACAAAGACGTTTCTCAGAAAGCTTCTTTCTCTTTGTTATGGGAGGATATTTCCTTTGGCCCTATAGTGTTCAAAGGGATCCGAAATATCTGTTCTCAGATTCCACAGAAATAAGGCTAGCAAAGAGATCCACGAAATACAGATGTAACTCTGTGAGTGGAAGTCACATATCACAGAGCAGTTTCTCAGAAAGCTTCTTTCCAGATTTCATCAGAGGATATTTTCTTTTTCACCATAGCCCTCTATGGGCTACCAAATATCACTTTTTGAATTCCACAAGAACTGTCTTAGCGAAAGGCTTCTTGAGGGGAAAGCTGTAACTCTGTGAGATGATTTCACAGAACACAAAGAAGTTTCTCAGAAAGCTTCTTTCTCTTTGTTATCGGAGGATATTTCCTTTGGCCCTATAGTCTTCAAAGGGATCCGAAATATCTGTTCTCAGAATCCACAGAAATAAGGCTAGCAAAGAGATCCACGAAATACAGATGTAACTCTGTGAGTGGAAGTCACATATCACAGAGCAGTTTCTCAGAAAGCTTCTTTCCAGATTTCATCTGAGGATATTTCCTTTTTCACCATAGCCCTCTATGGGCTTCCAAATATCACTTTGCCAATTCCACAAGTACTGTCTTAGCGAAAGGCTTCTTGAGGGGAAAGCTGTAACTCTATGAGATGATTTCACAGAACACAAAGAAGTTTCTCAGAAAGCTTCTTTCTCTTTGTTATCGGAGGATATTTCCTATGGCCCTATAGTCTTCAAAGGGATCCGAAATATCTGTTCTCAGATTCAACAGAAATAAGGCTAGCAAAGAGATCCACGAAATACAGATGTAACTCTGTGAGTGGAAGTCACAGATCACACAGCAGTTTCTCAGAAAGCTTCTTTCCAGATTTCATCGGAGGATATTTCCTTTTTCACCATAGCCCTCTATGGGCTTCCAAATATCACTTTGCCAATTCCACAAGAACTGTCTTAGCGAAAGGCTTCTTGAGGGGAAAGCGGTAACTCTATGAGATGATTTCACAGAACACAAAGAAGTTTCGCAGAAAGCTTCTTTCTCTTTGTTATCGGAGGATATTTCCTTTGGCCCTATAGTCTTCAAAGGGATCCGAAATATCTGTTCTCAGATTCCACAGAAATAAGGCTAGCAAAGAAATCCACGAAATACAGATGTAACTCTGTGAGTGGAAATCACAGATCACAGAGCAGTTTCTCAGAAAGCTTCTTTCCAGATTTCATCGGAGGATATTTCCTTTTTCACCATAGCCCTCTATGGACTTCCAAATATCACTTTGCCAATTCCACAAGAACTGTCTTAGCGAAAGGCTTCTCGAGGGGAAAGCTGTAACTCTGTGAGATAATTTCACAGAACACAAAGAAGTTTCTCAGAAAGCTTCTTTCTCTTTGTTATCGGAGGATATTTCCTTTGGCCCTACAGTCTTCAAAGGGATCCGAAATATCTGTTCTCAGATTCCACAGAAATGAGGATAGCAAAGAGATCCACGAAATACAGATGTAATTCTGTGAGTGGAAGTCACATATCACAGAGCAGTTTCTCAGAAAGCTTCTTTCCAGATTTCATCGGAGGATATTTCCTTTTTCACCATAGCCCTCTATGGGATTCCAAATATCACTTTGCCAATTCCACAAGAACTGTCTTAGCGAAAGGCTTCTTGACGGAAAAGCTGTAACTCTGTGAGATGATTTCACAGAACACAAAGAAGTTTCTCAGAAAGCTTTCTTCTCTTTCTTATCGGAGGATATTTCCTTTGGCCCTATAGTCTTCAAAGGGATACGAAATATCTCTTCTCAGATTCCACAGAAATAAGGCTAGCGAAGAGATCCACGAAATAGAGATGTAACTCTGTGAGTGGAAGTCACATATCACAGAGCAGTTTCTCAGAAAGCTTCTTTCCAGATTTCATCTGAGGATATGTCCTTTTTCACCATAGCCCTCTATGGGCTTCCAAATATCACTTTGCCAATTCCAGAAGAACTGTCTTAGCGAAAGGCTTCTTGAGGGAAAAGCTGTAACTCGGTGAGATGATTTCACAGAACACAAAGAAGTTTCTCAGAAAGCTTCTTTCTCTTTGTTATGGGAGGATATTTCCTTTAGCCCTATAGTCTTCAACGGGATCCGAAATATCTGTTCTCAGATTCCACAGAAATAAGGGTAGCAAAGAGATCCACGAAATACAGATGTAACTCTGTGAGTGGAAGTCACATATCCCAGAGCAGTTTCTCAGAAAGCTTCTTTCCAGATTTCATCGGAGGATATTTTCTTTTTCACTATAGCCCTCTATGGGCTTCCAAATATCACTTTGCCAATTCCACAAGAACTGTCTTAGCGAAAGGCTTCTTGAGGGGAAAGTTGCAACTCTGTGAGATGATTTCACAGAACACAAAGAAGTTTCTCAGAAAGCTTTTTTCTCTTTGTTATCGGAGGATATTTCTTTTAGCCCTATAGTCTTCAAAGAGATCCGAAATATCTGTTCTCAGATTCCACAGAAATAAGGCTAGCAAAGAGATCCACGAAAAACAGATGTAACTCTGTCAGTGGAAGTCACATATCACAGAGCAGTTTCTCAGAAAGCTTCTTTCCAGATTTCATCGGAGGATATTTCCTTTTTCACAATAGCCCTCTATGGGCTTCCAAATATCACTTTGCCAATTCCACAAGAACTGTCTTAGCGAAAGGCTTCTTGAGGGGAAAGCTGTAAGTCTGGGAGATGATTTCACAGAACACAAAAAAGTTTCTCAGAAAGCTTCTTTTTGTTATCGGAGGACATTTCCTTTGGCCCTATAGTGTTCAAAGGGATCGGAAATATCTGTTCTCAGATTCCACAGAAATAAGGCTAGCAAAGTGATCCACGAAATACAGATGTAACTCTGTGAGTGGAAGTCACAGATCACAGAGCAGTATCTCAGAAAGCTCCTTTTCAGATTTCATCGGAGGATATTTCCTTTTTCACCATAGCCCTCTATGGGCTTCCAAATATCACTTTGCCAATTCCACAAGAACTGTCTTAGCGAAAGGCTTCTTGAGGGGAAAGCTGTAACTCTGGGAGATGATTTCACAGAACACAAAGAAGTTTCTCAGAAAGCTTCTTTCTCTTTGTTATCGGAGGATATTTCTTTTGGCCCTATAGTGTTCAAAGGGATCCGAAATATCTGTTCTCAGATTCCGCAGAAATAAGGCTAGCAAAGAGATCCACGAAATACAGATGTAACTCTGTGAGTGGAAGTCACATATCACAGAGCAGTTTCTCAGAAAGCTTCTTTCCATATTTCATCGGAGGATGTTTCCTTTTTCATCATAGCCCTCTATGGGCTCCAAATATCACTTTGCCAATTCCACAAGAACTGTCTTAGCGAAAGGCTTCTTGAGGGGAAAGCTGTAACTCTGTGAGATGATTTCACAGAACACAAAGACGTTTCAGAAAGCTTCCTTCTCTTTGTTATGGGAGGATATTTCCTTTGGCCCTATAGTGTTCAAAGGGATCCGAAATATCTGTTCTCAGATTCCACAGAAATAAGGCTAGCAAAGAGATCCACGAAATACAGATGTAACTCTGTGAGTGGAAGTCACATATCACAGAGCAGTTTCTCAGAAAGCTTCTTTCCAGATTTCATCAGAGGATATTTTCTTTTTCACCATAGCCCTCTATGGGCTTCCAAATATCACTTTTTGAATTCCACAAGAACTGTCTTAGCGAAAGGCTTCTTGAGGGGAAAGCTGTAACTCTGTGAGATGATTTCACAGAACACAAAGAAGTTTCTCAGAAAGCTTCTTTCTCTTTGTTATCGGAGGATATTTCCTTTGGCCCTATAGTCTTCAAAGGGATCCGAAATATCTGTTCTCAGAATCCACAGAAATAAGGCTAGCAAAGAGATCCACGAAATACAGATGTAACTCTGTGAGTGGAAGTCACATATCACAGAGCAGTTTCTCAGAAAGCTTCTTTCCAGATTTCATCTGAGGATATTTCCTTTTTCACCATAGCCCTCTATGGGCTTCCAAATATCACTTTGCCAATTCCACAAGTACTGTCTTAGCGAAAGGCTTCTTGAGGGGAAAGCTGTAACTCTATGAGATGATTTCACAGAACACAAAGAAGTTTCTCAGAAAGCTTCTTTCTCTTTGTTATCGGAGGATATTTCCTTTGGCCCTATAGTCTTCAAAGGGATCCGAAATATCTGTTCTCAGATTCAACAGAAATAAGGCTAGCAAAGAGATCCACGAAATACAGATGTAACTCTGTGAGTGGAAGTCACAGATCACACAGCAGTTTCTCAGAAAGCTTCTTTCCAGATTTCATCGGAGGATATTTCCTTTTTCACCATAGCCCTCTATGGGCTTCCAAATATCACTTTGCCAATTCCACAAGAACTGTCTTAGCGAAAGGCTTCTTGAGGGGAAAGCGGTAACTCTATGAGATGATTTCAGAGAACACAAAGAAGTTTCTCAGAAAGCTTCTTTCTCTTTGTTATGGGAGGATATTTCCTTTTGCCCTATAGTGTTCAAAGGGATCCCAAATATCTGTTGTCAGATTCCACAGAAATAAGGCTAGCAAAGAGATCCACGAAATACAGATGTAACTCTGTGAGTGGAAGTCACATATCCCAGAGCAGTTTCTCAGTAAGCTTCTTTCCAGATTTCATCGGAGGATATTTTCTTTTTCACCATAGTCCTCTATGGGCTTCCAAATATCACTTTGCCAAATCCACAAAAACTGTCTTAGCGAAAGGCTTCTCGATGGGAAAGCTGTAACTCTGTGAGATGATTTCACAGAACACAAAGAAGTTTCTCAGAAAGCTTTCTTCTCTTTGTTATCGGAGGATATTTCCTTTGGCCCTATAGTCTTCAAAGGGATACGAAATATCTCTTCTCAGATTCCACAGAAATAAGGCTAGCGAAGAGATCCACGAAATACAGATGTAACTCTGTGAGTGGAAGTCACATATCACAGAGCAGTTTCTCAGAAAGCTTCTTTCCAGATTTCATCTGAGGATATGTCCTTTTTCACCATAGCCATCTATGGGCTTCCAAATATCACTTTGCCAATTCCACAAGAACTGTCTTAGCGAAAGGCTTCTTTAGGGAAAAGCTGTAACTCGGTGAGATGATTTCACAGAACACAAAGAAGTTTCTCAGAAAGCTTCTTTCTCTTTGTTATGGGAGGATATTTCCTTTAGCCCTATAGTCTTCAAAGGGATCCGAAATATCTGTTCTCAGATTCCACAGAAATAAGGCTAGCAAAGAGATCCACGAAATACAGATGTAACTCTGTGAGTGGAAGTCACATATCCCAGAGCAGTTTCTCAGAAAGCTTCTTTCCAGATTTCATCGGAGGATATTTTCTTTTTCACCATAGCCCTCTATGGGCTTCCAAATATCACTTTGCCAATTCCACAAGAACTGTCTTAGCGAAAGGCTTCTTGAGGGAACAGCTGTAACTCTGTGAGATGATTTCACAGAACACAAAGAAGTTTCTCAGAAAGCTTCTTTCTCTTTGTTATCGGAGGATATTTCCTTTGGCCCTATAGTGTTCAAAGGGTTCCGAAATATCTGTTCTCAGATTCCACAGAAATAAGGCTAGCAAAGAGATCCACGAAATACAGATGTAACTCTGTGAGTGGAAGTCACATAACCTAGAGCAGTTTCTCAGAAAGCTTCTTTCCAGATTTCATCGGAGGATATTTTCTTTTTCACCATAGCCCTCTATGGGCTTCCAAATATCACTTTTTCAATTCCACAAGAACTGTCGTAGCGAAAGGCTTCTTGAGGGGAAAGCTGTAACTCTGTGAGATGATTTCACAGAACCCAAAGAAGTTTCTCAGAAAGCTTCTTTCTCTTTGTTATCGTAGGATATTTCCTTTGGCCCTATAGTCTTCAAAGGGATCCGAAATATCTGTTCTCAGATTCCACAGAAATAAGGCTAGCAAAGAGATCCACGAAATACAGATGTAACTCTGTGAGTGGAAGTCACATATCACAGAGCAGTTTCTCAGAAAGCTTCTTTCCAGATTTCATCGGAGGATATTTCCTTTTTCACCATAGCCCTCTATGGGCTTCCAAATATCACTTTGCCAATTCCACAAGTACTGTCTTAGCGAAAGGCTTCTTGAGGGGAAAGCTGTAACTCTATGAGATGATTTCACAGAACACAAAGAAGTTTCTCAGAAAGCTTCTTTCTCTTTGTTATCGGAGGATATTTCCTTTGGCCCTATAGTCTTCAAAGGGATCCGAAATATCTGTTCTCAGATTCCACAGAAATAAGGCTAGCAAAGAGATCCACGAAATACAGATGTAACTCTGTGAGTGGAAGTCACAGATCACAGAGCGGTTTCTCAGAAAGCTTCTTTCCAGATTTCATCGGAGGATATTTCCTTTTTGACCATAGCCCTCTATGGGCTTCCAAGTATCACTTTTTCAATTCCACAAGAACTGTCTTAGCGAAAGGCTTCTTGAGGGGAAAGCTGTAACTCTGTGAGATGATTTCACAGAACACAAAGAAGTTTCTCAGAAAGCTTCTTTCTCTTTGTTATCGGAGGATATTTCCTTTGGCCCTATAGTCTTCAAAGGGATCCGAAATATCTCTTCTCAGATTCCACAGAAATAAGGCTAGCAAAGAGATCCACGAAATACAGATGTAACTCTGTGAGTGGAAGTCACATATCACAGAGAGGTTTCTCAGAAACTTCTTTGCAGATTTCACCTGAGGATATTTCCTTTTTCCCAATAGCCCTCTATGGGCTTCCAAATATCACTTTGCCAATTCCACAAGAACTGTCTTAGTGAAAGGCTTCTTGAGGGGAAAGCTGTAACTCTGTGAGATGATTTCACAGAACACAAAGAAGTTTCTCAGAAAGCTTCTTTCTCTTTGTTATGGGAGGATATTTCCTTTGGCCCTATAGTCTTCAAAGGGATCCGAAATATCTGTTCTCAGATTCCACAGAAATAAGGCTAGCAAAGAGATCCACGAAATACAGATGTAACTCTGTGAGTGGAAGTCACATATCACAGAGCGGTTTCTCAGAAAGCTTCTTTGCAGATTTCACCTGAGGATATTTCCTTTTTCCCAATAGCCCTCTATGGGCTTCCAAATATCACTTTGCCAATTCCACAAGAACTGTCTTAGCGAAAGGCTTCTTGAGGGGAAAGCTGTAACTCTGTGAGATGATTTCACAGAACACAAAGAAGTTTCTCAGAAAGCTTCTTTCTCTTTGTTATGGGAGGATATTTCCTTTGGCCCTATAGTCTTCAAAGGGATCCGAAATATCTGTTCTCAGATTCCACAGAAATAAGGCTAGCAAAGAGATCCACGAAATACAGATGTAACTCTGTGAGTGGAAGTCACATATCACAGAGCAATTTCTCAGAAAGCTTCTTTCCAGATTTCATCGGAGGATATTTTCTTTTTCACAATAGCCCTCTATGGGCTTCCAAATATCACTTTGCCAAATCCACAAAAACTGTCTTATCGAAAGGCTTCTCGAGGGGAAAGCTGTAACTCTGTGAGATGATTTCACAGAACACAAAGAAGTTGCTCAGAAAGCTTCTTTCTCTTTGTTATCGGAGGATATTTCCTTTGGCCCTATAGTCTTCAAAGGGATCCGAAATATCTGTTCTCAGATTCCACAGAAATAAGGCTAGCAAAGAGATCCACGAAATACAGATGTAACTCTGAGAGTGGAAGTCACATATCACAGAGCAGTTTCTCAGAAAGCTTCTTTCCAGATTTCATCTGAGGATATTTCCTTTTTCACCATAGCCCTCTCTGGGCTTCCAAATATCACTTTGCCAATTCCACAAGAACTGTCTTAGCGAAAGGCTTCTTGAGGGGAAAGCTGTAACTCTGTGAGATGATTTCACAGAACACAAAGAAGTTTCTCAGAACGGTTCTTTCTCTTTGTTATGGGAGGATATTTCCTTTGGCCCTATAGTGTTCAAAGGGATCCGAAATATCTGTTCTCAGATTCCACAGAAATAAGGCTAGCAAAGAGATCCACGAAATACAGATGTAACTCTGTGAGTGGAAGTCACATATCCCAGAGCAGTTTCTCAGAAAGCTTCTTTCCAGATTTCATCGGAGGATATTTTCTTTTTCACCATAGCCCTCTATGGGCTTCCAAATATCACTTTGCCAATTCCACAAGAACAGTCTTAGCGAAAGGCTTCTTGAGGGGAAAGCTGCAACTCTGTGAGATGATTTCACAGAACACAAAGAAGTTTCTCAGAAAGCTTTTTTCTCTTTGTTATCGGAGGATATTTCCTTTGGCCCAATAGTCTTCAAAGGGATCCGAAATATCTGTTCTCAGATTCCACAGAAATAAGGCTAGCAAAGAGATCCACGAAATACCGATGTAACTCTGTGAGTGGAAGTCACATATCACAGAGCAGTTTCTCAGAAAGCTTCTTTCCAGATTTCATCGGAGGATATTTCCTTTTTCACAGTAGCCCTCTATGGGCTTCCAAATATCACTTTGCCAATTCCACAAGAACTGTCTTAGCGAAAGGATTCTTGAGGGGAAAGCTGTAACTCTGGGAGATGATTTCACAGAACACAAAGAAGTTTCTCAGAAAGCTTCTTTTTGTTATCAGAGGATATTTCCTTTGGCCCTATAGTCTTCCAAGGGATCCGAAATATCTGTTCTCAGATTCCACAGAAATAAGGCTAGCAAAGAGATCCACGAAATACAGATGTAACTCTGTGAGTGGAAGTCACATATCAAAGAGCAGTATCTCAGAAAGCTTCTTTCCAGATTTCATCGGAGGATATTTCCTTTTTCACCATAGCCCTCTATGGGCTTCCAAATATCACTTTGCCAATTCCACAACAACTGTCTTAGCGAAAGGCTTCTTGAGGGGAAAGCTGTAAATCTGTGAGATGATTTCACAGAAAACAAAGAAGTTTCTCAGAAAGCTTCTTTCTCTTTGTTATCGGAGGATATTTCCTTTGGCCCTATAGTCTTCAAAGGGATCCGTAATATCTGTTCTCAGATTCCACAGAAATAAGGCTAGCAAAGAGATCCACGAAATACAGATGTAACACTGTGAGTGGAAGTCACATATCACCGAGCAGTTTCTCAGAAAGCTTCTTAGCAGATTTCATCTGAGGATATTTCCTTTTTCACCATAGCCCTCTAAGGGCTTCCAAATATCACTTTGCCAATTCCACAAGAACTGTCTTAGCGAAAGGCTTCTTGAGGGGAAAGCTGTAACTCTGGGAGATGATTTCACAGAACACAAGGACGTTTCTCAGAGAGCTTCTTTCTCTTTGTTATCGGAGGATATTTCCTTTGGCCCAATAGTCTTCCAAGGGATCCGAAATATCTGTTCTCAGATTCCACAGAAATAAGGCTAGCAAAGAGATCCACGAAAAACAGATGTAACTCTGTGAGTGGAAGTCACATATCACAGAGTAGATTCTCAGAAAGCTTCTTTCCAGATTTCATCGGAGGATATTTCCTTTTTCACCATAGCCCTCTATGGGCTTCCTAATATCACTTTTCCAATTCCACAAGAACTGTCTTAGCGAAGGGCTTCTTGAGGGGAAAGCTGTAACTCTGTGAGATGATTTCACAGAACACAAAGAAGTTTCTCAGAAAGCTTCTTTCTCTTTGTTATCGGAGGATATTTCCTTTGGCCCTATTGTCTTCAAAGGGATCCGAAATATCTGTTCTCAGATTCCACAGAAATAAGGCTAGCAAAGAGATAGACGAAATACAGACGTAACTCTGTGAGTGGAAGTCACATATCACAGAGCAGTTTCTCAGAAAGCTTCCTTGCAGATTTCATCGGAGGATAATTCCTTTTTCACCATAGCCCTCTATGGGCTTGCAAATATCACATGGCCAATTCCACAAGAACTGTCTTAGCGAAAGGCTTCTTGAGGGGAAAGCTGTAACTCTGTGAGATGATTTCACAGAACCCAAAGAAGTTTCTCAGAAAGCTTCTTTCTCTTTGTTATCAGAGGATATTTCCTTTGGCCCTATAGTCTTCAAAGGGATCCGAAATATTTGCTCTCAGATTCCACAGAAATAAGGCTAGCAAAGAGATCCACGAAATACAGATGTAACTCTGTGAGTGGAAGTCACATATCACAGAGCAGTTTCTCAGAAAGCTTCTTTCCAGATTTCATCGGAGGATATTTCCTTTTTCACCATAGCCCTCTATGGGCTTCCAAATATCACTTTGCCAATTCCACAAGAACTATGTTAGCGAAAGGCTTCTTGAGGGAAAAGCTGTAACTCTGTGAGATGATTTCACAGAACACAAAGAAGTTTCTAAGAAAGCTTCTTTCTCTTTGTTATGGGAGGATATTTCCTTCGGCCCTATAGGGTTCCAAGGGATCCGAAATATCTGTTCTCAGATTCCACAGAAATAAGGCTAGCAAAGAGATCCACGAAATACAGATGTAACTCTGTGAGTGGAAGTCACATATCCCAGAGCAGTTTCTCAGAAAGCTTCTTTCCAGATTTCATTGGAGGATATTTTCTTTTTCACCATAGCCCTCTATGGGCTTCCAAATATCACTTGGCCAATTCCACAAGAACTGTCTTAGCCAAAGGCTTCTTGAGTGGAAAGCTGTAACTCTGTGAGATGATTTCACAGAACACAAAGACGTTTCTCAGAAAGCTTCTTTCTCTTTGTTTTCGGAGGATATTTCCTCTGGCTCTATAGTCTTCAAAGGGATCCGAAATATCTGTTCTCAGATTCCACAGAAATAAGGCTAGCAAAGAGATCCACGAAATACAGATGTAACTGTGTGAGTGGAAATCACATATCACAGAGCAGTTTCTCAGAAAGCTTCTTTCCAGATTTCATCTGAGGATATTTCCTTTTTCACCATAGCCCTCTATGGGCTTCCAAATATCACTTTGCCAATTCCACAAGAACTGTCTTAGCGAAAGGCTTCTTGAGGGGAAAGCTGTAACTCTATGAGATGATTTCACAGAACACAAAGAAGTTTCTCAGAAAGCTTCTTTCTCTTTGTTATCGGAGGATATTTCCTTTGGCCCTATAGTCTTCAAAGGGATCCGAAATATCTGTTCTCAGATTCCACAGAAATAAGGCTAGCAAAGAGATCCACGAAATACAGATGTAACTCTGTGAGTGGAAGTCACATATCACAGAGCAGTTTCTCAGAAAGCTTCTTTCCAGATTTCATCGGAGAATATTTCCTTTTTCACCGTAGGCCTCTATGGGCTTCCAAGTATCACTTTTCCAATTGCACAAGAACTGTCTTAGCGAAAGGCTTCTTGAGGGGAAAGCTGTAACTCTGAGAGATGACTTCACAGAACATAAAAAAGTTTCTCAGAAAGCTTCTTTCTCTTTGTTATGGGAGGATATTTCCTTTGGCCCTATAGTCTTCAAAGGGATCCGAAATATCTGTTCTCAGATTCCACAGAAATAAGGCTAGGAAAGAGATCCACGAAATACAGATGTAACTCTGTGAGTGGAAGTCACATATCACAGAGCAGTTTCTCAGAAAGCTTCTTTCCAGATTTCATCGGAGGATATTTCCTTTTTCACCATAGCCCTCTATGGGCTTCCAAATATCACTTTGCCAATTCCACAAGAACTGTCTTAGCGAAAGGCTTCTTGAGGGGAAAGCTGTAACTCTGTGAGATGATTTCACAGAACACAAAGAAGTTTCTCAGAAAGCTTCTTTCTCTTTGTTATGGGAGGATATTTCCTTTGTCCCTATAGTCTTCAAAGGGATCCGAAATATCTGTTCTCAGATTCCACAGAAATAAGGCTAGCAAAGAGATCCACGAAATACAGATGTAACTCTGTGAGTGGAAGTCACATACCACAGAGCAGTTTCTCAGAACACTTCTTTCCAGATTTCATTGGAGGATATTTCCTTTTTCACAACAGCCCTCTAAGGGCTTCCAAATATCACTTTGCCAATTCCACAAGAACTCTCTTAGCGAAAGGCTTCTTGAGCGGAAAGCTGTAACTCTGTGAGATGATTTCACAGAACACAAAGAAGTTTCTCAGAAAGCTTCTTTCTCTTTGTTATGGGAGGATATTTCTTTTGTCCCTATAGTCTTCAAAGGGATCCGAAATATCTGTTCTCAGATTCCACAGAAATAAGGCTAGCAAAGAGATCCACGAAATACAGATGTAACTCTGTGAGTGGAAGTCACATATCACAGAGCAGTTTCTCAGAAAGCTTCTTTCCAGATTTCATTGGAGGATATTTCCTTTTTCACAACAGCCCTCTAAGGGCTTCCAAATATCACTTTGCCAATTCCACAAGAACTCTCTTAGCGAAAGGCTTCTTGAGGGGAAAGCTGTAACTCTGTGAGATGATTTCACAGAACACAAAGAAGTTTCTCAGAAAGCTTCTTTCTCTTTGTTATGGGAGGATATTTCCTTTGTCCCTATAGTCTTCAAAGGGATCCGAAATATCTGTTCTCAGATTCCACAGAAATAAGGCTAGCAAAGAGATCCACGAAATACAGATGTAACTCTGTGAGTGGAAGTCACATATCACAGAGCAGTTTCTCAGAAAGCTTCTTTCCAGGTTTCATCTGAGGATATTTCCTTTTTCACCATAGCCCTCTATGGGCTTCCAAATATCACTGTGCCAATTCCACAAGAACTGTCTTAGCGAAAGGCTTCTTGAGCGGAAAGCTGTAACTCTGTGAGATGATTTCACAGAACACAAAGAAGTTTCTCAGAAAGCTTCTTTCTCTTTGATATCGGAGGATATTTCCTTTGGCCATATAGTCTTCAAAGGGATCCGAAATATCAGTTCTCAGATTCCACAGAAATAAGGCTAGCAAAGAGATCCACGAAATACAGATGTAACTCTGTGAGTGGAAGTCACATACCACAGAGCAGTTTCTCAGAAAGCTTCTTTCCAGATTTCATTGGAGGATATTTCCTTTTTCACCGTAGCACTCTAAGGGCTTCCAAGTATCACTTTTCCAATTGTACAAGAACTGTCTTAGCGAAAGGCTTCTTGAGGGGAAAGCTGTAACTCTGGGAGATGATTTCACAGAACACAAAGAAGTTTCTCAGAAAGCTTCTTTCTCTTTGTTATCGGAGGATATTTCCTTTCGCCGTATAGTCTTCAAAGGGATTGTATATATCTGCTCTGAGATTCCACAGAAATAAGGCTAGCAAAGAGATCCACGAAATACAGATGTAACTCTGTGAGTGGAAGTCACATATCACAGAGCAGTTGCTCAGAAAGCTTCTTTCCAGATTTCATCGGAGGATATTTCCTTTTTCACCATAGCCCTCTATGGGCTTCCAAATATCACTTTGCCAATTCCACAAGAACTGTCTTAGCGAAAGGCTTCTTGAGGGGAAAGCTGTAACTCTGTGAGATGATTTCACAGAACACAAAGAAATTTCTCAGGAAGCTTCTTTCTCTTTGTTATGGGAGGATATTTCCTTTGGCCCTATAGTCTTCAAAGGGATCCGAAATATCTGTTCTCAGATTCCACAGAAATAAGGCTAGCAAAGAGATCCACGAAATACAGATGTAACTCTGTGAGTGGAAGTCACATATCACAGAGCAGTTTCTCAGAAAGCTTCTTTCCAGATTTCATCTGAGGATATTTCCTTTTTCACAACAGCCCTCTATGGGCTTCCAAATATCACTTTGCCAATTCCACAAGAACTGTCTTAGCGAAAGGCTTCTTGAGGGGAAAGCTGTAACTCTGGGAGATGATTTCACAGAACACAAGGACGTTTCTCAGAGAGCTTCTTTCTCATTGTTATCGGAGGATATTTCCTTTGGCCCAATAGTCTTCCAAGGGATCCGAAATATCTGTTCTCAGATTCCACAGAAATAAGGCTAGCAAAGAGATCCACGAAAAACAGATGTAACTCTGTGAGTGGAAGTCACATATCACAGAGTAGATTCTCAGAAAGCTTCTTTCCAGATTTCATCGGAGGATATTTCCTTTTTCACCATAGCCCTCTATGGGCTTCCTAATATCACTTTGCCAATTCCACAAGAACTGTCTTAGCGAAGGGCTTCTTGAGGGGAAAGCTGTAACTCTGTGAGATGATTTCACAGAACACAAAGAAGTTTCTCAGAAAGCTTCTTTCTCTTTGTTATCGGAGGATATTTCCTTTGGCCCTATTGTCTTCAAAGGGATCCGAAATATCTGTTCTCAGATTCCACAGAAATAAGGCTAGCAAAGAGATAGACGAAATACAGACGTAACTCTGTGAGTGGAAGTCACATATCACAGAGCAGTTTCTCAGAAAGCTTCCTTGCAGATTTCATCGGAGGATAATTCCTTTATCACCATAGCCCTCTATAAGCTTGCAAATATCACATGGCCAATTCCACAAGAACTGTCTTAGCGAAAGGCTTCTTGAGGGGAAAGCTGTAACTCTGTGAGATGATTTCACAGAACCCAAAGAAGTTTCTCAGAAAGCTTCTTTCTCTTTGTTATCGGAGGATATTTCCTTTGGCCCTATAGTCTTCAAAGGGATCCGAAATATTTGCTCTCAGATTCCACAGAAATAAGGCTAGCAAAGAGATCCACGAAATACAGATGTAACTCTGTGAGTGGAAGTCACATATCACAGAGCAGTTTCTCAGAAAGCTTCTTTCCAGATTTCATCTGAGGATATTTCCTTTTTCACCATAGCCCTCTATGGGCTTCCAAATATCACTTTGCCAATTCCACAAGAACTATGTTAGCGAAAGGCTTCTTGAGGGAAAAGCTGTAACTCTGTGAGATGATTTCACAGAACACAAAGAAGTTTCTAAGAAAGCTTCTTTCTCTTTGTTATGGGAGGATATTTCCTTCGGCCCTATAGGGTTCCAAGGGATCCGAAATATCTGTTCTCAGATTCCACAGAAATAAGGCTAGCAAAGAGATCCAGGAAATACTGATGTAACTCTGTGAGTGGAAGTCACATATCCCAGAGCAGTTTCTCAGAAAGCTTCTTTCCAGATTTCATCAGAGGATATTTTCTTTTTCACCATAGCCCTCTATGGGCTTCCAAATATCACTTTGCCAATTCCACAAGAACTGTCTTAGCGAAAGGCTTCTTGAGAGGAAAGCTGTAACTCTGTGAGATGATTTCACAGAACACAAAGAAGTTTCTCAGAAAACTTTTTTCTCTTTGTTATCGGAGGATATTTCCTTTGGCACTATAGTCTTCAAAGGGATCCGAAATATCTGTTCTCATGTTCCACAGAAATAAGCCTAGCAAAGAGATCCACGAAATACAGATGTAACTCTGTGAGTGGAAGTCACATATCACAGAGCAGTTTCTCAGAAAGCTTCTTTCCAGATTTCATCGGAGGATATTTCCTTTTTCACAATAGCCCTCTATGGGCTTCCAAATATCACTTTGCCAATTCCACAAGAAATGTCTTAGCGAAAGGCTTCTTGAGGGGAAAGCTGTAACTCTGGGAGATGATTTCCCAGAACACAAAGAAGTTTCTCAGAAAGCTTCTTTCTCTTTGTTATCGGAGGATATTTCCTTTGGCCCTATAGTCTTCAAAGGGATCCGGAATATCTCTTCTCAGATTCCACAGAAATAAGGCTAGCAAAGAGATCCACGAAATACAGATGTAACTCTGTGAGTGGAAGTCACATATCACTGAGCAGTATCTCAGAAAGCTTCTTTCCAGATTTCATCGGAGGATATTATCTTTTTCACCGTAGCCCTCTATGGGCTTCCAAATATCACTTTGCCAATTCCACAAGAACTGTCTTAGCGAAATGCTTCTTGAGGGGAAAGCTCTAACTCTGTGAGATGATTTCACAGAACACAAAGAAGTTTCTCAGAAAGCTTCTTTCTCTTTGTTATGGGAGGATATTTCCTTTGTCCCTATAGTCTTAAAAGTGATTCTAAATATCTGCTCCCAGATTCCACAGAAATAAGACTAGCAAAGGGACCCACGAAATACAGATGTAACTCTGTGAGTGGAAGTCACATATCACAGAGCAGTTTCTCAGAAAGCTTCTTTCCAGATTTCATTGGACGATATTTCCTTTTTCACCATAGCCCTCTATGGGCTTCCAAATATCACTTTGCCGATTCCACTAGAACTGTCTTAGCGAAAGGCTTCTTGAGGGGAAAGCTGCAACTCTGGGAGATGATTTCACAGAACACAAAGAAGTTTCTCAGAAAGCTTCTTTCTCTTTGTTATCGGAGGATATTTCCTTTGGCCCTATAGTCTTCAAGGGATCCGAAATATCGGGTCTCAGATTCCACAGAAATAAGGGTAGCAAAGAGATCCACGAAATACAGATGTAACTCTATGAGTGGAAGTCACATATCACAGAGCAGTTTCTCAGAAAGCTTCTTTCCAGATTTCATCGGAGGATATTTCCTTTTTCACCATAGCCCTCTAAGGGCTTCCAAATACCACTTTGCCAATTCCACAAGAACTGTCTTAGCGAAAGGCTTCTTGAGGGGAAAGCTGTAACTCTGTGAGATGATTTCACAGAACACAAAGAAGTTTCTCAGAAAGCTTCTTTCTCTTTGTTATGGGAGGATATTTCCTTGGGCCCTACAGTCTTCAAAGGGATTCTAAATATCTGCGCTCAGATTCCACAGAAATAAGGCTAGCAAAGAGATCCACGAAATACAGATGTAACTCTGTGAGTGGAAGTCACATATCACAGAGCATTTTCTCAGATAGCTTCTTTCCAGATTTCATCGAAGGATATTTCCTTTTTCACCATAGCCCTCTATGGGCTTCCAAATATCACTTTGCCAATTCCACAAGAACTGTCTTAGCGAAAGGCTTCTTGAGGGGAAAGCTGTAACTCTGTGAGATGATTTCACAGAACACAAAGAAGTTTCTCAGAAAGCTTCTTTCTCTTTGTTATCGGAAGATATTTCCCTTGGCTCTATAGTCTTCAAAGGGATCCGGAATATCTCTTCTCAGATTCCACAGAAATAAAGCTAGCAAAGAGATCCACGAAATACAGATGTAACTCTGTGAATGGAAGTCACATATCACAGAGCAGTTTCTCAGAAAGCTTCTTTCCAGATTTCATCTGAGGATATTTCCTTTTTCACCATAGCCCTCTATGGGCTTCCAAATATCACTTTGCCAATTCCACAAGAACTGTCTTAGCGAAAGGCTTCTTGAGGGGAAAGCTGTAACTCTGGGAGATGATTTCACAGAACACAAAGAAGTTTCTCAGAGAGCTTCCTTCTCTTTGTTATCGGAGGATATTTCCTTTGGCCCAATAGTCTTCCAAGGGATCCGAAATATCTGTTCTCAGATTCCACAGAAATAAGGCTAGCAAAGAGATCCACGAAAAACATATGTAAATCTGTGAGTGGAAGTCACATATCACAGAACAGTTTCTCAGAAAGCTTCTTTCCAGATTTCATCGGAGGATATTTCCTTTTTCACCATAGCCCTCTATGGGCTTCCTAATATCACTTTGCCAATTCCACAAGAACTGTCTTAGCGAAAGGCTTCTTGAGGGGAAAGCTGTATCTCTGTGAGATGATTTCACAGAACACAAAGAAGTTTCTCTGAAAGCTTCTTTCTCTTTGTTATCGGAGGATATTTCCTTTAGCCCTATAGTCTTCAAAGGGATCCGAAATATCTGTTCTCAAATTCCACAGAAATAAGGCTAGCAAAGACATCCACGAAATACAGATGTAACTCTGTGAGTGGAAGTCACATAAAACAGAGCAGTTTCTCAGAAAGCTTCTTTCCAGATTTCATCGGAGGATATTTCCTTTTTCACCATAGCCCTCTAAGGGCTTCCAAATATCACTTTGCCAATTCCACAAGAACTGTCTTAGCAAAAGGCTTCTTGAGGGGAGAGCTGTAAGTCTGTGAGATGATTTCACAGAACACAAAGAAGTTTCTCAGAAAGCTTCTTTCTCTTTGTTATGGGTGGATATTTCCTTTGGCCCTACAGTCTTCAAAGGGATTCTAAATATCTGCTCTCAGAATCCACAGAAATAAGGCTAGCAAAGAGATCCACGAAATACAGATGTAACTCTTTGAGTGGATGTCACATATTACAGAGCAGTTTCTCAGAAAGCGTCTTTCCAGATTTCATCGGAGGATATTTCCTTTTTCACCATAGCCCTCTATGGGCTTCCAAATATCACTTTGCCAATTCCACAAGAACTGTCTTAGCGAAAGGCTTCTTGAGGGGAAAGCTGTAACTCTGCGAGATGATTTCACAGAACACAAAGAAGTTTCTCAGAAAGCTTCTTTCTCTTTGTTATCGGAGGATATTTCCTTTGGCCCTATAGTCTTAAAAGGGATCCGAAATATCTGTTCTCAGATTCCACAGAAATAAGGCTAGCAAAGAGATCCACAAAATACAGATGTAATTCTGTGAGTGGAAGTCACATATCACAGAGCAGTTTCTCAGAAAGCTTCTTTCCATATTTCATCTGAGGATATTTCCTTTTTCACCATAGCCCTCTATGGGCTTCCAAATATCACTTTGCCAATTCCACAAGAACTGTCTTAGCGAAAGGCTTCTTGAGGGGAAAGCTGTAACTCTATGAGATGATTTCACAGAACACAAAGAAGTTTCTCTTTTTTTTTTTTTTTTTTTTTGAGACGGAGTCTCACTCTGTCCCCCTTGCTGGAGTGCAGTGGCCAGATCTCAGCTCACTGCAAGCTCCGCCTCCCGGGTTCAGGCCATTCTCCTGCCTCAGCCTCCCGAGTAGCTGGGACTACAGGCGCCCACCACCTCGCCCGGCTAGTTTTTTTTATTTTTTAATAGAGACGGGGTTTCACTGTGTTAGCCAGGATGGCCTCGATCTCCTGACCTCGTGATCCACCCGTCCAACTTCTTTCTCTTTGTTATCGGAGGATATTGCCTTTGGCCCTATAGTCTTCAAAGGGATCCGAAATATCTGTTCTCAGATTCCACAGAAATAAGGCTAGCAAAGAGATCCACGAAATACAGATGTAACTCTGTGAGTGGAAGTCACATATCACAGAGCATTTTCTCAGAAAGCTTCTTTCCAGATTTCATCTGAGGATATTTCCTTTTTCACAACAGCCCTCTATGGGCTTCCAAATATCACTTTGCCAATTCCACAAGAACTGTCTTAGCGAAAGGCTTCTTGAGGGGAAAGCTGTAACTCTGGGAGATGATTTCACAGAACACAAAGAAGTTTCTCAGGAAGCTTCTTTCTCTTTGTTATGGGAGGATATTTCCTTTGGCCCTATAGTCTTCAAAGGGATCCGAAATATCTGTTCTCAGATTCCACAGAAATAAGGCTAGCAAAGAGATCCACGAAATACAGATGTAACTCTGTGAGTGGAAGTCACATATCACAGAGCAGTTTCTCAGAAAGCTTCTTTCCAGATTTCATCTGAGGATATTTCCTTTTTCACAACAGCCCTCTATGGGCTTCCAAATATCACTTTGCCAATTCCACAAGAACTGTCTTAGCGAAAGGCTTCTTGAGGGGAAAGCTGTAACTCTGGGAGATGATTTCACAGAACACAAGGACGTTTCTCAGAGAGCTTCTTTCTCTTTGTTATCGGAGGATATTTCCTTTGGCCCAATAGTCTTCCAAGGGATCCGAAATATCTGTTCTCAGATTCCACAGAAATAAGGCTAGCAAAGAGATCCACGAAAAACAGATGTAACTCTGTGAGTGGAAGTCACATATCACAGAGTAGATTCTCAGAAAGCTTCTTTCCAGATTTCATCGGAGGATATTTCCTTTTTCACCATAGCCCTCTATGGGCTTCCTAATATCACTTTTCCAATTCCACAAGAACTGTCTTAGCGAAGGGCTTCTTGAGGGGAAAGCTGTAACTCTGTGAGATGATTTCACAGAACACAAAGAAGTTTCTCAGAAAGCTTCTTTCTCTTTGTTATCGGAGGATATTTCCTTTGGCCCTATTGTCTTCAAAGGGATCCGAAATATCTGTTCTCAGATTCCACAGAAATAAGGCTAGCAAAGAGATAGACGAAATACAGACGTAACTCTGTGAGTGGAAGTCACATATCACAGAGCAGTTTCTCAGAAAGCTTCCTTGCAGATTTCATCGGAGGATAATTCCTTTTTCACCATAGCCCTCTATGGGCTTGCAAATATCACATGGCCAATTCCACAAGAACTGTCTTAGCGAAAGGCTTCTTGAGGGGAAAGCTGTAACTCTGTGAGATGATTTCACAGAACCCAAAGAAGTTTCTCAGAAAGCTTCTTTCTCTTTGTTATCAGAGGATATTTCCTTTGGCCCTATAGTCTTCAAAGGGATCCGAAATATTTGCTCTCAGATTCCACAGAAATAAGGCTAGCAAAGAGATCCACGAAATACAGATGTAACTCTGTGAGTGGAAGTCACATATCACAGAGCAGTTTCTCAGAAAGCTTCTTTCCAGATTTCATCGGAGGATATTTCCTTTTTCACCATAGCCCTCTATGGGCTTCCAAATATCACTTTGCCAATTCCACAAGAACTATGTTAGCGAAAGGCTTCTTGAGGGAAAAGCTGTAACTCTGTGAGATGATTTCACAGAACACAAAGAAGTTTCTAAGAAAGCTTCTTTCTCTTTGTTATGGGAGGATATTTCCTTCGGCCCTATAGGGTTCCAAGGGATCCGAAATATCTGTTCTCAGATTCCACAGAAATAAGGCTAGCAAAGAGATCCACGAAATACAGATGTAACTCTGTGAGTGGAAGTCACATATCCCAGAGCAGTTTCTCAGAAAGCTTCTTTCCAGATTTCATTGGAGGATATTTTCTTTTTCACCATAGCCCTCTATGGGCTTCCAAATATCACTTGGCCAATTCCACAAGAACTGTCTTAGCCAAAGGCTTCTTGAGTGGAAAGCTGTAACTCTGTGAGATGATTTCACAGAACACAAAGACGTTTCTCAGAAAGCTTCTTTCTCTTTGTTTTCGGAGGATATTTCCTCTGGCTCTATAGTCTTCAAAGGGATCCGAAATATCTGTTCTCAGATTCCACAGAAATAAGGCTAGCAAAGAGATCCACGAAATACAGATGTAACTGTGTGAGTGGAAATCACATATCACAGAGCAGTTTCTCAGAAAGCTTCTTTCCAGATTTCATCTGAGGATATTTCCTTTTTCACCATAGCCCTCTATGGGCTTCCAAATATCACTTTGCCAATTCCACAAGAACTGTCTTAGCGAAAGGCTTCTTGAGGGGAAAGCTGTAACTCTATGAGATGATTTCACAGAACACAAAGAAGTTTCTCAGAAAGCTTCTTTCTCTTTGTTATCGGAGGATATTTCCTTTGGCCCTATAGTCTTCAAAGGGATCCGAAATATCTGTTCTCAGATTCCACAGAAATAAGGCTAGCAAAGAGATCCACGAAATACAGATGTAACTCTGTGAGTGGAAGTCACATATCACAGAGCAGTTTCTCAGAAAGCTTCTTTCCAGATTTCATCGGAGAATATTTCCTTTTTCACCGTAGGCCTCTATGGGCTTCCAAGTATCACTTTTCCAATTGCACAAGAACTGTCTTAGCGAAAGGCTTCTTGAGGGGAAAGCTGTAACTCTGAGAGAAGACTTCACAGAACATAAAAAAGTTTCTCAGAAAGCTTCTTTCTCTTTGTTATGGGAGGATATTTCCTTTGGCCCTATAGTCTTCAAAGGGATCCGAAATATCTGTTCTCAGATTCCACAGAAATAAGGCTAGGAAAGAGATCCACGAAATACAGATGTAACTCTGTGAGTGGAAGTCACATATCACAGAGCAGTTTCTCAGAAAGCTTCTTTCCAGATTTCATCGGAGGATATTTCCTTTTTCACCATAGCCCTCTATGGGCTTCCAAATATCACTTTGCCAATTCCACAAGAACTGTCTTAGCGAAAGGCTTCTTGAGGGGAAAGCTGTAACTCTGTGAGATGATTTCACAGAACACAAAGAAGTTTCTCAGAAAGCTTCTTTCTCTTTGTTATGGGAGGATATTTCCTTTGTCCCTATAGTCTTCAAAGGGATCCGAAATATCTGTTCTCAGATTCCACAGAAATAAGGCTAGCAAAGAGATCCACGAAATACAGATGTAACTCTGTGAGTGGAAGTCACATACCACAGAGCAGTTTCTCAGAACACTTCTTTCCAGATTTCATTGGAGGATATTTCCTTTTTCACAACAGCCCTCTAAGGGCTTCCAAATATCACTTTGCCAATTCCACAAGAACTCTCTTAGCGAAAGGCTTCTTGAGCGGAAAGCTGTAACTCTGTGAGATGATTTCACAGAACACAAAGAAGTTTCTCAGAAAGCTTCTTTCTCTTTGTTATGGGAGGATATTTCTTTTGTCCCTATAGTCTTCAAAGGGATCCGAAATATCTGTTCTCAGATTCCACAGAAATAAGGCTAGCAAAGAGATCCACGAAATACAGATGTAACTCTGTGAGTGGAAGTCACATATCACAGAGCAGTTTCTCAGAAAGCTTCTTTCCAGATTTCATTGGAGGATATTTCCTTTTTCACAACAGCCCTCTAAGGGCTTCCAAATATCACTTTGCCAATTCCACAAGAACTCTCTTAGCGAAAGGCTTCTTGAGGGGAAAGCTGTAACTCTGTGAGATGATTTCACAGAACACAAAGAAGTTTCTCAGAAAGCTTCTTTCTCTTTGTTATGGGAGGATATTTCCTTTGTCCCTATAGTCTTCAAAGGGATCCGAAATATCTGTTCTCAGATTCCACAGAAATAAGGCTAGCAAAGAGATCCACGAAATACAGATGTAACTCTGTGAGTGGAAGTCACATATCACAGAGCAGTTTCTCAGAAAGCTTCTTTCCAGGTTTCATCTGATGATATTTCCTTTTTCACCATAGCCCTCTATGGTCTTCCAAATATCACTGTGCCAATTCCACAAGAACTGTCTTAGCGAAAGGCTTCTTGAGCGGAAAGCTGTAACTCTGTGAGATGATTTCACAGAACACAAAGAAGTTTCTCAGAAAGCTTCTTTCTCTTTGATATCGGAGGATATTTCCTTTGGCCATATAGTCTTCAAAGGGATCCGAAATATCAGTTCTCAGATTCCACAGAAATAAGGCTAGCAAAGAGATCCACGAAATACAGATGTAACTCTGTGAGTGGAAGTCACATACCACAGAGCAGTTTCTCAGAAAGCTTCTTTCCAGATTTCATTGGAGGATATTTCCTTTTTCACCGTAGCACTCTAAGGGCTTCCAAGTATCACTTTTCCAATTGTACAAGAACTGTCTTAGCGAAAGGCTTCTTGAGGGGAAAGCTGTAACTCTGGGAGATGATTTCACAGAACACAAAGAAGTTTCTCAGAAAGCTTCTTTCTCTTTGTTATCGGAGGATATTTCCTTTCGCCGTATAGTCTTCAAAGGGATTGTATATATCTGCTCTGAGATTCCACAGAAATAAGGCTAGCAAAGAGATCCACGAAATACAGATGTAACTCTGTGAGTGGAAGTCACATATCACAGAGCAGTTGCTCAGAAAGCTTCTTTCCAGATTTCATCGGAGGATATTTCCTTTTTCACCATAGCCCTCTATGGGCTTCCAAATATCACTTTGCCAATTCCACAAGAACTGTCTTAGCGAAAGGCTTCTTGAGGGGAAAGCTGTAACTCTGTGAGATGATTTCACAGAACACAAAGAAATTTCTCAGAAAGCTTCTTTCTCTTTGTTATCGGAGGATATTTCCTTTGGCCCTATAGTCTTCAAAGGGATCCGAAATATCTGTTCTCAGATTCCACAGAAATAAGGCTAGCAAAGAGATCCACGAAATACAGATGTAAATCTGTGAGTGGAAGTCACATATCACAGGGCAGTTTCTCAGAAAGCTTCTTTCCAGATTTCATTGGAGGATATTTCCTTTTTCAAAATAGCCCTCTATGGGCTTCCAAATATCACTTTGCCAATTCCACAAGAACTGTCTTTGCAAAAGGCTTCTTGAGGGGAAAGCTGTAACTCTGTGAGATGATTTCACAGAACCCAAAGAAGTTTCTCAGAAAGCTTCTTTCTCTTTGTTATCGGAGGATATTTCCTTTGGCCCTATAGTCTTCAAAGGGATCCGAAATATCTGTTCTCAGATTCCACAGAAATAAGGCTAGCAAAGAGATCCGCGAAATACAGATGTAGCTCTGTGAGTGGAAGCCACATATCACAGAGCAGTTTCTCAGAAAGCTTCTTTCCAGATTTCTTCGGAGGATATTTCCTTTTTCACCATAGCCCTCTATGGGCTTCCAAATATCACTTTGCCAATTCCACAAGAACTGTCTTAACGAAAGGCTTCTTGAGGGGAAAACTGTAACTCTGTGAGATGATTTCACAGAACACAAAGAAGTTTCTCAGGAAGCTTCTTTCTCTTTGTTATGGGAGGATATTTCCTTTGGCCCTATCGTCTTCAAAGGGATTCTATATATCTGCTCTGAGATTCCACAGAAATAAGGCTAGCAAAGAGATCCACGAAATACAGATGTAACTCTGTGAGTGGAAGTCACATATCACAGAGCAGTTTCTCAGAAAGCTTCTTTCCAGATTTCATCGGAGGATATTTCCTTTTTCACCATAGCCCTCTATGGGCTTCCAAATATCACTTTGCCAATTCCACAAGAACTGTCTTAGCGAAAGGCTTCTTGAGGGAAAAGCTGTAACTCTGTGAGATGATTTCACAGAACACAAAGAAGTTTCTCAGAAAGCTTCTTTCTCTTTGTCATGGGAGGATATTTCCTTTGTCCCTATAGTCTTCAAAGGGATCCGAAATATCTGTTCTCAGATTCCACAGAAATAAGGCTAGCAAAGAGATCCACGAAATACAGATGTAACTCTGTGAGTGGAAGTCACATATCCCAGAGCAGTTTCTCAGAAAGCTTCTTTCCAGATTTCATCGGAGGATATTTCCTTTTTCACCATAGCCCTCTATGGGCTTCCAAATATCACTTTGCCAATTCCACAAGAACTGTCTTAGCGAAAGGCTTCTTGAGGGGAAAGCTGTAACTCTGGGAGATGATTTCACAGAACACAAAGAAGTTTCTCAGAGAGCTTCCTTCTCTTTGTTATCGGAGGATATTTCCTTTGGCCCAATAGTCTTCCAAGGGATCCGAAATATCTGTTCTCAGATTCCACAGAAATAAGGCTAGCAAAGAGATCCACGAAAAACATATGTAAATCTGTGAGTGGAAGTCACATATCACAGAGCAGTTTCTCAGAAAGCTTCTTTCCAGATTTCATCGGAGGATATTTCCTTTTTCACCATAGCCCTCTATGGGCTTCCTAATATCACTTTGCCAATGCCACAAGAACTGTCTTAGCGAAAGGCTTCTTGAGGGGAAAGCTGTATCTCTGTGAGATGATTTCACAGAACACAAAGAAGTTTCTCAGAAAGCTTCTTTCTCTTTGTTATCGGAGGATATTTCCTTTAGCCCTATAGTCTTCAAAGGGATCCGAAATATCTGTTCTCAAATTCCACAGAAATAAGGCTAGCAAAGACATCCACGAAATACAGATGTAACTCTGTGAGTGGAAGTCACATATCACAGAGCAGTTTCTCAGAAAGCTTCTTTCCAGATTTCATCGGAGGATATTTCCTTTTTCACCATAGCCCTCTATGGGCTTCCAAATATCACTTTGCCAATTCCACAAGAACTGTCTTAGCGAAAGGCTTCTTGAGGGAAAAGCTGTAACTCTGTGAGATGATTTCACAGAACACAAAGAAGTTTCTCAGAAAGCTTCTTTCTCTTTGTCATGGGAGGATATTTCCTTTGTCCCTATAGTCTTCAAAGGGATCCGAAATATCTGTTCTCAGATTCCACAGAAATAAGGCTAGCAAAGAGATCCACGAAATACAGATGTAACTCTGTGAGTGGAAGTCACATATCCCAGAGCAGTTTCTCAGAAAGCTTCTTTCCAGATTTCATCGGAGGATATTTCCTTTTTCACCATAGCCCTCTATGGGCTTCCAAATATCACTTTGCCAATTCCACAAGAACTGTCTTAGCGAAAGGCTTCTTGAGGGGAAAGCTGTAACTCTGGGAGATGATTTCACAGAACACAAAGAAGTTTCTCAGAGAGCTTCCTTCTCTTTGTTATCGGAGGATATTTCCTTTGGCCCAATAGTCTTCCAAGGGATCCGAAATATCTGTTCTCAGATTCCACAGAAATAAGGCTAGCAAAGAGATCCACGAAAAACATATGTAAATCTGTGAGTGGAAGTCACATATCACAGAGCAGTTTCTCAGAAAGCTTCTTTCCAGATTTCATCGGAGGATATTTCCTTTTTCACCATAGCCCTCTATGGGCTTCCTAATATCACTTTGCCAATGCCACAAGAACTGTCTTAGCGAAAGGCTTCTTGAGGGGAAAGCTGTATTTCTGTGAGATGATTTCACAGAACACAAAGAAGTTTCTCTGAAAGCTTCTTTCTCTTTGTTATCGGAGGATATTTCCTTTAGCCCTATAGTCTTCAAAGGGATCCGAAATATCTGTTCTCAAATTCCACAGAAATAAGGCTAGCAAAGACATCCACGAAATACAGATGTAACTCTGTGAGTGGAAGTCACATAAAACAGAGCAGTTTCTCAGAAAGCTTCTTTCCAGATTTCATCGGAGGATATTTCCTTTTTCACCATAGCCCTCTAAGGGCTTCCAAATATCACTTTGCCAATTCCACAAGAACTGTCTTAGCAAAAGGCTTCTTGAGGGGAGAGCTGTAACTCTGTGAGATGATTTCACAGAACACAAAGAAGTTTCTCAGAAAGCTTCTTTCTCTTTGTTATGGGTGGATATTTCCTTTGGCCCTACAGTCTTCAAAGGGATTCTAAATATCTGCTCTCAGAATCCACAGAAATAAGGCTAGCAAAGAGATCCACGAAATACAGATGTAACTCTGTGAGTGGATGTCACATATTACAGAGCAGTTTCTCAGAAAGCGTCTTTCCAGATTTCATCGGAGGATATTTCCTTTTTCACCATAGCCCTCTATGGGCTTCCAAATATCACTTTGCCAATTCCACAAGAACTGTCTTAGCGAAAGGCTTCTTGAGGGGAAAGCTGTAACTCTGCGAGATGATTTCACAGAACACAAAGAAGTTTCTCAGAAAGCTTCTTTCTCTTTGTTATCGGAGGATATTTCCTTTGGCCCTATAGTCTTCCAAGGGATCCGAAATATCTGTTCTCAGATTCCACAGAAATAAGGCTAGCAAAGAGATCCACAAAATACAGATGTAATTCTGTGAGTGGAAGTCACATATCACAGAGCAGTTTCTCAGAAAGCTTCTTTCCATATTTCATCTGAGGATATTTCCTTTTTCACCATAGCCCTCTATGGGCTTCCAAATATCACTTTGCCAATTCCACAAGAACTGTCTTAGCGAAAGGCTTCTTGAGGGGAAAGCTGTAACTCTATGAGATGATTTCACAGAACACAAAGAAGTTTCTCTTTTTTTTTTTTTTTTTTTTTTGAGACGGAGTCTCACTCTGTCCCCCTTGCTGGAGTGCAGTGGCCAGATCTCAGCCCACTGCAAGCTCCGCCTCCCGGGTTCAGGCCATTCTCCTGCCTCAGCCTCCCGAGTAGCTGGGACTACAGGCGCCCACCACCTCGCCCGGCTAGTTTTTTTTATTTTTTAATAGAGACGGGGTTTCACTGTGTTAGCCAGGATGGCCTCGATCTCCTGACCTCGTGATCCACCCGTCCAACTTCTTTCTCTTTGTTATCGGAGGATATTGCCTTTGGCCCTATAGTCTTCAAAGGGATCCGAAATATCTGTTCTCAGATTCCACAGAAATAAGGCTAGCAAAGAGATCCACGAAATACAGATGTAACTCTGTGAGTGGAAGTCACATATCACAGAGCATTTTCTCAGAAAGCTTCTTTCCAGATTTCATCTGAGGATATTTCCTTTTTCACAACAGCCCTCTATGGGCTTCCAAATATCACTTTGCCAATTCCACAAGAACTGTCTTAGCGAAAGGCTTCTTGAGGGGAAAGCTGTAACTCTGGGAGATGATTTCACAGAACACAAAGAAGTTTCTAAGAAAGCTTCTTTCTCTTTGTTATGGGAGGATATTTCCTTCGGCCCTATAGGGTTCCAAGGGATCCGAAATATCTGTTCTCAGATTCCACAGAAATAAGGCTAGCAAAGAGATCCACGAAATACAGATGTAACTCTGTGAGTGGAAGTCACATATCCCAGAGCAGTTTCTCAGAAAGCTTCTTTCCAGATTTCATTGGAGGATATTTTCTTTTTCACCATAGCCCTCTATGGGCTTCCAAATATCACTTGGCCAATTCCACAAGAACTGTCTTAGCCAAAGGCTTCTTGAGTGGAAAGCTGTAACTCTGTGAGATGATTTCACAGAACACAAAGACGTTTCTCAGAAAGCTTCTTTCTCTTTGTTTTCGGAGGATATTTCCTCTGGCTCTATAGTCTTCAAAGGGATCCGAAATATCTGTTCTCAGATTCCACAGAAATAAGGCTAGCAAAGAGATCCACGAAATACAGATGTAACTGTGTGAGTGGAAATCACATATCACAGAGCAGTTTCTCAGAAAGCTTCTTTCCAGATTTCATCTGAGGATATTTCCTTTTTCACCATAGCCCTCTATGGGCTTCCAAATATCACTTTGCCAATTCCACAAGAACTGTCTTAGCGAAAGGCTTCTTGAGGGGAAAGCTGTAACTCTATGAGATGATTTCACAGAACACAAAGAAGTTTCTCAGAAAGCTTCTTTCTCTTTGTTATCGGAGGATATTTCCTTTGGCCCTATAGTCTTCAAAGGGATCCGAAATATCTGTTCTCAGATTCCACAGAAATAAGGCTAGCAAAGAGATCCACGAAATACAGATGTAACTCTGTGAGTGGAAGTCACATATCACAGAGCAGTTTCTCAGAAAGCTTCTTTCCAGATTTCATCGGAGAATATTTCCTTTTTCACCGTAGGCCTCTATGGGCTTCCAAGTATCACTTTTCCAATTGCACAAGAACTGTCTTAGCGAAAGGCTTCTTGAGGGGAAAGCTGTAACTCTGAGAGATGACTTCACAGAACATAAAAAAGTTTCTCAGAAAGCTTCTTTCTCTTTGTTATGGGAGGATATTTCCTTTGGCCCTATAGTCTTCAAAGGGATCCGAAATATCTGTTCTCAGATTCCACAGAAATAAGGCTAGGAAAGAGATCCACGAAATACAGATGTAACTCTGTGAGTGGAAGTCACATATCACAGAGCAGTTTCTCAGAAAGCTTCTTTCCAGATTTCATCGGAGGATATTTCCTTTTTCACCATAGCCCTCTATGGGCTTCCAAATATCACTTTTCCAATTCCACAAGAACTGTCTTAGCGAAAGGCTTCTTGAGGGGAAAGCTGTAACTCTGTGAGATGATTTCACAGAACACAAAGAAGTTTCTCAGAAAGCTTCCTTCTCTTTGTTATGAGAGGATATTTCCTTTGGCCCTATAGTCTTCAAAGGGATTCTAAATATCTGCTCTCAGATTCCACAGAAATAAGGCTAGCAAAGAGATCCACGAAATACAGATGTAACTCTGTGAGTGGATGTCACATATTACAGAGCAGTTTCTCAGAAAGCTTCTTTCCAGATTTCATCGGAGGATATTTCCTTTTTCACCATAGCCCTCTATGGGCTTCCAAATATCACTTTGCCAATTCCACAAGAACTGTCTTAGCGAAAGGCTTCTTGAGGGGAAAGCTGTAACTCTGTGAGATGATTTCACAGAACACAAAGAAGTTTCTCAGAAAGCTTCTTTCTCTTTGTTATGGGAGGATATTTCCTTTGTCCCTATAGTCTTCAAAGGGATCCGAAATATCTGTTCTCAGATTCCACAGAAATAAGGCTAGCAAAGAGATCCACGAAATACAGATGTAACTCTGTGAGTGGAAGTCACATATCACAGAGCAGTTTCTCAGAAAGCTTCTTTCCAGATTTCATCTGAGGATATTTCCTTTTTCACCATAGCCCTCTATGGGCTTCCAAATATCACTGTGCCAATTCCACAAGAACTGTCTTAGCGAAAGGCTTCTTGAGCGGAAAGCTGTAACTCTGTGAGATGATTTCACAGAACACAAAGAAGTTTCTCAGAAAGCTTCTTTCTCTTTGTTATGGGAGGATATTTCCTTTGGCCCTATAGTCTTCAAAGGGATCCGAAATATCTGTTCTCAGATTCCACAGAAATAAGGCTAGCAAAGAGATCCACGAAATACAGATGTAACTCTGTGAGTGGAAGTCACATACCACAGAGCAGTTTCTCAGAACACTTCTTTCCAGATTTCATTGGAGGATATTTCCTTTTTCACAACAGCCCTCTAAGGGCTTCCAAATATCACTTTGCCAATTCCACAAGAACTCTCTTAGCGAAAGGCTTCTTGAGCGGAAAGCTGTAACTCTGTGAGATGATTTCACAGAACACAAAGAAGTTTCTCAGAAAGCTTCTTTCTCTTTGTTATCGGAGGATATTTCCTTTGTCCCTATAGTCTTCAAAGGGATCCGAAATATCTGTTCTCAGATTCCACAGAAATAAGGCTAGCAAAGAGATCCACGAAATACAGATGTAACTCTGTGAGTGGAAGTCACATATCACAGAGCAGTTTCTCAGAACACTTCTTTCCAGATTTCATTGGAGGATATTTCCTTTTTCACAACAGCCCTCTAAGGGCTTCCAAATATCACTTTGCCAATTCCACAAGAACTCTCTTAGCGAAAGGCTTCTTGAGGGGAAAGCTGTAACTCTGTGAGATGATTTCACAGAACACAAAGAAGTTTCTCAGAAAGCTTCTTTCTCTTTGTTATGGGAGGATATTTCCTTTGTCCCTATAGTCTTCAAAGGGATCCGAAATATCTGTTCTCAGATTCCACAGAAATAAGGCTAGCAAAGAGATCCACGAAATACAGATGTAACTCTGTGAGTGGAAGTCACATATCACAGAGCAGTTTCTCAGAAAGCTTCTTTCCAGATTTCATCTGAGGATATTTCCTTTTTCACCATAGCCCTCTATGGGCTTCCAAATATCACTGTGCCAATTCCACAAGAACTGTCTTAGCGAAAGGCTTCTTGAGCGGAAAGCTGTAACTCTGTGAGATGATTTCACAGAACACAAAGAAGTTTCTCAGAAAGCTTCTTTCTCTTTGATATCGGAGGATATTTCCTTTGGCCCTATAGTCTTCAAAGGGATCCGAAATATCTGTTCTCAGATTCCACAGAAATAAGGCTAGCAAAGAGATCCACGAAATACAGATGTAACTCTGTGAGTGGAAGTCACATACCACAGAGCAGTTTCTCAGAAAGCTTCTTTCCAGATTTCATTGGAGGATATTTCCTTTTTCACCGTAGCACTCTAAGGGCTTCCAAGTATCACTTTTCCAATTGTACAAGAACTGTCTTAGCGAAAGGCTTCTTGAGGGGAAAGCTGTAACTCTGGGAGATGATTTCACAGAACAAAAAGAAGTTTCTCAGAAAGCTTCTTTCTCTTTGTTATCGGAGGATATTTCCTTTCGCCGTATAGTCTTCAAAGGGATTCTATATATCTGCTCTGAGATTCCACAGAAATAAGGCTAGCAAAGAGATCCACGAAATACAGATGTAACTCTGTGAGTGGAAGTCACATATCACAGAGCAGTTGCTCAGAAAGCTTCTTTCCAGATTTCATCGGAGGATATTTCCTTTTTCACCATAGCCCTCTATGGGCTTCCAAATATCACTTTGCCAATTCCACAAGAACTGTCTTAGCGAAAGGCTTCTTGAGGGGAAAGCTGTAACTCTGTGAGATGATTTCACAGAACACAAAGAAATTTCTCAGAAAGCTTCTTTCTCTTTGTTATCGGAGGATATTTCCTTTGGCCCTATAGTCTTCAAAGGGATCCGAAATATCTGTTCTCAGATTCCACAGAAATAAGGCTAGCAAAGAGATCCACGAAATACAGATGTAAATCTGTGAGTGGAAGTCACATATCACAGGGCAGTTTCTCAGAAAGCTTCTTTCCAGATTTCATTGGAGGATATTTCCTTTTTCAAAATAGCCCTCTATGGGCTTCCAAATATCACTTTGCCAATTCCACAAGAACTGCCTTTGCAAAAGGCTTCTTGAGGGGAAAGCTGTAACTCTGTGAGATGATTTCACAGAACCCAAAGAAGTTTCTCAGAAAGCTTCTTTCTCTTTGTTATCGGAGGATATTTCCTTTGGCCCTATAGTCTTCAAAGGGATCCGAAATATCTGTTCTCAGATTCCACAGAAATAAGGCTAGCAAAGAGATCCACGAAATACAGATGTAACTCTGTGAGTGGAAGTCACATACCACAGAGCAGTTTCTCAGAACACTTCTTTCCAGATTTCATTGGAGGATATTTCCTTTTTCACAACAGCCCTCTAAGGGCTTCCAAATATCACTTTGCCAATTCCACAAGAACTCTCTTAGCGAAAGGCTTCTTGAGCGGAAAGCTGTAACTCTGTGAGATGATTTCACAGAACACAAAGAAGTTTCTCAGAAAGCTTCTTTCTCTTTGTTATCGGAGGATATTTCCTTTGTCCCTATAGTCTTCAAAGGGATCCGAAATATCTGTTCTCAGATTCCACAGAAATAAGGCTAGCAAAGAGATCCACGAAATACAGATGTAACTCTGTGAGTGGAAGTCACATATCACAGAGCAGTTTCTCAGAACACTTCTTTCCAGATTTCATTGGAGGATATTTCCTTTTTCACAACAGCCCTCTAAGGGCTTCCAAATATCACTTTGCCAATTCCACAAGAACTCTCTTAGCGAAAGGCTTCTTGAGGGGAAAGCTGTAACTCTGTGAGATGATTTCACAGAACACAAAGAAGTTTCTCAGAAAGCTTCTTTCTCTTTGTTATGGGAGGATATTTCCTTTGTCCCTATAGTCTTCAAAGGGATCCGAAATATCTGTTCTCAGATTCCACAGAAATAAGGCTAGCAAAGAGATCCACGAAATACAGATGTAACTCTGTGAGTGGAAGTCACATATCACAGAGCAGTTTCTCAGAAAGCTTCTTTCCAGATTTCATCTGAGGATATTTCCTTTTTCACCATAGCCCTCTATGGGCTTCCAAATATCACTGTGCCAATTCCACAAGAACTGTCTTAGCGAAAGGCTTCTTGAGCGGAAAGCTGTAACTCTGTGAGATGATTTCACAGAACACAAAGAAGTTTCTCAGAAAGCTTCTTTCTCTTTGATATCGGAGGATATTTCCTTTGGCCCTATAGTCTTCAAAGGGATCCGAAATATCTGTTCTCAGATTCCACAGAAATAAGGCTAGCAAAGAGATCCACGAAATACAGATGTAACTCTGTGAGTGGAAGTCACATACCACAGAGCAGTTTCTCAGAAAGCTTCTTTCCAGATTTCATTGGAGGATATTTCCTTTTTCACCGTAGCACTCTAAGGGCTTCCAAGTATCACTTTTCCAATTGTACAAGAACTGTCTTAGCGAAAGGCTTCTTGAGGGGAAAGCTGTAACTCTGGGAGATGATTTCACAGAACAAAAAGAAGTTTCTCAGAAAGCTTCTTTCTCTTTGTTATCGGAGGATATTTCCTTTCGCCGTATAGTCTTCAAAGGGATTCTATATATCTGCTCTGAGATTCCACAGAAATAAGGCTAGCAAAGAGATCCACGAAATACAGATGTAACTCTGTGAGTGGAAGTCACATATCACAGAGCAGTTGCTCAGAAAGCTTCTTTCCAGATTTCATCGGAGGATATTTCCTTTTTCACCATAGCCCTCTATGGGCTTCCAAATATCACTTTGCCAATTCCACAAGAACTGTCTTAGCGAAAGGCTTCTTGAGGGGAAAGCTGTAACTCTGTGAGATGATTTCACAGAACACAAAGAAATTTCTCAGAAAGCTTCTTTCTCTTTGTTATCGGAGGATATTTCCTTTGGCCCTATAGTCTTCAAAGGGATCCGAAATATCTGTTCTCAGATTCCACAGAAATAAGGCTAGCAAAGAGATCCACGAAATACAGATGTAAATCTGTGAGTGGAAGTCACATATCACAGGGCAGTTTCTCAGAAAGCTTCTTTCCAGATTTCATTGGAGGATATTTCCTTTTTCAAAATAGCCCTCTATGGGCTTCCAAATATCACTTTGCCAATTCCACAAGAACTGTCTTTGCAAAAGGCTTCTTGAGGGGAAAGCTGTAACTCTGTGAGATGATTTCACAGAACCCAAAGAAGTTTCTCAGAAAGCTTCTTTCTCTTTGTTATCGGAGGATATTTCCTTTGGCCCTATAGTCTTCAAAGGGATCCGAAATATCTGTTCTCAGATTCCACAGAAATAAGGCTAGCAAAGAGATCCGCGAAATACAGATGTAGCTCTGTGAGTGGAAGCCACATATCACAGAGCAGTTTCTCAGAAAGCTTCTTTCCAGATTTCTTCGGAGGATATTTCCTTTTTCACCATAGCCCTCTATGGGCTTCCAAATATCACTTTGCCAATTCCACAAGAACTGTCTTAACGAAAGGCTTCTTGAGGGGAAAACTGTAACTCTGTGAGATGATTTCACAGAACACAAAGAAGTTTCTCAGGAAGCTTCTTTCTCTTTGTTATGGGAGGATATTTCCTTTGGCCCTATCGTCTTCAAAGGGATTCTATATATCTGCTCTGAGATTCCACAGAAATAAGGCTAGCAAAGAGATCCACGAAATACAGATGTAACTCTGTGAGTGGAAGTCACATATCACAGAGCAGTTTCTCAGAAAGCTTCTTTCCAGATTTCATCGGAGGATATTTCCTTTTTCACCATAGCCCTCTATGGGCTTCCAAATATCACTTTGCCAATTCCACAAGAACTGTCTTAGCGAAAGGCTTCTTGAGGGAAAAGCTGTAACTCTGTGAGATGATTTCACAGAACACAAAGAAGTTTCTCAGAAAGCTTCTTTCTCTTTGTCATGGGAGGATATTTCCTTTGTCCCTATAGTCTTCAAAGGGATCCGAAATATCTGTTCTCAGATTCCACAGAAATAAGGCTAGCAAAGAGATCCACGAAATACAGATGTAACTCTGTGAGTGGAAGTCACATATCCCAGAGCAGTTTCTCAGAAAGCTTCTTTCCAGATTTCATCGGAGGATATTTCCTTTTTCACCATAGCCCTCTATGGGCTTCCAAATATCACTTTGCCAATTCCACAAGAACTGTCTTAGCGAAAGGCTTCTTGAGGGGAAAGCTGTAACTCTGTGAGATGATTTCACAGAACTCAAAGTAGTTTCTCAGAAAGCTTCTTTCTCTTTCTTATCAGAGGATATTTCCTTTGGCCCTATAGTCTTCAAAGGGATCCGAAATATCTGTTCTCAGATTCCACAGAAATAAGGCTAGCAAAGAGATCCACGAAATACAGATGTAACTCTGTGAGTGGAAGTCACATATCACAGAGCAGTTTCTCAGAAAGCTTCTTTCCAGATTTCATTGGAGGATATTTCCTTTTTCACAATAGCCCTCTATGGGCTTCCAAATATCATTTTGCCAATTCCACAAGAACTGTCTTAGCGAAAGGCTTCTTGAGGGAAAAGCTGTAACTCTGTGAGATGACTTCACAGAACACAAAGAAGTTTCTCCGAAAGCTTCTTTCTCTTTGTTATGGGAGGATATTTCCTTTGTCAGTATAGTCTTCAAAGGGATCCGAAATATCTGTTCTCAGATTCAACAGAAATAAGGCTAGCAAAGAGATCCACGAAATACAGATGTAACTCGGTGAGTGGAAGTCACATATCCCAGAGCAGTTTCTCAGAAAGCTTCTTTCCAGATTTTATCGGAGGATATTTAATTTTTCACCATAGCCCTCTATGGGCTTCCAAATATCACTTTGCCAATTCCACAAGAACTGTCTTAGCGAAAGGCTTCTTGAGGCGAAAGCTGTAACTCTGTGAGATGATTTCACAGAACACAAAGAAGTTTCTCAGAAAGCTTCTTTCTCTTTTTTATCGGAGGATATTTCCTTTGGCCCTATAGTCTTCAAAGGGATCCGAAATATCTGTTCTTAGATTCCACAGAAATAAGGCTAGCAAAGAGATCCACGAAATACAGATGTAACTCTGTGAGTGGAAGTCACATATCACAGAGCAGTTTCTCAGAAAGCTTCTTTCCAGATTTCATCGGAGGATATTTCCTTTTTCACCATAGCCCTCTATGGGCTTCCAAATATCACTTTGCCAATTCCACAAGAACTGTCTTAGCGAAAGGCTTCTTGAGGGGAAAGCTGTAACTCTGTGAGATGATTTCACAGAACACAAAGAAGTTTCTCAGAAAGCTTCTTTCTCTTTGTTTTCGGGGGATATTTCCTTTGGCCCTATAGTCTTCAAAGGGATCCGAAATATCAGTTCTCAGATTCCACAGAAATAAGTGTAGCAAAGAGATCCACGAAATACAGATGTAACTCTCTGAGTGGAAGTCACATATCTCAGAGCAGTTTCTGAGAAAGCTTCTTTCCAGATTTCATCGGAGGATATTTCCTTTTTCACCGTAGCACTCTATGGGCTTCCAAGTATCACTTTTCCAATTGTACAAGAACTGTCTTAGCGAAAGGCCTCTTGAGGGGAAAGCTGTAACTCTGGGAGAAGATTTCACAGAACACAAAGAAGTTTCTCAGAAAGCTTCTTTCTCTTTGTTATCGGAGGATATTTCCTTTCGCCCTATAGTCTTCAAAGGGATCCGAAATATCTGTTCTCAGATTCCACAGAAATAAGGCTAGCAAAGAGATCCGCGAAATACTGATGTAACTCTGTGAATGGAAATCACATATCACAGAGCAGTTTCTCAGAAAGCTTCTCTGCAGATTTCATCTGAGGATATTTCCTTTTTCACCATAGCCCTCTATGGGCTTCCAAATATCACTTTGCCAATTCCACAAGAACTGTCTTAGCGAAAGGCTTCTTGAGGGAAAAGCTGTAACTCTGTGAGATGATTTCACAGAACACAAAGAAGTTTCTCAGAAAGCTTCTTTCTCTTTGTCATGGGAGGATATTTCCTATGTCCCTATAGTCTTCAAAGGGATCCGAAATATCTGTTCTCAGATTCCACAGAAATAAGGCTAGCAAAGAGATCCACGAAATACAGATGTAACTCTGTGAGTGGAAGTCACATATCCCAGAGCAGTTTCTCAGAAAGCTTCTTTCCAGATTTCATCGGAGGATATTTCCTTTTTCACCATAGCCCTCTATGGGCTTCCAAATATCACTTTGCCAATTCCACAAGAACTGTCTTAGCGAAAGGCTTCTTGAGGGGAAAGCTGTAACTCTGTGAGATGATTTCACAGAACACAAAGTAGTTTCTCAGAAAGCTTCTTTCTCTTTCTTATCAGAGGATATTTCCTTTGGCCCTATAGTCTTCAAAGGGATCCGAAATATCTGTTCTCAGATTCCACAGAAATAAGGCTAGCAAAGAGATCCACGAAATACAGATGTAACTCTGTGAGTGGAAGTCACATATCACAGAGCAGTTTCTCAGAAAGCTTCTTTGCAGATTTCATCGGAGGATATTTCCTTTTTCACCATAGCCCTCTATGGGCTTCCAAATATCACTTGGCCAATTCCACAAGAACTGTCTTAGCGAAAGGCTTCTTGAGGGGAAAGCTCTAATTGTGTGAGATGATTTCACAGAACACAAAGAAGTTTCTCAGAAAGCTTCTTTCTCTTTGTTATCGAAGGATATTTCCTTTGGCCCTATAGTCTTCAAAGGGATCCGAAATATCGGTTCTCAGATTCCACAGAAATAAGGCTAGCAAAGAGATCCACGAAACACAGATGTAACTCTGTGAGTGGAAGTCAAATATCACAGAGCAGTTTTTCAGAAAGCTTCTTTCCAGACTTCATTGGAGGATATTTCCTTTTTCACAATAGCCCACTATGGGCTTCCAAATATCACTTTGCCAATTCCACAAGAACTGTCTTAGCGAAACGCTTCCTGAGGGGAAAGCTGTAACTCTGTGAGATGATTTCACAGAACCCAAAGAAGTTTCTCAGAAAGCTTCTTTCTCTTTGTTATCGGAGGATATTTCCTTTGGCCCTATAGTCTTCAAGGGATCCGAAATATCTGTTCTCAGATTCCACAGAAATAAGGCTAGCAAAGAGATCCGCGAAATACAGATGTAACTCTGTGAGTGGAAGTCACATATCACAGAGCAGTTTCTCAGAAAGCTTCTTTCCAGATTTCATCGGAGGATATTTCCTTTTTCACCATAGCCCTCTATGGGCTTCCAAATATCACTTTGCCAATTCCACAAGAACTGTCTTAGCGAAAGGCTTCTTGAGGGGAAAGCTGTAACTCTGTGAGATGATTTCACAGAACACAAAGTAGTTTCTCAGAAAGCTTCTTTCTCTTTCTTATCAGAGGATATTTCCTTTGGCCCTATAGTCTTCAAAGGGATCCGAAATATCTGTTCTCAGATTCCACAGAAATAAGGCTAGCAAAGAGATCCACGAAATACAGATGTAACTCTGTGAGTGGAAGTCACATATCACAGAGCAGTTTCTCAGAAAGCTTCTTTGCAGATTTCATCGGAGGATATTTCCTTTTTCACCATAGCCCTCTATGGGCTTCCAAATATCACTTGGCCAATTCCACAAGAACTGTCTTAGCGAAAGGCTTCTTGAGGGGAAAGCTCTAATTGTGTGAGATGATTTCACAGAACACAAAGAAGTTTCTCAGAAAGCTTCTTTCTCTTTGTTATCGAAGGATATTTCCTTTGGCCCTATAGTCTTCAAAGGGATCCGAAATATCGGTTCTCAGATTCCACAGAAATAAGGCTAGCAAAGAGATCCACGAAACACAGATGTAACTCTGTGAGTGGAAGTCAAATATCACAGAGCAGTTTTTCAGAAAGCTTCTTTCCAGACTTCATTGGAGAATATTTCCTTTTTCACAATAGCCCACTATGGGCTTCCAAATATCACTTTGCCAATTCCACAAGAACTGTCTTAGCGAAACGCTTCCTGAGGGGAAAGCTGTAACTCTGTGAGATGATTTCACAGAACCCAAAGAAGTTTCTCAGAAAGCTTCTTTCTCTTTGTTATCGGAGGATATTTCCTTTGGCCCTATAGTCTTCAAAGGGATCCGAAATATCTGTTCTCAGATTCCACAGAAATAAGGCTAGCAAAGAGATCCGCGAAATACAGATGTAACTCTGTGAGTGGAAGTCACATATCACAGAGCAGTTTCTCAGAAAGCTTCTTTCCAGATTTCATCGGAGGATATTTCCTTTTTCACCATAGCCCTCTATGGGCTTCCAAATATCACTTTGCCAATTCCACAAGAACTGTCTTAGCGAAAGTCTTCTTGAGGGGAAAACTGTAACTCTGTGAGATGATTTCACAGAACACAAAGAAGTTTCTCAGGAAGCTTCTTTCTCTTTGTTATGGGAGGATATTTCCTTAGGCCCTATCGTCTTCAAAGGGATTCTATATATCTGCTCTGAGATTCCACAGAAATAAGGCTAGCAAAGAGATCCACGAAATACAGATGTAACTCTGTGAGTGGAAGTCACATATCACAGAGCAGTTGCTCAGAAAGCTTCTTTCCAGATTTCATCTGAAGATATTTCCTTTTTCACCATAGCCCTCTAAGGGCTTCCAAATATCACTTTGCCAATTCCACAAGAACTGTCTTAGCGAAAGGCTTCTTGAGGGGAAAGCTGTAACTCTGTGAGATGATTTCACAGAACACAAAGAAATTTCTCAGAAAGCTTCTTTCTCTTTGTTATCGGAGGATATTTCCTTTGGCCCTATAGTCTTCAAAGGGATCCGAAATATCTGTTCTCAGATTCCACAGAAATAAGGCTAGCAAAGAGATCCACGAAATACAGATGTAAATCTGTGAGTGGAAGTCACATATCACAGGGCAGTTTCTCAGAAAGCTTCTTTCCAGATTTCATTGGAGGATATTTCCTTTTTCAAAATAGCCCTCTATGGGCTTCCAAATATCACTTTGCCAATTCCACAAGAACTGTCTTTGCAAAAGGCTTCTTGAGGGGAAAGCTGTAACTCTGTGAGATGATTTCACAGAACCCAAAGAAGTTTCTCAGAAAGCTTCTTTCTCTTTGTTATCGGAGGATATTTCCTTTGGCCCTATAGTCTTCAAAGGGATCCGAAATATCTGTTCTCAGATTCCACAGAAATAAGGCTAGCAAAGAGATCCGCGAAATACAGATGTAGCTCTGTGAGTGGAAGCCACATATCACAGAGCAGTTTCTCAGAAAGCTTCTTTCCAGATTTCTTCGGAGGATATTTCCTTTTTCACCATAGCCCTCTATGGGCTTCCAAATATCACTTTGCCAATTCCACAAGAACTGTCTTAACGAAAGGCTTCTTGAGGGGAAAACTGTAACTCTGTGAGATGATTTCACAGAACACAAAGAAGTTTCTCAGGAAGCTTCTTTCTCTTTGTTATGGGAGGATATTTCCTTTGTCCCTATAGTCTTCAAAGGGATCCGAAATATCAGTTCTCAGATTCCACAGAAATAAGGGTAGCAAAGAGATCCACGAAATACAGATGTAACTCTCTGAGTGGAAGTCACATATCTCAGAGCAGTTTCTGAGAAAGCTTCTTTCCAGATTTCATCGGAGGATATTTCCTTTTTCACCGTAGCACTCTATGGGCTTCCAAGTATCACTTTTCCAATTGTACAAGAACTGTCTTAGCGAAAGGCTTCTTGAGGGAAAAGCTGTAACTCTGTGAGATGACTTCACAGAACACAAAGAAGTTTCTCCGAAAGCTTCTTTCTCTTTGTTATGGGAGGATATTTCCTTTGTCACTATAGTCTTCAAAGGGATCCGAAATATCTGTTCTCAGATTCAACAGAAATAAGGCTAGCAAAGTGATCCACGAAATACAGATGTAACTCGGTGAGTTGAAGTCACATATCCCAGAGCAGTTTCTCAGAAAGCTTCTTTCCAGATTTTATCGGAGGATATTTAATTTTTCACCATAGCCCTCTATGGGCTTCCAAATATCATTTGCCAATTCCCCAAGAACTGTCTTAGCGAAAGGCCTCTTGAGGCGAAAGCTGTAACTCTGTGAGATGATTTCACAGAACACAAAGAAGTTTCTCAGAAAGCTTCTTTCTCTTTTTTATCGGAGGATATTTCCTTTGGCCCTATAGTCTTCAAAGGGATCCGAAATATCTGTTCTTAGATTCCACAGAAATAAGGCTAGCAAAGAGATCCACGAAATACAGATGTAACTCTGTGAGTGGAAGTCACATATCACAGAGCAGTTTCTCAGAAAGCTTCTTTCCAGATTTCATCGGAGGATATTTCCTTTTTCACCATAGCCCTCTATGGGCTTCCAAATATCACTTTGCCAATTCCACAAGAACTGTCTTAGCGAAAGGCTTCTTGAGGGGAAAGCTGTAACTCTGTGAGATGATTTCACAGAACACAATGAAGTTTCTCAGAAAGCTTCTTTCTCTTTGTTATCGAAGGATATTTCCTTTGGCCCTATAGTCTTCAAAGGGATCCGAAATATCTATTCTCAGATTCCACAGAAATAAGGCTAGCAAAGAGATCCGCGAAATACAGATGTAACTCTGTGAGTGGAAGTCACATATAACAGAGCAGTTTCTCAGTAAGCTTCTTTCCACATTTCATCGGAGGATATTTCCTTTTTCACCATAGCCCTCTATGGGCTTCCAAATATCACTTTGCCAATTCCACAAGAACTGTCTTAGCGAAAGGCTTCTTGAGGGGAAAACTGTAACTCTGTGAGATGATTTCACAGAACACAAAGAAGTTTCTCAGGAAGCTTCTTTCTCTTTGTTATGGGAGGATATTTCCTAAGGCCCTATCGTCTTCAAAGGGATTCTATATATCTGCTCTGAGATTCCACAGAATTAAGGCTAGCAAAGAGATCCACGAAATACAGATGTAACTCTGTGAGTGGAAGTCACATATCACAGAGCAGTTTCTCAGAAAGCTTCTTTCCAGATTTCATCGGAGGATATTTCCTTTTTCACCATAGCCCTCTATGGGCTTCCAAATATCACTTTGCCAATTCCACAAGAACTGTCTTAGCGAAAGGCTTCTTGAGGGGAAAGCTGTAACTCTGTGAGATGATTTCACAGAACACAAAGAAGTTTCTCAGAAAGCTTCTTTCTCTTTGTTATCGGAGGATATTTCCTTTGGCCCTATAGTCTTCAAAGGGATCCGAAATATCTGTTCTCAGATTCCACAGAAATAAGGCTAGCAAAGAGATCCGCGGAACACAGATGTAACTCTGTGAGTGGAAGTCACATATCACAGAGCAGTTTCTCAGAAAGCTTCTTTCCAGATTTCTTCGGAGGATATTTCCTTTTTCACCATAGCCCTCTATGGGCTTCCAAATATCACTTTGCCAATTCCACAAGAACTGTCTTAGCGAAAGGCTTCTTGAGGGGAAAACTGTAACTCTGTGAGATGATTTCACAGAACACAAAGAAGTTTCTCAGGAAGCTACTTTCTCTTTGTTATCAGAGGATATATCCTTTGGCCCTAGCGTCTTCAAAGGGATTCTATATATCTGCTCTGAGATTCCACAGAAATAAGGCTAGCAAAGAGATCCACGAAATACAGATGTAACTCTGTGAGTGGAAGTCACATATCACAGAGCAGTTCCTCAGAAAGCTTCTTTCCAGATTTTATCGGAGGATATTTCCTTTTTCACCATAGCCCTCTATGGGCTTCCAAATATCACTTTGCCAATTCCACAAGAACTGTCTTAGCGAAAGGCTTCTTGAGGGGAAAGCTGTAACTCTGTGAGATGATTTCACGGAACACAAAGAAGTTTCTCAGAAAGCTTCTTTCTCTTTGTTATCGGAGGATATTTCCTTTGGCCCTATAGTCTTCAAAGGGATCCGAAATATCTGTTCTCAGATTCCACAGAAATAAGGCTAGCAAAGAGATCCACGAAATACAGATGTAACTCTGTGAGTGGAAATCACATATCACAAGGCAGTTTCTCAGAAAGCTTCTTTCCAGATTTCATTGGAGGATATTTCCTTTTTCACAATAGCCCTCTATGGGCTTCCAAATATCACTTTGCCAATTCCACAAGAACTGTCTTAGCAAAAGGCTTCTTGAGGGGAAAGCTGTAACTCTGTGAGATGATTTCACAGAACACAAAGAAGTTTCTCAGAAAGCTTCTTTCTCTTTGTTATCGGAGGATATTTCCTTTGGCCCTATAGACTTCAAAGGGATCCGAAATATCTGTTCTCAGATTCCACAGAAATAAGGCTAGCAAAGAGATCCACGAAATACAGATGTAACTCTGTGAGTGGATGTCACATATCACAGAGCAGTTTCTGAGAAAGCTTCTTTCCAGATTTCATCGGAGGATATTTCCTTTTTTACCATAGCCCTCTATGGGCTTCCAAGTATCACTTTGCCAATTCCACAAGAACTGTCTTAGCGAAAGGCTTCTTGAGGGGAAAGCTGTAACTCTGTGAGATGATTTCACAGAACACAAAGAAGTTTCTCAGAAAGCTTCTTTCTCTTTGTTATGGGAGGATATTTCCTTTGTCCCTATAGTCTTCAAACGGATCTGAAATATCTGTTCTCAGATTCCACAGAAATAAGGCTAGCAAAGAGATCCACGAAATACAGATGTAACTCTGTGAGTGGAAGTCACATATCACAGAGCAGTTTCTCAGAAAGCTTCTTTCCAGATTTCATCGGAGGATATTTCCTTTTTCACCATAGCCCTCTATGGGCTTCCAAATATCACTTTGCCAATTCCACAAGAACTGTCTTAGCGAAAGGCTTCTTGAGGGAAAAGCTGTAACTCTGTGAGATGATTTCACAGAACACAAAGAAGTTTCTCAGAAAGCTTCTTTCTCTTTGTTATCGGAGGATATTTCCTTAGGCCCTATCGTCTTCAAAGGGATTCTATATATCTGCTCTGGGATTCCACAGAATTAAGGCTAGCAAAGAGATCCACGAAATACAGATGTAACTCTGTGAGTGGAAGTCACATATCACAGAGCAGTTTCTCAGAAAGCTTCTTTCCAGATTTCATCGGAGGATATTTCCTTTTTCACCATAGCCCTCTATGGGCTTCCAAATATCACTTTGCCAATTCCACAAGAACTGTCTTAGCGAAAGGCTTCTTGAGGGGAAAGCTGTAACTCTGTGAGATGATTTCACAGAACACAAAGAAGTTTCTCAGAAAGCTTCTTTCTCTTTGTTATCGGAGGATATTTCCTTTGGCCCTATAGTCTTCAAAGGGATCCGAAATATCTGTTCTCAGATTCCACAGAAATAAGGCTAGCAAAGAGATCCACGAAATACAGATGTAAATCTGTGAGTGGAAGTCACATATCACAGGGCAGTTTCTCAGAAAGCTTCTTTCCAGATTTCATTGGAGGATATTTCCTTTTTCACAATAGCCCTCTATGGGCTTCCAAATATCACTTTGCCAATTCCACAAGAACTGTCTTAGCGAAAGGTTCTTGAGGGGAAAGCTGTAGCTCTGTGAGATGATTTCACAGAACCCAAAGAAGTTTCTCAGAAAGCTTCTTTCTCTTTGTTATCGGAGGATATTTCCTTTGGCCCTATAGTCTTCAAAGGGATCCGAAATATCTGTTCTCAGATTCCACAGAAATAAGGATAGCAAAGAGATCCGCGAAATACAGATGTAACTCTGTGAGTGGAAGTCACATATCACAGAGCAGTTTCTCAGAAAGCTTCTTTCCAGATTTCTTCGGAGGATATTTCCTTTTTCACCATAGCCCTCTATGGGCTTCCAAATATCACTTTGCCAATTCCACAAGAACTGTCTTAGCGAAAGGCTTCTTGAGGGGAAAACTGTAACTCTGTGAGATGATTTCACAGAACACAAAGAAGTTTCTCAGGAAGCTTCTTTCTCTTTGTTATGGGAGGATATTTCCTTTGGCCCTATCGTCTTCAAAGGGATTCTATATATCTGCTCTGAGATTCCACAGAAATAAGGCTAGCAAAGAGATCCACGAAATACAGATGTAACTCTGTGAGTGGAAGTCACATATCACAGAGCAGTTCCTCAGAAAGCTTCTTTCCAGATTTTATCGGAGGATATTTCCTTTTTCACCATAGCCCTCTATGGGCTTCCAAATATCACTTTGCCAATTCCACAAGAACTGTCTTAGCGAAAGGCTTCTTGAGGGGAAAGCTGTAACTCTGTGAGATGATTTCACGGAACACAAAGAAGTTTCTCAGAAAGCTTCTTTCTCTTTGTTATCGGAGGATATTTCCTTTGGCCCTATAGTCTTCAAAGGGATCCGAAATATCTGTTCTCAGATTCCACAGAAATAAGGCTAGCAAAGAGATCCACGAAATACAGATGTAACTCTGTGAGTGGAAATCACATATCACAGGGCAGTTTCTCAGAAAGCTTCTTTCCAGATTTCATTGGAGGATATTTCCTTTTTCACAATAGCCCTCTATGGGCTTCCAAATATCACTTTGCCAATTCCACAAGAACTGTCTTAGCAAAAGGCTTCTTGAGGGGAAAGCTGTAACTCTGTGAGATGATTTCACAGAACACAAAGAAGTTTCTCAGAAAGCTTCTTTCTCTTTGTTATCGGAGGATATTTCCTTTGGCCCTATAGACTTCAAAGGGATCCGAAATATCTGTTCTCAGATTCCACAGAAATAAGGCTAGCAAAGAGATCCACGAAATACAGATGTAACTCTGTGAGTGGATGTCACATATCACAGAGCAGTTTCTGAGAAAGCTTCTTTCCAGATTTCATCGGAGGATATTTCCTTTTTTACCATAGCCCTCTATGGGCTTCCAAGTATCACTTTGCCAATTCCACAAGAACTGTCTTAGCGAAAGGCTTCTTGAGGGGAAAGCTGTAACTCTGTGAGATGATTTCACAGAACACAAAGAAGTTTCTCAGAAAGCTTCTTTCTCTTTGTTATGGGAGGATATTTCCTTTGTCCCTATAGTCTTCAAACGGATCTGAAATATCTGTTCTCAGATTCCACAGAAATAAGGCTAGCAAAGAGATCCACGAAATACAGATGTAACTCTGTGAGTGGAAGTCACATATCATAGAGCAGTTTCTCAGAAAGCTTCTTTCCAGATTTCATCGGAGGATATTTCCTTTTTCACCATAGCCCTCTATGGGCTTCCAAATATCACTTTGCCAATTCCACAAGAACTGTCTTAGCGAAAGGCTTCTTGAGGGAAAAGCTGTAACTCTGTGAGATGATTTCACAGAACACCAAGAAGTTTCTCAGAAAGCTTCTTTCTCTTTGTTATCGGAGGATATTTCCTTTGGCCCTATAGTCTTCAAAGGGATCCGAAATATCTGTTCTCAGATTCCACAGAAATAAGGCTAGCAAAGAGATCCACGAAATACATATGTAACTCTGTGAGTGGAAGTCACATATCACAGAGCAGTTTCTCAGAAAGCTTCTTTGCAGATTTCATCGGAGGGTATTTCCTTTTTCACCATAGCCCTCTATGGGCTTCCAAATATCACTTGGCCAATTCCACAAGAACTGTCTTAGCGAAAGGCTTCTTGAGGGGAAAGCTGTAACTCTGTGAGATGATTTCACAGAACACAAAGAAGTTTCTCAGAAAGCTTCTTTCTCTTTGTTATCGGAGGATATTTCCTTTGGCCCTATAGTCTTCAAAGGGATCCGAAATATCTGTTCTCAGATTCCACAGAAATAAGGCTAGCAAAGAGATCCACGAAATACAGATGTAACTCTTTGAGTGGAAGTCACATATCCCAGAGCAGATTCTCAGAAAGCTTCTTTCCAGATTTCATCTGAGGATATTTCCTTTTTCACCATAGCCCTCTATGGGCTTCCAAATATCACTTTGCCAATACCACAAGAACTGTCTTAGCAAAAGGCTTCTTGAGGGGAAAGCTGTAACTCTGTGAGATGATTTCACAGAACACAAAGAAGTTTCTCAGAAAGCTTCTTTCTCTTTGTTTTCGGAGGATATTTCCTTTGGCCCTATAGTCTTCAAAGGGATCCGAAATATCTGTTCTCAGATTCCACAGAAATAAGACTAGCAAAGAGATCCACGAAATACAGATGTAACTCTGTGAGTGGAAGTCACATATCCCAGAGCAGTTTCTCAGAAAGCTTCTTTCCAGATTTCATCGGAGGATATTTCCTTTTTCACCATAGCCCTCTATGGCCTTCCAAATATCACTTTGCAAATTCCACAATAACTGTCTTAGCGAAAGGCTTCTTGAGGGGAAAGCTGTAACTCTGTGAGATGATTTCACAGAACACAAAGTAGTTTCTCAGAAAGCTTCTTTCTCTTTCTTATCAGAGGATATTTCCTTTGGCCCTATAGTCTTCAAAGGGATCCGAAATATCTGTTCTCAGATTCCACAGAAATAAGGCTAGCAAAGAGATCCACGAAATACAGATGTAACTCTGTGAGTGGAAGTCACATATCACAGAGCAGTTTCTCAGAAAGCTTCTTTCCAGATTTCATTGGAGGATATTTCCTTTTTCACAATAGCCCTCTATGGGCTTCCAAATATCACTTTGCCAATTCCACAAGAACTGTCTTAGCGAAAGGCTTCTTGAGGGAAAAGCTGTAACTCTGTGAGATGACTTCACAGAACACAAAGAAGTTTCTCCGAAAGCTTCTTTCTCTTTGTTATGGGAGGATATTTCCTTTGTCACTATAGTCTTCAAAGGGATCCGAAATATCTGTTCTCAGATTCCACAGAAATAAGGCTAGCAAAGAGATCCACGAAATACAGATGTAACTCTGTGAGTGGAAGTCACATATCCCAGAGCAGTTTCTCAGAAAGCTTCTTTCCAGATTTTATCGGAGGATATTTAATTTTTCACCATAGCCCTCTATGGGCTTCCAAATATCACTTTGCCAATTCCCCAAGAACTGTCTTAGCGAAAGGCCTCTTGAGGCGAAAGCTGTAACTCTGTGAGATGATTTCACAGAACACAAAGAAGTTTCTCAGAAAGCTTCTTTCTCTTTCTTATCGGAGGATATTTCCTTTGGCCCTATAGTCTTCAAAGGGATCCGAAATATCTGTTCTTAGATTCCACAGAAATAAGGCTAGCAAAGAGATCCACGAAATACAGATGTAACTCTGTGAGTGGAAGTCACATATCACAGAGCAGTTTCTCAGAAAGCTTCTTTCCAGATTTCATCTGAGGATATTTCCTTTTTCACCATAGCCCTCTATGGGCTTCCAAATATCACTTTGCCAATTCCACAAGAACTGTCTTAGCGAAAGGCTTCTTGAGGGGAAAGCTGTAACTCTGTGAGATGATTTCACAGAACACAATGAAGTTTCTCAGAAAGCTTCTTTCTCTTTGTTATCGAAGGATATTTCCTTTGGCCCTATAGTCTTCAAAGGGATCCGAAATATCTGTTCTCAGATTCCACAGAAATAAGGCTAGCAAAGAGATACGCGAAATACAGATGTAACTCTGTGAGTGGAAGTCACATATCACAGAGCAGTTTCTCAGAAAGCTTCTTTCCAGATTTCATCGGAGGATATTTCCTTTTTCACCATAGCCCTCTATGGGCTTCCAAATATCACTTTGCCAATTCCACAAGAACTGTCTTAGCGAAAGGCTTCTTGAGGGGAAAACTGTAACTCTGTGAGATGATTTCACAGAACACAAAGAAGTTTCTCAGGAAGCTTCTTTCTCTTTTTTATGGGAGGATATTTCCTTAGGCCCTATCGTCTTCAAAGGGATTCTATATATCTGCTCTGAGATTCCACAGAAATAAGGCTCGCAAAGAGATCCACGAAATACAGATGTAACTCTGTGAGTGGAAGTCACATATCACAGAGCAGTTTCTCAGAAAGCTTCTTTCCAGATTTCATCTGAGGATATTTCCTTTTTCACCGTAGCCCTCTATGGGCTTCCAAATATCACTTTGCCAATTCCAAAAGAACTGTCTTAGCGAAAGGCTTCTTGAGGGGAAAGCTGTAACTCTGTGAGATGATTTCACAGAACACAAAGAAGTTTCTCAGAAAGCTTCTTTCTCTTTGTTATCGGAGGATATTTCCTTTGGCCCTATAGTCTTCAAAGGGATCCGAAATATCTGTTCTCAGATTCCACAGAAATAAGGCTAGCAAATAGATCCACGAAATACAGATGTAAATCTGTGAGTGGAAGTCACATATCACAGGGCAGTTTCTCAGAAAGCTTCTTTCCAGATTTCATTGGAGGATATTTCCTTTTTCACAATAGCCCTCTATGGGCTTCCAAATATCACTTTGCCAATTCCACAAGAACTGTCTTAGCGAAAGGCTTCTTGAGGGGAAAGCTGTAACTCTGTGAGATGATTTCACAGAACCCAAGGAAGTTTCTCAGAAAGCTTCTTTCTCTTTGTTATCGGAGGATATTTCCTTTGGCCCTATAGTCTTCAAAGGGATCCGAAATATCTGTTCTCAGATTCCACAGAAATAAGGCTAGCAAAGAGATCCGCGAAATACAGATGTAACTCTGTGAGTGGAAGTCACATATCACAGAGCAGTTTCTCAGAAAGCTTCTTTCCAGATTTCATCGGAGGATATTTCCTTTTTCACCATAGCCCTCTATGGGCTTCCAAATATCATTGTGCCAATTCCACAAGAACTGTCTTAGAGAAAGGCTTCTTGAGGGGAAAGCTGTAACTCTGTGAGATGATTTCACAGAACACAAAGAAGTTTCTCAGAAAGCTTCTTTCTCTTTGTTATCGGAGGATATTTCCTTTGGCCCTATAGTCTTCAAAGGGATCCGAAATATCTGTTCTCAGATTCCACAGAAATAAGGCTAGCAAAGAGATCCACGCAATACAGATGTAATTCTGTGAGTGGAAGTCATATATCACAGAGCACTTTCTCAGAAAGCTTCTTTCCAGATTTCATTGGAGGATATTTCCTTTTTCACAACAGCCCTCTATGGGCTTCCAAATATCACTTTGCCAATCCCACAAGAACTGTCTTAGCGGAAGGCTTCTTGAGGGGAAAGCTGTAACTCTGGGAGATGATTTCACGGAACACAAAGAAGTTTCTTAGAGAGCTTCCTTCTCTGTGTTATCGGAGGATATTTCCTTTGGCCCCATAGTGTTCCAAGGGATCTGAAATATCTGTTCTCAGATTCCACAGAAATAAGGCCAGCAAAGAGATCCACGAAAAACAGATGTAACTCTGTGAGTGGAAGTCACATATCACAGAGCAGTTTCTCAGAAAGCTTCTTTCCAGATTTCATCGGAGGATATTTCCTTTTTCACCATAGCCCTCTATGGGCTTCCTAATACACTTTGCCAATTCCACAACAACTGTCTTAGCGAAAGGCTTCATGAGGCGAAAGCTGTAACTCTGTGAGATGATTTCACAGAACACAAAGAAGTTTCTCTGAAAGCTTCTTTCTCTTTGTTATCGGAGTATATTTCCTTTGGACCTATAGTCTTCAAAGGGATCCGAAATATCTGTTCTCAAATTCCACAGAAATAAGGCTAGCAAAGAGATCCACGAAATACAGATGTAACTCTGTGAGTGGAAGTCACATATCACAGAGCAGTTTCTCAGAAAGCTTTTTTCCAGATTTCATCGGAGGATATTTCCTTTTTCACCATAGCCCTCTAAGGGCTTCCAAATATCACTTTGCCAATTCCACAAGAACTCTCTTAACGGAAGGCTTCTTGAGGGGAAAGCTGTAATTCTGTGAGATGATTTCACAGAACACAAAGAAGTTTCTCAGAACGCTTCTTTCTCTTTGTTATGGGAGGATATTTCCTTTGGCCCTATAGTGTTCAAAAGGATTCTAAATATCTGCTCTCAGATTCCACAGAAATAAGGCTAGCAAAGAGATCCACGAAATACAGATGTAACTCTGTGAGTGGATGTCACATATTACAGAGCAGTTTCTCAGAAAGCTTCTTTCCAGATTTCATCGGAGGATATTTCCTTTTTCACCATAGCCCTCTAAGGGCTTCCAAATATCACTTTGCCAATTCCACAAGAACTGTCTTAGCGAAAGGCTTCTTGAGGGGGAAGCTGTAACTCTGTGAGATGATTTCACAGAACACAAAGAAGTTTCTCAGAAAGCCTCTTTCTCTTTGTTATGGGAGGATATTTCCTTTGTCCCTATAGTCTTCAAAGGGATCTGAAATATCTGTTCTCAGATTCCACAGAAATAAGGCTAGCAAAGAGATCCACGAAATACAGATGTAACTCTGTGAGTGGAAGTCACATATCACAGGGCAGTTTCTCAGAAAGCTTCTTTCCAGATTTCATTGGAGGATATTTCCTTTTTCACAATAGCCCTCTATGGGCTTCCAAATATCACTTTGCCAATTCCACAAGAACTGTCTTAGCGAAAGGCTTCTTGAGGGGAAAGCTGTAACTCTGTGAGATGATTTCACAGAACCCAAAGAAGTTTCTCAGAAAGCTTCTTTCTCTTTGTTATCGGAGGATATTTCCATTGGCCCTATAGTCTTCAAAGGGATCCGAAATATCTGTTCTCAGATTCCACAGAAATAAGGCTAGCAAAGAGATCCGCGAAATACAGATGTAACTCTGTGAGTGGAAGTCACATATCACAGAGCAGGTTCTCAGAAAGCTTCTTTCCAGATTTCTTCGGAGGATATTTCCTTTTTCACCATAGCCCTCTATGGGCTTCCAAATATCACTTTGCCAATTCCACAAGAACTGTCTTAGCGAAAGGCTTCTTGAGGGGAAAACTGTAACTCTGTGAGATGATTTCACAGAACACAAAGAAGTTTCTCAGGAAGCTTATTTCTCTTTGTTATGGGAGGATATTTCCTTTGGCCCTATCGTCTTCAAAGGGATTCAATATATCTGCTCTGAGATTCCACAGAAATAAGGCTAGCAAAGAGATCCACGAAATACAGATGTAACTCTGTGAGTGGAAGTCACATATCACAGAGCAGTTTCTCAGAAAGCTTCTTTCCAGATTTCATCGGAGGATATTTCCTTTTTCACCATAGCCCTCTATGGGCTTCCAAATATCACTTTGCCAATACCACAAGAACTGTCTTAGCGAAAGGCTTCTTGAGGGGAAAGCTGTAACTCTGTGAGATGATTTCACAGAACACAAAGAAGTTTCTCAGAAAGCTTCTTTCTCTTTGTTATCGTAGGATATTTCCTTTGGCCCTATAGTCTTCCAAGGGATCCGAAATATCTGTTCTCAGATTCCACAGAAATAAGGCTAGCAAAGAGATCCACGAAATACAGATGTAACTCTGTGAGTGGAATTCACATATCACAGAGCAGTTTCTCAGAAAGCTTCTTTCCAGATTTCATCTGAGGATATTTCCTTTTTCACGATAGCCCTCTATGGGCTTCCAAATATCACTTTACCAATTCCACAGGAACTGTGTTAGCGAAAGGCTTCTTGAGGGAAAAGCTGTAACTCTGTGAGATGATTTCACAGAACACAAAGAAGTTTCTCAGAAAGCTTCTTTCTCTTTGTTATGGGAGGATATTTCCTTTGGCCCTATAGTCTTCAAAGGGATCCGAAATATCTGTTCTCAGATTCCACAGAAATAAGGCTAGCAAAGAGATCCACGAAATACAGATGTAACGCTGTGAGTGGAAGTCACATATCCCAGAGCAGTTTCTCAGAAAGCTTCTTTGCAGATTGCATTGGAGGATATTTTCTTTTTCACCATAGCCCTCTATGGGCTTCCAAATATCACTTTGCCAATTTCACAAGAACTGTCTTAGCCAAAGGCTTCTCGAAGGGAAAGCTGTAACTCTGTGAGATGATTTCACAGAACACAAAGAAGTTTCTCAGAAAGCTTCTTTCTCATTGTTTTCGGAGGATATTTCCTTTGGCCCTAGAGTCTTCAAAGGGATCCGAAATATCTGTTCTCAGATTCCACAGAAATAAGGCTAGCAAAGAGATCCACGAAATACAGATGTAACTCTGTGAGTGGAAGTCACATATCACAGAGCAGTTTCTCAGAAAGCTTCTTTCCAGATTTCATCTGAGGATATTTCCTTTTTCACCAGAGCCCTCTATGGGCTTCCAAATATCACTGTGCCAATTCCACAAGAACTGTCTTAGCGAAAGGCTTCTTGAGGGGAAAGCTGTAACTCTATGAGATGATTTCACAGAACACAAAGAAGTTTCTCAGAAAGCTTCTTTCTCTTTGTTATCGGAGGATATTTCCTTTGGCCCTATAGTTTTCAAAGGGATCCGAAATATCTGTTCTCAGATTCCACAGAAATAAGGCTAGCAAAGAGATCCACGAAATGCAGATGTAACTCTGTGAGTGGAAGTCATATATCACAGAGCAGTTTCTCAGAAACCTTCTTTCCAGATTTCATCTGAGGATATTTCCTTTTTCACCATAGCCCTCTATGGGCTTCCAAATATCACTTTGCCAATTCCACAAGAACTGTCTTAGAGAAAGGCTTCTTGAGGGGAAAGCTGTAACTCTGTGAGATGATTTCACAGAACACAAAGAAGTTTCTCAGAAAGCTTCTTTCTCTTTGTTATCGGAGGATATTTCCTTTGGCCCTATAGTCTTCAAAGGGATCCGAAATATCTGTTCTCAGATTCCACAGAAATAAGGCTAGCAAAGAGATCCACGAAATACAGATGTAACTCTGTGAGTGGAACTCACATATCACAGAGCAGTTTCTCAGAAAGCTTCTTTCCAGATTTCATCGGAGGATATTTTGTTTTTCACCATAGCCCTCTATGGGCTTCCAAATATCACTTTGCCAATTCCACAAGAACTGTCTTAGCCAAAGGCTTCTTGAGGGGAAAGCTGTAACTCTGGGAGATGATTTCACAGAACACAAAGAAGTTTCTCAGAGAGCTTCCTTCTCTGTGTTATCGGAGGATATTTCCTTTGGCCCCATAATGTTCCAAGGGATCTGAAATATCTGTTCTCAGATTCCACAGAAATAAGGCTAGCAAAGAGATCCACGAAAAACAGATGTAACTCTGTGAGTGGAAGTCACATATCACAGAGCAGTTTCTCAGAAAGCTTCTTTCCAGATTTCATCGGAGGATATTTCCTTTTTCACCATAGCCCTCTATGGGCTTCCTAATACACTTTGCCAATTCCACAAGAACTGTCTTAGCGAAAGGCTTCTTGAGGGGAAAGCTGTAACTCTGTGAGATGATTTCACAGAACACAAAGAAGTTTCTCTGAAAGCTTCTTTCTCTTTGTTATCGGAGTATATTTTCTTTGGCCCTATAGTCTTCAAAGGGATCCGAAATATCTGTTCTCAAATTCCACAGAAATAAGGCTAGCAAAGAGATCCACGAAATACAGATGTAACTCTGTGAGTGGAAGTCACATATCACAGAGCAGTTTCTCAAAAAGCTTTTCTCCAGATTTCATCGGAGGATATTTCCTTTTTCACCATAGCCCTCTAAAGGCTTCCAAATATCACTTTGCCAATTCCACAAGAACTCTCTTAACGGAAGGCTTCTTGAGGGGAAAGCTGTAATTCTGTGAGATGATTTCACAGAACACAAAGAAGTTTCTCAGAACGCTTCTTTCTCTTTGTTATGGGAGGATATTTCCTTTGGCCCTATAGTCTTCAAAAGGATTCTAAATATCTGCTCTCAGATTCCACAGAAATAAGGCTAGCAAAGAGATCCACGAAATACAGATGTAACTCTGTGAGTGGAAGTCACATATCACAGAGCAGTTTCTCAGAAAGCTTCTTTCCAGATTTCTTCGGAGGATATTTCCTTTTTCACCATAGCCCTCTATGGGCTTCCAAATATCACTTTGCCAATTCCACAAGAACTGTCTTAGCGAAAGGCTTCTTGAGGGGAAAACTGTAACTCGGTGAGATGATTTCACAGAACACAAAGAAGTTTCTCAGGAAGCTTCTTTCTCTTTGTTATTGGAGGATATTTCCTTTGGCCCTATCGTCTTCAAAGGGATTCTATATATCTGCTCTGAGATTCCACAGAAATAAGGCTAGCAAAGAGATCCACGAAATACAGATGTAACTCTGTGAGTGGAAGTCACATATCACAGAGCAGTTTCTCAGAAAGCTTCTTTCCAGATTTCATCGGAGGATATTTCCTTTTTCACCATAGCCCTCTATGGGCTTCCAAATATCACTTTGCCAATTCCACAACAACTGTCTTAGCGAAAGGCTTCTTGAGGGGAAAGCTGTAACTCTGTGAGATGATTTCACGGAACACAAAGAAGTTTCTCAGAAAGCTTCTTTCTCTTTGTTATCGGAGGATATTTCCTTTGGCCCTATAGTCTTCAAAGGGATCCGAAATATCTGTTCTCAGATTCCACAGAAATAAGGCTAGCAAAGAGATCCACGAAATACAGATGTAACTCTGTGAGTGGAAGTCACATATCACAGGGCACTTTCTCAGAAAGCTTCTTTCCAGATTTCATTGGAGGATATTTCCTTTTTCACAATAGCCCTCTATGGGCTTCCAAATATCACTTTGCCAATTCCACAAGAACTGTCTTAGCAAAAGGCTTCTTGAGGGGAAAGCTGTAACTCTGTGAGATGATTTCACAGAACACAAAGAAGTTTCTCAGAAAGCTTCTTTCTCTTTGTTATCGGAGGATATTTCCTTTGGCCCTATAGCCTTCAAAGGGATCCGAAATATCTGTTCTCAGATTCCACAGAAATAAGGCTAGGAAAGAGATCCACGAAATACAGATGTAACTCTGTGAGTGGAAGTCACATATCACAGAGCAGTTTCTCAGAAAGCTTCTTTCCAGATTTCAGCTAAGGATATTTCCTTTTTCACCATAGCCCTCTATGGGCTTCCAAATATCACTGTGCCAATTCCACAAGAACTGTCTTAGAGAAAGGCTTCTTGAGGGGAAAGCTGTAACTCTGTGAGATGATTTCACAGAACACAAAGAAGTTTCTCAGAAAGCTTCTTTCTCTTTGTTATCGGAGGATATTTCCTTTGGCCCTATAGTCTTCAAAGGGATCCGAAATATCTGTTCTCAGATTCCACAGAAATAAGGCTAGCAAAGAGATCCACGAAATACAGATGTAACTCTGTGAGAGGAAGTCATATATCACAGAGCAGTTTCTCAGAAAGCTTCTTTCCAGATTTCATCGGAGGATATTTCCTTTTTCACAACAGCCCTCTATGGGCTTCCAAATATCACTTTGCCAATTCCACAAGAACTGTCTTAGCGGAAGGCTTCTTGAGGGGAAAGCTGTAACTCTGGGAGATGATTTCACAGAACACAAAGAAGTTTCTCAGAGAGCTTCCTTCTCTGTGTTATCGGAGGATATTTCCTTTGGCCCCATAGTGTTCCAAGGGATCTGAAATATCTGTTCTCAGATTCCACAGAAATAAGGCTAGCAAAGAGATCCACGAAAAACAGATGTAACTCTGTGAGTGGAAGTCACATATCACAGAGCAGTTTCTCAGAAAGCTTCTTTCCAGATTTCATCGGAGGATATTTCCTTTTTCACCATAGCCCTCTAAGGGCTTCCTAATACACTTTGCCAATTCCACAAGAACTCTCTTAGCGAAAGGCTTCTTGAGGGGAAAGCTGTAACTCTGTGAGATGATTTCACAGAACACAAAGAAGTTTCTCTGAAAGCTTCTTTCTCTTTGTTATCGGAGTATATTTCCTTTGGACCTATAGTCTTCAAAGGGATCCGAAATATCTGTTCTCAAATTCCACAGAAATAAGGCTAGCAAAGAGATCCACGAAATACAGATGTAACTCTGTGAGTGGAAGTCACATATCACAGAGCAGTTTCTCAGAAAGCTTCTTTCCAGATTTCATCGGAGGATATTTCCTTTTTCACCATAGCCCTCTAAGGGCTTCCAAATATCACTTTGCCAATTCCACAAGAACTCTCTTAACGGAAGGCTTCTTGAGGGGAAAGCTGTAATTCTGTGAGATGATTTCACAGAACACAAAGAAGTTTCTCAGAACGCTTCTTTCTCTTTGTTATGGGAGGATATTTCCTTTGGCCCTATAGTCTTCAAAAGGATTCTAAATATCTGCTCTCAGATTCCACAGAAATAAGGCTAGCAAAGAGATCCACGAAATACAGATGTAACTCTGTGAGTGGAAGTCACATATCACAGAGCAGTTTCTCAGAAAGCTTTTCTCCAGATTTCATCGGAGGATATTTCCTTTTTCACCATAGCCCTCTAAGGGCTTCCAAATATCACTTTGCCAATTCCACAAGAACTCTCTTAACGGAAGGCTTCTTGAGGGGAAAGCTGTAATTCTGTGAGATGATTTCACAGAACACAAAGAAGTTTCTCAGAACGCTTCTTTCTCTTTGTTATGGGAGGATATTTCCTTTGGCCCTATAGTCTTCAAAAGGATTCTAAATATCTGCTCTCAGATTCCACAGAAATAAGGCTAGCAAAGAGATCCACGAAATACAGATGTAACTCTGTGAGTGGATGTCACATATTACAGAGCAGTTTCTCAGAAAGCTTCTTTCCAGATTTCATCGGAGGATATTTCCTTTTTCTCCATAGCCCTCTATGGGCTTCCAAATATCACTTTGCCAATTCCACAAGAACTGTCTTAGCGAAAGGCTTCTTGAGGGGAAAGCTGTAACTCTGTGAGATGATTTCACAGAACACAAAGAAGTTTCTCAGAAAGCTTCTTTCTCTTTGTTATGGGAGGATATTTCCTTTGGCCCTATAGTCTTCAAAGGGATCCGAAATATCTGTTCTCAGATTCCACGGAAATAAGCGTAGCAAAGAGATCCACGAAATACAGATGTAACTCTGTGAGTGGAAGTCACATATCACAGAGCAGTTTCTCAGAAAGCTTCTTTCCAGATTTCTTTGGAGGATATTTCCTTTTTCACCATAGCCCTCTATGGGCTTCCAAATATCATCTTGCCAATTCCACAAGAACTGTCTTAGCGAAAGGCTTCTTGAGGGGAAAACTGTAACTCTGTGAGATGATTTCACAGAACACAAAGAAGTTTCTCAGGAAGCTTCTTTCTCTTTGTTATGGGAGGATATTTCCTTTGGCCCTATCGTCTTCAAAGGGATTCTATATATCTGCTCTGAGATTCCACAGAAATAAGGCTAGCAAAGAGATCCACGAAATACAGATGTAACTCTGTGACTGGAAGTCACATATCACAGAGCAGTTTCTCAGAAAGCTTCTTTCCAGATTTCATCGGAGGATATTTCCTTTTTCACCATAGCCCTCTATGGGCTTCCAAATATCACTTTGCCAATTCCACAAGAACTGTCTTAGCGAAAGGCTTCTTGAGAGGAAAGCTGTAACTCTGTGAGATGATTTCACGGAACACAAAGAAGTTTCTCAGAAAGCTTCTTTCTCTTTGTTATCGGAGTATATTTCCTTTGGCCCTATAGTCTTCAAAGGGATCCGAAATATCTGTTCTCAGATTCCACAGAAATAAGGCTAGCAAAGAGATCCACGAAATACAGATGTAACTCTGTGAGTGGAAGTCACATATCACAGGGCAGTTTCTCAGAAAGCTTCTTTCCAGATTTCATTGGAGGATATTTCCTTCTTCACAATAGCCCTCTATGGGCTTCCAAATATCACTTTGCCAATTCCACAAGAACTGTCTTAGCAAAAGGCTTCTTGAGGGGAAAGCTGTAACTCTGTGAGATGATTTCACAGAACACAAAGAAGTTTCTCAGAAAGCTTCTTTCTCTTTGTTATCGGAGGATATTTCCTTTGGCCCTATAGTCTTCAAAGGGATCCGAAATATCTGTTCTCAGATTCCACAGAAATAAGGCTAGCAAAGAGATCCACGAAATACAGATGTAACTCTGTGAGTGGAAGTCACATATCACAGAGCAGTTTCTCAGAAAGCTTCTTTCCAGATTTCATCTGAGGATATTTCCTTTTTCACCATAGCCCTCTATGGGCTTCCAAATATCACTGTGCCAATTCCAAAAGAACTGTCTTAGCGAAAGGCTTCTTGAGGGGAAAGCTGTAACTCTGTGAGATGATTTCACAGAACACAAAGAAGTTTCTCAGAAAGCTTCTTTCTCTTTGTTATCGGAGGATATTTCCTTTGGCCCTATCATCTTCAAAGGGATCCGAAATATCTGTTCTCAGATTCCACAGTAATAAGGCTAGCAAAGAGATCCACGAAATACAGATGTAACTCTGTGAGTGGAAGTCAAATATCACAGAGCAGTTTCTCAGAAAGCTTCTTTCCAGATTTCATCTGAGGATATTTCCTTTTTCACAACAGCCCTCTAAGGGCTTCCAAATAGCAATTTGCCAATTCCACAAGAACTCTCTTAGCGAAAGGCTTCTTGAGGGGAAAGCTGTAACTCTGTGAGATGATTTCACAGAACACAAAGAAGTTTCTCAGAAAGCTTCCTTCTCTTTGTTATGGGAGGATATTTACTTTGGCCCTATGGTCTTCAAAGGGATTCTAAATATCTGCTCTCAGATTCCACAGAAATAAGGCTAGCAAAGAGATCCACGAAATACAGATGTAACTCTGTGAGTGGAAGTCACATATCACAGGGCAGTTTCTCAGAAAGCTTCTTTCCAGATTTCATTGGAGGATATTTCCTTTTTCACAATAGCCCTCTATGGGCTTCCAAATATCACTTTGCCAATTCCACAAGAACTGTCTTAGCGAAAGGCTTCTTGAGGGGAAAGCTGTAACTCTGTGAGATGATTTCACAGAACACAAAGAAGTTTCTCAGAAAGCTTCTTTCTCTTTGTTATCGGAGGATATTTCCTTTGGCCCTATAGTCTTCAAAGGGATCCGAAATATCTGTTCTCAGACTCCACGGAAATAAGCGTAGCAAAGAGATCCACGAAATACAGATGTAACTCTGTGAGTGGAAGTCACATATCACAGAGCAGTTTCTCAGAAAGCTTCTTTCCAGATTTCATCTGAGGATATTTCCTTTTTCACCATAGCCCTCTATGGGCTTCCAAATATCACTGTGCCAATTCCACAAGAACTGTCTTAGCGAAAGGCTTCTTGAGGGGGAAGCTGTAACTCTATGAGATGATTTCACAGAACACAAAGAAGTTTCTCAGAAAGCTTCTTTCTCTTTGTTATCGGAGGATATTTCCTTTGGCCCTATAGACTTCAAAGGGATCCGAAATATCTGTTCTCAGATTCCACAGAAATAAGGCTAGCAAAGAGATCCACGAAATGCAGATGTAACTCTGTGAGTGGAAGTCACATATCACAGAGCAGTTTCTCAGAAAGCTTCTTTCCAGATTTCATCTGAGGATATTTCCTTTTTCACCATAGCCCTCTATGGGCTTCCAAATATCACTTTGCCAATTCCACAAGAACTGTCTTAGAGAAAGGCTTCTTGAGGGGAAAGCTGTAACTCTGTGAGATGATTTCACAGAACACAAAGAAGTTTCTCAGAAAGCTTCTTTCTCTTTGTTATCGGAGGATATTTCCTTTGGCCCTATAGTCTTCAAAGGGATCCGAAATATCTGTTCTCAGATTCCACAGAAATAAGGCTAGCAAAGAGATCCACGAAATACAGATGTAACTCTGTGAGTGGAACTCACATATCACAGAGCAGTTTCTCAGAAAGCTTCTTTCCAGATTTCATCGGAGGATATTTTCTTTTTCACCATAGCCCTCTATGGGCTTCCAAATATCACTTTGCCAATTCCACAAGAACTGTCTTAGCCAAAGGCTTCTTGAGGGGAAAGCTGTAACTCTGGGAGATGATTTCACAGAACACAAAGAAGTTTCTCAGAGAGCTTCCTTCTCTGTGTTATCGGAGGATATTTCCTTTGGCCCCATAGTGTTCCAAGGGATCTGAAATATCTGTTCTCAGATTCCACAGAAATAAGGCTGGCAAAGAGATCCACGAAAAACAGATGTAACTCTGTGAGTGGAAGTCACATATCACAGAGCAGTTTCTCAGAAAGCTTCTTTCCAGATTTCATCGGAGGATATTTCCTTTTTCACCATAGCCCTCTATGGGCTTCCTAATACACTTTGCCAATTCCACAAGAACTGTCTTAGCGAAAGGCTTCTTGAGGGGAAAGCTGTAACTCTGTGAGATGATTTCACAGAACACAAAGAAGTTTCTCTGAAAGCTTCTTTCTCTTTGTTATCGGAGTATATTTCCTTTGGCCCTATAGTCTTCAAAGGGATCCGAAATATCTGTTCTCAAATTCCACAGAAATAAGGCTAGCAAAGAGATCCACGAAATACAGATGTAACTCTGTGAGTGGAAGTCACATATCACAGAGCAGTTTCTCAAAAAGCTTTTCTCCAGATTTCATCGGAGGATATTTCCTGTTTCACCATAGCCCTCTAAGGGCTTCCAAATATCACTTTGCCAATTCCACAAGAACTCTCTTAACGGAAGGCTTCTTGAGGGGAAAGCTGTAATTCTGTGAGACGATTTCACAGAACACAAAGAAGTTTCTCAGAACGCTTCTTTCTCTTTGTTATGGGAGGATATTTCCTTTGGCCCTATAGTCTTCAAAAGGATTCTAAATATCTGCTCTCAGATTCCACAGAAATAAGGCTAGCAAAGAGATCCACGAAATACAGATGTAACTCTGTGAGTGGATGTCACATATTACAGAGCAGTTTCTCAGAAAGCTTCTTTCCAGATTTCATCGGAGGATATTTCCTTTTTCTCCATAGCCCTCTATGGGCTTCCAAATATCACTTTGCCAATTCCACAAGAACTGTCTTAGCGAAAGGCTTCTTGAGGGGAAAGCTGTAACTCTGTGAGATGATTTCACAGAACACAAAGAAGTTTCTCAGAAAGCTTCTTTCTCTTTCTTATGGGAGGATATTTCCTTTGTCCCTATAGTCTTCAAACGGATTCGATATATCTGTTCTCAGATTCCACAGAAATAAGGCTAGCAAAGAGATCCACGAAATACAGATGTAACTCTGTGAGTGGAAGTCACATATCACAGAGCAGTTTCTCAGAAAGCTTCTTTCCAGATTTCATCGGAGGATATTTCCTTTTTCACCATAGCCCTCTATGGGCTTCCAAATATCACTTTGCCAATTCCACAAGAACTGTCTTAGCGAAAGGCTTCTTGAGGGGAAAGCTGTAACTCTGTGAGATGATTTCACAGAACACAAAGAAGTTTCTCAGAAAGCTTCTTTCTCTTTGTTATCGGAGGATATTTCCTTTGGCCCTATAGTCTTCAAAGGGACACGAAATATCTGTTCTCAGATTCCACAGAAATAAGCGTAGCAAAGAGATCCACGAAATACAGATGTAACTCTGTGAGTGGAAGTCACATATCACAGAGCAGTTTCTCAGAAAGCTTCTTTGCAGATTTCATCGGAGGATACATCCTTTTTCACCATAGCCCTCCATGGGCTTCCAAATATCACTTGGCCAATTCCACAAGAACTGTCTTAGCGAAAGGCTTCTTGAGGGGAAAGCTGTAACTCTGTGAGATGATTTCACAGAACACAAAGAAGTTTGTCAGAAAGCTTCCTTCTCTTTTTTATCGGAGGATATTTCCTTTGGCCCTATAGTCTTCAAAGGGATCCGAAATATCTGTTCTCAGATTCCACTGAAATAAGGCTAGCAAAGAGATCCACGAAATACAGATGTAACTCTGTGAGTGGAAGTCACATATCACAGAGCAGTTTCTCAGAAAGCTTCTTTCCAGATTTCATCTGAGGATATTTCCTTTTTCACCATAGCCCTCTATGGGATTCCAATTATCACTTTGCCAATTCCACAAGAACTGTCTTAGAGAAAGGCTTCTTGAGGGGAAAGCTGTAACTCTGTGAGATGATTTCACAGAACACAAAGAAGTTTCTCAGAAAGCTTCTTTCTCTTTGTTATCGGAGGATATTTCCTTTGGCCCTATAGTCTTCAAAGGGATCCGAAATATCTGTTCTCAGATTCCACAGAAATAAGGCTAGCAAAGAGATCCACGAAATACAGATGTAACTCTGTGAGTGGAAGTCACATATCCCAGAGCAGTTTCTCAGAAAACTTCTTTCCAGATTTCATTGGAGGATAATTTCTTTTTCACCATAGCCCTCTATGGGCTTCCAAATATCACTTTGCGAATTCCACAAGAACTGTCTTAGCCAAAGGCTTCTTGAGGGGAAAGCTGTAACTCTGTGAGATGATTTCACAGAACACAAAGAAGTTTCTCAGAAAGCTTCTTTCTCTTTGTTTTCGGAGGATATTTCCTTTGGCCCTATAGTCTTTAAAGGGATCCGAAATATCTGTTCTCAGATTCCACAGAAATAAGGCTAGCAAAGAGATCCACGAAATACAGATGTAACTCTGTGAGTGGAAGTCACATATCACAGAGCAGTTTCTCAGAAAGCTTCTTTCCAGATTTCATCTGAGGATATTTCCTTTTTCACCATAGCCCTCTATGGGCTTCCAAATATCACTGTGCCAATTCCACAAGAACTGTCTTAGCGAAAGGCTTCTTGAGGGGAAAGCTGTAACTCTATGAGATGATTTCACAGAACACAAAGAAGTTTCTCAGAAAGCTTCTTTCTCTTTCTTATCGGAGGATATTTCCTTTGGCCCTATAGTCTTCAAAGGGATCCGAAATATCTGTTCTCAGATTCCACGGAAATAAGGCTAGCAAAGAGATCCACGAAATACAGATGTAACTCTGTGAGTGGAAGTCACATATCACAGAGCAGTTTCTCAGAAAGCTTCTTTCCAGATTTCATCTGAGGATATTTCCTTTTTCACCATAGCCCTCTATGGGCTTCCAAATATCACTTTGCCAATTCCACAAGAACTGTCTTAGCGAAAGGCTTCTTGAGGGGAAAGCTGTAACTCTGAGATGATTTCACAGAACACAAAGAAGTTTCTCAGAAAGCTTCTTTCTCTTTCTTATGGGAGGATATTTCCTTTGGCCCTATAGTCTTCAAAGTGATCCGAAATATCTGTTCTCAGATTCCACAGAAATAAGGCTAGCAAAGAGATCCGCGAAATACAGATGTAACTCTGTGAGTGGAAGTCATATATCACAGAGCAGTTTCTCAGAAAGCTTCTTTGCAGATTTCATCTGAGGATATTTCCTTTTTCATGATAGCCCTCTATGGGCTTCCAAATATCACTTTGCCAATTCCACAAGAACTGTGTTAGCGAAAGGCTTCTTGAGGGAAAAGCTGAAACTCTGTGAGATGATTTCACAGAACACAAAGAAGTTTCTCAGAAAGCTTCTTTCTCTTTGTTATGGGAGGATAATTCCTTTGGCCATATAGTGTTCAAAGGGATCCGAAATATCTGTTCTCAGATTCCACAGAAATAAGGCTAGCAAAGAGATCCACGAAATACAGATGTAACTCTGTGAGTGGAAGTCACATATCCCAGAGCAGTTTCTCAGAAAGCTTCTTTCCAGATTTCATTGGAGGATATTTTCTTTTTCACCATAGCCCTCTATGGGCTTCCAAATATCACTTTGCCAATTCCACAAGAACTGTCTTAGCCAAAGGCTTCTTGAGGGGAAAGCTGTAACTCTGGGAGATGATTTCACAGAACACAAAGAAGTTTCTCAGAGAGCTTCCTTCTCTGTGTTATCGGAGGATATTTCCTTTGGCCCCATAGTGTTCCAAGGGATCTGAAATATCTGTTCAGATTCCACAGAAATAAGGCTAGCAAACAGATCCACGAAAAACAGATGTAACTCTGTGAGTGGAAGTCACATATCACAGAGCAGTTTCTCAGAAAGCTTCTTTCCAGATTTCATCGGAGGATATTTCCTTTTTCACCATAGCCCTCTATGGGCTTCCTAATACACTTTGCCAATTCCACAAGAACTGTCTTAGCGAAAGGCTTCTTGAGGGGAAAGCTGTAACTCTGTGAGATGATTTCACAGAACACAAAGAAGTTTCTCTGAAAGCTTCTTTCTCTTTGTTATCGGAGTATATTTCCTTTGGCCCTATAGTCTTCAAAGGGATCCGAAATATCTGTTCTCAAATTCCACAGAAATAAGGCTAGAAAAGAGATCCACGAAATACAGATGTAACTCTGTGAGTGGAAGTCACATATCACAGAGCAGTTTCTCAGAAAGCTTTTCTCCAGATTTCATCGGAGGATATTTCCTTTTCACCATAGCCCTCTAAGGGCTTCCAAATATCACTTTGCCAATTCCACAAGAACTGTCTTAGCGAAAGGCTTCTTGAGGGGAAAGCTGTAACTCTGTGAGATGATTTCACAGAACACAAAGAGGTTTCTCAGAAAGCTTCTTTCTCTTTGTTATGGGAGGATATTTCCTTTGTCCCTTATAGTCTTCAAACGGATTCGATATATCTGTTCTCAGATTCCACAGAAATAAGGCTAGCAAAGAGATCCACGAAATACAGATGTAACTCTGTGAGTGGAAGTCACATATCACAGAGCAGTTTCTCAGAAAGCTTCTTTCCAGATTTCATCGGAGGATATTTCCTTTTTCACCTTAGCCCTCTATGGGCTTCCAAATATCACTTTGCCAATTCCACAAGAACTGTCTTAGCGAAAGGCTTCTCGAGGGGAAAGCTGTAACTCTGTGAGATGATTTCACAGAACACAAAGAAGTTTCTCAGAAAGCTTCTTTCTCTTTGTTATCGGAGGATATTTCCTTTGGCCCTATAGTCTTCAAAGGGATCCGAAATATCTGTTCTCAGATTCCACAGAAATAAGCGTAGCAAAGAGATCCACGAAATACAGATGTAACTCTGTGAGTGGAAGTCACATATCACAGAGCAGTTTCTCAGAAAGCTTCTTTGCAGATTTCATCGGAGGATACATCCTTTTTCACCATAGCCCTCCATGGGCTTCCAAATATCACTTGGCCAATTCCACAAGAACTGTCTTAGCGAAAGGCTTCTTGAGGGGAAAGCTGTAACTCTGTGAGATGATTTCACAGAACACAAAGAAGTTTTTCAGAAAGCTTCCTTCTCTTTTTTATCGGAGGATATTTCCTTTGGCCCTATAGTCTTCAAAGGGATCCGAAATATCTGTTCTCAGATTCCACAGAAATAAGGCTAGCAAAGAGATCCACGAAATACAGATGTAACTCTGTGAGTGGAAGTCACATATCACAGAGCAGTTTCTCAGAAAGCTTCTTTCCAGATTTCATCTGAGGATATTTCCTTTTTCACCATAGCCCTCTATGGGCTTCCAATTATCACTTTGCAAATTCCACAAGAACTGTCTTAGAGAAAGGCTTCTTGAGGGGAAAGCTGTAACTCTGTGAGATGATTTCACAGAACACAAAGAAGTTTCTCAGAAAGCTTCTTTCTCTTTGTTATCGGAGGATATTTCCTTTGGCCCTATAGTCTTCAAAGGGATCCGAAATATCTGTTCTCAGATTCCACAGAAATAAGGCTAGCAAAGAGATCCACGAAATACAGATGTAACTCTGTGAGTGGAAGTCACATATCACAGAGCAGTTTCTCAGAAAACTTCTTTCCAGATTTCATTGGAGGATAATTTCTTTTTCACCATAGCCCTCTAAGGGCTTCCAAATATCACTTTGCGAATTCCACAAGAACTGTCTTAGCCAAAGGCTTCTTGAGTGGAAAGCTGTAACTCTGTGAGATGATTTCACAGAACACAAAGAAGTTTCTCAGAAAGCTTCTTTCTCTTTGTTTTCGGAGGATATTTCCTTTGGCCCTATAGTCTTCAAAGGGATCCGAAATATCTGTTCTCAGATTCCACAGAAATAAGGCTAGCAAAGAGATCCACGAAATACAGATGTAACTCTGTGAGTGGAAGTCACATATCACAGAGCAGTTTCTCAGAAAGCTTCTTTCCAGATTTCATCTGAGGATATTTCCTTTTTCACCATAGCCCTCTATGGGCTTCCAAATATCACTGTGCCAATTCCACAAGAACTGTCTTAGCGAAAGGCTTCTTGAGGGGAAAGCTGTAACTCTATGAGATGATTTCACAGAACACAAAGAAGTTTCTCAGAAAGCTTCTTTCTCTTTGTTATCGGAGGATATTTCCTTTGGCCCTATAGTCTTCAAAGGGATCCGAAATATCTGTTCTCAGATTCCACAGAAATAAGGCTAGCAAAGAGATCCCCGAAATACAGATGTAACTCTGTGAGTGGAAGTCACATATCACAGAGCAGTTTCTCAGAAAGCTTCTTTCCAGATTTCATCGGAGGATATTTCCTTTTTCACCATAGCCCTCTATGGGCTTCCAAATATCACTTTGCCAATTCCACAAGAACTGTCTTAGCGAAAGGCTTCTTGAGGGGAAAGCTGTAACTCTGTGAGATGATTTCACAGAACACAAAGAAGTTTCTCAGAAAGCTTCTTTCTCTTTCTTATGGGAGGATATTTCCTTTGGCCCTATAGTCTTCAAAGGGATCCGAAATATCTGTTCTCAGATTCCACAGAAATAAGGCTAGCAAAGAGATCCGCGAAATACAGATGTAACTCTGTGAGTGGAAGTCATATATCACAGAGCATTTTCTCAGAAAGCTTCTTTGCAGATTTCATCTGAGGATATTTCCTTTTTCATGATAGCCCTCTATGGGCTTCCAAATATCACTTTGCCAATTCCACAAGAACTGTGTTAGCGAAAGGCTTCTTGAGGGAAAAGCTGTAACTCTGTGAGATGATTTCACAGAACACAAAGAAGTTTCTCAGAAAGCTTCTTTCTCTTTGTTATGGGAGGATAATTCCTTTGGCCCTATAGTGTTCAAAGGGATCCGAAATATCTGTTCTCAGATTCCACAGAAATAAGGCTAGCAAAGAGATCCACGAAATACAGATGTAACTCTGTGAGTGGAAGTCACATATCCCAGAGCAGTTTCTCAGAAAGCTTCTTTCCAGATTTCATTGGAGGATATTTTCTTTTTCACCATAGCCCTCTATGGGCTTCCAAATATCACTTTGCCAATTCCACAAGAACTTTCTTAGCCAAAGGCTTCTTGAGGGGAAAGCTGTACCTCTGGGAGATGATTTCACAGAACACAAAGAAGTTTCTCAGAGAGCTTCCTTCTCTGTGTTATCGGAGGATATTTCCTTTGGCCCCATAGTGTTCCAAGGGATCTGAAATATCTGTTCTCAGATTCCACAAAAATAAGGCTAGCAAAGAGATCCACGAAAAACAGATGTAACTCTGTGAGTGGAAGTCACATATCACAGAGCAGTTTCTCAGAAAGCTTCTTTCCAGATTTCATCGGAGGATATTTCCTTTTTCACCATAGCCCTCTAAGGGCTTCCTAATACACTTTGCCAATCCCACAAGAACTGTCTTAGCGAAAGGCTTCTTGAGGGGAAAGCTGTAACTCTGTGAGATGATTTCACAGAACACAAAGAAGTTTCTCTGAAAGCTTCTTTCTCTTTGTTATCGGAGTATATTTCCTTTGGCCCTATAGTCTTCAAAGGGATCCGAAATATCTGTTCTCAAATTCCACAGAAATAAGGCTAGCAAAGAGATCCACGAAATACAGATGTAACTCTGTGAGTGGATGTCACATATTACAGAGCAGTTTCTCAGAAAGCTTCTTTCCAGATTTCATCGGAGGATGTTTCCTTTTTCTCCAAAGCCCTCTATGGGCTTCCAAATATCACTTTGCCAATTCCACAAGAACTGTCTTAGCGAAAGGCTTCTTCAGGGGAAAGCTGTAACTCTGTGAGATGATTTCACAGAACACAAAGAAGTTTCTCAGAAAGCTTCTTTCTCTTTGTTATGGGAGGATATTTCCTTTGTCCCTATAGTCTTCAAACGGATTCGATATATCTGTTCTCAGATTCCACAGAAATAAGGCTAGCAAAGAGATCCACGAAATACAGATGTAACTCTGTGAGTGGAAGTCACATATCACAGAGCAGTTTCTCAGAAAGCTTCTTTCCAGATTTCATCGGAGGATATTTCCTTTTTCACCATAGCCCTCTATGGGCTTCCAAATATCACTTTGCCAATTCCACAAGAACTGTCTTAGCGAAAGGCTTCTTGAGGGGAAAGCTGTAACTCTGTGAGATGATTTCACAGAACACAAAGAAGTTTCTCAGAAAGCTTCTTTCTCTTTGTTATCGGAGGATATTTCCTTTGGCCCTATAGTCTTCAAAGGGATCCGAAATATCTGTTCTCAGATTCCACAGAAATAAGCGTAGCAAAGAGATCCACGAAATACAGATGTAACTCTGTGAGTGGAAGTCACATATCACAGAGCAGTTTCTCAGAAAGCTTCTTTGCAGATTTCATCGGAGGATACATCCTTTTTCACCATAGCCCTCCATGGGCTTCCAAATATCACTTGGCCAATTCCACAAGAACTGTCTTAGCGAAAGGCTTCTTGAGGGGAAAGCTGTAACTCTGTGAGATGATTTCACAGAACACAAAGAAGTTTTTCAGAAAGCTTCCTTCTCTTTTTTATCGGAGGATATTTCCTTTGGCCCTATAGTCTTCAAAGGGATCCGAAATATCTGTTCTCAGATTCCACAGAAATAAGGCTAGCAAAGAGATCCACGAAATACAGATGTAACTCTGTGAGTGGAAGTCACATATCACAGAGCAGTTTCTCAGAAAGCTTCTTTCCAGATTTCATCTGAGGATATTTCCTTTTTCACCATAGCCCTCTATGGGCTTCCAATTATCACTTTGCCAATTCCACAAGAACTGTCTTAGAGAAAGGCTTCTTGAGGGGAAAGCTGTAACTCTGTGAGATGATTTCACAGAACACAAAGAAGTTTCTCAGAAAGCTTCTTTCTCTTTGTTATGGGAGGATATTTCCTTTGGCCCTATAGTCTTCAAAGGGATCCGAAATATCTGTTCTCAGATTCCACAGAAATAAGGCTAGCAAAGAGATCCACGAAATACAGATGTAACTCTGTGAGTGGAAGTCACATATCCCAGAGCAGTTTCTCAGAAAACTTCTTTCCAGATTTCATTGGAGGATAATTTCTTTTTCACCATAGCCCTCTATGGGCTTCCAAATATCACTTTGCGAATTCCACAAGAACTGTCTTAGCCAAAGGCTTCTTGAGGGGAAAGCTGTAACTCTGTGAGATGATTTCACAGAACACAAAGAAGTTTCTCAGAAAGCTTCTTTCTCTTTGTTTTCGGAGGATATTTCCTTTGGCCCTATAGTCTTCAAAGGGATCCGAAATATCTGTTCTCAGATTCCACAGAAATAAGGCTAGCAAAGAGATCCACGAAATACAGATGTAACTCTGTGAGTGGAAGTCACATATCACAGAGCAGTTTCTCAGAAAGCTTCTTTCCAGATTTCATCTGAGGATATTTCCTTTTTCACCATAGCCCTCTATGGGCTTCCAAATATCACTGTGCCAATTCCACAAGAACTGTCTTAGCGAAAGGCTTCTTGAGGGGAAAGCTGTAACTCTATGAGATGATTTCACAGAACACAAAGAAGTTTCTCAGAAAGCTTCTTTCTCTTTGTTATCGGAGGATATTTCCTTTGGCCCTATAGTCTTCAAAGGGATCCGAAATATCTGTTCTCAGATTCCACAGAAATAAGGCTAGCAAAGAGATCCACGAAATACAGATGTAACTCTGTGAGTGGAAGTCACATATCCCAGAGCAGTTTCTCAGAAAGCTTCTTTCCAGATTTCATTGGAGGATATTTTCTTTTTCACCATAGCCCTCTATGGGCTTCCAAATATCACTTTGCCAATTCCACAAGAACTGTCTTAGCCAAAGGCTTCTTGAGGGGAAAGCTGTACCTCTGGGAGATGATTTCACAGAACACAAAGAAGTTTCTCAGAGAGCTTCCTTCTCTGTGTTATCGGAGGATATTTCCTTTGGCCCCATAGTGTTCCAAGGGATCTGAAATCTCTGTTCTCAGATTCCACAGAAATAAGGCTAGCAAAGAGATCCACGAAAAACAGATGTAACTCTGTGAGTGGAAGTCACATATCACAGAGCAGTTTCTCAGAAAGCTTCTTTCCAGATTTCATCGGAGGATATTTCCTTTTTCACCATAGCCCTCTAAGGGCTTCCTAATACACTTTGCCAATCCCACAAGAACTGTCTTAGCGAGAGGCTTCTTGAGGGGAAAGCTGTAACTCTGTGAGATGATTTCACAGAACACAAAGAAGTTTCTCTGAAAGCTTCTTTCTCTTTGTTATCGGAGTATATTTCCTTTGGCCCTATAGTCTTCAAAGGGATCCGAAATATCTGTTCTCAAATTCCACAGAAATAAGGCTAGCAAAGAGATCCACGAAATACAGATGTAACTCTGTGAGTGGAAGTCACATATCACAGAGCAGTTTCTCAGAAAGCTTTTCTCCAGATTTCATCGGAGGATATTTCCTTTTTCACCATAGCCCTCTAAGGGCTTCCAAATATCACTTTGCCAATTCCACAAGAACTCTCTTAACGGAAGGCTTCTTGAGGGGAAAGCTGTAATTCTGTGAGATGATTTCACAGAACACAAAGAAGTTTCTCAGAACGCTTCTTTCTCTTTGTTATGGGAGGATATTTCCTTTGGCCCTATAGTCTTCAAAAGGATTCTAAATATCTGCTCTCAGATTCCACAGAAATAAGGCTAGCAAAGAGATCCACGAAATACAGATGTAACTCTGTGAGTGGATGTCACATATTACAGAGCAGTTTCTCAGAAAGCTTCTTTCCAGATTTCATCGGAGGATGTTTCCTTTTTCTCCAAAGCCCTCTATGGGCTTCCAAATATCACTTTGCCAATTCCACAAGAACTGTCTTAGCGAAAGGCTTCTTCAGGGGAAAGCTGTAACTCTGTGAGATGATTTCACAGAACACAAAGAAGTTTCTCAGAAAGCTTCTTTCTCTTTGTTATGGGAGGATATTTCCTTTGTCCCTATAGTCTTCAAACGGATTCGATATATCTGTTCTCAGATTCCACAGAAATAAGGCTAGCAAAGAGATCCACGAAATACAGATGTAACTCTGTGAGTGGAAGTCACATATCACAGAGCAGTTTCTCAGAAAGCTTCTTTCCAGATTTCATCGGAGGATATTTCCTTTTTCACCATAGCCCTCTATGGGCTTCCAAATATCACTTTGCCAATTCCACAAGAACTGTCTTAGCGAAAGGCTTCTTGAGGGGAAAGCTGTAACTCTGTGAGATGATTTCACAGAACACAAAGAAGTTTCTCAGAAAGCTTCTTTCTCTTTGTTATGGGAGGATATTTCCTTTGGCCCTATAGTCTTCAAAGGGATCCGAAATATCTGTTCTCAGATTCCACAGAAATAAGCGTAGCAAAGAGATCCACGAAATACAGATGTAACTCTGTGAGTGGAAGTCACATATCACAGAGCAGTTTCTCAGAAAGCTTCTTTGCAGATTTCATCGGAGGATACATCCTTTTTCACCATAGCCCTCCATGGGCTTCCAAATATCACTTGGCCAATTCCACAAGAACTATCTTAGCGAAAGGCTTCTTGAGGGGAAAGCTGTAACTCTGTGAGATGATTTCACAGAACACAAAGAAGTTTTTCAGAAAGCTTCCTTCTCTTTTTTATCGGAGGATATTTCCTTTGGCCCTATAGTCTTCAAAGGGATCCGAAATATCTGTTCTCAGATTCCACAGAAATAAGGCTAGCAAAGAGATCCACGAAATACAGATGTAACTCTGTGAGTGGAAGTCACATATCACAGAGCAGTTTCTCAGAAAGCTTCTTTCCAGATTTCATCTGAGGATATTTCCTTTTTCACCATAGCCCTCTATGGGCTTCCAATTATCACTTTGCCAATTCCACAAGAACTGTCTTAGAGAAAGGCTTCTTGAGGGGAAAGCTGTAACTCTGTGAGATGATTTCACAGAACACAAAGAAGTTTCTCAGAAAGCTTCTTTCTCTTTGTTATGGGAGGATATTTCCTTTGGCCCTATAGTCTTCAAAGGGATCCGAAATACCTGTTCTCAGATTCCACAGAAATAAGGCTAGCAAAGAGATCCACGAAATACAGATGTAACTATGTGAGTGGAAGTCACATATCCCAGAGCAGTTTCTCAGAAAACTTCTTTCCAGATTTCATTGGAGGATAATTTCTTTTTCACCATAGCCCTCTATGGGCTTCCAAATATCACTTTGCGAATTCCACAAGAACTGTCTTAGCCAAAGGCTTCTTGAGGGGAAAGCTGTAACTCTGTGAGATGATTTCACAGAACACAAAGAAGTTTCTCAGAAAGCTTCTTTCTCTTTGTTTTCGGAGGATATTTCCTTTGGCACTATAGTCTTCAAAGGGATCCGAAATATCTGTTCTCAGATTCCACAGAAATAAGGCTAGCAAAGAGATCCACGAAATACAGATGTAACTCTGTGAGTGGAAGTCACATATCACAGAGCAGTTTCTCAGAAAGCTTCTTTCCAGATTTCATCTGAGGATATTTCCTTTTTCAACATAGCCCTCTATGGGCTTCCAAATATCACTGTGCCAATTCCACAAGAACTGTCTTAGCGAAAGGCTTCTTGAGGGGAAAGCTGTAACTCTATGAGATGATTTCACAGAACACAAAGAAGTTTCTCAGAAAGCTTCTTTCTCTTTGTTATCGGAGGATATTTCCTTTGGCCCTATAGTCTTCAAAGGGATCCGAAATATCTGTTCTCAGATTCCACAGAAATAAGGCTAGCAAAGAGATCCACGAAATACAGATGTAACTCTGTGAGTGGAAGTCACATATCACAGAGCAGTTTCTCAGAAAGCTTCTTTCCAGATTTCATTGGAGGATATTTCCTTTTTCACAACAGCCCTCTATGGGCTTCCAAATATCACTTGGCCAATTCCACAAGAACTGTCTTAGCGAAAGGCTTCTTGAGGGGAAAGCTGTAACTCTGGGAGATGATTTCACAGAACACAAAGAAGTTTCTCAGAGAGCTTCTTTCTCTGTGTTATCGGAGGATATTTCCTTTGGCCCAATAGTGTTCCAAGGGATCCGAAATATCTGTTCTCAGATTCCACAGAAATAAGGCTAGCAAAGAGATCCACGAAAAACAGATGTAACTCTGTGAGTGGAAGTCACATATCACAGAGCAGTTTCTCAGAAAGCTTCTTTCCAGATTTCATTGGAGGATATTTCCTTTTTCACAATAGCCCTCTATGGGCTTCCAAATATCACTTTGCCAATTCCACAAGAACTGTCTTAGCGAAAGGGTTCTTGAGTGGGAAGCTGTAACTCTCTGAGATGATTTCACAGAACACAAAGAAGTTTCTCAGAAAGCTTCTTTCTCTTTGTTATCGGAGGATATTTCCTTTGGCCCTATAGTCTTCAAAGGGATCCGAAATATCTGTTCTCAGATTCCACAGAAATAAGGCTAGCAAAGAGATCCACGAAATACAGATGTAACTCTGTGAGTGGAAGTCACATATCACAGAGCAGTTTCTCAGAAAGCTTCTTTCCAGATTTCATCTGAGGATATTTCCTTTTTCACCATAGCCCTCTATGGGCTTCCAAATATCACTTTGCCAATACCACAAGAACTGTCTTAGCGAAAGGCTTCTTGAGGGGAAAGCTGTAACTCTGTGAGATGATTTCACAGAACACAAAGAAGTTTCTCAGAAAGCTTCTTTCTCTTTGTTATCGTAGGATATTTCCTTTGGCCCTATAGTCTTCCAAGGGATCCGAAATATCTGTTCTCAGATTCCACAGAAATAAGGCTAGCAAAGAGATCCACGAAATACAGATGTAACTCTGTGAGTGGAAGTCACATATCACAGAGCAGTTTCTCAGAAAGCTTCTTTGCAGATTTCATCTGAGGATATTTCCTTTTTCACGATAGCCCTCTATGGGCTTCCAAATATCACTTTGCCAATTCCACAAGAACTGTGTTAGCGAAAGGTTTCTTGAGGGAAAAGCTGTAACTCTGTGAGATGATTTCACAGAACACAAAGAAGTTTCTCAGAAAGCTTCTTTCTCTTTGTTATGGGAGGATATTTCCTTTGGCCCTATAGTCTTCAAAGGGATCCGAAATATCTGTTCTCAGATTCCACAGAAATAAGGCTAGCAAAGAGATCCACGAAATACAGATGTAACGCTGTGAGTGGAAGTCACATATCCCAGAGCAGTTTCTCAGAAAGCTTCTTTGCAGATTGCATTGGAGGATATTTTCTTTTTCACCATAGCCCTCTATGGGCTTCCAAATATCACTTTGCCAATTCCACAAGAACTGTCTTAGCCAAAGGCTTCTCGAAGGGAAAGCTGTAACTCTGTGAGATGATTTCACAGAACACAAAGAAGTTTCTCAGAAAACTTCTTTCTCATTGTTTTCGGAGGATATTTCCTTTGGCCCTATAGTCTTCAAAGGGATCCGAAATATCTGTTCTCAGATTCCACAGAAATAAGGCTAGCAAAGAGATCCACGAAATACAGATGTAACTCTGTGAGTGGAAGTCACATATCACAGAGCAGTTTCTCAGAAAGCTTCTTTCCAGATTTCATCTGAGGATATTTCCTTTTTCACCATAGCCCTCTATGGGCTTCCAAATATCACTTTGCAAATACCACAAGAACTGTCTTAGCGAAAGGCTTCTTGAGGGGAAAGCTGTAACTCTGTGAGATGATTTCACAGAACACAAAGAAGTTTCTCAGAAAGCTTCTTTCTCTTTGTTATCGGAGGATATTTCCTTTGGCCCTATAGTCTTCAAAGGGATCCGAAATATCTGTTCTCAGATTCCACAGAAATAAGGCTAACAAAGAGATCCACGAAATACAGATGTAACTCTGTGAGTGGAAGTCACATATCACAGAGCAGTTTCTCAGAAAGCTTCTTTCCAGATTTCATTGGAGGATATTTCCTTTTTCACAACAGCCCTCTATGGGCTTCCAAATATCACTTTGCCAATTCCACAAGAACTGTCTTAGCGAAAGGCTTCTTGAGGGGAAAGCTGTAACTCTGGGAGATGATTTCACAGAACACAAAGAAGTTTCTCAGAGAGCTTCTTTCTCTGTGTTATCGGAGGATATTCCTTTTGGCCCAATAGTGTTCCAAGGGATCCGAAATATCTTTTCTCAGATTCCACAGAAATAAGGCTAGCAAAGAGATCCACGAAAAACAGATGTAACTCTGTGAGTGGAAGTCACATATCACAGAGCAGTTTCTCAGAAAGCTTCTTTCCAGATTTCATTGGAGGATATTTCCTTTTTCACAATAGCCCTCTATGGGCTTCCAAATATCACTTTGCCAATACCACAAGAACTGTCTTAGCGAAATGCTTCTTGAGGGGAAAGCTGTAACTCTGTGAGATGATTTCACAGAACACAAAGAAGTTTCTCAGAAAGCTTCTTTCTCTTTGTTATCGTAGGATATTTCCTTTGGCCCTATAGTCTTCAAAGGGATCCGAAATATCTGTTCTCAGATTCCACAGAAATAAGGCTAGCAAAGAGATCCATGAAATACAGATGTAACTCTGTGAGTGGAAGTCACATATCACAGAGCAGTTTCTCAGAAAGCTTCTTTGCAGATTTCATCTGAGGATATTTCCTTTTTCACGATAGCCCTCTATGGGCTTCCAAATATCACTTTGCCAATTCCACAAGAACTGTGTTAGCGAAAGGTTTCTTGAGGGAAAAGCTGTAACTCTGTGAGATGATTTCACAGAACACAAAGAAGTTTCTCAGAAAGCTTCTTTCTCTTTGTTATGGGAGGATATTTCCTTTGGCCCTATAGTCTTCAAAGGGATCCGAAATATCTGTTCTCAGATTCCACAGAAATAAGGCTAGCAAAGAGATCCACGAAATACAGATATAACGCTGTGAGTGGAAGTCACATATCCCAGAGCAGTTTCTCAGAAAGCTTCTTTGCAGATTGCATTGGAGGATATTTTCTTTTTCACCATAGCCCTCTATGGGCTTCCAAATATCACTTTGCCAATTCCACAAGAACTGTCTTAGCCAAAGGCTTCTCGAAGGGAAAGCTGTAACTCTGTAAGATGATTTCACAGAACACAAAGAAGTTTCTCAGAAAGCTTCTTTCTCATTGTTTTCGGAGGATATTTCCTTTGGCCCTATAGTCTTCAAAGGGATCCGAAATATCTGTTCTCAGATTCCACAGAAATAAGGCTAGCAAAGAGATCCACGAAATACAGATGTAACTCTGTGAGTGGAAGTCACATATCACAGAGCAGTTTCTCAGAAAGCTTCTTTCCAGATTTCATCTGAGGATATTTCCTTTTTCACCATAGCCCTCTATGGGCTTCCAAATATCACTGTGCCAATTCCACAAGAACTGTCTTAGCGAAAGGCTTCTTGAGGGGAAAGCTGTAACTCTGGGAGATGATTTCACAGAACACAAAGAAGTTTCTCAGAGAGCTTCTACTCTGTGTTATCGGAGGATATTTCCTTTGGCCCAATAGTGTTCCAAGGGATCCGAAATATCTGTTCTCAGATTCCACAGAAATAAGGCTAGCAAAGAGATCCACGAAAAACAGATGTAACTCTGTGAGTGGAAGTCACATATCACAGAGCAGTTTCTCAGAAAGCTTCTTTCCAGATTTCATTGGAGGATATTTCCTTTTTCACAATAGCCCTCTATGGGCTTCCAAATATCACTTTGCCAATTCCACAAGAACTGTCTTAGCGAAAGGGTTCTTGAGTGGGAAGCTGTAACTCTGTGAGATGATTTCACAGAACACAAAGAAGTTTCTCAGAAAGCTTCTTTCTCTTTGTTATCGGAGGATATTTCCTTTGGCCCTATAGTCTTCAAAGGGATCCGAAATATCTGTTCTCAGATTCCACAGAAATAAGGCTAGCAAAGAGATCCACGAAATACAGATGTAACTCTGTGAGTGGAAGTCACATATCACAGAGCAGTTTCTCAGAAAGCTTCTTTCCAGATTTCATCTGAGGATATTTCCTTTTTCACCATAGCCCTCTATGGGCTTCCAAATATCACTTTGCCAATACCACAAGAACTGTCTTAGCGAAAGGCTTCTTGAGGGGAAAGCTGTAACTCTGTGAGATGATTTCACAGAACACAAAGAAGTTTCTCAGAAAGCTTCTTTCTCTTTGTTATCGTAGGATATTTCCTTTGGCCCTATAGTCTTCCAAGGGATCCGAAATATCTGTTCTCAGATTCCACAGAAATAAGGCTAGCAAAGAGATCCACGAAATACAGATGTAACTCTGTGAGTGGAAGTCACATATCACAGAGCAGTTTCTCAGAAAGCTTCTTTCCAGATTTCATCGGAGGATATTTCCTTTTTCACCATAGCCCTCTATGGGCTTCCAAATATCACTTTGCCAATTCCACAAGAACTGTCTTAGCGAAAGGCTTCTTGAGGGGAAAGCTGTAACTCTGTGAGATGATTTCACAGAACACAAAGAAGTTTCTCAGAAAGCTTCTTTCTCTTTCTTATCGGAGGATATTTCCTTTGGCCCTATAGTCTTCAAAGGGATCCGAAATATCTGTTCTCAGATTCCACAGAAATAAGCGTAGCAAAGAGATCCACGAAATACAGATGTAACTCTGTGAGTGGAAGTCACATATCACAGAGCAGTTTCTCAGAAAGCTTCTTTGCAGATTTCATCGGAGGATACATCCTTTTTCACCATAGCCCTCCATGGGCTTCCAAATATCACTTGGCCAATTCCACAAGAACTATCTTAGCGAAAGGCTTCTTGAGGGGAAAGCTGTAACTCTGTGAGATGATTTCACAGAACACAAAGAAGTTTTTCAGAAAGCTTCCTTCTCTTTTTTATCCGAGGATATTTCCTTTGGCCCTATAGTCTTCAAAGGGATCCGAAATATCTGTTCTCAGATTCCACAGAAATAAGGCTAGCAAAGAGATCCACGAAATACAGATGTAACTCTGTGAGTGGAAGTCACATATCACAGAGCAGTTTCTCAGAAAGCTTCTTTGCAGATTTCATCTGAGGATATTTCCTTTTTCACGATAGCCCTCTATGGGCTTCCAAATATCACTTTGCCAATTCCACAAGAACTGTGTTAGCGAAAGGTTTCTTGAGGGAAAAGCTGTAACTCTGTGAGATGATTTCACAGAACACAAAGAAGTTTCTCAGAAAGCTTCTTTCTCTTTGTTATGGGAGGATATTTCCTTTGGCCCTATAGTCTTCAAAGGGATCCGAAATATCTGTTCTCAGATTCCACAGAAATAAGGCTAGCAAAGAGATCCACGAAATACAGATGTAACGCTGTGAGTGGAAGTCACATATCCCAGAGCAGTTTCTCAGAAAGCTTCTTTGCAGATTGCATTGGAGGATATTTTCTTTTTCACCATAGCCCTCTATGGGCTTCCAAATATCACTTTGCCAATTCCACAAGAACTGTCTTAGCCAAAGGCTTCTCGAAGGGAAAGCTGTAACTCTGTGAGATGATTTCACAGAACACAAAGAAGTTTCTCAGAAAACTTCTTTCTCATTGTTTTCGGAGGATATTTCCTTTGGCCCTATAGTCTTCAAAGGGATCCGAAATATCTGTTCTCAGATTCCACAGAAATAAGGCTAGCAAAGAGATCCACGAAATACAGATGTAACTCTGTGAGTGGAAGTCACATATCACAGAGCAGTTTCTCAGAAAGCTTCTTTCCAGATTTCATCTGAGGATATTTCCTTTTTCACCATAGCCCTCTATGGGCTTCCAAATATCACTGTGCCAATTCCACAAGAACTGTCTTAGCGAAAGGCTTCTTGAGGGGAAAGCTGTAACTCTGGGAGATGATTTCACAGAACACAAAGAAGTTTCTCAGAGAGCTTCTTTCTCTGTGTTATCGGAGGATATTTCCTTTGGCCCAATAGTGTTCCAAGGGATCCGAAATATCTGTTCTCAGATTCCACAGAAATAAGGCTAGCAAAGAGATCCACGAAAAACAGATGTAACTCTGTGAGTGGAAGTCACATATCACAGAGTAGTTTCTCAGAAAGCTTCTTTCCAGATTTCATTGGAGGATATTTCCTTTTTCACAATAGCCCTCTATGGGCTTCCAAATATCACTTTGCCAATTCCACAAGAACTGTCTTAGCGAAAGGGTTCTTGAGTGGGAAGCTGTAACTCTGTGAGATGATTTCACAGAACACAAAGAAGTTTCTCAGAAAGCTTCTTTCTCTTTGTTATCGGAGGATATTTCCTTTGGCCCTATAGTCTTCAAAGGGATCCGAAATATCTGTTCTCAGATTCCACAGAAATAAGGCTAGCAAAGAGATCCACGAAATACAGATGTAACTCTGTGAGTGGAAGTCACATATCACAGAGCAGTTTCTCAGAAAGCTTCTTTCCAGATTTCATCTGAGGATATTTCCTTTTTCACCATAGCCCTCTATGGGCTTCCAAATATCACTGTGCCAATACCACAAGAACTGTCTTAGCGAAAGGCTTCTTGAGGGGAAAGCTGTAACTCTGTGAGATGATTTCACAGAACACAAAGAAGTTTCTCAGAAAGCTTCTTTCTCTTTGTTATCGTAGGATATTTCCTTTGGCCCTATAGTCTTCCAAGGGATCCGAAATATCTGTTCTCAGATTCCACAGAAATAAGGCTAGCAAAGAGATCCAAGAAATACAGATGTAACTCTGTGAGTGGAAGTCACATATCACAGAGCAGTTTCTCAGAAAGCTTCTTTGCAGATTTCATCTGAGGATATTTCCTTTTTCACGATAGCCCTCTATGGGCTTCCAAATATCACTTTGCCAATTCCACAAGAACTGTGTTAGCGAAAGGTTTCTTGAGGGAAAAGCTGTAACTCTGTGAGATGATTTCACAGAACACAAAGAAGTTTCTCAGAAAGCTTCTTTCTCTTTGTTATCGGAGGATATTTCCTTTGGCCCTATAGTCTTCAAAGGGATCCGAAATATCTGTTCTCAGATTCCACAGAAATAAGGCTAGCAAAGAGATCCACGAAATACAGATGTAACGCTGTGAGTGGAAGTCACATATCCCAGAGCAGTTTCTCAGAAAGCTTCTTTGCAGATTGCATTGGAGGATATTTTCTTTTTCACCATAGCCCTCTATGGGCTTCCAAATATCACTTTGCAAATTCCACAAGAACTGTCTTAGCCAAAGGCTTCTCGAAGGGAAAGCTGTAACTCTGTGAGATGATTTCACAGAACACAAAGAAGTTTCTCAGAAAACTTCTTTCTCATTGTTTTCGGAGGATATTTCCTTTGGCCCTATAGTCTTCAAAGGGATCCGAAATATCTGTTCTCAGATTCCACAGAAATAAGGCTAGCAAAGAGATCCACGAAACACAGATGTAACTCTGTGAGTGGAAGTCACATATCACAGAGCAGTTTCTCAGAAAGCTTCTTTCCAGATTTCATCTGAGGATATTTCCTTTTTCACCATAGCCCTCTATGGGCTTCCAAATATCACTTTGCAAATACCACAAGAACTGTCTTAGCGAAAGGCTTCTTGAGGGGAAAGCTGTAACTCTGTGAGATGATTTCACAGAACACAAAGAAGTTTCTCAGAAAGCTTCTTTCTCTTTGTTATCGGAGGATATTTCCTTTGGCCCTATAGTCTTCAAAGGGATCCGAAATATCTGTTCTCAGATTCCACAGAAATAAGGCTAACAAAGAGATCCACGAAATACAGATGTAACTCTGTGAGTGGAAGTCACATATCACAGAGCAGTTTCTCAGAAAGCTTCTTTCCAGATTTCATTGGAGGATATTTCCTTTTTCACAACAGCCCTCTATGGGCTTCCAAATATCACTTTGCCAATTCCACAAGAACTGTCTTAGCGAAAGGCTTCTTGAGGGGAAAGCTGTAACTCTGGGAGATGATTTCACAGAACACAAAGAAGTTTCTCAGAGAGCTTCTTTCTCTGTGTTATCGGAGGATATTTCTTTTGGCCCCATAGTGTTCCAAGGGATTCGAAATATCTGTTCTCAGATTCCACAGAAATAAGGCTAGCAAAGAGATCCACGAAAAACAGATGTAACTCTGTGAGTGGAAGTCACATATCACAGAGCAGTTTCTCAGAAAGCTTCTTTACAGATTTCATTGGAGGATATTTCCTTTTTCACAATAGCCCTCTATGGGCTTCCAAATATCACTTTGCCAATACCACAAGAACTGTCTTAGCGAAATGCTTCTTGAGGGGAAAGCTGTAACTCTGTGAGATGATTTCAAAGAACACAAAGAAGTTTCTCAGAAAGCTTCTTTCTCTTTGTTATCGTAGGATATTTCCTTTGGCCCTATAGTCTTCAAAGGGATCCGAAATATCTGTTCTCAGATTCCACAGAAATAAGGCTAGCAAAGAGATCCATGAAATACAGATGTAACTCTGTGAGTGGAAGTCACATATCACAGAGCAGTTTCTCAGAAAGCTTCTTTGCAGATTTCATCTGAGGATATTTCCTTTTTCACGATAGCCCTCTATGGGCTTCCAAATATCACTTTGCCAATTCCACAAGAACTGTGTTAGCGAAAGGTTTCTTGAGGGAAAAGCTGTAACTCTGTGAGATGATTTCACAGAACACAAAGAAGTTTCTCAGAAAGCTTCTTTCTCTTTGTTATGGGAGGATATTTCCTTTGGCCCTATAGTCTTCAAAGGGATCCGAAATATCTGTTCTCAGATTCCACAGAAATAAGGCTAGCAAAGAGATCCACGAAATACAGATGTAACGCTGTGAGTGGAAGTCACATATCCCAGAGCAGTTTCTCAGAAAGCTTCTTTGCAGATTGCATTGGAGGATATTTTCTTTTTCACCATAGCCCTCTATGGGCTTCCAAATATCACTTTGCCAATTCCACAAGAACTGTCTTAGCCAAAGGCTTCTCGAAGGGAAAGCTGTAACTCTGTGAGATGATTTCACAGAACACAAAGAAGTTTCTCAGAAAGCTTCTTTCTCATTGTTTTCGGAGGATATTTCCTTTGGCCCTATAGTCTTCAAAGGGATCCGAAATATCTGTTCTCAGATTCCACAGAAATAAGGCTAGCAAAGAGATCCACGAAATACAGATGTAACTCTGTGAGTGGAAGTCACATATCACAGAGCAGATTCTCAGAAAGCTTCTTTCCAGATTTCATCTGAGGATATTTCCTTTTTCACCATAGCCCTCTATGGGCTTCCAAATATCACTTTGCCAATACCACAAGAACTGTCTTAGCGAAAGGCTTCTTGAGGGGAAAGCTGTAACTCTGTGAGATGATTTCACAGAACACAAAGAAGTTTCTCAGAAAGCTTCTTTCTCTTTGTTATCGGAGGATATTTCCTTTGTCCCTATAGTCTTCAAACGGATTCGATATATCTGTTCTCAGATTCCACAGAAATAAGGCTAGCAAAGAGATCCACGCAATACAGATGTAACTCTGTGAGTGGAAGTCACATATCACAGAGCAGTTTCTCAGAAAGCTTCTTTCCAGATTTCATCGGAGGATATTTCCTTTTTCACCATAGCCCTCTATGGGCTTCCAAATATCACTTTGCCAATTCCACAAGAACTGTCTTAGCGAAAGGCTTCTTGAGGGGAAAGCTGTAACTCTGTGAGATGATTTCACAGAACACAAAGAAGTTTCTCAGAAAGCTTCTTTCTCTTTGTTATCGGAGGATATTTCCTTTGGCCCTATAGTCTTCAAAGGGATCCGAAATATCTGTTCTCAGATTCCACAGAAATAAGCGTAGCAAAGAGATCCACGAAATACAGATGTAACTCTGTGAGTGGAAGTCACATATCACAGAGCAGTTTCTCAGAAAGCTTCTTTGCAGATTTCATCGGAGGATACATCCTTTTTCACCATAGCCCTCCATGGGCTTCCAAATATCACTTGGCCAATTCCACAAGAACTGTCTTAGCGAAAGGCTTCTTGAGGGGAAAGCTGTAACTCTGTGAGATGATTTCACAGAACACAAAGAAGTTTTTCAGAAAGCTTCCTTCTCTTTTTTACCGGAGGATATTTCCTTTGGCCCTATAGTCTTCAAAGGGATCCGAAATATCTGTTCTCAGATTCCACAGAAATAAGGCTAGCAAAGAGATCCACGAAATACATATGTAACTCTGTGAGTGGAAGTCACATATCACAGAGCAGTTTCTCAGAAAGCTTCTTTCCAGATTTCATCTGAGGATATTTCCTTTTTCACCATAGCCCTCTATGGGCTTCCAATTATCACTTTGCCAATTCCACAAGAACTGTCTTAGAGAAAGGCTTCTTGAGGGGAAAGCTGTAACTCTGTGAGATGATTTCACAGAACACAAAGAAGTTTCTCAGAAAGCTTCTTTCTCTTTGTTATGGGAGGATATTTCCTTTGGCCCTATAATCTTCAAAGGGATCCGAAATATCTGTTCTCAGATTCCACAGAAATAAGGCTAGCAAAGAGATCCACGAAATACAGATGTAACTCTGTGAGTGGAAGTCACATATCCCAGAGCAGTTTCTCAGAAAACTTCTTTCCAGATTTCATTGGAGGATATTTCCTTTTTCACAATAGCCCCCTATGGGCTTCCAAATATCACTTTGCCAATTCCACAAGAACTGCCTTAGCGAAAGGGTTCTTGAGTGGGAAGCTGTAACTCTGTGAGATGATTTCACAGAACACAAAGAAGTTTCTCAGAAAGCTTCTTTCTCTTTGTTATCGGAGGATATTTCCTTTGGCCCTATAGTCTTCAAAGGGATCCGAAATATCTGTTCTCAGATTCCACAGAAATAAGGCTAGCAAAGAGATCCACGAAATACAGATGTAACTCTGTGAGTGGAAGTCACATATCACAGAGCAGTTTCTCAGAAAGCTTCTTTCCAGATTTCATCTGAGGATATTTCCTTTTTCACCATAGCCCTCTATGGGCTTCCAAATATCACTTTGCCAATTCCACAAGAACTGTCTTAGCGAAAGGCTTCTTGAGGGGAAAGCTGTAACTCTGTGAGATGATTTCACAGAACACAAAGAAGTTTCTCAGAAAGCTTCTTTCTCTTTGTTATCGTAGGATATTTCCTTTGGCCCTATAGTCTTCCAAGGGATCCGAAATATCTGTTCTCAGATTCCACAGAAATAAGGCTAGCAAAGAGATCCACGAAATACAGATGTAACTCTGTGAGTGGAAGTCACATATCACAGAGCAGTTTCTCAGAAAGCTTCTTTGCAGATTTCATCTGAGGATATTTCCTTTTTCACGATAGCCCTCTATGGGCTTCCAAATATCACTTTGCCAATTCCACAAGAACTGTGTTAGCGAAAGGTTTCTTGAGGGAAAAGCTGTAACTCTGTGAGATGATTTCACAGAACACAAAGAAGTTTCTCAGAAAGCTTCTTTCTCTTTGTTATGGGAGGATATTTCCTTTGGCCCTATAGTCTTCAAAGGGATCCGAAATATCTGTTCTCAGATTCCACAGAAATAAGGCTAGCAAAGAGATCCACGAAATACAGATGTAACTCTGTGAGAGGAAGTCACATATCACAGAGCAGTTTCTCAGAAAGCTTCTTTGCAGATTGCATTGGAGGATATTTTCTTTTTCACCATAGCCCTCTATGGGCTTCCAAATATCACTTTGCCAATTCCACAAGAACTGTCTTAGCCAAAGGCTTCTCGAAGGGAAAGCTGTAACTCTGTGAGATGATTTCACAGAACACAAAGAAGTTTCTCAGAAAGCTTCTTTCTCTTTGTTATCGGAGGATATTTCCTTTGGCCCTATAGTCTTCAAAGGGATCCGAAATATCTGTTCTCAGATTCCACTGAAATAAGGCTAGCAAAGAGAACCACGAAATACAGATGTAACTCTGTGAGTGGAAGTCACATATCACAGAGCAGTTTCTCAGAAAGCTTCTTTCCAGATTTCATCTGAGGATATTTCCTTTTTCACAATAGCCCTCTATGGGCTTCCAAATATCACTTTGCCAATTCCACAAGAACTGTCTTAGAGAAAGGCTTCTTGAGGGGAAAGCTGTAACTCTGTGAGATGATTTCACAGAACACAAAGAAGTTTCTCAGAAAGCTTCTTTCTCTTTGTTATCGGAGGATATTTCCTTTGGCCCTATAGTCTTCAAAGGGATCCGAAATATCTGTTCTCAGATTCCACAGAAATAAGGCTAACAAAGAGATCCACGAAATACAGATGTAACTCTGTGAGTGGAAGTCACATATCACAGAGCAGTTTCTCAGAAAGCTTCTTTCCAGATTTCATCTGATGATATTTCCTTTTTCAAAACAGCCCTCTATGGGCTTCCAAATATCACTTTGCCAATTCCACAAGAACTGTGTTAGCGAAAGGTTTCTTGAGGGAAAAGCTGTAACTCTGTGAGATGATTTCACAGAACACAAAGAAGTTTCTCAGAAAGCTTCTTTCTCTTTGTTATGGGAGGATATTTCCTTTGGCCCTATAGTCTTCAAAGGGATCCGAAATATCTGTTCTCAGATTCCACAGAAATAAGGCTAGCAAAGAGATCCACGAAATACAGATGTAACGCTGTGAGTGGAAGTCACATATCCCAGAGCAGTTTCTCAGAAAGCTTCTTTGCAGATTGCATTGGAGGATATTTTCTTTTTCACCATAGCCCTCTATGGGCTTCCAAATATCACTTTGCCAATTCCACAAGAACTGTCTTAGCCAAAGGCTTCTCGAGGGGAAAGCTGTAACTCTGTGAGATGATTTTACAGAACACAAAGATGTTTCTCAGAAAGCTTCTTTCTCATTGTTTTCGGAGGATATTTCCTTTGGCCCTATAGTCTTCAAAGGGATCCGAAATATCTGTTCTCAGATTCCACAGAAATAAGGCTAGCAAAGAGATCCACGAAATACAGATGTAACTCTGTGAGTGGAAGTCACATATCACAGAGCAGATTCTCAGAAAGCTTCTTTCCAGATTTCATCTGAGGATATTTCCTTTTTCACCATAGCCCTCTATGGGCTTCCAAATATCACTTTGCCAATACCACAAGAACTGTCTTAGCGAAAGGCTTCTTGAGGGGAAAGCTGTAACTCTGTGAGATGATTTCACAGAACACAAAGAAGTTTCTCAGAAAGCTTCTTTCTCTTTGTTATCGGAGGATATTTCCTTTGGCCCTATAGTCTTCAAAGGGATCCGAAATATCTGTTCTCAGATTCCACAGAAATAAGGCTAGCAAAGAGATCCACGAAATACAGATGTAACTCTGTGAGTGGAAGTCACATATCACAGAGCAGTTTCTCAGAAAACTTCTTTCCAGATTTCATCTGAGGATATTTCCTTTTTCACAATAGCCCTCTATGGGCTTCCAAATATCACTTTGCCAATTCCACAAGAACTGTCTTAGAGAAAGGCTTCTTGAGGGGAAAGCTGTAACTCTGTGAGATGATTTCACAGAACACAAAGAAGTTTCTCAGAAAGCTTCTTTCTCTTTGTTATCGGAGGATATTTCCTTTGGCCCTATAGTCTTCAAAGGGATCCGAAATATCTGTTCTCAGTTTCCACAGAAATAAGGCTAGCAAAGAGATCCACGAAATACAGATGTAACTCTGTGAGTGGAAGTCACATATCCCAGAGCAGTTTCTCAGAAAACTTCTTTCCAGATTTCATTGGAGGATATTTTCTTTTTCACCATAGCCTTCTATGGGCTTCCAAATATCACTTTGCGAATTCCACAAGAACTGTCTTAGCCAAAGGCTTCTTGAGGGGAAAGCTGTAACTCTGTGAGATGATTTCACAGAACACAAAGAAGTTTCTCAGAAAGCTTCTTTCTCTTTGTTTTCGGAGGATATTTCCTTTGGCCCTATAGTCTTCAAAGGGATCTGAAATATCTGTTCCCAGATTCCACAGAAATAAGGCTAGCAAAGAGATCCACGAAATACAGATGTAACTCTGTGAGTGGAAGTCACATATCACAGAGCAGTTTCTCAGAAAGCTTCTTTCCAGATTTCATCTGAGGATATTTCCTTTTTCACCATAGCCCTCTATGGGCTTCCAAATATCACTGTGCCAATTCCACAAGAACTGTCTTAGCGAAAGGCTTCTTGAGGGGAAAGCTGTAACTCTATGAGATGATTTCACAGAACACAAAGAAGTTTCTCAGAAAGCTTCTTTCTCTTTGTTATCGGAGGATATTTCCTTTGGCCCTATAGTCTTCAAAGGGATCCGAAATATCTGTTCTCAGATTCCACAGAAATAAGGCTAGCAAAGAGATCCACGAAATACAGATGTAACTCTGTGAGTGGAAGTCACATGTCACAGAGCAGTTTCTCAGAAAGCTTCTTTCCAGATTTCATTGGAGGATATTTCCTTTTTCACAACACCCCTCTATGGGCTTCCAAATATCACTTGCCAATTCCACAAGAACTGTCTTAGCGAAAGGCTTCTTGAGGGGAAAGCTGTAACTCTGGGAGATGATTTCACAGAACACAAAGAAGTTTCTCAGAGAGCTTCTTTCTCTGTGTTATCGGAGGATATTTCCTTTGGCCCAATAGTGTTCCAAGGGATCCGAAATATCTGTTCTCAGATTCCACAGAAATAAGGCTAGCAAAGAGATCCACGAAAAACAGATGTAACTCTGTGAGTGGAAGTCACATATCACAGAGCAGTTTCTCAGAAAGCTTCTTTCCAGATTTTATTGGAGGATATTTCCTTTTTCACAATAGCCCTCTATGGGCTTCCAAATATCACTTTGCCAATTCCACAAGAACTGTCTTAGCGAAAGGCTTCTTGAGTGGGAAGCTGTAACTCTGTGAGATGATTTCACAGAACACAAAGAAGTTTCTCAGAAAGCTTCTTTCTCTTTGTTATCGGAGGATATTTCCTTTGGCCCTATAGTCTTCAAAGGGATGCGCAATATCTGTTCTCAGATTCCACAGAAATAAGGCTAGCAAACAGATCCACGAAATACAGATGTAACTCTGTGAGTGGAAGTCACATATCACAGAGCAGTTTCTCAGAAAGCTTCTTTCCAGATTTCATCTGAGGATATTTCCTTTTTCACCATAGCCCTCTATGGGCTTCCAAATATCACTTTGCCAATACCACAAGAACTGTCTTAGCGAAAGGCTTCTTGAGGGGAAAGCTGTAACTCTGTGAGATGATTTCACAGAACACAAAGAAGTTTCTCAGAAAGCTTCTTTCTCTTTCTTATGGGAGGATATTTCCTTTGGCCCTATAGTCTTCCAAGGGATCCGAAATATCTGTTCTCAGATTCCACAGAAATAAGGCTAGCAAAGAGATCCACGAAATACAGATGTAACGCTGTGAGTGGAAGTCACATATCCCAGAGCAGTTTCTCAGAAAGCTTCTTTGCAGATTGCATTGGAGGATATTTTCTTTTTCACCATAGCCCTCTATGGGCTTCCAAATATCACTTTGCGAATTCCACAAGAACTGTCTTAGCCAAAGGCTTCTTGAGGGGAAAGCTGTAACTCTGTGAGATGATTTCACAGAACACAAAGAAGTTTCTCAGAAAGCTTCTTTCTCTTTCTTTTCGGATGATATTTCCTTTGGCCCTATAGTCTTCAAAGGGATCTGAAATATCTGTTCTCAGATTCCACAGAAATAAGGCTAGCAAAGAGATCTACGAAATACAGATGTAACTCTGTGAGTGGAAGTCACATATAACAGAGCAGTTTCTCAGAAAGCTTCTTTCCAGATTTCATCTGAGGATATTTCCTTTTTCACCATAGCCCTCTATGGGCTTCCAAATATCACTTTGCCAATTCCACAAGAACTGTCTTAGCGAAAGGCTTCTTGAGGGGAAAGCTGTAACTCTATGAGATGATTTCACAGAACACAAAGAAGTTTCTCAGAAAGCTTCTTTCTCTTTGTTATCGGAGGATATTTCCTTTGGCCCTATAGTCTTCAAAGGGATCCGAAATATCTGTTCTCAGATTCCACAGAAATAAGGCTAGCAAAGAGATCCACGAAATACAGATGTAACTCTGTGAGTGGAAGTCACATATCACAGAGCAGTTTCTCAGAAAGCTTCTTTCCAGATTTCATTGGAGGATATTTCCTTTTTCACAACAGCCCTCTATGGGCTTCCAAATATCACTTTGCCAATTCCACAAGAACTGTCTTAGCGAAAGGCTTCTTGAGGGGAAAGCTGTAACTCAGGGAGATGATTTCACAGAACACAAAGAAGTTTCTCAGAGAGCTTCTTTCTCTGTGTTATCTGAGGATATTTCCTTTGGCCCAATAGTGTTCCAAGGGATCCGAAATATCTGTTTTCAGATTCCACAGAAATAAGGCTAGCAAAGAGATCCACGAAAAACAGATGTATCTCTGTGAGTGGAAGTCACATATCACAGAGCAGTTTCTCAGAAAGCTTCTTTCCAGATTTCATCTGAGGATATTTCCTTTTTCTCCATAGCCCTCTATGGGCTTCCAAATATCACTTTGCCAATACCACAAGAACTGTCTTAGCGAAAGGCTTCTTGAGGGGAAAGCTGTAACTCTGTGAGATGATTTCACAGAATACAAAGAAGTTTCTCAGAAAGCTTCTATCTCTTTGTTATGGGAGGATATTTCCTTTGGCCCTATAGTCTTCAAAGGGATCCGAAATATCTGTTCTCAGATTCCACAGAAATAGGCTAGCAAAGAGATCCACGAAATACAGATGTAACTCTGTGAGTGGAAGTCACATATCACAGAGCAGTTTCTCAGAAAGCTTCTTTCCAGATTTCATCTGAGGATATTTCCTTTTTCACCATAGCCCTCTATGGGCTTCCAAATATCACTGTGCCAATTCCACAAGAACTGTCTTAGCGAAAGGCTTCTTGAGGGGAAAGCTGTAACTCTATGAGATGATTTCACAGAACACAAAGAAGTTTCTCAGAAAGCTTCTTTCTCTTTGTTATCGGAGGATATTTCCTTTGGCCCTATAGTCTTCAAAGGGATCCGAAATATCTGTTCTCAGATTCCACAGAAATAAGGCTAGCAAAGAGATCCACGAAATACAGATGTAACTCTGTGAGTGGAAGTCACATGTCACAGAGCAGTTTCTCAGAAAGCTTCTTTCCAGATTTCATTGGAGGATATTTCCTTTTTCACAACACCCCTCTATGGGCTTCCAAATATCACTTTGCCAATTCCACAAGAACTGTCTTAGCGAAAGGCTTCTTGAGGGGAAAGCTGTAACTCTGGGAGATGATTTCACAGAACACAAAGAAGTTTCTCAGAAAGCTTCTTTCTCTGTGTTATCGGAGGATATTTCCTTTGGCCCAATAGTGTTCCAAGGGATCCGAAATATCTGTTCTCAGATTCCACAGAAATAAGGCTAGCAAAGAGATCCACGAAAAACAGATGTAACTCTGTGAGTGGAAGTCACATATCACAGAGCAGTTTCTCAGAAAGCTTCTTTCCAGATTTTATTGGAGGATATTTCCTTTTTCACAATAGCCCTCTATGGGCTTCCAAATATCACTTTGCCAATTCCACAAGAACTGTCTTAGCGAAAGGCTTCTTGAGTGGGAAGCTGTAACTCTGTGAGATGATTTCACAGAACACAAAGAAGTTTCTCAGAAAGCTTCTTTCTCTTTGTTATCGGAGGATATTTCCTTTGGCCCTATAGTCTTCAAAGGGATGCGCAATATCTGTTCTCAGATTCCACAGAAATAAGGCTAGCAAACAGATCCACGAAATACAGATGTAACTCTGTGAGTGGAAGTCACATATCACAGAGCAGTTTCTCAGAAAGCTTCTTTCCAGATTTCATCTGAGGATATTTCCTTTTTCACCATAGCCCTCTATGGGCTTCCAAATATCACTTTGCCAATACCACAAGAACTGTCTTAGCGAAAGGCTTCTTGAGGGGAAAGCTGTAACTCTGTGAGATGATTTCACAGAACACAAAGAAGTTTCTCAGAAAGCTTCTTTCTCTTTCTTATGGGAGGATATTTCCTTTGGCCCTATAGTCTTCCAAGGGATCCGAAATATCTGTTCTCAGATTCCACAGAAATAAGGCTAGCAAAGAGATCCACGAAATACAGATGTAACGCTGTGAGTGGAAGTCACATATCCCAGAGCAGTTTCTCAGAAAGCTTCTTTGCAGATTGCATTGGAGGATATTTTCTTTTTCACCATAGCCCTCTATGGGCTTCCAAATATCACTTTGCGAATTCCACAAGAACTGTCTTAGCCAAAGGCTTCTTGAGGGGAAAGCTGTAACTCTGTGAGATGATTTCACAGAACACAAAGAAGTTTCTCAGAAAGCTTCTTTCTCTTTCTTTTCGGAGGATATTTCCTTTGGCCCTATAGTCTTCAAAGGGATCTGAAATATCTGTTCTCAGATTCCACAGAAATAAGGCTAGCAAAGAGATCTACGAAATACAGATGTAACTCTGTGAGTGGAAGTCACATATCACAGAGCAGTTTCTCAGAAAGCTTCTTTCCAGATTTCATCTGAGGATATTTCCTTTTTCACCATAGCCCTCTATGGGCTTCCAAATATCACTTTGCCAATTCTACAAGAACTGTCTTAGCGAAAGGCTTCTTGAGGGGAAAGCTGTAACTCTATGAGATGATTTCACAGAACACAAAGAAGTTTCTCAGAAAGCTTCTTTCTCTTTGTTATCGGAGGATATTTCCTTTGGCCCTATAGTCTTCAAAGGGATCCGAAATATCTGTTCTCAGATTCCACAGAAATAAGGCTAGCAAAGAGATCCACGAAATACAGATGTAACTCTGTGAGTGGAAGTCACATATCACAGAGCAGTTTCTCAGAAAGCTTCTTTCCAGATTTCATTGGAGGATATTTCCTTTTTCACAACAGCCCTCTATGGGCTTCCAAATATCACTTTGCCAATTCCACAAGAACTGTCTTAGCGAAAGGCTTCTTGAGGGGAAAGCTGTAACTCAGGGAGATGATTTCACAGAACACAAAGAAGTTTCTCAGAGAGCTTCTTTCTCTGTGTTATCGGAGGATATTTCCTTTGGCCCAATAGTGTTCCAAGGGATCCGAAATATCTGTTTTCAGATTCCACAGAAATAAGGCTAGCAAAGAGATCCACGAAAAACAGATGTATCTCTGTGAGTGGAAGTCACATATCACAGAGCAGTTTCTCAGAAAGCTTCTTTCCAGATTTCATCTGAGGATATTTCCTTTTTCTCCATAGCCCTCTATGGGCTTCCAAATATCACTTTGCCAATACCACAAGAACTGTCTTAGCGAAAGGCTTCTTGAGGGGAAAGCTGTAACTCTGTGAGATGATTTCACAGAATACAAAGAAGTTTCTCAGAAAGCTTCTTTCTCTTTGTTATGGGAGGATATTTCCTTTGGCCCTATAGTCTTCAAAGGGATCCGAAATATCTGTTCTCAGATTCCACAGAAATAGGCTAGCAAAGAGATCCACGAAATACAGATGTAACTCTGTGAGTGGAAGTCACATATCACAGAGCAGTTTCTCAGAAAGCTTCTTTCCAGATTTCATCTGAGGATATTTCCTTTTTCACCATAGCCCTCTATGGGCTTCCAAATATCACTTTGCCAATTCCACAAGAACTGTCTTAGCCAAAGGCTTCTCGAAGGGAAAGCTGTAACTCTGTGAGATGATTTCACAGAACACAAAGAAGTTTCTCAGAAAACTTCTTTCTCATTGTTTTCGGAGGATATTTCCTTTGGCCCTATAGTCTTCAAAGGGATCCGAAATATCTGTTCCCAGATTCCACAGAAATAAGGCTAGCAAAGAGATCCACGAAATACAGATGTAACTCTGTGAGTGGAAGTCACATATCACAGAGCAGTTTCTCAGAAAGCTTCTTTCCAGATTTCATCTGAGGATATTTCCTTTTTCACCATAGCCCTCTATGGGCTTCCAAATATCACTGTGCCAATTCCACAAGAACTGTCTTAGCGAAAGGCTTCTTGAGGGGAAAGCTGTAACTCTGGGAGATGATTTCACAGAACACAAAGAAGTTTCTCAGAGAGCTTCTTTCTCTGTGTTATCGGAGGATATTTCCTTTGGCCCAATAGTGTTCCAAGGGATCCGAAATATCTGTTCTCAGATTCCACAGAAATAAGGCTAGCAAAGAGATCCACGAAAAACAGATGTAACTCTGTGAGTGGAAGTCACATATCACAGAGTAGTTTCTCAGAAAGCTTCTTTCCAGATTTCATTGGAGGATATTTCCTTTTTCACAATAGCCCTCTATGGGCTTCCAAATATCACTTTGCCAATTCCACAAGAACTGTCTTAGCGAAAGGGTTCTTGAGTGGGAAGCTGTAACTCTGTGAGATGATTTCACAGAACACAAAGAAGTTTCTCAGAAAGCTTCTTTCTCTTTGTTATCGGAGGATATTTCCTTTGGCCCTATAGTCTTCTAAGGGATCCGAAATATCTGTTCTCAGATTCCACAGAAATAAGGCTAGCAAAGAGATCCACGAAATACAGATGTAACTCTGTGAGTGGAAGTCACATATCACAGAGCAGTTTCTCAGAAAGCTTCTTTCCAGATTTCATCTGAGGATATTTCCTTTTTCACCATAGCCCTCTATGGGCTTCCAAATATCACTTTGCCAATACCACAAGAACTGTCTTAGCGAAAGGCTTCTTGAGGGGAAAGCTGTAACTCTGTGAGATGATTTCACAGAACACAAAGAAGTTTCTCAGAAAGCTTCTTTCTCTTTGTTATCGTAGGATATTTCCTTTGGCCCTATAGTCTTCCAAGGGATCCGAAATATCTGTTCTCAGATTCCACAGAAATAAGGCTAGCAAAGAGATCCACGAAATACAGATGTAACTCTGTGAGTGGAAGTCACATATCACAGAGCAGTTTCTCAGAAAGCTTCTTTGCAGATTTCATCTGAGGATATTTCCTTTTTCACGATAGCCCTCTATGGGCTTCCAAATATCACTTTGCCAATTCCACAAGAACTGTGTTAGCGAAAGGTTTCTTGAGGGAAAAGCTGTAACTCTGTGAGATGATTTCACAGAACACAAAGAAGTTTCTCAGAAAGCTTCTTTCTCTTTGTTATCGGAGGATATTTCCTTTGGCCCTATAGTCTTCAAAGGGATCCGAAATATCTGTTCTCAGATTCCACAGAAATAAGGCTAGCAAAGAGATCCACGAAATACAGATGTAACGCTGTGAGTGGAAGTCACATATCCCAGAGCAGTTTCTCAGAAAGCTTCTTTGCAGATTGCATTGGAGGATATTTTCTTTTTCACCATAGCCCTCTATGGGCTTCCAAATATCACTTTGCAAATTCCACAAGAACTGTCTTAGCCAAAGGCTTCTCGAAGGGAAAGCTGTAACTCTGTGAGATGATTTCACAGAACACAAAGAAGTTTCTCAGAAAACTTCTTTCTCATTGTTTTCGGAGGATATTTCCTTTGGCCCTATAGTCTTCAAAGGGATCCGAAATATCTGTTCTCAGATTCCACAGAAATAAGGCTAGCAAAGAGATCCACGAAACACAGATGTAACTCTGTGAGTGGAAGTCACATATCACAGAGCAGTTTCTCAGAAAGCTTCTTTCCAGATTTCATCTGAGGATATTTCCTTTTTCACCATAGCCCTCTATGGGCTTCCAAATATCACTTTGCAAATACCACAAGAACTGTCTTAGCGAAAGGCTTCTTGAGGGGAAAGCTGTAACTCTGTGAGATGATTTCACAGAACACAAAGAAGTTTCTCAGAAAGCTTCTTTCTCTTTGTTATCGGAGGATATTTCCTTTGGCCCTATAGTCTTCAAAGGGATCCGAAATATCTGTTCTCAGATTCCACAGAAATAAGGCTAACAAAGAGATCCACGAAATACAGATGTAACTCTGTGAGTGGAAGTCACATATCACAGAGCAGTTTCTCAGAAAGCTTCTTTCCAGATTTCATTGGAGGATATTTCCTTTTTCACAACAGCCCTCTATGGGCTTCCAAATATCACTTTGCCAATTCCACAAGAACTGTCTTAGCGAAAGGCTTCTTGAGGGGAAAGCTGTAACTCTGGGAGATGATTTCACAGAACACAAAGAAGTTTCTCAGAGAGCTTCTTTCTCTGTGTTATCGGAGGATATTTCTTTTGGCCCCATAGTGTTCCAAGGGATTCGAAATATCTGTTCTCAGATTCCACAGAAATAAGGCTAGCAAAGAGATCCACGAAAAACAGATGTAACTCTGTGAGTGGAAGTCACATATCACAGAGCAGTTTCTCAGAAAGCTTCTTTACAGATTTCATTGGAGGATATTTCCTTTTTCACAATAGCCCTCTATGGGCTTCCAAATATCACTTTGCCAATACCACAAGAACTGTCTTAGCGAAATGCTTCTTGAGGGGAAAGCTGTAACTCTGTGAGATGATTTCAAAGAACACAAAGAAGTTTCTCAGAAAGCTTCTTTCTCTTTGTTATCGTAGGATATTTCCTTTGGCCCTATAGTCTTCAAAGGGATCCGAAATATCTGTTCTCAGATTCCACAGAAATAAGGCTAGCAAAGAGATCCATGAAATACAGATGTAACTCTGTGAGTGGAAGTCACATATCACAGAGCAGTTTCTCAGAAAGCTTCTTTGCAGATTTCATCTGAGGATATTTCCTTTTTCACGATAGCCCTCTATGGGCTTCCAAATATCACTTTGCCAATTCCACAAGAACTGTGTTAGCGAAAGGTTTCTTGAGGGAAAAGCTGTAACTCTGTGAGATGATTTCACAGAACACAAAGAAGTTTCTCAGAAAGCTTCTTTCTCTTTGTTATGGGAGGATATTTCCTTTGGCCCTATAGTCTTCAAAGGGATCCGAAATATCTGTTCTCAGATTCCACAGAAATAAGGCTAGCAAAGAGATCCACGAAATACAGATGTAACGCTGTGAGTGGAAGTCACATATCCCAGAGCAGTTTCTCAGAAAGCTTCTTTGCAGATTGCATTGGAGGATATTTTCTTTTTCACCATAGCCCTCTATGGGCTTCCAAATATCACTTTGCCAATTCCACAAGAACTGTCTTAGCCAAAGGCTTCTCGAAGGGAAAGCTGTAACTCTGTGAGATGATTTCACAGAACACAAAGAAGTTTCTCAGAAAGCTTCTTTCTCATTGTTTTCGGAGGATATTTCCTTTGGCCCTATAGTCTTCAAAGGGATCCGAAATATCTGTTCTCAGATTCCACAGAAATAAGGCTAGCAAAGAGATCCACGAAATACAGATGTAACTCTGTGAGTGGAAGTCACATATCACAGAGCAGATTCTCAGAAAGCTTCTTTCCAGATTTCATCTGAGGATATTTCCTTTTTCACCATAGCCCTCTATGGGCTTCCAAATATCACTTTGCCAATACCACAAGAACTGTCTTAGCGAAAGGCTTCTTGAGGGGAAAGCTGTAACTCTGTGAGATGATTTCACAGAACACAAAGAAGTTTCTCAGAAAGCTTCTTTCTCTTTGTTATCGGAGGATATTTCCTTTGTCCCTATAGTCTTCAAACGGATTCGATATATCTGTTCTCAGATTCCACAGAAATAAGGCTAGCAAAGAGATCCACGCAATACAGATGTAACTCTGTGAGTGGAAGTCACATATCACAGAGCAGTTTCTCAGAAAGCTTCTTTCCAGATTTCATCGGAGGATATTTCCTTTTTCACCATAGCCCTCTATGGGCTTCCAAATATCACTTTGCCAATTCCACAAGAACTGTCTTAGCGAAAGGCTTCTTGAGGGGAAAGCTGTAACTCTGGGAGATGATTTCACAGAACACAAAGAAGTTTCTCAGAAAGCTTCTTTCTCTTTGTTATCGGAGGATATTTCCTTTGGCCCTATAGTCTTCAAAGGGATCCGAAATATCTGTTCTCAGATTCCACAGAAATAAGCGTAGCAAAGAGATCCACGAAATACAGATGTAACTCTGTGAGTGGAAGTCACATATCACAGAGCAGTTTCTCAGAAAGCTTCTTTGCAGATTTCATCGGAGGATACATCCTTTTTCACCATAGCCCTCCATGGGCTTCCAAATATCACTTGGCCAATTCCACAAGAACTGTCTTAGCGAAAGGCTTCTTGAGGGGAAAGCTGTAACTCTGTGAGATGATTTCACAGAACACAAAGAAGTTTTTCAGAAAGCTTCCTTCTCTTTTTTACCGGAGGATATTTCCTTTGGCCCTATAGTCTTCAAAGGGATCCGAAATATCTGTTCTCAGATTCCACAGAAATAAGGCTAGCAAAGAGATCCACGAAATACATATGTAACTCTGTGAGTGGAAGTCACATATCACAGAGCAGTTTCTCAGAAAGCTTCTTTCCAGATTTCATCTGAGGATATTTCCTTTTTCACCATAGCCCTCTATGGGCTTCCAATTATCACTTTGCCAATTCCACAAGAACTGTCTTAGAGAAAGGCTTCTTGAGGGGAAAGCTGTAACTCTGTGAGATGATTTCACAGAACACAAAGAAGTTTCTCAGAAAGCTTCTTTCTCTTTGTTATGGGAGGATATTTCCTTTGGCCCTATAATCTTCAAAGGGATCCGAAATATCTGTTCTCAGATTCCACAGAAATAAGGCTAGCAAAGAGATCCACGAAATACAGATGTAACTCTGTGAGTGGAAGTCACATATCCCAGAGCAGTTTCTCAGAAAACTTCTTTCCAGATTTCATTGGAGGATATTTCCTTTTTCACAATAGCCCCCTATGGGCTTCCAAATATCACTTTGCCAATTCCACAAGAACTGTCTTAGCGAAAGGGTTCTTGAGTGGGAAGCTGTAACTCTGTGAGATGATTTCACAGAACACAAAGAAGTTTCTCAGAAAGCTTCTTTCTCTTTGTTATCGGAGGATATTTCCTTTGGCCCTATAGTCTTCAAAGGGATCCGAAATATCTGTTCTCAGATTCCACAGAAATAAGGCTAGCAAAGAGATCCACGAAATACAGATGTAACTCTGTGAGTGGAAGTCACATATCACAGAGCAGTTTCTCAGAAAGCTTCTTTCCAGATTTCATCTGAGGATATTTCCTTTTTCACCATAGCCCTCTATGGGCTTCCAAATATCACTTTGCCAATACCACAAGAACTGTCTTAGCGAAAGGCTTCTTGAGGGGAAAGCTGTAACTCTGTGAGATGATTTCACAGAACACAAAGAAGTTTCTCAGAAAGCTTCTTTCTCTTTGTTATGGGAGGATATTTCCTTTGGCCCTATAGTCTTCCAAGGGATCCGAAATATCTGTTCTCAGATTCCACAGAAATAAGGCTAGCAAAGAGATCCACGAAATACAGATGTAACTCTGTGAGTGGAAGTCACATATAACAGAGCAGTTTCTCAGAAAGCTTCTTTGCAGATTTCATCTGAGGATATTTCCTTTTTCACGATAGCCCTCTATGGGCTTCCAAATATCACTTTGCCAATTCCACAAGAACTGTGTTAGCGAAAGGTTTCTTGAGGGAAAAGCTGTAACTCTGTGAGATGATTTCACAGAACACAAAGAAGTTGCTCAGAAAGCTTCTTTCTCTTTGTTATGGGAGGATATTTCCTTTGGCCCTATAGTCTTCAAAGGGATCCGTAATATCTGTTCTCAGATTCCACAGAAATAAGGCTAGCAAAGAGATCCACGAAATACAGATGTAACGCTGTGAGTGGAAGTCACATATCCCAGAGCCGTTTCTCAGACAGCTTCTTTGCAGATTGCATTGGAGGATATTTTCTTTTTCACCATAGCCCTCTATGGGCTTCCAAATATCACTTTGCCAATTCCACAAGAACTGTCTTAGCCAAAGGCTTCTCGAAGGGAAAGCTGTAACTCTGTGAGATGATTTCACAGAACACAAAGAAGTTTCTCAGAAAGCTTCTTTCTCTTTGTTATCGGAGGATATTTCCTTTGGCCCTATAGTCTTCAAAGGGATCCGAAATATCTGTTCTCAGATTCCACTGAAATAAGGCTAGCAAAGAGAACCACGAAATACAGATGTAACTCTGTGAGTGGAAGTCACATATCACAGAGCAGTTTCTCAGAAAGCTTCTTTCCAGATTTCATCTGAGGATATTTCCTTTTTCACAATAGCCCTCTATGGGCTTCCAAATATCACTTTGCCAATTCCACAAGAACTGTCTTAGAGAAAGGCTTCTTGAGGGGAAAGCTGTAACTCTGTGAGATGATTTCACAGAACACAAAGAAGTTTCTCAGAAAGCTTCTTTCTCTTTGTTATCGGAGGATATTTCCTTTGGCCCTATAGTCTTCAAAGGGATCCGAAATATCTGTTCTCAGATTCCACAGAAATAAGGCTAACAAAGAGATCCACGAAATACAGATGTAACTCTGTGAGTGGAAGTCACATATCACAGAGCAGTTTCTCAGAAAGCTTCTTTCCAGATTTCATCTGATGATATTTCCTTTTTCAAAACAGCCCTCTATGGGCTTCCAAATATCACTTTGCCAATTCCACAAGAACTGTGTTAGCGAAAGGTTTCTTGAGGGAAAAGCTGTAACTCTGTGAGATGATTTCACAGAACACAAAGAAGTTTCTCAGAAAGCTTCTTTCTCTTTGTTATGGGAGGATATTTCCTTTGGCCCTATAGTCTTCAAAGGGATCCGAAATATCTGTTCTCAGATTCCACAGAAATAAGGCTAGCAAAGAGATCCACGAAATACAGATGTAACTCTGTGAGTGGAAGTCACATATCACAGAGCAGTTTCTCAGAAAGCTTCTTTGCAGATTGCATTGGAGGATATTTTCTTTTTCACCATAGCCCTCTATGGGCTTCCAAATATCACTTTGCCAATTCCACAAGAACTGTCTTAGCCAAAGGCTTCTCGAAGGGAAAGCTGTAACTCTGTGAGATGATTTCACAGAACACAAAGAAGTTTCTCAGAAAGCTTCTTTCTCTTTGTTATCGGAGGATATTTCCTTTGGCCCTATAGTCTTCAAAGGGATCCGAAATATCTGTTCTCAGATTCCACTGAAATAAGGCTAGCAAAGAGAACCACGAAATACAGATGTAACTCTGTGAGTGGAAGTCACATATCACAGAGCAGTTTCTCAGAAAGCTTCTTTCCAGATTTCATCTGAGGATATTTCCTTTTTCACAATAGCCCTCTATGGGCTTCCAAATATCACTTTGCCAATTCCACAAGAACTGTCTTAGAGAAAGGCTTCTTGAGGGGAAAGCTGTAACTCTGTGAGATGATTTCACAGAACACAAAGAAGTTTCTCAGAAAGCTTCTTTCTCTTTGTTATCGGAGGATATTTCCTTTGGCCCTATAGTCTTCAAAGGGATCCGAAATATCTGTTCTCAGATTCCACAGAAATAAGGCTAACAAAGAGATCCACGAAATACAGATGTAACTCTGTGAGTGGAAGTCACATATCACAGAGCAGTTTCTCAGAAAGCTTCTTTCCAGATTTCATCTGATGATATTTCCTTTTTGAAAACAGCCCTCTATGGGCTTCCAAATATCACTTTGCCAATTCCACAAGAACTGTGTTAGCGAAAGGTTTCTTGAGGGAAAAGCTGTAACTCTGTGAGATGATTTCACAGAACACAAAGAAGTTTCTCAGAAAGCTTCTTTCTCTTTGTTATGGGAGGATATTTCCTTTGGCCCTATAGTCTTCAAAGGGATCCGAAATATCTGTTCTCAGATTCCACAGAAATAAGGCTAGCAAAGAGATCCACGAAATACAGATGTAACGCTGTGAGTGGAAGTCACATATCCCAGAGCAGTTTCTCAGAAAGCTTCTTTGCAGATTGCATTGGAGGATATTTTCTTTTTCACCATAGCCCTCTATGGGCTTCCAAATATCACTTTGCCAATTCCACAAGAACTGTCTTAGCCAAAGGCTTCTCGAGGGGAAAGCTGTAACTCTGTGAGATGATTTTACAGAACACAAAGATGTTTCTCAGAAAGCTTCTTTCTCATTGTTTTCGGAGGATATTTCCTTTGGCCCTATAGTCTTCAAAGGGATCCGAAATATCTGTTCTCAGATTCCACAGAAATAAGGCTAGCAAAGAGATCCACGAAATACAGATGTAACTCTGTGAGTGGAAGTCACATATCACAGAGCAGATTCTCAGAAAGCTTCTTTCCAGATTTCATCTGAGGATATTTCCTTTTTCACCATAGCCCTCTATGGGCTTCCAAATATCACTTTGCCAATACCACAAGAACTGTCTTAGCGAAAGGCTTCTTGAGGGGAAAGCTGTAACTCTGTGAGATGATTTCACAGAACACAAAGAAGTTTCTCAGAAAGCTTCTTTCTCTTTGTTATCGGAGGATATTTCCTTTGGCCCTATAGTCTTCAAAGGGATCCGAAATATCTGTTCTCAGATTCCACAGAAATAAGGCTAGCAAAGAGATCCACGAAATACAGATGTAACTCTGTGAGTGGAAGTCACATATCACAGAGCAGTTTCTCAGAAAACTTCTTTCCAGATTTCATCTGAGGATATTTCCTTTTTCACAATAGCCCTCTATGGGCTTCCAAATATCACTTTGCCAATTCCACAAGAACTGTCTTAGAGAAAGGCTTCTTGAGGGGAAAGCTGTAACTCTGTGAGATGATTTCACAGAACACAAAGAAGTTTCTCAGAAAGCTTCTTTCTCTTTGTTATCGGAGGATATTTCCTTTGGCCCTATAGTCTTCAAAGGGATCCGAAATATCTGTTCTCAGTTTCCACAGAAATAAGGCTAGCAAAGAGATCCACGAAATACAGATGTAACTCTGTGAGTGGAAGTCACATATCCCAGAGCAGTTTCTCAGAAAACTTCTTTCCAGATTTCATTGGAGGATATTTTCTTTTTCACCATAGCCTTCTATGGGCTTCCAAATATCACTTTGCGAATTCCACAAGAACTGTCTTAGCCAAAGGCTTCTTGAGGGGAAAGCTGTAACTCTGTGAGATGATTTCACAGAACACAAAGAAGTTTCTCAGAAAGCTTCTTTCTCTTTGTTTTCGGAGGATATTTCCTTTGGCCCTATAGTCTTCAAAGGGATCTGAAATATCTGTTCCCAGATTCCACAGAAATAAGGCTAGCAAAGAGATCCACGAAATACAGATGTAACTCTGTGAGTGGAAGTCACATATCACAGAGCAGTTTCTCAGAAAGCTTCTTTCCAGATTTCATCTGAGGATATTTCCTTTTTCACCATAGCCCTCTATGGGCTTCCAAATATCACTGTGCCAATTCCACAAGAACTGTCTTAGCGAAAGGCTTCTTGAGGGGAAAGCTGTAACTCTATGAGATGATTTCACAGAACACAAAGAAGTTTCTCAGAAAGCTTCTTTCTCTTTGTTATCGGAGGATATTTCCTTTGGCCCTATAGTCTTCAAAGGGATCCGAAATATCTGTTCTCAGATTCCACAGAAATAAGGCTAGCAAAGAGATCCACGAAATACAGATGTAACTCTGTGAGTGGAAGTCACATGTCACAGAGCAGTTTCTCAGAAAGCTTCTTTCCAGATTTCATTGGAGGATATTTCCTTTTTCACAACACCCCTCTTTGGGCTTCCAAATATCACTTTGCCAATTCCACAAGAACTGTCTTAGCGAAAGGCTTCTTGAGGGGAAAGCTGTAACTCTGGGAGATGATTTCACAGAACACAAAGAAGTTTCTCAGAGAGCTTCTTTCTCTGTGTTATCGGAGGATATTTCCTTTGGCCCAATAGTGTTCCAAGGGATCCGAAATATCTGTTCTCAGATTCCACAGAAATAAGGCTAGCAAAGAGATCCACGAAAAACAGATGTAACTCTGTGAGTGGAAGTCACATATCACAGAGCAGTTTCTCAGAAAGCTTCTTTCCAGATTTTATTGGAGGATATTTCCTTTTTCACAATAGCCCTATATGGGCTTCCAAATATCACTTTGCCAATTCCACAAGAACTGTCTTAGCGAAAGGCTTCTTGAGTGGGAAGCTGTAACTCTGTGAGATGATTTCACAGAACACAAAGAAGTTTCTCAGAAAGCTTCTTTCTCTTTGTTATCGGAGGATATTTCCTTTGGCCCTATAGTCTTCAAAGGGATGCGCAATATCTGTTCTCAGATTCCACAGAAATAAGGCTAGCAAACAGATCCACGAAATACAGATGTAACTCTGTGAGTGGAAGTCACATATCACAGAGCAGTTTCTCAGAAAGCTTCTTTCCAGATTTCATCTGAGGATATTTCCTTTTTCACCATAGCCCTCTATGGGCTTCCAAATATCACTTTGCCAATACCACAAGAACTGTCTTAGCGAAAGGCTTCTTGAGGGGAAAGCTGTAACTCTGTGAGATGATTTCACAGAACACAAAGAAGTTTCTCAGAAAGCTTCTTTCTCTTTCTTATGGGAGGATATTTCCTTTGGCCCTATAGTCTTCCAAGGGATCCGAAATATCTGTTCTCAGATTCCACAGAAATAAGGCTAGCAAAGAGATCCACGAAATACAGATGTAACGCTGTGAGTGGAAGTCACATATCCCAGAGCAGTTTCTCAGAAAGCTTCTTTGCAGATTGCATTGGAGGATATTTTCTTTTTCACCATAGCCCTCTATGGGCTTCCAAATATCACTTTGCGAATTCCACAAGAACTGTCTTAGCCAAAGGCTTCTTGAGGGGAAAGCTGTAACTCTGTGAGATGATTTCACAGAACACAAAGAAGTTTCTCAGAAAGCTTCTTTCTCTTTCTTTTCGGAGGATATTTCCTTTGGCCCTATAGTCTTCAAAGGGATCTGAAATATCTGTTCTCAGATTCCACAGAAATAAGGCTAGCAAAGAGATCTACGAAATACAGATGTAACTCTGTGAGTGGAAGTCACATATAACAGAGCAGTTTCTCAGAAAGCTTCTTTCCAGATTTCATCTGAGGATATTTCCTTTTTCACCATAGCCCTCTATGGGCTTCCAAATATCACTTTGCCAATTCCACAAGAACTGTCTTAGCGAAAGGCTTCTTGAGGGGAAAGCTGTAACTCTATGAGATGATTTCACAGAACACAAAGAAGTTTCTCAGAAAGCTTCTTTCTCTTTGTTATGGGAGGATATTTCCTTTTTCCCTATAGTCTTCAAAGGGATCCGAAATATCTGTTCTCAGATTCCACAGAAATAAGGCTAGCAAAGAGATCCACGAAATACAGATGTAACTCTGTGAGTGGAAGTCACATATCACAGAGCAGTTTCTCAGAAAGCTTCTTTCCAGATTTCATTGGAGGATATTTCCTTTTTCACAACAGCCCTCTAAGGGCTTCCAAATATCACTTTGCCAATTCCACAAGAACTGTCTTAGCGAAAGGCTTCTTGAGGGGAAAGCTGTAACTCAGGGAGATGATTTCACAGAACACAAAGAAGTTTCTCAGAGAGCTTCTTTCTCTGTGTTATCGGAGGATATTTCCTTTGGCCCAATAGTGTTCCAAGGGATCCGAAATATCTGTTTTCAGATTCCACAGAAATAAGGCTAGCAAAGAGATCCACGAAAAACAGATGTATCTCTGTGAGTGGAAGTCACATATCACAGAGCAGTTTCTCAGAAAGCTTCTTTCCAGATTTCATCTGAGGATATTTCCTTTTTCTCCATAGCCCTCTATGGGCTTCCAAATATCACTTTGCCAATACCACAAGAACTGTCTTAGCGAAAGGCTTCTTGAGGGGAAAGCTGTAACTCTGTGAGATGATTTCACAGAATACAAAGAAGTTTCTCAGAAAGCTTCTTTCTCTTTGTTATGGGAGGATATTTCCTTTGGCCCTATAGTCTTCAAAGGGATCCGAAATATCTGTTCTCAGATTCCACAGAAATAGGCTAGCAAAGAGATCCACGAAATACAGATGTAACTCTGTGAGTGGAAGTCACATATCACAGAGCAGTTTCTCAGAAAGCTTCTTTCCAGATTTCATCTGAGGATATTTCCTTTTTCACCATAGCCCTCTATGGGCTTCCAAATATCACTGTGCCAATTCCACAAGAACTGTCTTAGCGAAAGGCTTCTTGAGGGGAAAGCTGTAACTCTATGAGATGATTTCACAGAACACAAAGAAGTTTCTCAGAAAGCTTCTTTCTCTTTGTTATCGGAGGATATTTCCTTTGGCCCTATAGTCTTCAAAGGGATCCGAAATATCTGTTCTCAGATTCCACAGAAATAAGGCTAGCAAAGAGATCCACGAAATACAGATGTAACTCTGTGAGTGGAAGTCACATGTCACAGAGCAGTTTCTCAGAAAGCTTCTTTCCAGATTTCATTGGAGGATATTTCCTTTTTCACAACACCCCTCTATGGGCTTCCAAATATCACTTTGCCAATTCCACAAGAACTGTCTTAGCGAAAGGCTTCTTGAGGGGAAAGCTGTAACTCTGGGAGATGATTTCACAGAACACAAAGAAGTTTCTCAGAGAGCTTCTTTCTCTGTGTTATCGGAGGATATTTCCTTTGGCCCAATAGTGTTCCAAGGGATCCGAAATATCTGTTCTCAGATTCCACAGAAATAAGGCTAGCAAAGAGATCCACGAAAAACAGATGTAACTCTGTGAGTGGAAGTCACATATCACAGAGCAGTTTCTCAGAAAGCTTCTTTCCAGATTTTATTGGAGGATATTTCCTTTTTCACAATAGCCCTCTATGGGCTTCCAAATATCACTTTGCCAATTCCACAAGAACTGTCTTAGCGAAAGGCTTCTTGAGTGGGAAGCTGTAACTCTGTGAGATGATTTCACAGAACACAAAGAAGTTTCTCAGAAAGCTTCTTTCTCTTTGTTATCGGAGGATATTTCCTTTGGCCCTATAGTCTTCAAAGGGATGCGCAATATCTGTTCTCAGATTCCACAGAAATAAGGCTAGCAAACAGATCCACGAAATACAGATGTAACTCTGTGAGTGGAAGTCACATATCACAGAGCAGTTTCTCAGAAAGCTTCTTTCCAGATTTCATCTGAGGATATTTCCTTTTTCACCATAGCCCTCTATGGGCTTCCAAATATCACTTTGCCAATACCACAAGAACTGTCTTAGCGAAAGGCTTCTTGAGGGGAAAGCTGTAACTCTGTGAGATGATTTCACAGAACACAAAGAAGTTTCTCAGAAAGCTTCTTTCTCTTTCTTATGGGAGGATATTTCCTTTGGCCCTATAGTCTTCCAAGGGATCCGAAATATCTGTTCTCAGATTCCACAGAAATAAGGCTAGCAAAGAGATCCACGAAATACAGATGTAACGCTGTGAGTGGAAGTCACATATCCCAGAGCAGTTTCTCAGAAAGCTTCTTTGCAGATTGCATTGGAGGATATTTTCTTTTTCACCATAGCCCTCTATGGGCTTCCAAATATCACTTTGCGAATTCCACAAGAACTGTCTTAGCCAAAGGCTTCTTGAGGGGAAAGCTGTAACTCTGTGAGATGATTTCACAGAACACAAAGAAGTTTCTCAGAAAGCTTCTTTCTCTTTCTTTTCGGAGGATATTTCCTTTGGCCCTATAGTCTTCAAAGGGATCTGAAATATCTGTTCTCAGATTCCACAGAAATAAGGCTAGCAAAGAGATCTACGAAATACAGATGTAACTCTGTGAGTGGAAGTCACATATCACAGAGCAGTTTCTCAGAAAGCTTCTTTCCAGATTTCATCTGAGGATATTTCCTTTTTCACCATAGCCCTCTATGGGCTTCCAAATATCACTTTGCCAATTCCACAAGAACTGTCTTAGCGAAAGGCTTCTTGAGGGGAAAGCTGTAACTCTATGAGATGATTTCACAGAACACAAAGAAGTTTCTCAGAAAGCTTCTTTCTCTTTGTTATCGGAGGATATTTCCTTTGGCCCTATAGTCTTCAAAGGGATCCGAAATATCTGTTCTCAGATTCCACAGAAATAAGGCTAGCAAAGAGATCCACGAAATACAGATGTAACTCTGTGAGTGGAAGTCACATATCACAGAGCAGTTTCTCAGAAAGCTTCTTTCCAGATTTCATTGGAGGATATTTCCTTTTTCACAACAGCCCTCTATGGGCTTCCAAATATCACTTTGCCAATTCCACAAGAACTGTCTTAGCGAAAGGCTTCTTGAGGGGAAAGCTGTAACTCAGGGAGATGATTTCACAGAACACAAAGAAGTTTCTCAGAGAGCTTCTTTCTCTGTGTTATCGGAGGATATTTCCTTTGGCCCAATAGTGTTCCAAGGGATCCGAAATATCTGTTTTCAGATTCCACAGAAATAAGGCTAGCAAAGAGATCCACGAAAAACAGATGTATCTCTGTGAGTGGAAGTCACATATCACAGAGCAGTTTCTCAGAAAGCTTCTTTCCAGATTTCATCTGAGGATATTTCCTTTTTCTCCATAGCCCTCTATGGGCTTCCAAATATCACTTTGCCAATACCACAAGAACTGTCTTAGCGAAAGGCTTCTTGAGGGGAAAGCTGTAACTCTGTGAGATGATTTCACAGAATACAAAGAAGTTTCTCAGAAAGCTTCTTTCTCTTTGTTATGGGAGGATATTTCCTTTGGCCCTATAGTCTTCAAAGGGATCCGAAATATCTGTTCTCAGATTCCACAGAAATAGGCTAGCAAAGAGATCCACGAAATACAGATGTAACTCTGTGAGTGGAAGTCACATATCACAGAGCAGTTTCTCAGAAAGCTTCTTTCCAGATTTCATCTGAGGATATTTCCTTTTTCACCATAGCCCTCTAAGGGCTTCCAAATATCACTGTGCCAATTACACAAGAACTGTCTTAGCGAAAGGCTTCTTGAGGGTAAAGCTGTAACTCTATGAGATGATTTCACAGAACACAAAGAAGTTTCTCAGAAAGCTTCTTTCTCTTTGTTATCAGAGGATATTTCCTTTGGCCCTATAGTCTTCAAAGGGATCCGAAATATCTGTTCTCAGATTCCACAGAAATAAGGCTAGCAAAGAGATCCACGAAATGCAGATGTAACTCTGTGAGTGGAAGTCACATATCACAGAGCAGTTTCTCAGAAAGCTTCTTTCCAGATTTCATCTGAGGATATTTCCTTTTTCACTATAGCCCTCTATGGGCTTCCAAATATCACTTTGCCAATTCCACAAGAACTGTCTTAGAGAAAGGCTTCTTGAGTGGAAAGCTGTAACTCTGTGAGATGATTTCACAGAACACAAAGAAGTTTCTCAGAAAGCTTCTTTCTCTTTGTTATCGGAGGATATTTCTTTTGGCCCTATAGTCTTCAAAGGGATCCGAAATATCTGTTCTCAGATTCCACAGAAATAAGGCTAGCAAAGAGATCCACGAAATACAGATGTAACTCTGTGAGTGGAAGTCACATATCACAGAGCAGTTTCTCAGAAAGCTTCTTTCCAGATTTCATCGGAGGATATTTCCTTTTTCACCATAGCCCTCTATGGGCTTCCAAATATCACTTTGCCAATTCCACAAGAACTGTCTTAGCGAAAGGCTTTTTGAGGGGAAAGCTGTAACTCTGTGAGATGATTTCACAGAACACAAAGAAGTTTCTCAGAAAGCTTCTTTCTCTTTGTTATGGGAGGATATTTCCTTTGGCCCTATAGTCTTCAAAGGGATCCGAAATATCTGTTCTCAGATTCCACAGAAATAAGGCTAGCAAAGAGATCCACGAAATACAGATGTAACTCTATGAGTAGAAGTCACATATAACAGAGCAGTTTCTCAGAAAGCTTCTTTCCAGATTTCATCGGAGGATATTTCCTTTTTCACCATAGTCCTCTATGGGCTTCCAAATATCACTTGGCCAATTCCACAAGAACTGTCTTAGCGAAAGGCTTCTTGAGGGGAAAGCTGTAACTCTGTGAGATGATTTCACAGAACACAAAGAAGTTTCTCAGAAAGCTTCTTTCTCTTTGTTATCGGAGGATATTTCCTTTGGCCCTATAGTCTTCAAAGGGATCCGAAATATCTGTTCTCAGATTCCACAGAAATAAGGCTAGCAAAGAGATCCACGAAATACAGATGTAACTCTGTGAGTGGAAGTCACATATAACAGAGCAGTTTCTCAGAAAGCTTCTTTCCAGATTTCATCTGAGGATATTTCCTTTTTCACCATAGCCCTCTATGGGCTTCCAAATATCACTTTGCCAATTCCACAAGAACTGTCTTGGCGAAAGGCTTCTTGAGGGGAAAGCTGTTACTCTGTGAGATGATTTCACAGAACACAAAGAAGTTTCTCAGAAAGCTTCTTTCTCTTTCTTATGTGAGGATATTTCCTTTGGCCCTATAGTCTTCAAAGGGATCCGAAATATCTGTTCTCAGATTCCACAGAAATAAGGCTAGCAAAGAGATCCACGAAATACAGATGTAACTCTGTGAGTGGAAGTCATATATCACAGAGCAGTTTCTCAGAAAGCTTCTTTGCAGATTTCATCTGAGGATATTTCCTTTTTCATGATAGCCCTCTATGGGCTTCCAAATATCACTTTGCAAATTCCACAAGAACTGTGTTATCGAAAGGCTTCTTGAGGGAAAAGCTGTAACTCTGTGAGATGATTTCACAGAACACAAAGAAGTTTCTCAGAAAGCTTCTTTCTCTTTGTTATCGGAGGATATTTCCTTTGGCCCTATAGTCTTCAAAGGGATCCGAAATATCTGTTCTCAGATTCCACAGAAATAAGGCTAGCAAAGAGATCCACGAAATACAGATGTAACTCTGTGAGTGGAAGTCACATATCACAGAGCAGTTTCTCAGAAAGCTTCTTTGCAGATTTCATAGGAGGATACATCCTTTTTCACCATAGCCCTCCATGGGCTTCCAAATATCACTTGGCCAATTCCACAAGAACTGTCTTAGCGAAAGGCTTCTTGAGGGGAAAGCTGTAACTCTGTGAGATGATTTCACAGAACACAAAGAAGTTTTTCAGAAAGCTTCCTTCTCTTTGTTATCGGAGGATATTTCCTTTGGCCCTATAGTCTTCAAAGGGATCCGAAATATCTGTTCTCAGATTCCACAGAAATAAGGCTAGCAAAGAGATCCACGAAATACAGATGTAACTCTGTGAGTGGAAGTCACATATCACAGAGCAGTTTCTCAGAAAGCTTCTTTCCAGATTTCATCTGAGGATATTTCCTTTTTCACCATAGCCCTCTATGGGCTTCCCAATATCACTTTGCCAATACCACAAGAACTGTCTTAGCGAAAGGCTTCTTGAGGGGAAAGCTGTAACTCTGTGAGATGATTTCACAGAACACAAAGAAGTTTCTCAGAAAGCTTCTTTCTCTTTGTTATGGGAGGATATTTCCTTTGGCCCTATAGTCTTCAAAGGGATCCGAAATAGCTGTTCTCAGATTCCACAGAAATAAGGCTAGCAAAGAGATCCACGAAATACAGATGTAACTCTGTGAGTGGAAGTCACATATCACAGAGCAGTTTCTCAGAAAGCTTCTTTCCAGATTTCATCTGAGGATATTTCCTTTTTCACCATAGCCCTCTATGGGCTTCCAAATATCACTTTGCCAATTCCACAAGAACTGTCTTAGAGAAAGGCTTCTTGAGGGGAAAGCTGTAACTCTGTGAGATGATTTCACAGAACACAAAGAAGTTTCTCAGAAAGCTTCTTTCTCTTTGTTATGGGAGGATATTTCCTTTGGCCCTATAGTCTTCAAAGGGATCCGAAATATCTGTTCTCAGATTCCAGAGAAATAAGGCTAGCAAAGAGATCCACGAAATACAGATGTAACTCTATGAGTGGAAGTCACATATAACAGAGCAGTTTCTCAGAAAGCTTCTTTCCAGATTTCATCGGAGGATATTTCCTTTTTCACCATAGTCCTCTATGGGCTTCCAAATATCACTTGGCCAATTCCACAAGAACTGTCTTAGCGAAAGGCTTCTTGAGGGGAAAGCTGTAACTCTGTGAGATGATTTCACAGAACACAAAGAAGTTTCTCAGAAAGCTTCTTTCTCTTTGTTATCGGAGGATATTTCCTTTGGCCCTATAGTCTTCAAAGGGATCCGAAATATCTGTTCTCAGATTCCACAGAAATAAGGCTAGCAAAGAGATCCACGAAATACAGATGTAACTCTGTGAGTGGAAGTCACATATAACAGAGCAGTTTCTCAGAAAGCTTCTTTCCAGATTTCATCTGAGGATATTTCCTTTTTCACCATAGCCCTCTATGGGCTTCCAAATATCACTTTGCCAATTCCACAAGAACTGTCTTGGCGAAAGGCTTCTTGAGGGGAAAGCTGTTACTCTGTGAGATGATTTCACAGAACACAAAGAGGTTTCTCAGAAAGCTTCTTTCTCTTTCTTATGTGAGGATATTTCCTTTGGCCCTATAGTCTTCAAAGGGATCCGAAATATCTGTTCTCAGATTCCACAGAAATAAGGCTAGCAAAGAGATCCACGAAATACAGATGTAACTCTGTGAGTGGAAGTCATATATCACAGAGCAGTTTCTCAGAAAGCTTCTTTGCAGATTTCATCTGAGGATATTTCCTTTTTCATGATAGCCCTCTATGGGCTTCCAAATATCACTTTGCCAATTCCACAAGAACTGTGTTAGCGAAAGGCTTCTTGAGGGAAAAGCTGTAACTCTGTGAGATGATTTCACAGAACACAAAGAAGTTTCTCAGAAAGCTTCTTTCTCTTTGTTATCGGAGGATATTTCCTTTGGCCCTATAGTCTTCAAAGGGATCCGAAATATCTGTTCTCAGATTCCACAGAAATAAGGCTAGCAAAGAGATCCACGAAATACAGATGTAACTCTGTGAGTGGAAGTCACATATCACAGAGCAGTTTCTCAGAAAGCTTCTTTGCAGATTTCATCGGAGGATACATCCTTTTTCACCATAGCCCTCCATGGGCTTCCAAATATCACTTGGCCAATTCCACAAGAACTGTCTTAGCGAAAGGCTTCTTGAGGGGAAAGCTGTAACTCTGAGAGATGATTTCACAGAACACAAAGAAGTTTTTCAGAAAGCTTCCTTCTCTTTGTTATCGGAGGATATTTCCTTTGGCCCTATAGTCTTCAAAGGGATCCGAAATATCTGTTCTCAGATTCCACAGAAATAAGGCTAGCAAAGAGATCCACGAAATACAGATGTAACTCTGTGAGTGGAAGTCACATATCACAGAGCAGTTTCTCAGAAAGCTTCTTTCCAGATTTCATCTGAGGATATTTCCTTTTTCACCATAGCCCTCTATGGGCTTCCCAATATCACTTTGCCAATACCACAAGAACTGTCTTAGCGAAAGGCTTCTTGAGGGGAAAGCTGTAACTCTGTGAGATGATTTCACAGAACACAAAGAAGTTTCTCAGAAAGCTTCTTTCTCTTTGTTATGGGAGGATATTTCCTTTGGCCCATTAGTCTTCAAAGGGATCCGAAATATCTGTTCTCAGATTCCACAGAAATAAGGCTAGCAAAGAGATCCACGAAATACAGATGTAACTCTGTGAGTGGAAGTCACATATCACAGAGCAGTTTCTCAGAAAGCTTCTTTCCAGATTTCATCTGAGGATATTTCCTTTTTCACCATAGCCATCTATGGGCTTCCGAATATCACTGTGCCAATTCCACAAGAAATGTCTTAGCGAAAGGCTTCTTGAGGGGAAAGCTGTAACTCTATGAGATGATTTCACAGAACACAAAGAAGATTCTCAGAAAGCTTCTTTCTCTTTGTTATCGGAGGATATTTCCTTTGGCCCTAGAGTCTTCAAAGGGATCCGAAATATCTGTTCTCAGATTCCACAGAAATAAGGCTAGCAAAGAGATCCATGAAATACAGATGTAACTCTGTGAGTGGAAGTCACATATCACAGAGCAGTTTCTCAGAAAGCTTCTTTCCAGATTTCATTGGAGGATATTTCCTTTTTCACAACAGCCCTCTATGGGCTTCCAAATATCACGTTGCCAATTCCACAAGAACTGTCGTAGCGAAAGGCTTCTTGAGGGGAAAGCTGTAACTCTGGGAGATGATTTCACAGAACACAAAGAAGTTTCTCAGAGAGCTTCTTTCTCTGTGTTATCGGAGGATATTTACTTTGGACCAATAGTGTTCCAAGGGATCCGAAATATCTGTTCTCAGATTCCACAGAAATAAGGCTAGCAAAGAGATCCACGAAAAACAGATGTAACTCTGTGAGTGGAAGTCACATATCACAGAGCAGTTTCTCAGAAAGCTTCTTTCCAGATTTCATTGGAGGATATTTCCTTTTTCACAATAGCCCTCTATGGGCTTCCAAATATCACTTTGCCAATTCCACAAGAACTGTCTTAGCGAAAGGCTTCTTGAGTGGGAAGCTGTAACTCTGTGAGATGATTTCACAGAACACAAAGAAGTTTCTCAGAAAGCTTCTTTCTCTTTGTTATCGGAGGATATTTCCTTTGGCCCTATAGTCTTCAAAGGGATCCGAAATATCTGTTCTCAGATTCCACAGAAATAAGGCTAGCAAAGAGATCCACGAAATACAGATGTAACTCTGTGAGTGGAAGTCACATATCACAGAGCAGTTTCTCAGAAAGCTTCTTTCCAGATTTCATTGGAGGATATTTCCTTTTTCACAACAGCCCTCTATGGGCTTCCAAATATCACGTTGCCAATTCCACAAGAACTGTCGTAGCGAAAGGCTTCTTGAGGGGAAAGTTGTAACTCTGGGAGATGATTTCACAGAACACAAAGAAGTTTCTCAGAGAGCTTCTTTCTCTGTGTTATCGGAGGATATTTCCTTTGGACCAATAGTGTTCCAAGGGATCCGAAATATCTGTTCTCAGATTCCACAGAAATAAGGCTAGCAAAGAGATCCACGAAAAACAGATGTAACTCTGTGAGTGGAAGTCACATATCACAGAGCAGTTTCTCAGAAAGCTTCTTTCCAGATTTCATTGGAGGATATTTCCTTTTTCACAATAGCCCTCTATGGGCTTCCAAATATCACTTTGCCAATTCCACAAGAACTGTCTTAGCGAAAGGCTTCTTGAGGGGAAAGCTGTAACTCTGGGAGATGATTTCACAGAACACAAAGAAGTTTCTCAGAAAGCTTCTTTCTCTTTGTTATCGTAGGATATTTCCTTTGGCCCTATAGTCTTCCAAGGGATCCGAAATATCTGTTCTCAGATTCCACAGAAATAAGGCTAGCAAAGAGATCCACGAAATACAGATGTAACTCTGTGAGTGGAAGTCACATATCACAGAGCAGTTTCTCAGAAAGCTTCTTTGCAGATTTCATCTGAGGATATTTCCTTTTTCACGATAGCCCTCTATGGGCTTCCAAATATCACTTTGCCAATTCCACAAGAACTGTGTTAGCGAAAGGTTTCTTGAGGGAAAAGCTGTAACTCTGTGAGATGATTTCACAGAACACAAAGAAGTTTCTCATAAAGCTTCTTTCTCTTTGTTATGGGAGGATATTTCCTTTGGCCCTATAGTCTTCAAAGGGATCCGAAATATCTGTTCTCAGATTCCACAGAAATAAGGCTAGCAAAGAGATCCACGAAATACAGATGTAACGCTGTGAGTGGAAGTCACATATCCCAGAGCAGTTTCTCAGAAAGCTTCTTTGCAGATTGCATTGGAGGATATTTTCTTTTTCACCATAGCCCTCTATGGGCTTCCAAATATCACTTTGCCAATTCCACAAGAACTGTCTTAGCCAAAGGCTTCTCGAAGGGAAAGCTGTAACTCTGTGAGATGATTTCACAGAACACAAAGAAGTTTCTCAGAAAGCTTCTTTCTCACTGTTTTCGGAGGATATTTCCTTTGGCCCTATAGTCTTCAAAGGGATCCGAAATATCTGTTCTCAGATTCCACAGAAATAAGGCTAGCAAAGAGATCCACGAAATACAGATGTAACTCTGTGAGTGGAAGTCACATATCACAGAGCAGTTTCTCAGAAAGCTTGTTTCCAGATTTCATCTGAGGATATTTCCTTTTTCACCATAGCCCTCTATGGGCTTCCAAATATCACTTTGCCAATACCACAAGAACTGTCTTAGCGAAAGGCTTCTTGAGGGGAAAGCTGTAACTCTGTGAGATGATTTCACAGAACACAAAGAAGTTTCTCAGAAAGCTTCTTTCTCTTTGTTATCGGAGGATATTTCCTTTGGCCCTATAGTCTTCAAAGGGATCCGAAATATCTGTTCTCAGATTCCACAGAAATAAGGCTAGCAAAGAGATGCACGAAATACAGATGTAACTCTGTGAGTGGAAGTCACATATCACAGAGCAGTTTCTCAGAAAGCTTCTTTCCAGATTTCATCTGAGGATATTTCCTTTTTCACCATAGCCCTCTATGGGCTTCCAAATATCACTTTGCCAATTCCACAAGAACTGTCTTAGAGAAAGGCTTCTTGAGGGGAAAGCTGTAACTCTGTGAGATGATTTCACAGAACACAAAGAAGTTTCTCAGAAAGCTTCTTTCTCTTTGTTATCGGAGGATATTTCCTTTGGCCCTATAGTCTTCAAAGGGATCCGAAATATCTGTTCTCAGATTCCACAGAAATAAGGCTAGCAAAGAGATCCAAGAAATACAGATGTAACTCTGTGAGTGGAAGTCACATATCACAGAGCAGTTTCTCAGAAAGCTTCTTTGCAGATTTCATCTGAGGATATTTCCTTTTTCATGATAGCCCTCTATGGGCTTCCAAATATCACTTTGCCAATTCCACAAGAACTGTGTTAGCGAAAGGCTTCTTGAGGGAAAAGCTGTAACTCTGTGAGATGATTTCACAGAACACAAAGAAGTTTCTCAGAAAGCTTCTTTCTCTTTGTTATCGGAGGATATTTCCTTTGGCCCTATAGTCTTCAAAGGGATCCGAAATATCTGTTCTCAGATTCCACAGAAATAAGGCTAGCAAAGAGATCCACGAAATACAGACGTAACTCTGTGAGTGGAAGTCACATATCACAGAGCAGTTTCTCAGAAAGCTTCTTTGCAAATTTCATCGGAGGATACATCCTTTTTCACCATAGCCCTCCATGGGTTCCAAATATCACTTGGCCAATTCCACAAGAACTGTCTTAGCGAAAGGCTTCTTGAGGGGAAAGTTGTAACTCTGTGAGATGATTTCACAGAACACAAAGAAGTTTTTCAGAAAGCTTCCTTCTCTTTGTTATCGGAGGATATTTCCTTTGGCCCTATAGTCTTCAAAGGGATCCGAAATATCTGTTCTCAGATTCCACAGAAATAAGGCTAGCAAAGAGATCCACGAAATACAGATGTAACTCTGTGAGTGGAAGTCACATATCACAGAGCAGTTTCTCAGAAAGCTTCTTTCCAGATTTCATCTGAGGATATTTCCTTTTTCACCATAGCCCTCTATGGGCTTCCAAATATCACTTTGCCAATACCACAAGAACTGTCTTAGCGAAAGGCTTCTTGAGGGGAAAGCTGTAACTCTGTGAGATGATTTCACAGAACACAAAGAAGTTTCTCAGAAAGCTTCTTTCTCTTTGTTATGGGAGGATATTTCCTTTGGCCCTATAGTCTTCAAAGGGATCCGAAATATCTGTTCTCAGATTCCACAGAAATAAGGCTAGCAAAGAGATCCACGAAATACAGATGTAACGCTGTGAGTGGAAGTCACATATCACAGAGCAGTTTCTCAGAAAGCTTCTTTCCAGATTTCATCTGAGGATATTTCCTTTTTCACCATAGCCCTCTATGGGCTTCCAAATATCACTTTGCCAATTCCACAAGAACTGTCTTAGAGAAAGGCTTCTTGAGGGGAAAGCTGTAACTCTGTGAGATGATTTCACAGAACACAAAGAAGTTTCTCAGAAAGCTTCTTTCTCTTTGTTATGGGAGGATATTTCCTTTGGCCCTATAGTCTTCAAAGGGATCCGAAATATCTGTTCTCAGATTCCACAGAAATAAGGCTAGCAAAGAGATCCACGAAATACAGATGTAACTCTATGAGTGGAAGTCACATATAACAGAGCAGTTTCTCAGAAAGCTTCTTTCCAGATTTCATCGGATGATATTTCCTTTTTCACCATAGTCCTCTATGGGCTTCCAAATATCACTTGGCCAATTCCACAAGAACTGTCTTAGCGAAAGGCTTCTTGAGGGGAAAGCTGTAACTCTGTGAGATGATTTCACAGAACACAAAGAAGTTTCTCAGAAAGCTTCTTTCTCTTTGTTATCGGAGGATATTTCCTTTGGCCCTATAGTCTTCAAAGGGATCCGAAATATCTGTTCTCAGATTCCACAGAAATAAGGCTAGCAAAGAGATCCACGAAATACAGATGTAACTCTGTGAGTGGAAGTCACATATCACAGAGCAGTTTCTCAGAAAGCTTCTTTCCAGATTTCATCGGAGGATATTTCCTTTTTCACCATAGCCCTCTATGGGCTTCCAAATATCACTTTGCCAATTCCACAAGAACTGTCTTAGCGAAAGGCTTCTTGAGGGGAAAGCTGTAACTCTGTGAGATGATTTCACAGAACACAAAGAAGTTTCTCAGAAAGCTTCTTTCTCTTTCTTATGGGAGGATATTTCCTTTGGCCCTATAGTCTTCAAAGGGATCCGAAATATCTGTTCTCAGATTGCACAGAAATAAGGCTAGCAAAGAGATCCACGAAATACAGATGTAACTCTGTTAGTGGAAGTCATATATCACAGAGCAGTTTCTCAGAAAGCTTCTTTCCAGATTTCATCTGAGGATATTTCCTTTTTCATGATAGCCCTCTATGGGCTTCCAAATATCACTTTGCCAATTCCACAAGAACTGTGTTAGCGAAAGGCTTCTTGAGGGAAAAGCTGTAACTCTGTGAGATGATTTCACAGAACACAAAGAAGTTTCTCAGAAAGCTTCTTTCTCTTTGTTATCGGAGGATATTTCCTTTGGCCCTATAGTGTTCAAAGGGATCCGAAATATCTGTTCTCAGATTCCACAGAAATAAGGCTAGCAAAGAGATCCACGAAATACAGATGTAACTCTGTGAGTGGAAGTCACATATCACAGAGCAGTTTCTCAGAAAGCTTCTTTGCAGATTTCATCGGAGGATACATCCTTTTTCACCATAGCCCTCCATGGGCTTCCAAATATCACTTGGCCAATTCCACAAGAACTGTCTTAGCGAAAGGCTTCTTGAGGGGAAAGCTGTAACTCTGTGAGATGATTTCACAGAACACAAAGAAGTTTTTCAGAAAGCTTCCTTCTCTTTGTTATCGGAGGATATTTCCTTTGGCCCTATAGTCTTCAAAGGGATCCGAAATATCTGTTCTCAGATTCCACAGAAATAAGGCTAGCAAAGAGATCCACGAAATACAGATGTAACTCTGTGAGTGGAAGTCACATATCACAGAGCAGTTTCTCAGAAAGCTTCTTTCCAGATTTCATCTGAGGATATTTCCTTTTTCACCATAGCCCTCTATGGGCTTCCAAATATCACTTTGCCAATACCACAAGAACTGTCTTAGCGAAAGGCTTCTTGAGGGGAAAGCTGTAACTCTGTGAGATGATTTCACAGAACACAAAGAAGTTTCTCAGAAAGCTTCTTTCTCTTTGTTATGGGAGGATATTTCCTTAGGCCCTATAGTCTTCAAAGGGATCCGAAATATCTGTTCTCAGATTCCACAGAAATAAGGCTAGCAAAGAGATCCACGAAATACAGATGTAACTCTGTGAGTGGAAGTCACATATCACAGAGCAGTTTCTCAGAAAGCTTCTTTCCAGATTTCATCTGAGGATATTTCCTTTTTCACCATAGCCCTCTATGGGCTTCCCAATATCACTTTGCCAATTCCACAAGAACTGTCTTAGAGAAAGACTTCTTGAGGGAAAGCTGTAACTCTGTGAGATGATTTCACAGAACACAAAGAAGTTTCTCAGAAAGCTTCTTTCTCTTTGTTATCGGAGGATATTTCCTTTGGCCCTATAGTCTTCAAAGGGATCCGAAATATCGGTTCTCAGATTCCACAGAAATAAGGCTAGCAAAGAGATCCACGAAATACAGATGTAACTCTGTGAGTGGAAGTCACATATCCCAGAGCAGTTTCTCAGAAATCTTCTTTCCAGATTTCATTGGAAGATAATTTCTTTTTCACCATAGCCCTCTATGGGCTTCCAAATATCACTTTGCGAATTCCACAAGAACTGTCTTAGCCAAAGGCTTCTTGAGGGGAAAGCTGTAACTCTGTGAGATGATTTCACAGAACACAAAGAAGTTTCTCAGAAAGCTTCTTTCTCTTTGTTTTCGGAGGATATTTCCTTTGGCCCTATAGTCTTCAAAGGGATCCAAAATATCTGTTCTCAGATTCCACAGAAATAAGGCTAGCAAAGAGATCCACGAAATACAGATGTAACTCTGTGAGTGGAAGTCACATATCACAGAGCAGTTTCTCAGAAAGCTTCTTTCCAGATTTCATCTGAGGATATTTCCTTTTTCACCATAGCCATCTATGGGCTTCCAAATATCACTGTGCCAATTCCACAAGAAATGTCTTAGCGAAAGGCTTCTTGAGGGGAAAGCTGTAACTCTATGAGATGATTTCACAGAACACAAAGAAGATTCTCAGAAAGCTTCTTTCTCTTTGTTATCGGAGGATATTTCCTTCGGCCCTATAGTCTTCAAAGGGATCCGAAATATCTGTTCTCAGATTCCACAGAAATAAGGCTAGCAAAGAGATCCACGAAATACAGATGTAACTCTGTGAGTGGAAGTCACATATCACAGAGCAGTTTCTCAGAAAGCTTCTTTCCAGATTTCATTGGAGGATATTTCCTTTTTCACAACAGCCCTCTATGGGCTTCGAAATATCACGTTGCCAATTGCACAAGAACTGTCGTAGCGAAAGGCTTCTTGAGGGGAAAGCTGTAACTCTGGGAGATGATTTCACAGAACACAAAGAAGTTTCTCAGAGAGCTTCTTTCTCTGTGTTATCGGAGGATATTTACTTTGGACCAATAGTGTTCCAAGGGATCCGAAATATCTGTTCTCAGATTCCACAGAAATAAGGCTAGCAAAGAGATCCACGAAAAACAGATGTAACTCTGTGAGTGGAAGTCACATATCACAGAGCAGTTTCTCAGAAAGCTTCTTTCCAGATTTCATTGGAGGATATTTCCTTTTTCACAACAGCCCTCTATGGGCTTCCAAATATCACGATGCCAATTCCACAAGAACTGTCGTAGCGAAAGGCTTCTTGAGGGGAAAGTTGTAACTCTGGGAGATGATTTCACAGAACACAAAGAAGTTTCTCAGAGAGCTTCTTTCTCTATGTTATCGGAGGATATTTCCTTTGGCCCTATAGTCTTCAAAGGGATCCGAAATATCTGTTCTCAGATTCCACAGAAATAAGGCTAGCAAAGAGATCCACGAAATACAGATGTAACTCTGTGAGTGGAAGTCACATATCACAGAGCAGTTTCTCAGAAAGCTTCTTTCCAGATTTCATCGGAGGATATTTCCTTTTTCACCATAGCCCTCTATGGGCTTCCAAATATCACTTTGCCAATTCCACAAGAACTGTCTTAGCGAAAGGCTTCTTGAGGGGAAAGCTGTAACTCTGTGAGATGATTTCACAGAACACAAAGAAGTTTCTCAGAAAGCTTCTTTCTCTTTCTTATGGGAGGATATTTCCTTTGGCCCTATAGTCTTCAAAGGGATCCGAAATATCTGTTCTCAGATTGCACAGAAATAAGGCTAGCAAAGAGATCCACGAAATACAGATGTAACTCTGTGAGTGGAAGTCATATATCACAGAGCAGTTTCTCAGAAAGCTTCTTTCCAGATTTCATCTGAGGATATTTCCTTTTTCATGATAGCCCTCTATGGGCTTCCAAATATCACTTTGCCAATTCCACAAGAACTGTGTTAGCGAAAGGCTTCTTGAGGGAAAAGCTGTAACTCTGTGAGATGATTTCACAGAACACAAAGAAGTTTCTCAGAAAGCTTCTTTCTCTTTGTTATCGGAGGATATTTCCTTTGGCCCTATAGTGTTCAAAGGGATCCGAAATATCTGTTCTCAGATTCCACAGAAATAAGGCTAGCAAAGAGATCCACGAAATACAGATGTAACTCTGTGAGTGGAAGTCACATATCACAGAGCAGTTTCTCAGAAAGCTTCTTTGCAGATTTCATCGGAGGATACATCCTTTTTCACCATAGCCCTCCATGGGCTTCCAAATATCACTTGGCCAATTCCACAAGAACTGTCTTAGCGAAAGGCTTCTTGAGGGGAAAGCTGTAACTCTGTGAGATGATTTCACAGAACACAAAGAAGTTTTTCAGAAAGCTTCCTTCTCTTTGTTATCGGAGGATATTTCCTTTGGCCCTATAGTCTTCAAAGGGATCCGAAATATCTGTTCTCAGATTCCACAGAAATAAGGCTAGCAAAGAGATCCACGAAATACAGATGTAACTCTGTGAGTGGAAGTCACATATCACAGAGCAGTTTCTCAGAAAGCTTCTTTCCAGATTTCATCTGAGGATATTTCCTTTTTCACCATAGCCCTCTATGGGCTTCCAAATATCACTTTGCCAATACCACAAGAACTGTCTTAGCGAAAGGCTTCTTGAGGGGAAAGCTGTAACTCTGTGAGATGATTTCACAGAACACAAAGAAGTTTCTCAGAAAGCTTCTTTCTCTTTGTTATGGGAGGATATTTCCTTAGGCCCTATAGTCTTCAAAGGGATCCGAAATATCTGTTCTCAGATTCCACAGAAATAAGGCTAGCAAAGAGATCCACGAAATACAGATGTAACTCTGTGAGTGGAAGTCACATATCACAGAGCAGTTTCTCAGAAAGCTTCTTTCCAGATTTCATCTGAGGATATTTCCTTTTTCACCATAGCCCTCTATGGGCTTCCCAATATCACTTTGCCAATTCCACAAGAACTGTCTTAGAGAAAGACTTCTTGAGGGAAAGCTGTAACTCTGTGAGATGATTTCACAGAACACAAAGAAGTTTCTCAGAAAGCTTCTTTCTCTTTGTTATCGGAGGATATTTCCTTTGGCCCTATAGTCTTCAAAGGGATCCGAAATATCGGTTCTCAGATTCCACAGAAATAAGGCTAGCAAAGAGATCCACGAAATACAGATGTAACTCTGTGAGTGGAAGTCACATATCCCAGAGCAGTTTCTCAGAAATCTTCTTTCCAGATTTCATTGGAGGATAATTTCTTTTTCACCATAGCCCTCTATGGGCTTCCAAATATCACTTTGCGAATTCCACAAGAACTGTCTTAGCCAAAGGCTTCTTGAGGGGAAAGCTGTAACTCTGTGAGATGATTTCACAGAACACAAAGAAGTTTCTCAGAAAGCTTCTTTCTCTTTGTTTTCGGAGGATATTTCCTTTGGCCCTATAGTCTTCAAAGGGATCCGAAATATCTGTTCTCAGATTCCACAGAAATAAGGCTAGCAAAGAGATCCACGAAATACAGATGTAACTCTGTGAGTGGAAGTCACATATCACAGAGCAGTTTCTCAGAAAGCTTCTTTCCAGATTTCATCTGAGGATATTTCCTTTTTCACCATAGCCATCTATGGGCTTCCAAATATCACTGTGCCAATTCCACAAGAAATGTCTTAGCGAAAGGCTTCTTGAGGGGAAAGCTGTAACTCTATGAGATGATTTCACAGAACACAAAGAAGATTCTCAGAAAGCTTCTTTCTCTTTGTTATCGGAGGATATTTCCTTTGGCCCTATAGTCTTCAAAGGGATCCGAAATATCTGTTCTCAGATTCCACAGAAATAAGGCTAGCAAAGAGATCCACGAAATACAGATGTAACTCTGTGAGTGGAAGTCACATATCACAGAGCAGTTTCTCAGAAAGCTTGTTTCCAGATTTCATCTGAGGATATTTCCTTTTTCACCATAGCCCTCTATGGGCTTCCAAATATCACTTTGCCAATTCCACAAGAACTGTCTTAGAGAAAGGCTTCTTGAGGGGAAAGCTGTAACTCTGTGAGATGATTTCACAGAACACAAAGAAGTTTCTCAGAAAGCTTCTTTCTCTTTGTTATCGGAGGATATTTCCTTTGGCCCTATAGTCTTCAAATGGATCCGAAATATCTGTTCTCAGATTCCACAGAAATAAGGCTAGCAAAGAGATCCACGAAATACAGATGTAACTCTGTGAGTGGAAGTCACATATCACAGAGCAGTTTCTCAGAAAGCTTCTTTCCAGATTTCATCGGAGGATATTTCCTTTTTCACCATAGCCCTCTATGGGCTTCCAAATATCACTTTGCCAATTCCACAAGAACTGTCTTGGCGAAAGGCTTCTTGAGGGGAAAGCTGTTACTCTGTGAGATGATTTCACAGAACACAAAGAAGTTTCTCAGAAAGCTTCTTTCTCTTTCTTATGTGAGGATATTTCCTTTGGCCCTATAGTCTTCAAAGGGATCCGAAATATCTGTTCTCAGATTCCACAGAAATAAGGCTAGCAAAGAGATCCACGAAATACAGATGTAACTCTGTGAGTGGAAGTCACATATCACAGAGCAGTTTCTCAGAAAGCTTCTTTGCAGATTTCATCTGAGGATATTTCCTTTTTCATGATAGCCCTCTATGGGCTTCCAAATATCACTTTGCCAATTCCACAAGAACTGTGTTAGCGAAAGGCTTCTTGAGGGAAAAGCTGTAACTCTGTGAGATGATTTCACAGAACACAAAGAAGTTTCTCAGAAAGCTTCTTTCTCTTTGTTATCGGAGGATATTTCCTTTGGCCCTATAGTCTTCAAAGGGATCCGAAATATCTGTTCTCAGATTCCACAGAAATAAGGCTAGCAAAGAGATCCACGAAATACAGACGTAACTCTGTGAGTGGAAGTCACATATCACAGAGCAGTTTCTCAGAAAGCTTCTTTGCAGATTTCATCGGAGGATACATCCTTTTTCACCATAGCCCTCCATGGGTTCCAAATATCACTTGGCCAATTCCACAAGAACTGTCTTAGCGAAAGGCTTCTTGAGGGGAAAGTTGTAACTCTGTGAGATGATTTCACAGAACACAAAGAAGTTTTTCAGAAAGCTTCCTTCTCTTTGTTATCGGAGGATATTTCCTTTGGCCCTATAGTCTTCAAAGGGATCCGAAATATCTGTTCTCAGATTCCACAGAAATAAGGCTAGCAAAGAGATCCACGAAATACAGATGTAACTCTGTGAGTGGAAGTCACATATCACAGAGCAGTTTCTCAGAAAGCTTCTTTCCAGATTTCATCTGAGGATATTTCCTTTTTCACCATAGCCCTCTATGGGCTTCCAAATATCACTTTGCCAATACCACAAGAACTGTCTTAGCGAAAGGCTTCTTGAGGGGAAAGCTGTAACTCTGTGAGATGATTTCACAGAACACAAAGAAGTTTCTCAGAAAGCTTCTATCTCTTTGTTATGGGAGGATATTTCCTTTGGCCCTATAGTCTTCAAAGGGATCCGAAATATCTGTTCTCAGATTCCACAGAAATAAGGCTAGCAAAGAGATCCACGAAATACACATGTAACGCAGTGAGTGGAAGTCACATATCACAGAGCAGTTTCTCAGAAAGCTTCTTTCCAGATTTCATCTGAGGATATTTCCTTTTTCACCATAGCCCTCTATGGGCTTCCAAATATCACTGTGCCAATTACACAAGAACTGTCTTAGCGAAAGGCTTCTTGAGGGTAAAGCTGTAACTCTATGAGATGATTTCACAGAACACAAAGAAGTTTCTCAGAAAGCTTCTTTCTCTTTGTTATCAGAGGATATTTCCTTTGGCCCTATAGTCTTCAAAGGGATCCGAAATATCTGTTCTCAGATTCCACAGAAATAAGGCTAGCAAAGAGATCCACGAAATGCAGATGTAACTCTGTGAGTGGAAGTCACATATCACAGAGCATTTTCTCAGAAAGCTTCTTTCCAGATTTCATCTGAGGATATTTCCTTTTTCACTATAGCCCTCTATGGGCTTCCAAATATCACTTTGCCAATTCCACAAGAACTGTCTTAGAGAAAGGCTTCTTGAGTGGAAAGCTGTAACTCTGTGAGATGATTTCACAGAACACAAAGAAGTTTCTCAGAAAGCTTCTTTCTCTTTGTTATCGGAGGATATTTCCTTTGGCCCTATAGTCTTCAAAGGGATCCGAAATATCTGTTCTCAGATTCCACAGAAATAAGGCTAGCAAAGAGATCCACGAAATACAGATGTAACTCTGTGAGTGGAAGTCACATATCACAGAGCAGTTTCTCAGAAAGCTTCTTTCCAGATTTCATCGGAGGATATTTCCTTTTTCACCATAGCCCTCTATGGGCTTCCAAATATCACTTTGCCAATTCCACAAGAACTGTCTTAGCGAAAGGCTTTTTGAGGGGAAAGCTGTAACTCTGTGAGATGATTTCACAGAACACAAAGAAGTTTCTCAGAAAGCTTCTTTCTCTTTGTTATGGGAGGATATTTCCTTTGGCCCTATAGTCTTCAAAGGGATCCGAAATATCTGTTCTCAGATTCCACAGAAATAAGGCTAGCAAAGAGATCCACGAAATACAGATGTAACTCTATGAGTAGAAGTGACATATAACTGAGCAGTTTCTCAGAAAGCTTCTTTCCAGATTTCATCGGAGGATATTTCCTTTTTCACCATAGTCCTCTATGGGCTTCCAAATATCACTTGGCCAATTCCACAAGAACTGTCTTAGCGAAAGGCTTCTTGAGGGGAAAGCTGTAACTCTGTGAGATGATTTCACAGAACACAAAGAAGTTTCTCAGAAAGCTTCTTTCTCTTTGTTATCGGAGGATATTTCCTTTGGCCCTAGAGTCTTCAAAGGGATCCGAAATATCTGTTCTCAGATTCCACAGAAATAAGGCTAGCAAAGAGATCCACGAAATACAGATGTAACTCTGTGAGTGGAAGTCACATATCACAGAGCAGTTTCTCAGAAAGCTTCTTTCCAGATTTCATCGGAGGATATTTCCTTTTTCACCATAGCCCTCTATGGGCTTCCAAATATCACTTTGCCAATTCCACAAGAACTGTCTTGGCGAAAGGCTTCTTGAGGGGAAAGGTGTTACTCTTTGAGATGATTTCACGGAACACAAAGAAGTTTCTCAGAAAGCTTCTTTCTCTTTCTTATGTGAGGATATTTCCTTTGGCCCTATAGTCTTCAAAGGGATCCGAAATATCTGTTCTCAGATTCCACAGAAATAAGGCTAGCAAAGAGATCCACGAAATACAGATGTAACTCTGTGAGTGGAAGTCATATATCACAGAGCAGTTTCTCAGAAAGCTTCTTTGCAGATTTCATCTGAGGATATTTCCTTTTTCATGATAGCCCTCTATGGGCTTCCAAATATCACTTTGCCAATTCCACAAGAACTGTGTTAGCGAAAGGCTTCTTGAGGGAAAAGCTGTAACTCTGTGAGATGATTTCACAGAACACAAAGAAGTTTCTCAGAAAGCTTCTTTCTCTTTGTTATCAGAGGATATTTCCTTTGGCCCTATAGTGTTCAAAGGGATCCGAAATATCTGTTCTCAGATTCCACAGAAATAAGGCTAGCAAAGAGATCCACGAAATACAGATGTAACTCTGTGAGTGGAAGTCACATATCACAGAGCAGTTTCTCAGAAAGCTTCTTTGCAGATTTCATCGGAGGATACATCCTTTTTCACCATAGCCCTCCATGGGCTTCCAAATATCACTTGGCCAATTCCACAAGAACTGTCTTAGCGAAAGGCTTCTTGAGGGGAAAGCTGTAACTCTGTGAGATGATTTCACAGAACACAAAGAAGTTTTTCAGAAAGCTTCCTTCTCTTTGTTATCGGAGGATATTTCCTTTGGCCCTATAGTCTTCAAAGGGATCCGAAATATCTGTTCTCAGATTCCACAGAAATAAGGCTAGCAAAGAGATCCACGAAATACAGATGTAACTCTGTGAGTGGAAGTCACATATCACAGAGCAGTTTCTCAGAAAGCTTCTTTCCAGATTTCATCTGAGGATATTTCCTTTTTCACCATAGCCCTCTATGGGCTTCCAAATATCACTTTGCCAATACCACAAGAACTGTCTTAGCGAAAGGCTTCTTGAGGGGAAAGCTGTAACTCTGTGAGATGATTTCACAGAACACAAAGAAGTTTCTCAGAAAGCTTCTTTCTCTTTGTTATGGGAGGATATTTCCTTTGGCCCTATAGTCTTCAAAGGGATCCGAAATATCTGTTCTCAGATTCCACAGAAATAAGGCTAGCAAAGAGATCCACGAAATACAGATGTAACTCTGTGAGTGGAAGTCACATATCACAGAGCAGTTTCTCAGAAAGCTTCTTTCCAGATTTCATCTGAGGATATTTCCTTTTTCACCATAGCCCTCTATGGGCTTCGAAATATCACTTTGCCAATTCCACAAGAACTGTCTTAGAGAAAGGCTTCTTGAGGGGAAAGCTGTAACTCTGTGAGATGATTTCACAGAACACAAAGAAGTTTCTCAGAAAGCTTCTTTCTCTTTGTTATGGGAGGATATTTCATTTGGCCCTATAGTCTTCAAAGGGATCCGAAATATCTGTTCTCAGATTCCACAGAAATAAGGCTAGCAAAGAGATCCACGAAATACAGATGTAACTCTATGAGTGGAAGTCACATATAACAGAGCAGTTTCTCAGAAAGCTTCTTTCCAGATTTCATCGGAGGATATTTCCTTTTTCACCATAGTCCTCTATGGGCTTCCAAATATCACTTGGCCAATTCCACAAGAACTGTCTTAGCGAAAGGCTTCTTGAGGGGAAAGCTGTAACTCTGTGAGATGATTTCACAGAACACAAAGAAGTTTCTCAGAAAGCTTCTTTCTCTTTGTTATCGGAGGATATTTCCTTTGGCCCTATAGTCTTCAAAGGGATCCGAAATATCTGTTCTCAGATTCCACAGAAATAAGGCTAGCAAAGAGATCCACGAAATACAGATGTAACTCTGTGAGTGGAAGTCACATATCACAGAGCAGTTTCTCAGAAAGCTTCTTTGCAGATTTCATCGGAGGATACATCCTTTTTCACCATAGCCCTCCATGGGCTTCCAAATATCACTTGGCCAATTCCACAAGAACTGTCTTAGCGAAAGGCTTCTTGAGGGGAAAGCTGTAACTCTGTGAGATGATTTCACAGAACACAAAGAAGTTTTTCAGAAAGCTTCCTTCTCTTTGTTATCGGAGGATATTTCCTTTGGCCCTATAGTCTTCAAAGGGATCCGAAATATCTGTTCTCAGATTCCACAGAAATAAGGCTAGCAAAGAGATCCACGAAATACAGATGTAACTCTGTGAGTGGAAGTCACATATCACAGAGCAGTTTCTCAGAAAGCTTCTTTCCAGATTTCATCTGAGGATATTTCCTTTTTCACCATAGCCCTCTATGGGCTTCCAAATATCACTTTGCCAATACCACAAGAACTGTCTTAGCGAAAGGCTTCTTGAGGGGAAAGCTGTAACTCTGTGAGATGATTTCACAGAACACAAAGAAGTTTCTCAGAAAGCTTCTTTCTATTTGTTATGGGAGGATATTTCCTTAGGCCCTATAGTCTTCAAAGGGATCCGAAATATCTGTTCTCAGATTCCACAGAAATAAGGCTAGCAAAGAGATCCACGAAATACAGATGTAACTCTGTGAGTGGAAGTCACATATCACAGAGCAGTTTCTCAGAAAGCTTCTTTCCAGATTTCATCTGAGGATATTTCCTTTTTCACCATAGCCCTCTATGGGCTTCCCAATATCACTTTGCCAATTCCACAAGAACTGTCTTAGAGAAAGACTTCTTGAGGGAAAGCTGTAACTCTGTGAGATGATTTCACAGAACACAAAGAAGTTTCTCAGAAAGCTTCTTTCTCTTTGTTATCGGAGGATATTTCCTTTGGCCCTATAGTCTTCAAAGGGATCCGAAATATCGGTTCTCAGATTCCACAGAAATAAGGCTAGCAAAGAGATCCACGAAATACAGATGTAACTCTGTGAGTGGAAGTCACATATCCCAGAGCAGTTTCTCAGAAATCTTCTTTCCAGATTTCATTGGAGGATAATTTCTTTTTCACCATAGCCCTCTATGGGCTTCCAAATATCACTTTGCGAATTCCACAAGAACTGTCTTAGCCAAAGGCTTCTTGGGGGGAAAGCTGTAACTCTGTGAGATGATTTCACAGAACACAAAGAAGTTTCTCAGAAAGCTTCTTTCTCTTTGTTTTCGGAGGATATTTCCTTTGGCCCTATAGTCTTCAAAGGGATCCGAAATATCTGTTCTCAGATTCCACAGAAATAAGGCTAGCAAAGAGATCCACGAAATACAGATGTAACTCTGTGAGTGGAAGTCACATATCACAGAGCAGTTTCTCAGAAAGCTTCTTTCCAGATTTCATCTGAGGATATTTCCTTTTTCACCATAGCCATCTATGGGCTTCCAAATATCACTGTGCCAATTCCACAAGAAATGTCTTAGCGAAAGGCTTCTTGAGGGGAAAGCTGTAACTCTATGAGATGATTTCACAAAACACAAAGAAGATTCTCAGAAAGCTTCTTTCTCTTTGTTATCGGAGGATATTTCCTTTGGCCCTATAGTCTTCAAAGGGATCCGAAATATCTGTTCTCAGATTCCACAGAAATAAGGCTAGCAAAGAGATCCACGAAATACAGATGTAACTCTGTGAGTGGAAGTCACATATCACAGAGCAGTTTCTCAGAAAGCTTCTTTCCAGATTTCATTGGAGGATATTTCCTTTTTCACAACAGCCCTCTATGGGCTTCCAAATATCACATTGCCAATTCCACAAGAACTGTCGTAGCGAAAGGCTTCTTGAGGGGAAAGCTGTAACTCTGGGAGATGATTTCACAGAACACAAAGAAGTTTCTCAGAGAGCTTCTTTCTCTGTGTTATCGGAGGATATTTACTTTGGACCAATAGTGTTCCAAGGGATCCGAAATATCTGTTCTCAGATTCCACAGAAATAAGGCTAGCAAAGAGATCCACGAAAAACAGATGTAACTCTGTGAGTGGAAGTCACATATCACAGAGCAGTTTCTCAGAAAGCTTCTTTCCAGATTTCATTGGAGGATATTTCCTTTTTCACAATAGCCCTCTATGGGCTTCCAAATATCACTTTGCCAATTCCACAAGAACTGTCTTAGCGAAAGGCTTCTTGAGTGGGAAGCTGTAACTCTGTGAGATGATTTCACAGAACACAAAGAAGTTTCTCAGAAAGCTTCTTTCTCTTTGTTATCGGAGGATATTTCCTTTGGCCCTATAGTCTTCAAAGGGATCCGAAATATCTGTTCTCAGATTCCACAGAAATAAGGCTAGCAAAGAGATCCACGAAATACAGATGTAACTCTGTGAGTGGAAGTCACATATCACAGAGCAGTTTCTCAGAAAGCTTCTTTCCAGATTTCATTGGAGGATATTTCCTTTTTCACAACAGCCCTCTATGGGCTTCCAAATATCACGATGCCAATTCCACAAGAACTGTCGTAGCGAAAGGCTTCTTGAGGGGAAAGTTGTAACTCTGGGAGATGATTTCACAGAACACAAAGAAGTTTCTCAGAGAGCTTCTTTCTCTATGTTATCGGAGGATATTTCCTTTGGCCCTATAGTCTTCAAAGGGATCCGAAATATCTGTTCTCAGATTCCACAGAAATAAGGCTAGCAAAGAGATCCACGAAATACAGATGTAACTCTGTGAGTGGAAGTCACATATCACAGAGCAGTTTCTCAGAAAGCTTCTTTCCAGATTTCATCGGAGGATATTTCCTTTTTCACCATAGCCCTCTATGGGCTTCCAAATATCACTTTGCCAATTCCACAAGAACTGTCTTAGCGAAAGGCTTCTTGAGGGGAAAGCTGTAACTCTGTGAGATGATTTCACAGAACACAAAGAAGTTTCTCAGAAAGCTTCTTTCTCTTTCTTATGGGAGGATATTTCCTTTGGCCCTATAGTCTTCAAAGGGATCCGAAATATCTGTTCTCAGATTGCACAGAAATAAGGCTAGCAAAGAGATCCACGAAATACAGATGTAACTCTGTGAGTGGAAATCATATATCACAGAGCAGTTTCTCAGAAAGCTTCTTTCCAGATTTCATCTGAGGATATTTCCTTTTTCATGATAGCCCTCTATGGGCTTCCAAATATCACTTTGCCAATTCCACAAGAACTGTGTTAGCGAAAGGCTTCTTGAGGGAAAAGCTGTAACTCTGTGAGATGATTTCACAGAACACAAAGAAGTTTCTCAGAAAGCTTCTTTCTCTTTGTTATCGGAGGATATTTCCTTTGGCCCTATAGTGTTCAAAGGGATCCGAAATATCTGTTCTCAGATTCCACAGAAATAAGGCTAGCAAAGAGATCCACGAAATACAGATGTAACTCTGTGAGTGGAAGTCACATATCACAGAGCAGTTTCTCAGAAAGCTTCTTTGCAGATTTCATCGGAGGATACATCCTTTTTCACCATAGCCCTCCATGGGCTTCCAAATATCACTTGGCCAATTCCACAAGAACTGTCTTAGCGAAAGGCTTCTTGAGGGGAAAGCTGTAACTCTGTGAGATGATTTCACAGAACACAAAGAAGTTTTTCAGAAAGCTTCCTTCTCTTTGTTATCGGAGGATATTTCCTTTGGCCCTATAGTCTTCAAAGGGATCCGAAATATCTGTTCTCAGATTCCACAGAAATAAGGCTAGCAAAGAGATCCACGAAATACAGATGTAACTCTGTGAGTGGAAGTCACATATCACAGAGCAGTTTCTCAGAAAGCTTCTTTCCAGATTTCATCTGAGGATATTTCCTTTTTCACCATAGCCCTCTATGGGCTTCCAAATATCACTTTGCCAATACCACAAGAACTGTCTTAGCGAAAGGCTTCTTGAGGGGAAAGCTGTAACTCTGTGAGATGATTTCACAGAACACAAAGAAGTTTCTCAGAAAGCTTCTTTCTCTTTGTTATGGGAGGATATTTCCTTTGGCCCTATAGTCTTCAAAGGGATCCGAAATATCTGTTCTCAGATTCCACAGAAATAAGGCTAGCAAAGAGATCCACGAAATACAGATGTAACGCTGTGAGTGGAAGTCACATATCCCAGAGCAGTTTCTCAGAAAGCTTCTTTGCAGATTGCATTGGAGGATATTTTCTTTTTCACCATAGCCCTCTATGGGCTTCCAAATAACACTTTGCCAATTCCACAAGAACTGTCTTAGCCAAAGGCTTCTCGAAGGGAAAGCTGTAACTCTGTGAGATGATTTCACAGAACACAAAGAAGTTTCTCAGAAAGCTTCTTTCTCACTGTTTTCGGAGGATATTTCCTTTGGCCCTGTAGTCTTCAAAGGGATCCGAAATATCTGTTCTCACATTCCACAGAAATAAGGCTAGCAAAGAGATCCACGAAATACAGATGTAACTCTGTGAGTGGAAGTCACATATCACAGAGCAGTTTCTCAGAAAGCTTGTTTCCAGATTTCATCTGAGGATATTTCCTTTTTCACCATAGCCCTCTATGGGCTTCCAAATATCACTTTGCCAATTCCACAAGAACTGTCTTAGAGAAAGGCTTCTTGAGGGGAAAGCTGTAACTCTGTGAGATGATTTCACAGAACACAAAGAAGTTTCTCAGAAAGCTTCTTTCTCTTTGTTATCGGAGGATATTTCCTTTGGCCCTATAGTCTTCAAATGGATCCGAAATATCTGTTCTCAGATTCCACAGAAATAAGGCTAGCAAAGAGATCCACGAAATACAGATGTAACTCTGTGAGTGGAAGTCACATATCACAGAGCAGTTTCTCAGAAAGCTTCTTTCCAGATTTCATCGGAGGATATTTCCTTTTTCACCATAGCCCTCTATGGGCTTCCAAATATCACTTTGCCAATTCCACAAGAACTGTCTTGGCGAAAGGCTTCTTGAGGGGAAAGCTGTTACTCTGTGAGATGATTTCACAGAACACAAAGAAGTTTCTCAGAAAGCTTCTTTCTCTTTCTTATGTTAGGATATTTCCTTTGGCCCTATAGTCTTCAAAGGGATCCGAAATATCTGTTCTCAGATTCCACAGAAATAAGGCTAGCAAAGAGATCCACGAAATACAGATGTAACTCTGTGAGTGGAAGTCACATATCACAGAGCAGTTTCTCAGAAAGCTTCTTTGCAGATTTCATCTGAGGATATTTCCTTTTTCATGATAGCCCTCTATGGGCTTCCAAATATCACTTTGCCAATTCCACAAGAACTGTGTTAGCGAAAGGCTTCTTGAGGGAAAAGCTGTAACTCTGTGAGATGATTTCACAGAACACAAAGAAGTTTCTCAGAAAGCTTCTTTCTCTTTGTTATCGGAGGATATTTCCTTTGGCCCTATAGTCTTCAAAGGGATCCGAAATATCTGTTCTCAGATTCCACAGAAATAAGGCTAGCAAAGAGATCCACGAAATACAGACGTAACTCTGTGAGTGGAAGTCACATATCACAGAGCAGTTTCTCAGAAAGCTTCTTTGCAGATTTCATCGGAGGATACATCCTTTTTCACCATAGCCCTCCATGGGTTCCAAATATCACTTGGCCAATTCCACAAGAACTGTCTTAGCGAAAGGCTTCTTGAGGGGAAAGTTGTAACTCTGTGAGATGATTTCACAGAACACAAAGAAGTTTTTCAGAAAGCTTCCTTCTCTTTGTTATCGGAGGATATTTCCTTTGGCCCTATAGTCTTCAAAGGGATCCGAAATATCTGTTCTCAGATTCCACAGAAATAAGGCTAGCAAAGAGATCCACGAAATACAGATGTAACTCTGTGAGTGGAAGTCACATATCACAGAGCAGTTTCTCAGAAAGCTTCTTTCCAGATTTCATCTGAGGATATTTCCTTTTTCACCATAGCCCTCTATGGGCTTCCAAATATCACTTTGCCAATACCACAAGAACTGTCTTAGCGAAAGGCTTCTTGAGGGGAAAGCTGTAACTCTGTGAGATGATTTCACAGAACACAAAGAAGTTTCTCAGAAAGCTTCTTTCTCTTTGTTATGGGAGGATATTTCCTTTGGCCCTATAGTCTTCAAAGGGATCCGAAATATCTGTTCTCAGATTCCACAGAAATAAGGCTAGCAAAGAGATCCACGAAATACACATGTAACGCTGTGAGTGGAAGTCACATATCACAGAGCAGTTTCTCAGAAAGCTTCTTTCCAGATTTCATCTGAGGATATTTCCTTTTTCACCATAGCCCTCTATGGGCTTCCAAATATCACTGTGCCAATTACACAAGAACTGTCTTAGCGAAAGGCTTCTTGAGGGTAAAGCTGTAACTCTATGAGATGATTTCACAGAACACAAAGAAGTTTCTCAGAAAGCTTCTTTCTCTTTGTTATCAGAGGATATTTCCTTTGGCCCTATAGTCTTCAAAGGGATCCGAAATATCTGTTCTCAGATTCCACAGAAATAAGGCTAGCAAAGAGATCCACGAAATGCAGATGTAACTCTGTGAGTGGAAGTCACATATCACAGAGCATTTTCTCAGAAAGCTTCTTTCCAGATTTCATCTGAGGATATTTCCTTTTTCACTATAGCCCTCTATGGGCTTCCAAATATCACTTTGCCAATTCCACAAGAACTGTCTTAGAGAAAGGCTTCTTGAGTGGAAAGCTGTAACTCTGTGAGATGATTTCACAGAACACAAAGAAGTTTCTCAGAAAGCTTCTTTCTCTTTGTTATCGGAGGATATTTCCTTTGGCCCTATAGTCTTCAAAGGGATCCGAAATATCTGTTCTCAGATTCCACAGAAATAAGGCTAGCAAAGAGATCCACGAAATACAGATGTAACTCTGTGAGTGGAAGTCACATATCACAGAGCAGTTTCTCAGAAAGCTTCTTTCCAGATTTCATCGGAGGATATTTCCTTTTTCACCATAGCCCTCTATGGGCTTCCAAATATCACTTTGCCAATACCACAAGAACTGTCTTAGCGAAAGGCTTCTTGAGGGGAAAGCTGTAACTCTGTGAGATGATTTCACAGAACACAAAGAAGTTTCTCAGAAAGCTTCTTTCTCTTTGTTTTCGGAGGATATTTCCTTTGGCCCTATAGTCTTCAAAGGGATCCGAAATATCTGTTCTCAGATTCCACAGAAATAAGGCTAGCAAAGAGATACACGAAATACAGATGTAACTCTGTGAGTGGAAGTCACATATCACAGAGCAGTTTCTCAGAAAGCTTCTTTCCAGATTTCATCGGAGGATATTTCCTTTTTCACCATAGCCATCTATGGGCTTCCAAATATCACTGTGCCAATTCCACAAGAAATGTCTTAGCGAAAGGCTTCTTGAGGGGAAAGCTGTAACTCTATGAGATGATTTCACAGAACACAAAGAAGTTTCTCAGAAAGCTTCTTTCTCTTTGTTATCGGAGGATATTTCCTTTGGCCCTATAGTCTTCAAAGGGATCCGAAATATCTGTTCTCAGATTCCACAGAAATAAGGCTAGCAAAGAGATCCACGAAATACAGATGTAACTCTGTGAGTGGAAGTCACATATCACAGAGCAGTTTCTCAGAAAGCTTCTTTCCAGATTTCATTGGAGGATATTTCCTTTTTCACAACAGCCCTCTATGGGCTTCCAAATATCACGTTGCCAATTCCACAAGAACTGTCGTAGCGAAAGGCTTCTTGAGGGGAAAGCTGTAACTCTGGGAGATGATTTCACAGAACACAAAGAAGTTTCTCAGAGAGCTTCTTTCTCTGTGTTATCGGAGGATATTTCCTTTGGACCAATATTGTTCCAAGGGATCCGAAATATCTGTTCTCAGATTCCACAGAAATAAGGCTAGCAAAGAGATCCACGAAAAACAGATGTAACTCTGTTAGTGGAAGTCACATATCACAGAGCAGTTTCTCCGAAAGCTTCTTTCCAGATTTCATTGGAGGATATTTCCTTTTTCACCATAGCCCTCTATGGGCTTCCAAATATCACTTTGCCAATTCCACAAGAACTGTCTTAGCGAAAGGCTTCTTGAGTGGGAAGCTGTAACTCTGTGAGATGATTTCACAGAACACAAAGAAGTTTCTCAGAAAGCTTCTTTCTCTTTGTTATCGGAGGATATTTCCTTTGGCCTTATAGTCTTCAAAGGGATCCGAAATATCTGTTCTCAGATTCCACAGAAATAAGGCTAGCAAAGAGATCCACGAAATACAGATGTAACTCTGTGAGTGGAAGTCACATATCACAGAGCAGTTTCTCAGAAAGCTTCTTTCCAGATTTCATCTGAGGATATTTCCTTTTTCACCATAGCCCTCTATGGGCTTCCCAATATCACTTTGCCAATTCCACAAGAACTGTCTTAGAGAAAGGCTTCTTGAGGGGAAAGCTGTAACTCTTTGAGATGATTTAACAGAACACAAAGAAGTTTCTCAGAAAGCTTCTTTCTCTTTGTTATCGGAGGATATTTCCTTTGGCCCTATAGTCTTCAAAGGGATCCGAAATATCGGTTCTCAGATTCCACAGAAATAAGGCTAGCAAAGAGATCCACGAAATACAGATGTAACTCTGTGAGTGGAAGTCACATATCCCAGAGCAGTTTCTCAGAAAACTTCTTTCCAGATTTCATTGGAGGATAATTTCTTTTTCACCATAGCCCTCTATGGGCTTCCAAATATCACTTTGCGAATTCCACAAGAACTGTCTTAGCCAAAGGCTTCTTGAGGGGAAAGCTGTAACTCTGTGTGATGATTTCACAGAACACAAAGAAGTTTCTCAGAAAGCTTCTTTCTCTTTGTTTTCGGAGGATATTTCCTTTGGCCCTATAGTCTTCAAAGGGATCCGAAATATCTGTTCTCAGATTCCACAGAAATAAGGCTAGCAAAGAGATCCACGAAATACAGATGTAACTCTGTGAGTGGAAGTCACATATCACAGAGCAGTTTCTCAGAAAGCTTCTTTCCAGATTTCATCTGAGGATATTTCCTTTTTCACCATAGCCCTCTATGGGCTTCCAAATATCACTGTGCCAATTCCACAAGAACTGTCTTAGCGAAAGGCTTCTTGAGGGGAAAGCTGTAACTCTGTGAGATGATTTCACAGAACACAAAGAAGTTTCTCAGAAAGCTTCTTTCTCTTTGTTATCGTAGGATATTTCCTTTGGCCCTATAGTCTTCCAAGGGATCCGAAATATCTGTTCTCAGATTCCACAGAAATAAGGCTAGCAAAGAGATCCACGAAATACAGATGTAACTCTGTGAGTGGAAGTCACATATCACAGAGCAGTTTCTCAGAAAGCTTCTTTCCAGATTTCATCTGAGGATATTTCCTTTTTCACGATAGCCCTCTATGGGCTTCCAAATATCACTTTGCCAATTCCACAAGAACTGTGTTAGCGAAAGGTTTCTTGAGGGAAAAGCTGTAACTCTGTGAGATGATTTCACAGAACACAAAGAAGTTTCTCAGAAAGCTTCTTTCTCTTTGTTATGGGAGGATATTTCCTTTGGCCCTATAGTCTTCAAAGGGATCCGAAATATCTGTTCTCAGATTCCACAGAAATAAGGCTAGCAAAGAGATCCACGAAATACAGATGTAACGCTGTGAGTGGAAGTCACATATCCCAGAGCAGTTTCTCAGAAAGCTTCTTTGCAGATTGCATTGGAGGATATTTTCTTTTTCACCATAGCCCTCTATGGGCTTCCAAATATCACTTTGCCAATTCCACAAGAACTGTCTTAGCCAAAGGCTTCTCGAAGGGAAAGCTGTAACTCTGTGAGATGATTTCACAGAACACAAAGAAGTTTCTCAGAAAGCTTCTTTCTCATTGTTTTCGGAGGATATTTCCTTTGGCCCTATAGTCTTCAAAGGGATCCGAAATATCTGTTCTCAGATTCCACAGAAATAAGGCTAGCAAAGAGATCCACGAAATACAGATGTAACTCTGTGAGTGGAAGTCACATATCACAGAGCAGTTTCTCAGAAAGCTTGTTTCCAGATTTCATCTGAGGATATTTCCTTTTTCACCATAGCCCTCTAAGGGCTTCCAAATATCACTTTGCCAATACCACAAGAACTGTCTTAGCGAAAGGCTTCTTGAGGGGAAAGCTGTAACTCTGTGAGATGATTTCACAGAACACAAAGAAGTTTCTCAGAAAGCTTCTTTCTCTTTGTTATCGGAGGATATTTCCTTTGGCCCTATAGTCTTCAAAGGGATCCGAAATATCTGTTCTCAGATTCCACAGAAATAAGGCTAGCAAAGAGATCCACGAAATACAGATGTAACTCTGTGAGTGGAAGTCACATATCACAGAGCAGTTTCTCAGAAAGCTTCTTTCCAGATTTCATCTGAGGATATTTCCTTTTTCACCATAGCCCTCTATGGGCTTCCAAATATCACTTTGCGAATTCCACAAGAACTGTCTTAGAGAAAGGCTTCTTGAGGGGAAAGCTGTAACTCTGTGAGATGATTTCACAGAACACAAAGAAGTTTCTCAGAAAGCTTCTTTGTCTTTGTTATCGGAGGATATTTCCTTTGGCCCTATAGTCTTCAAAGGGATGTGAAATATCTATTCTCAGATTCCACAGATATAAGGCTAGCAAAGAGATCCACGAAATACAGATGTAACTCTGTGAGTGGAAGTCACATATCACAGAGGAGTTTCTCAGAAAGCTTCTTTCCAGATTTCATCGGAGGATATTTCCTTTTTCACCGTAGCCCCATATGGGCTTCCAAATATCACTTTGCCAATTCCACAAGAACTGTCTTAGCGAAAAGCTTCTTGAGGGGAAAGCTGTAACTCTGTGAGATGATTTCACAGAACACAAAGAAGTTTCTCAGAAAGCTTCTTTCTCTTTGTTATCGGAGGATATTTCCTTTGGCCCTATAGTCTTCAAAGGGATCCGAAATATCTGTTCTCAGATTCCACAGAAATAAGGCTAGCAAAGAGATCCACGAAATACAGATGTAACTCTGTGAGTGGAAGTCACATATCACAGAGCAGTTTCTCAGAAAGCTTCTTTCCAGATTTCATCTGAGGATATTTCCTTTTTCAACGTAGCCCTCTATGGGCTTCCAAATATCACTTTGCCAATTCCACAAGAACTGTCTTAGCGAAAGGCTTCTTGAGGGGAAAGCTGTAACTCTGTGAGATGATTTCACAGAACACAAAGAAGTTTCCCAGAAAGCTTCTTTCTCTTTGTTATCGGAGGATATTTCCTTTGGCCCTATAGTCTTCAAAGGGATCCGAAATATCTGTTCTCAGATTCCACAGAAATAAGGCTAGCAAAGAGATCCACGAAATACAGATGTAACTCTGTGAGTGGAAGTCACATATCACAGAGCAGTTTCTCAGAAAGCTTATTTCCAGATTTCATCGGAGGATATTTCCTTTTTCAACATAGCCCTTATGGGCTTCCAAATATCACTTTGTCAATTCCACAAGAACTGTCTTAGCGAAAGGCTTCTTGAGGGGAAAGCTGTAACTCTGTGAGATGATTTCGCAGAACACAAAGAAGTTTCTCAGAAAGCTTCTTTCTCTTTGTTATGGGAGGATATTTCCTTTGGCCCTATAGTCTTCAAAGGGATCCGAAATATCTCTTCTCAAATTCCACAGAAATAAGGCTAGCAAAGAGATCCACGAAATACAGATGTAACTCTGTGAGTGGAAGTCACATATCACAGAGGAGTTTCTCAGAAAGCTTCTTTCCAGATTTCATCGGAGGATATTTCCTTTTTCACCATAGCCCTCTAGGGGCTTCCAAATATCACTTTGCCAATTCCACAAGAACTGTCTTACCGAAAGGCTTCTTGAGGGGAAAGCTGTAACTCTGGGAGATGATTTCACAGAACACAAAGAAGTTTCTCAGAAAGCTTCTTTCTCTTTGTTATGGGAGGATATTTCCTTTGGCCCTATAGTCTTCAAGGGGATTCTAAATATCTGCTTTCAGATTCCACAGAAATAAGGCTAGCAAAGAGATCCACGTAATACAGATGTAACTCTGTGAGTGGAAGTCACATATCACAGAGCAGTTTCTCAGAAAGCTTCTTTCCAGATTTCATCTGATGATATTTCCTTTTTCACCATAGCCCTCTAAGGGGTTCCAAATATCACTTTGCCAATTCCACAAGAACTGTCTTAGCGAAAGGCTTCTTGAGGGGAAAGCTGTAACTCTGTGAGATGATTTCACAGAACACAAAGAAGTTTCTCAGAAAGCTTCTTTCTCTTTGTTATCGGAGGATATTTCCTTTGGCCCTATAGTCTTCAAAGGGATCCGAAATATCTGTTCTCAGATTCGACAGAAATAAGGCTAGCAAAGAGATCCACGAAATACAGATGTAACTCTGTGAGTGGAGGTCACATATCACAGAGCAGTTTCTCAGAAAGCTTCTTTCCAGATTTCATCGGAGGATATTTCCTTTTTCACCATAGCCCTCTATGGGCTTCCAAATATCACTTTGCCATTTCCATAAGAACTGTCTTAGCGAAAGGCTTCTTGAGGGGAAAGCTGTAACTCTGTGAGATGATTTCACAGAACACAAAGAAGTTTCTCAGAAAGCTTCTTTCTCTTTGTTATGGGAGGATATTTCCTTTGGCCCTATAGTCTTCAAAGGGATTCTAAATATCAGCTCTCAGATTCCACAGAAATAAGGCTAGCAAAGAGATCCACGAAATACAGATGTAACTCTGTGAGTGGAAGTCACATATAACAGAGCAGTTTCTCAGAAAGCTTCTTTCCAGATTTCATCTGATGATATTTCCTTTTTCATCATAGCCCTCTATGGGCTTCCAAATATCACTTTGCCAATTCCACAAGAACTGTCTTAGCGAAAGGCTTCTTGAGGGGAAAGCTGTAACTCTGTGAGATGATTTCACAGAACACAAAGAAGTTTCTCAGAAAGCATCTTTCTCTTTGTTATCGTTGGATATTTCCTTTGGCCCTATAGTCTTCAAAGGGATCCGAAAACCTGTTCTCAGATTCCACAGAAATAAGGCAAGCAAAGAGATCCACGAAATACAGATGTAACTCTGGAGTGGAAGTCACATATCCCAGAGCAGTTTCTCAGAAAGCTTCTTTCCAGATTTCATCAGAGGATATTTCCTTTTTCACCATAGCCCTCTTTGGGCTTCCAAATATCACTTTGCCAATTCCACAAGAACTGTCTTAGCGAAAAGCTTCTTGAGGGGAAAGCTGTAACTCTGTGAGATGATTTCACAGAACACAAAGAAGTTTCTCAGAAAGCTTCTTTCTCTTTCTTATGTTAGGATATTTCCTTTGGCCCTATAGTCTTCAAAGGGATCCGAAATATCTGTTCTCAGATTCCACAGAAATAAGGCTAGCAAAGAGATCCACGAAATACAGATGTAACTCTGTGAGTGGAAGTCACATATCACAGAGCAGTTTCTCAGAAAGCTTCTTTCCAGATTTCATCTGAGGATATTTCCTTTTTCAAAATAGCCCTCTATGGGCTTCCCAATATCACTTTGCCAATTCCACAAGAACTGTCTTAGAGAAAGGCTTCTTGAGGGGAAAGCTGTAACTCTTTGAGATGATTTAACAGAACACAAAGAAGTTTCTCAGAAAGCTTCTTTCTCTTTGTTATCGGAGGATATTTCCTTTGGCCCTATAGTCTTCAAAGGGATCCGAAATATCGGTTCTCAGATTCCACAGAAATAAGGCTAGCAAAGAGATCCACGAAATACAGATGTAACTCTGTGAGTGGAAGTCACATATCCCAGAGCAGTTTCTCAGAAAACTTCTTTCCAGATTTCATTGGAGGATAATTTCTTTTTCACCATAGCCCTCTATGGGCTTCCAAATATCACTTTGCGAATTCCACAAGAACTGTCTTAGCCAAAGGCTTCTTGAGGGGAAAGCTGTAACTCTGTGTGATGATTTCACAGAACACAAAGAAGTTTCTCAGAAAGCTTCTTTCTCTTTGTTTTCGGAGGATATTTCCTTTGGCCCTATAGTCTTCAAAGGGATCCGAAATATCTGTTCTCAGATTCCACAGAAATAAGGCTAGCAAAGAGATCCACGAAATACAGATGTAACTCTGTGAGTGGAAGTCACATATCACAGAGCAGTTTCTCAGAAAGCTTCTTTCCAGATTTCATCTGAGGATATTTCCTTTTTCACCATAGCCCTCTATGGGCTTCCAAATATCACTGTGCCAATTCCACAAGAACTGTCTTAGCGAAAGGCTTCTTGAGGGGAAAGCTGTAACTCTGTGAGATGATTTCACAGAACACAAAGAAGTTTCTCAGAAAGCTTCTTTCTCTTTGTTATCGTAGGATATTTCCTTTGGCCCTATAGTCTTCCAAGGGATCCGAAATATCTGTTCTCAGATTCCACAGAAATAAGGCTAGCAAAGAGATCCACGAAATACAGATGTAACTCTGTGAGTGGAAGTCACATATCACAGAGCAGTTTCTCAGAAAGCTTCTTTCCAGATTTCATCTGAGGATATTTCCTTTTTCACGATAGCCCTCTATGGGCTTCCAAATATCACTTTGCCAATTCCACAAGAACTGTGTTAGCGAAAGGTTTCTTGAGGGAAAAGCTGTAACTCTGTGAGATGATTTCACAGAACACAAAGAAGTTTCTCAGAAAGCTTCTTTCTCTTTGTTATGGGAGGATATTTCCTTTGGCCCTATAGTCTTCAAAGGGATCCGAAATATCTGTTCTCAGATTCCACAGAAATAAGGCTAGCAAAGAGATCCACGAAATACAGATGTAACGCTGTGAGTGGAAGTCACATATCCCAGAGCAGTTTCTCAGAAAGCTTCTTTGCAGATTGCATTGGAGGATATTTTCTTTTTCACCATAGCCCTCTATGGGCTTCCAAATATCACTTTGCCAATTCCACAAGAACTGTCTTAGCCAAAGGCTTCTCGAAGGGAAAGCTGTAACTCTGTGAGATGATTTCACAGAACACAAAGAAGTTTCTCAGAAAGCTTCTTTCTCATTGTTTTCGGAGGATATTTCCTTTGGCCCTATAGTCTTCAAAGGGATCCGAAATATCTGTTCTCAGATTCCACAGAAATAAGGCTAGCAAAGAGATCCACGAAATACAGATGTAACTCTGTGAGTGGAAGTCACATATCACAGAGCAGTTTCTCAGAAAGCTTGTTTCCAGATTTCATCTGAGGATATTTCCTTTTTCACCATAGCCCTCTAAGGGCTTCCAAATATCACTTTGCCAATACCACAAGAACTGTCTTAGCGAAAGGCTTCTTGAGGGGAAAGCTGTAACTCTGTGAGATGATTTCACAGAACACAAAGAAGTTTCTCAGAAAGCTTCTTTCTCTTTGTTATCGGAGGATATTTCCTTTGGCCCTATAGTCTTCAAAGGGATCCGAAATATCTGTTCTCAGATTCCACAGAAATAAGGCTAGCAAAGAGATCCACGAAATACAGATGTAACTCTGTGAGTGGAAGTCACATATCACAGAGCAGTTTCTCAGAAAGCTTCTTTCCAGATTTCATCTGAGGATATTTCCTTTTTCACCATAGCCCTCTATGGGCTTCCAAATATCACTTTGCGAATTCCACAAGAACTGTCTTAGAGAAAGGCTTCTTGAGGGGAAAGCTGTAACTCTGTGAGATGATTTCACAGAACACAAAGAAGTTTCTCAGAAAGCTTCTTTGTCTTTGTTATCGGAGGATATTTCCTTTGGCCCTATAGTCTTCAAAGGGATGTGAAATATCTATTCTCAGATTCCACAGATATAAGGCTAGCAAAGAGATCCACGAAATACAGATGTAACTCTGTGAGTGGAAGTCACATATCACAGAGGAGTTTCTCAGAAAGCTTCTTTCCAGATTTCATCGGAGGATATTTCCTTTTTCACCGTAGCCCCATATGGGCTTCCAAATATCACTTTGCCAATTCCACAAGAACTGTCTTAGCGAAAAGCTTCTTGAGGGGAAAGCTGTAACTCTGTGAGATGATTTCACAGAACACAAAGAAGTTTCTCAGAAAGCTTCTTTCTCTTTGTTATCGGAGGATATTTCCTTTGGCCCTATAGTCTTCAAAGGGATCCGAAATATCTGTTCTCAGATTCCACAGAAATAAGGCTAGCAAAGAGATCCACGAAATACAGATGTAACTCTGTGAGTGGAAGTCACATATCACAGAGCAGTTTCTCAGAAAGCTTCTTTCCAGATTTCATCTGAGGATATTTCCTTTTTCAAAATAGCCCTCTATGGGCTTCCCAATATCACTTTGCCAATTCCACAAGAACTGTCTTAGAGAAAGGCTTCTTGAGGGGAAAGCTGTAACTCTTTGAGATGATTTAACAGAACACAAAGAAGTTTCTCAGAAAGCTTCTTTCTCTTTGTTATCGGAGGATATTTCCTTTGGCCCTATAGTCTTCAAAGGGATCCGAAATATCTGTTCTCAGATTCCACAGAAATAAGGCTAGCAAAGAGATCCACGAAATACAGATGTAACTCTGTGAGTGGAAGTCACATATCACAGAGCAGTTTCTCAGAAAGCTTCTTTCCAGATTTCATCTGAGGATATTTCCTTTTTCACCATAGCCCTCTATGGGCTTCCAAATATCACTTTGCGAATTCCACAAGAACTGTCTTAGAGAAAGGCTTCTTGAGGGGAAAGCTGTAACTCTGTGAGATGATTTCACAGAACACAAAGAAGTTTCTCAGAAAGCTTCTTTGTCTTTGTTATCGGAGGATATTTCCTTTGGCCCTATAGTCTTCAAAGGGATGTGAAATATCTATTCTCAGATTCCACAGATATAAGGCTAGCAAAGAGATCCACGAAATACAGATGTAACTCTGTGAGTGGAAGTCACATATCACAGAGGAGTTTCTCAGAAAGCTTCTTTCCAGATTTCATCGGAGGATATTTCCTTTTTCACCGTAGCCCCATATGGGCTTCCAAATATCACTTTGCCAATTCCACAAGAACTGTCTTAGCGAAAAGCTTCTTGAGGGGAAAGCTGTAACTCTGTGAGATGATTTCACAGAACACAAAGAAGTTTCTCAGAAAGCTTCTTTCTCTTTGTTATCGGAGGATATTTCCTTTGGCCCTATAGTCTTCAAAGGGATCCGAAATATCTGTTCTCAGATTCCACAGAAATAAGGCTAGCAAAGAGATCCACGAAATACAGATGTAACTCTGTGAGTGGAAGTCACATATCACAGAGCAGTTTCTCAGAAAGCTTCTTTCCAGATTTCATCTGAGGATATTTCCTTTTTCAAAATAGCCCTCTATGGGCTTCCCAATATCACTTTGCCAATTCCACAAGAACTGTCTTAGAGAAAGGCTTCTTGAGGGGAAAGCTGTAACTCTTTGAGATGATTTAACAGAACACAAAGAAGTTTCTCAGAAAGCTTCTTTCTCTTTGTTATCGGAGGATATTTCCTTTGGCCCTATAGTCTTCAAAGGGATCCGAAATATCGGTTCTCAGATTCCACAGAAATAAGGCTAGCAAAGAGATCCACGAAATACAGATGTAACTCTGTGAGTGGAAGTCACATATCCCAGAGCAGTTTCTCAGAAAACTTCTTTCCAGATTTCATTGGAGGATAATTTCTTTTTCACCATAGCCCTCTATGGGCTTCCAAATATCACTTTGCGAATTCCACAAGAACTGTCTTAGCCAAAGGCTTCTTGAGGGGAAAGCTGTAACTCTGTGTGATGATTTCACAGAACACAAAGAAGTTTCTCAGAAAGCTTCTTTCTCTTTGTTTTCGGAGGATATTTCCTTTGGCCCTATAGTCTTCAAAGGGATCCGAAATATCTGTTCTCAGATTCCACAGAAATAAGGCTAGCAAAGAGATCCACGAAATACAGATGTAACTCTGTGAGTGGAAGTCACATATCACAGAGCAGTTTCTCAGAAAGCTTCTTTCCAGATTTCATCTGAGGATATTTCCTTTTTCACCATAGCCCTCTATGGGCTTCCAAATATCACTGTGCCAATTCCACAAGAACTGTCTTAGCGAAAGGCTTCTTGAGGGGAAAGCTGTAACTCTGTGAGATGATTTCACAGAACACAAAGAAGTTTCTCAGAAAGCTTCTTTCTCTTTGTTATCGTAGGATATTTCCTTTGGCCCTATAGTCTTCCAAGGGATCCGAAATATCTGTTCTCAGATTCCACAGAAATAAGGCTAGCAAAGAGATCCACGAAATACAGATGTAACTCTGTGAGTGGAAGTCACATATCACAGAGCAGTTTCTCAGAAAGCTTCTTTCCAGATTTCATCTGAGGATATTTCCTTTTTCACGATAGCCCTCTATGGGCTTCCAAATATCACTTTGCCAATTCCACAAGAACTGTGTTAGCGAAAGGTTTCTTGAGGGAAAAGCTGTAACTCTGTGAGATGATTTCACAGAACACAAAGAAGTTTCTCAGAAAGCTTCTTTCTCTTTGTTATGGGAGGATATTTCCTTTGGCCCTATAGTCTTCAAAGGGATCCGAAATATCTGTTCTCAGATTCCACAGAAATAAGGCTAGCAAAGAGATCCACGAAATACAGATGTAACGCTGTGAGTGGAAGTCACATATCCCAGAGCAGTTTCTCAGAAAGCTTCTTTGCAGATTGCATTGGAGGATATTTTCTTTTTCACCATAGCCCTCTATGGGCTTCCAAATATCACTTTGCCAATTCCACAAGAACTGTCTTAGCCAAAGGCTTCTCGAAGGGAAAGCTGTAACTCTGTGAGATGATTTCACAGAACACAAAGAAGTTTCTCAGAAAGCTTCTTTCTCATTGTTTTCGGAGGATATTTCCTTTGGCCCTATAGTCTTCAAAGGGATCCGAAATATCTGTTCTCAGATTCCACAGAAATAAGGCTAGCAAAGAGATCCACGAAATACAGATGTAACTCTGTGAGTGGAAGTCACATATCACAGAGCAGTTTCTCAGAAAGCTTGTTTCCAGATTTCATCTGAGGATATTTCCTTTTTCACCATAGCCCTCTAAGGGCTTCCAAATATCACTTTGCCAATACCACAAGAACTGTCTTAGCGAAAGGCTTCTTGAGGGGAAAGCTGTAACTCTGTGAGATGATTTCACAGAACACAAAGAAGTTTCTCAGAAAGCTTCTTTCTCTTTGTTATCGGAGGATATTTCCTTTGGCCCTATAGTCTTCAAAGGGATCCGAAATATCTGTTCTCAGATTCCACAGAAATAAGGCTAGCAAAGAGATCCACGAAATACAGATGTAACTCTGTGAGTGGAAGTCACATATCACAGAGCAGTTTCTCAGAAAGCTTCTTTCCAGATTTCATCTGAGGATATTTCCTTTTTCACCATAGCCCTCTATGGGCTTCCAAATATCACTTTGCGAATTCCACAAGAACTGTCTTAGAGAAAGGCTTCTTGAGGGGAAAGCTGTAACTCTGTGAGATGATTTCACAGAACACAAAGAAGTTTCTCAGAAAGCTTCTTTGTCTTTGTTATCGGAGGATATTTCCTTTGGCCCTATAGTCTTCAAAGGGATGTGAAATATCTATTCTCAGATTCCACAGATATAAGGCTAGCAAAGAGATCCACGAAATACAGATGTAACTCTGTGAGTGGAAGTCACATATCACAGAGGAGTTTCTCAGAAAGCTTCTTTCCAGATTTCATCGGAGGATATTTCCTTTTTCACCGTAGCCCCATATGGGCTTCCAAATATCACTTTGCCAATTCCACAAGAACTGTCTTAGCGAAAAGCTTCTTGAGGGGAAAGCTGTAACTCTGTGAGATGATTTCACAGAACACAAAGAAGTTTCTCAGAAAGCTTCTTTCTCTTTGTTATCGGAGGATATTTCCTTTGGCCCTATAGTCTTCAAAGGGATCCGAAATATCTGTTCTCAGATTCCACAGAAATAAGGCTAGCAAAGAGATCCACGAAATACAGATGTAACTCTGTGAGTGGAAGTCACATATCACAGAGCAGTTTCTCAGAAAGCTTCTTTCCAGATTTCATCTGAGGATATTTCCTTTTTCAACGTAGCCCTCTATGGGCTTCCAAATATCACTTTGCCAATTCCACAAGAACTGTCTTAGCGAAAGGCTTCTTGAGGGGAAAGCTGTAACTCTGTGAGATGATTTCACAGAACACAAAGAAGTTTCCCAGAAAGCTTCTTTCTCTTTGTTATCGGAGGATATTTCCTTTGGCCCTATAGTCTTCAAAGGGATCCGAAATATCTGTTCTCAGATTCCACAGAAATAAGGCTAGCAAAGAGATCCACGAAATACAGATGTAACTCTGTGAGTGGAAGTCACATATCACAGAGCAGTTTCTCAGAAAGCTTATTTCCAGATTTCATCGGAGGATATTTCCTTTTTCAACATAGCCCTTATGGGCTTCCAAATATCACTTTGTCAATTCCACAAGAACTGTCTTAGCGAAAGGCTTCTTGAGGGTAAAGCTGTAACTCTGTGAGATGATTTCGCAGAACACAAAGAAGTTTCTCAGAAAGCTTCTTTCTCTTTGTTATGGGAGGATATTTCCTTTGGCCCTATAGTCTTCAAAGGGATCCGAAATATCTCTTCTCAAATTCCACAGAAATAAGGCTAGCAAAGAGATCCACGAAATACAGATGTAACTCTGTGAGTGGAAGTCACATATCACAGAGGAGTTTCTCAGAAAGCTTCTTTCCAGATTTCATCGGAGGATATTTCCTTTTTCACCATAGCCCTCTAGGGGCTTCCAAATATCACTTTGCCATTTCCACAAGAACTGTCTTACCGAAAGGCTTCTTGAGGGGAAAGCTGTAACTCTGGGAGATGATTTCACAGAACACAAAGAAGTTTCTCAGAAAGCTTCTTTCTCTTTGTTATGGGAGGATATTTCCTTTGGCCCTATAGTCTTCAAGGGGATTCTAAATATCTGCTTTCAGATTCCACAGAAATAAGGCTAGCAAAGAGATCCACGTAATACAGATGTAACTCTGTGAGTGGAAGTCACATATCACAGAGCAGTTTCTCAGAAAGCTTCTTTCCAGATTTCATCTGATGATATTTCCTTTTTCACCATAGCCCTCTAAGGGGTTCCAAATATCACTTTGCCAATTCCACAAGAACTGTCTTAGCGAAAGTCTTCTTGAGGGGAAAGCTGTAACTCTGTGAGATGATTTCACAGAACACAAAGAAGTTTCTCAGAAAGCTTCTTTCTCTTTGTTATGGGAGGATATTTCCTTTGGCCCTATAGTCTTCAATGGGATTCTAAATATCTGCTTTCAGATTCCACAGAAATAAGGCTAGCAAAGAGATCCACGAAATACAGATGTAACTCTGTGAGTGGAAGTCACATATTACAGAGCAGTTTCTCAGAAAGCTTCTTTCCAGATTTCATCGGAGGATATTTCCTTTTTCACCATAGCCCTCTATGGGCTTCCAAATATCACTTTGCCAATTCCACAAGAACTGTCTTAGCGAAAGGCTTCTTGAGGGGAAAGCTGTAACTCTGTGAGATGATTTCACAGAACACAAAGAAGTTTCTCAGAAAGCTTCTTTCTCTTTGTTATCGGAGGATATTTCCTTTGGCCCTATAGTCTTCAAAGGGATCCGAAATATCTGTTCTCAGATTCGACAGAAATAAGGCTAGCAAAGAGATCCACGAAATACAGATGTAACTCTGTGAGTGGAGGTCACATATCACAGAGCAGTTTCTCAGAAAGCTTCTTTCCAGATTTCATCGGAGGATATTTCCTTTTTCACCATAGCCCTCTATGGGCTTCCAAATATCACTTTGCCATTTCCATAAGAACTGTCTTAGCGAAAGGCTTCTTGAGGGGAAAGCTGTAACTCTGTGAGATGATTTCACAGAACACAAAGAAGTTTCTCAGAAAGCTTCTTTCTCTTTGTTATGGGAGGATATTTCCTTTGGCCCTATAGTCTTCAAAGGGATTCTTAATATCAGCTCTCAGATTCCACAGAAATAAGGCTAGCAAAGAGATCCACGAAATACAGATGTAACTCTGTGAGTGGAAGTCACATATAACAGAGCAGTTTCTCAGAAAGCTTCTTTCCAGATTTCATCTGATGATATTTCCTTTTTCATCATAGCCCTCTATGGGCTTCCAAATATCACTTTGCCAATTCCACAAGAACTGTCTTAGCGAAAGGCTTCTTGAGGGGAAAGCTGTAACTCTGTGAGATGATTTCACAGAACACAAAGAAGTTTCTCAGAAAGCATCTTTCTCTTTGTTATCGTTGGATATTTCCTTTGGCCCTATAGTCTTCAAAGGGATCCGAAAACCTGTTCTCAGATTCCACAGAAATAAGGCAAGCAAAGAGATCCACGAAATACAGATGTAACTCTGGAGTGGAAGTCACATATCCCAGAGCAGTTTCTCAGAAAGCTTCTTTCCAGATTTCATCAGAGGATATTTCCTTTTTCACCATAGCCCTCTTTGGGCTTCCAAATATCACTTTGCCAATTCCACAAGAACTGTCTTAGCGAAAAGCTTCTTGAGGGGAAAGCTGTAACTCTGTGAGATGATTTCACAGAACACAAAGAAGTTTCTCAGAAAGCTTCTTTCTCTTTCTTATGTTAGGATATTTCCTTTGGCCCTATAGTCTTCAAAGGGATCCGAAATATCTGTTCTCAGATTCCACAGAAATAAGGCTAGCAAAGAGATCCACGAAATACAGATGTAACTCTGTGAGTGGAAGTCACATATCACAGAGCAGTTTCTCAGAAAGCTTCTTTGCAGATTTCATCTGAGGATATTTCCTTTTTCATGATAGCCCTCTATGGGCTTCCAAATATCACTTTGCCAATTCCACAAGAACTGTGTTAGCGAAAGGCTTCTTGAGGGAAAAGCTGTAACTCTGTGAGATGATTTCACAGAACACAAAGAAGTTTCTCAGAAAGCTTCTTTCTCTTTGTTATCGGAGGATATTTCCTTTGGCCCTATAGTCTTCAAAGGGATCCGAAATATCTGTTCTCAGATTCCACAGAAATAAGGCTAGCAAAGAGATCCACGAAATACAGACGTAACTCTGTGAGTGGAAGTCACATATCACAGAGCAGTTTCTCAGAAAGCTTCTTTGCAGATTTCATCGGAGGATACATCCTTTTTCACCATAGCCCTCCATGGGTTCCAAATATCACTTGGCCAATTCCACAAGAACTGTCTTAGCGAAAGGCTTCTTGACGGGAAAGTTGTAACTCTGTGAGATGATTTCACAGAACACAAAGAAGTTTTTCAGAAAGCTTCCTTCTCTTTGTTATCGGAGGATATTTCCTTTGGCCCTATAGTCTTCAAAGGGATCCGAAATATCTGTTCTCAGATTCCACAGAAATAAGGCTAGCAAAGAGATCCACGAAATACAGATGTAACTCTGTGAGTGGAAGTCACATATCACAGAGCAGTTACTCAGAAAGCTTCTTTCCAGATTTCATCTGAGGATATTTCCTTTTTCACCATAGCCCTCTATGGGCTTCCAAATATCACTTTGCCAATACCACAAGAACTGTCTTAGCGAAAGGCTTCTTGAGGGGAAAGCTGTAACTCTGTGAGATGATTTCACAGAACACAAAGAAGTTTCTCAGAAAGCTTCTTTCTCTTTGTTATGGGAGGATATTTCCTTTGGCCCTATAGTCTTCAAAGGGATCCGAAATATCTGTTCTCAGATTCCACAGAAATAAGGCTAGCAAAGAGATCCACGAAATACACATGTAACGCTGTGAGTGGAAGTCACATATCACAGAGCAGTTTCTCAGAAAGCTTCTTTCCAGATTTCATCTGAGGATATTTCCTTTTTCACCATAGCCCTCTATGGGCTTCCAAATATCACTGTGCCAATTACACAAGAACTGTCTTAGCGAAAGGCTTCTTGAGGGTAAAGCTGTAACTCTATGAGATGATTTCACAGAACACAAAGAAGTTTCTCAGAAAGCTTCTTTCTCTTTGTTATCAGAGGATATTTCCTTTGGCCCTATAGTCTTCAAAGGGATCCGAAATATCTGTTCTCAGATTCCACAGAAATAAGGCTAGCAAAGAGATCCACGAAATGCAGATGTAACTCTGTGAGTGGAAGTCACATATCACAGAGCATTTTCTCAGAAAGCTTCTTTCCAGATTTCATCTGAGGATATTTCCTTTTTCACTATAGCCCTCTATGGGCTTCCAAATATCACTTTGCCAATTCCACAAGAACTGTCTTAGAGAAAGGCTTCTTGAGTGGAAAGCTGTAACTCTGTGAGATGATTTCACAGAACACAAAGAAGTTTCTCAGAAAGCTTCTTTCTCTTTGTTATCGGAGGATATTTCCTTTGGCCCTATAGTCTTCAAAGGGATCCGAAATATCTGTTCTCAGATTCCACAGAAATAAGGCTAGCAAAGAGATCCACGAAATACAGATGTAACTCTGTGAGTGGAAGTCACATATCACAGAGCAGTTTCTCAGAAAGCTTCTTTCCAGATTTCATCGGAGGATATTTCCTTTTTCACCATAGCCCTCTATGGGCTTCCAAATATCACTTTGCCAATACCACAAGAACTGTCTTAGCGAAAGGCTTCTTGAGGGGAAAGCTGTAACTCTGTGAGATGATTTCACAGAACACAAAGAAGTTTCTCAGAAAGCTTCTTTCTCTTTGTTTTCGGAGGATATTTCCTTTGGCCCTATAGTCTTCAAAGGGATCCGAAATATCTGTTCTCAGATTCCACAGAAATAAGGCTAGCAAAGAGATACACGAAATACAGATGTAACTCTGTGAGTGGAAGTCACATATCACAGAGCAGTTTCTCAGAAAGCTTCTTTCCAGATTTCATCTGAGGATATTTCCTTTTTCACCATAGCCATCTATGGGCTTCCAAATATCACTGTGCCAATTCCACAAGAAATGTCTTAGCGAAAGGCTTCTTGAGGGGAAAGCTGTAACTCTATGAGATGATTTCACAGAACACAAAGAAGTTTCTCAGAAAGCTTCTTTCTCTTTGTTATCGGAGGATATTTCCTTTGGCCCTATAGTCTTCAAAGGGATCCGAAATATCTGTTCTCAGATTCCACAGAAATAAGGCTAGCAAAGAGATCCACGAAATACAGATGTAACTCTGTGAGTGGAAGTCACATATCACAGAGCAGTTTCTCAGAAAGCTTCTTTCCAGATTTCATTGGAGGATATTTCCTTTTTCACAACAGCCCTCTATGGGCTTCCAAATATCACGTTGCCAATTCCACAAGAACTGTCGTAGCGAAAGGCTTCTTGAGGGGAAAGCTGTAACTCTGGGAGATGATTTCACAGAACACAAAGAAGTTTCTCAGAGAGCTTCTTTCTCTGTGTTATCGGAGGATATTTCCTTTGGACCAATAGTGTTCCAAGGGATCCGAAATATCTGTTCTCAGATACCACAGAAATAAGGCTAGCAAAGAGATCCACGAAAAACAGATGTAACTCTGTGAGTGGAAGTCACATATCACAGAGCAGTTTCTCAGAAAGCTTCTTTCCAGATTTCATTGGAGGATATTTCCTTTTTCACCATAGCCCTCTATGGGCTTCCAAATATCACTTTGCCAATTCCACAAGAACTGTCTTAGCGAAAGGCTTCTTGAGTGGGAAGCTGTAACTCTGTGAGATGATTTCACAGAACACAAAGAAGTTTCTCAGAAAGCTTCTTTCTCTTTGTTATCGGAGGATATTTCCTTTGGCCCTATAGTCTTCAAAGGGATCCGAAATATCTGTTCTCAGATTCCACAGAAATAAGGCTAGCAAAGAGATCCACGAAATACAGATGTAACTCTGTGAGTGGAAGTCACATATCACAGAGCAGTTTCTCAGAAAGCTTCTTTCCAGATTTCATCTGAGGATATTTCCTTTTTCACCATAGCCCTCTATGGGCTTCCCAATATCACTTTGCCAATTCCACAAGAACTGTCTTAGAGAAAGGCTTCTTGAGGGGAAAGCTGTAACTCTTTGAGATGATTTCACAGAACACAAAGAAGTTTCTCAGAAAGCTTCTTTCTCTTTGTTATCGGAGGATATTTCCTTTGGCCCTATAGTCTTCAAAGGGATCCGAAATATCGGTTCTCAGATTCCACAGAAATAAGGCTAGCAAAGAGATCCACGAAATACAGATGTAACTCTGTGAGTGGAAGTCACATATCCCAGAGCAGTTTCTCAGAAAACTTCTTTCCAGATTTCATTGGAGGATAATTTCTTTTTCACCATAGCCCTCTATGGGCTTCCAAATATCACTTTGCGAATTCCACAAGAACTGTCTTAGCCAAAGGCTTCTTGAGGGGAAAGCTGTAACTCTGTGTGATGATTTCACAGAACACAAAGAAGTTTCTCAGAAAGCTTCTTTCTCTTTGTTTTCGGAGGATATTTCCTTTGGCCCTATAGTCTTCAAAGGGATCCGAAATATCTGTTCTCAGATTCCACAGAAATAAGGCTAGCAAAGAGATCCACGAAATACAGATGTAACTCTGTGAGTGGAAGTCACATATCACAGAGCAGTTTCTCAGAAAGCTTCTTTCCAGATTTCATCTGAGGATATTTCCTTTTTCACCATAGCCCTCTATGGGCTTCCAAATATCACTGTGCCAATTCCACAAGAACTGTCTTAGCGAAAGGCTTCTTGAGGGGAAAGCTGTAACTCTGTGAGATGATTTCACAGAACACAAAGAAGTTTCTCAGAAAGCTTCTTTCTCTTTGTTATCGTAGGATATTTCCTTTGGCCGTATAGTCTTCCAAGGGATCCGAAATATCTGTTCTCAGATTCCACAGAAATAAGGCTAGCAAAGAGATCCACGAAATACAGATGTAACTCTGTGAGTGGAAGTCACATATCACAGAGCAGTTTCTCAGAAAGCTTCTTTCCAGATTTCATCTGAGGATATTTCCTTTTTCACGATAGCCCTCTATGGGCTTCCAAATATCACTTTGCCAATTCCACAAGAACTGTGTTAGCGAAAGGTTTCTTGAGGGAAAAGCTGTAACTCTGTGAGATGATTTCACAGAACACAAAGAAGTTTCTCAGAAAGCTTCTTTCTCTTTGTTATGGGAGGATATTTCCTTTGGCCCTATAGTCTTCAAAGGGATCCGAAATATCTGTTCTCAGATTCCACAGAAATAAGGCTAGCAAAGAGATCCACGAAATACAGATGTAACGCTGTGAGTGGAAGTCACATATCCCAGAGCAGTTTCTCAGAAAGCTTCTTTGCAGATTGCATTGGAGGATATTTTCTTTTTCACCATAGCCCTCTATGGGCTTCCAAATATCACTTTGCCAATTCCACAAGAACTGTCTTAGCCAAAGGCTTCTCGAAGGGAAAGCTGTAACTCTGTGAGATGATTTCACAGAACACAAAGAAGTTTCTCAGAAAGCTTCTTTCTCATTGTTTTCGGAGGATATTTCCTTTGGCCCTATAGTCTTCAAAGGGATCCGAAATATCTGTTCTCAGATTCCACAGAAATAAGGCTAGCAAAGAGATCCACGAAATACAGATGTAACTCTGTGAGTGGAAGTCACATATCACAGAGCAGTTTCTCAGAAAGCTTGTTTCCAGATTTCATCTGAGGATATTTCCTTTTTCACCATAGCCCTCTAAGGGCTTCCAAATATCACTTTGCCAATACCACAAGAACTGTCTTAGCGAAAGGCTTCTTGAGGGGAAAGCTGTAACTCTGTGAGATGATTTCACAGAACACAAAGAAGTTTCTCAGAAAGCTTCTTTCTCTTTGTTATCGGAGGATATTTCCTTTGGCCCTATAGTCTTCAAAGGGATCCGAAATATCTGTTCTCAGATTCCACAGAAATAAGGCTAGCAAAGAGATCCACGAAATACAGATGTAACTCTGTGAGTGGAAGTCACATATCACAGAGCAGTTTCTCAGAAAGCTTCTTTCCAGATTTCATCTGAGGATATTTCCTTTTTCACCATAGCCCTCTATGGGCTTCCAAATATCACTTTGCGAATTCCACAAGAACTGTCTTAGAGAAAGGCTTCTTGAGGGGAAAGCTGTAACTCTGTGAGATGATTTCACAGAACACAAAGAAGTTTCTCAGAAAGCTTCTTTGTCTTTGTTATCGGAGGATATTTCCTTTGGCCCTATAGTCTTCAAAGGGATGTGAAATATCTATTCTCAGATTCCACAGATATAAGGCTAGCAAAGAGATCCACGAAATACAGATGTAACTCTGTGAGTGGAAGTCACGTATCACAGAGGAGTTTCTCAGAAAGCTTCTTTCCAGATTTCATCGGAGGATATTTCCTTTTTCACCGTAGCCCCATATGGGCTTCCAAATATCACTTTGCCAATTCCACAAGAACTGTCTTAGCGAAAAGCTTCTTGAGGGGAAAGCTGTAACTCTGTGAGATGATTTCACAGAACACAAAGAAGTTTCTCAGAAAGCTTCTTTCTCTTTGTTATCGGAGGATATTTCCTTTGGCCCTATAGTCTTCAAAGGGATCCGAAATATCTGTTCTCAGATTCCACAGAAATAAGGCTAGCAAAGAGATCCACGAAATACAGATGTAACTCTGTGAGTGGAAGTCACATATCACAGAGCAGTTTCTCAGAAAGCTTCTTTCCAGATTTCATCTGAGGATATTTCCTTTTTCAACGTAGCCCTCTATGGGCTTCCAAATATCACTTTGCCAATTCCACAAGAACTGTCTTAGCGAAAGGCTTCTTGAGGGGAAAGCTGTAACTCTGTGAGATGATTTCACAGAACACAAAGAAGTTTCCCAGAAAGCTTCTTTCTCTTTGTTATCGGAGGATATTTCCTTTGGCCCTATAGTCTTCAAAGGGATCCGAAATATCTGTTCTCAGATTCCACAGAAATAAGGCTAGCAAAGAGATCCACGAAATACAGATGTAACTCTGTGAGTGGAAGTCACATATCACAGAGCAGTTTCTCAGAAAGCTTATTTCCAGATTTCATCGGAGGATATTTCCTTTTTCAACATAGCCCTTATGGGCTTCCAAATATCACTTTGTCAATTCCACAAGAACTGTCTTAGCGAAAGGCTTCTTGAGGGTAAAGCTGTAACTCTGTGAGATGATTTCGCAGAACACAAAGAAGTTTCTCAGAAAGCTTCTTTCTCTTTGTTATGGGAGGATATTTCCTTTGGCCCTATAGTCTTCAAAGGGATCCGAAATATCTCTTCTCAAATTCCACAGAAATAAGGCTAGCAAAGAGATCCACGAAATACAGATGTAACTCTGTGAGTGGAAGTCACATATCACAGAGGAGTTTCTCAGAAAGCTTCTTTCCAGATTTCATCGGAGGATATTTCCTTTTTCACCATAGCCCTCTAGGGGCTTCCAAATATCACTTTGCCAATTCCACAAGAACTGTCTTACCGAAAGGCTTCTTGAGGGGAAAGCTGTAACTCTGGGAGATGATTTCACAGAACACAAAGAAGTTTCTCAGAAAGCTTCTTTCTCTTTGTTATGGGAGGATATTTCCTTTGGCCCTATAGTCTTCAAGGGGATTCTAAATATCTGCTTTCAGATTCCACAGAAATAAGGCTAGCAAAGAGATCCACGTAATACAGATGTAACTCTGTGAGTGGAAGTCACATATCACAGAGCAGTTTCTCAGAAAGCTTCTTTCCAGATTTCATCTGATGATATTTCCTTTTTCACCATAGCCCTCTAAGGGGTTCCAAATATCACTTTGCCAATTCCACAAGAACTGTCTTAGCGAAAGTCTTCTTGAGGGGAAAGCTGTAACTCTGTGAGATGATTTCACAGAACACAAAGAAGTTTCTCAGAAAGCTTCTTTCTCTTTGTTATGGGAGGATATTTCCTTTGGCCCTATAGTCTTCAATGGGATTCTAAATATCTGCTTTCAGATTCCACAGAAATAAGGCTAGCAAAGAGATCCACGAAATACAGATGTAACTCTGTGAGTGGAAGTCACATATTACAGAGCAGTTTCTCAGAAAGCTTCTTTCCAGATTTCATCGGAGGATATTTCCTTTTTCACCATAGCCCTCTATGGGCTTCCAAATATCACTTTGCCAATTCCACAAGAACTGTCTTAGCGAAAGGCTTCTTGAGGGGAAAGCTGTAACTCTGTGAGATGATTTCACAGAACACAAAGAAGTTTCTCAGAAAGCTTCTTTCTCTTTGTTATCGGAGGATATTTCCTTTGGCCCTATAGTCTTCAAAGGGATCCGAAATATCTGTTCTCAGATTCGACAGAAATAAGGCTAGCAAAGAGATCCACGAAATACAGATGTAACTCTGTGAGTGGAGGTCACATATCACAGAGCAGTTTCTCAGAAAGCTTCTTTCCAGATTTCATCGGAGGATATTTCCTTTTTCACCATAGCCCTCTATGGGCTTCCAAATATCACTTTGCCATTTCCATAAGAACTGTCTTAGCGAAAGGCTTCTTGAGGGGAAAGCTGTAACTCTGTGAGATGATTTCACAGAACACAAAGAAGTTTCTCAGAAAGCTTCTTTCTCTTTGTTATGGGAGGATATTTCCTTTGGCCCTATAGTCTTCAAAGGGATTCTTAATATCAGCTCTCAGATTCCACAGAAATAAGGCTAGCAAAGAGATCCACGAAATACAGATGTAACTCTGTGAGTGGAAGTCACATATAACAGAGCAGTTTCTCAGAAAGCTTCTTTCCAGATTTCATCTGATGATATTTCCTTTTTCATCATAGCCCTCTATGGGCTTCCAAATATCACTTTGCCAATTCCACAAGAACTGTCTTAGCGAAAGGCTTCTTGAGGGGAAAGCTGTAACTCTGTGAGATGATTTCACAGAACACAAAGAAGTTTCTCAGAAAGCATCTTTCTCTTTGTTATCGTTGGATATTTCCTTTGGCCCTATAGTCTTCAAAGGGATCCGAAAACCTGTTCTCAGATTCCACAGAAATAAGGCAAGCAAAGGGATCCACGAAATACAGATGTAACTCTGTGAGTGGAAGTCACATATCACAGAGCAGTTTCTCAGAATGCTTCTTTCCAGATTTCATCGAAGGATATTTCCTTTTTCAACATAGCCCTCTATGGGCTTCCAAATATCACTTTGCCAATTCCACAAGAACTGTCTTAGCGAAAGGCTTCTTGAGGGGAAAGCTGTAACTCTGTGAGATGATTTCGCAGAACACAAAGAAGTTTCTCAGAAAGCTTCTTTCTCTTTGTTATCGGAGGATATTTCCTTTGGCCCTATAGTCTTTAAAGGGATCCGAAATATCTGTTCACAGATTCCACAGAAATAAGGCTAGCAAAGAGATCCACGAAATACAGATGTAACTCTGTGAGTGGAAGTCACATATCACAGAGCAGTTTCTCAGAAAGCTTCTTTCCAGATTTCATCGGAGGATATTTCCTTTTTCACCATAGCCCTCTTTGGGCTTCCAAATATCACTTTGCCAATTCCACAAGAACTGTCTTAGCGAAAGGCTTCTTGAGGGGAAAGCTGTAACTCTGTGAGATGATTTCACAGAACACAAAGAAGTTTCTCAGAAAGCTTCTTTCTCTTTGTTATGGGAGGATATTTCCTTTGGCCCTATAGTCTTCAAGGGGATTCTAAATATCTGCTTTCAGATTCCACAGAAATAAGGCTAGCAAAGAGATCCACGAAATACAGATGTAACTCTGTGAGTGGAAGTCACATATCACAGAGCAGTTTCTCAGAAAGCTTCTTTCCAGATTTCATCTGATGATATTTCCTTTTTCACCATAGCCCTCTATGGGCTTCCAAATATCACTTTGCCAATTCCACAAGAACTGTCTTAGCGAAAGGCTTCTTGAGGGGAAAGCTGTAACTCTGTGAGATGATTTCACAGAACACAAAGAAGTTTCTCAGAAAGCTTCTTTCTCTTTGTTATGGGAGGATATTTCCTTTGGCCCTATAGTCTTCAAATGGATTCTAAATATCTGCTCTCAGATTCCACAGAAATAAGGCTAGCAAAGAGATCCACGAAATACAGATGTAACTCTGTGAGTGGAAGTCACATATCCCAGAGCAGTTTCTCAGAAAGCTTCTTTCCAGATTTCATCGGAGGGTATTTCCTTTTTCACCATAGCCCTCTTTGGGCTTCCAAATATCACTTTGCCAATTCCACAAGAACTGTCTTAGCGAAAGGCTTCTTGAGGGGAAAGCTGTAACTCGGTGAGATGATTTCAGAGAACACAAAGAAGTTTCTCAGAAAGCTTCTTTCTCTTTGTTACCGTTGGATATTTCCTTTGGCCCTATAGACTTCAAAGGGATCCGAAATATCTGTTCTCAGATTCAACAGAAATAAGGCTAGCAAAGAGATCCACGAAATACAGATGTAACTCTCTGAGTGGAAGTCACATATCACAGAGCAGTTTCTCAGAAAGCTTCTTTCCAGATTTCATCGGAGGATATTTCTTTTTTCACCGTAGCCCTCTGTGGGCTTCCAAATATCTCTTTGCCAATTCCACAAGAACTGTCTTAGCGAAAGGCTTCTTCAGGGGAAATCTGTAACTCTGTGAGATGATTCCACAGAACACAAAGAAGTTTCTCAGAAAGCTTCTTTCTCTTTGTTATCGGAGGATATTTCCTTTGACCCTATAGACTTCAAAGGGATCCGAAATATCTGTTCTCAGATTCCAAAGAAATAAGGCTAGCAAAGAGATCCACGAAATACAGATGTAACTCTGTGAGTGGGAGTCACATATCACAGAGCAGTTTCTCAGAAAGCTTCTTTCCAGATTTCATCTGAGGATATTTCCTTTTTCACCATAGCCCTCTATGGGCTTCCAAATATCACTTTGCCAATTCCACAAGAACTGTCTTAGCGAAAGGCTTCTGGAGGGGAAAGCTGTAACTCTGTGAGATGATTTCACAGAACACAAAGAAGTTTCTCAGAAAGCTTCTTTCTCTTTGTTATGGGAGGATATTTTCTTTGGCCCTATAGTCTTCAAGGGGATTCTCAATATCTGGTTTCAGATTCCACAGAAATAAGGCTAGCAAAGTGATCCACGAAATACAGATGTAACTCTGTGAGTGGAAGTCACATATCACAGAGCAGTTTCTCAGAAAGCTTCTTTCCAGATTTCAACTGAGGATATTTCCTTTTTCACCATAGCCCTCTATGGGCTTCCAAATATCACTTTGCCAATTCCACAAGAACTGTCTTAGCGAAAGGCTTCTTGAGGGGAAAGCTGTAACTCTGTGAGATGATTTCACAGAACACAAAGAAGTTTCTCAGAAAGCTTCTTTCTCTTTGTTATCGGAGGATATTTCCTTTGGCCCTATAGACTTCAAAGGGATCCGAAATATGTGTTCTCAGATTCCAAAGAAATAAGGCTAGCAAAGAGATCCACGAAATACAGATGTAACTCTGTGAGTGGGAGTCACATATCACAGAGCAGTTTCTCAGAAAGCTTCTTTCCAGATTTCATCTGAGGATATTTCCTTTTTCACCATATCCCTCTATGGGCTTCCAAATATCACTTTGCCAATTCCACAAGAACTGTCTTAGCGAAAGGCTTCTTGAGGGGAAAGCTGTAACTCTGTGAGATGATTTCACAGAACACAAAGAAGTTTCTCAGAAAGCTTCTTTCTCTTTGTTATCGGAGGATATTTCCTTTGGCCCTATAGACTTCAAAGGGATCCGAAATATCTGTTCTCAGATTCCAAAGAAATAAGGCTAGCAAAGAGATCCACGAAATACAGATGTAACTCTGTGAGTGGGAGTCACATATCACAGAGCAGTTTCTCAGAAAGCTTCTTTCCAGATTTCATCTGAGGATATTTCCTTTTTCACCATAGCCCTCTATGGGCTTCCAAATATCACTTTGCCAATTCCACAAGAACTGTCTTAGCGAAAGGCTTCTTGAGGGGAAAGCTGTAAGTCTGTGAGATGATTTCAGAGAACACAAAGAAGTTTCTCAGAAAGCTTCTTTCTCTTTGTTATGGGAGGATATTTCCTTTGGCCCTATAGTCTTCAAAGGGATTCTAAATATCTGCTCTCAGATTCCACAGAAATAAGGCAAGCAAAGAGATCCACGAAATACAGATGTAACTCTGTGAGTGGAAGTCACATATCACAGAGCAGTTTCTCAGAAAGCTTCTTTCCTGATTTCATTGGAGGATATTTCCTTTTTCACCATAGCCCTCCATGGGCTTCCAAATATCACTTGGCCAATTCCACAAGAACTGTCTTAGCGAAAGGCTTCTTGAGGGGAAAGCTGTAACTCTGTAAGATGATTTCACAGAACACAAAGAAGTTTCTCAGAAAGCTTCTTTCTCTTTGTTATCGGAGGATATTTCCTTTGGCCATATAGTCTTCAAAGGGATCCGAAATATCTGTTCTCAGATTCCACAGAAATAAGGCTAGCAAAGAGATCCACGAAATACAGATGTAACTCTGTGAGTGGAAGTCACATATCACAGAGCAGTTTCTCAGAAAGCTTCTTTCCAGATTTCATCGGAGGATATTTCCTTTTTCACCGTAGGCCTCTATGGGCTTCCAAATATCACTTTGCCAATTCCACAAGAACTATCTTAGCGAAAGGCTTCTTGAGGGGAAAGCTGTAACTCTGTGAGATGATTTCACAGAACACAAAGAAGTTTCTCAGAAAGCTTCTTTCTCTTTGTTATGCGAGGATATTTCCTTTGGCCCTATAGTCTTCAAAGGGATTCTAAATATCTGCTCTCAGATTCCACAGAAATAAGGCTAGCAAAGAGATCCACGAAATACAGATGTAACTCTGTGAGTGGAAGTCACATATCCCAGAGCAGTTTCTCAGAAAGCTTCTTTCCAGATTTCATCGGAGGGTATTTCCTTTTTCACCATAGCCCTCTTTGGGCTTCCAAATATCACTTTGCCAATTCCACAAGAACTGTCTTAGCGAAAGGCTTCTTGAGGGGAAAGCTGTAACTCGGTGAGATGATTTCACAGAACACAAAGAAGTTTCTCAGAAAGCTTCTTTCTCTTTGTTATCGTTGGATATTTCCTTTGGCCCTATAGACTTCAAAGGGATCCGAAATATCTGTTCTCAGATTCAACAGAAATAAGGCTAGCAAAGAGATCCACGAAATACAGATGTAACTCTCTGAGTGGAAGTCACATATCACAGAGCAGTTTCTCAGAAAGCTTCTTTCCAGATTTCATCGGAGGATATTTCTTTTTTCACCGTAGCCCTCTGTGGGCTTCCAAATATCTCTTTGCCAATTCCACAAGAACTGTCTTAGCGAAAGGCTTCTTCAGGGGAAATCTGTAACTCTGTGAGATGAATTCACAGAACACAAAGAAGTTTCTCAGAAAGCTTCTTTCTCTTTGTTATGGGAGGATATTTCCTTTGGCCCTATAGTCTTCAAAGGGATTCTAATATCTGCTCTCAGATTACACAGAAATAAGGCTAGCAAAGAGATCCACGAAATACAGATGTAACTGTGAGTGGAAGTCACATATCACAGAGTAGTTTCTCAGAAAGCTTCTTTCCAGATTTCTTTGGAGGATATTTCCTTTTTCACCATAGCCCTGTATGGGCTTCCAAATATCACTTTGCCAATTGCACAAGAACTGTCTTAGCGAAAGGCTTCTTGAGGGGAAAGCTGTAACTCTGTGAGATGATTTCACAGAACACAAAGAAGTTTCTCAGAAAGCTTCTTTCTCTTTGTTATCGGAGGATATTTCCTTTGGAACTGTAATCTTCAAAGGGATCCGAAATATCTGTTCTCAGATTCCACAGAAATAAGGCTAGCAAAGAGATCCACGAAATACAGATGTAACTCTGTGAGTGGAAGTCACATATCACAGAGCAGTTTCTCAGAAAGCTTCTTTCCAGATTTCATCGGAGGATATTTCCTTTTTCACCATAGCCCTCTATGGGCTTCCAAATATCACTTTGCCAATTCCACAAGAACTGTCTTAGCGAAAGGCTTCTGGAGGGGAAAGCTGTAACTCTGTGAGATGATTTCACAGAACACAAAGAAGTTTCTCAGAAAGCTTCTTTCTCTTTGTTATGGGAGGATATTTTCTTTGGCCCTATAGTCTTCAAGGGGATTCTCAATATCTGGTTTCAGATTCCACAGAAATAAGGCTAGCAAAGTGATCCACGAAATACAGATGTAACTCTGTGAGTGGAAGTCACATATCACAGAGCAGTTTCTCAGAAAGCTTCTTTCCAGATTTCAACTGAGGATATTTCCTTTTTCACCATAGCCCTCTCTGGGCTTCCAAATATCACTTTGCCAATTCCACAAGAACTGTCTTAGCGAAAGGCTTCTTGAGGGGAAAGCTGTAACTCTGTGAGATGATTTCACAGAACACAAAGAAGTTTCTCAGAAAGCTTCTTTCTCTTTGTTATCGGAGGATATTTCCTTTGGCCCTATAGACTTCAAAGGGATCCGAAATATGTGTTCTCAGATTCCAAAGAAATAAGGCTAGCAAAGAGATCCACGAAATACAGATGTAACTCTGTGAGTGGGAGTCACATATCACAGAGCAGTTTCTCAGAAAGCTTCTTTCCAGATTTCATCTGAGGATATTTCCTTTTTCACCATATCCCTCTATGGGCTTCCAAATATCACTTTGCCAATTCCACAAGAACTGTCTTAGCGAAAGGCTTCTTGAGGGGAAAGCTGTAACTCTGTGAGATGATTTCACAGAACACAAAGAAGTTTCTCAGAAAGCTTCTTTCTCTTTGTTATGGGAGGATATTTTCTTTGGCCCTATAGTCTTCAAGGGGATTCTAAATATCTGGTTTCAGATTCCACAGAAATAAGGCTAGCAAAGTGATCCAAGAAATACAGATGTAACTCTGTGAGTGGAAGTCACATATCACAGAGCAGTTTCTCAGAAAGCTTCTTTCCAGATTTCATCGGAGGATATTTCCTTTTTCACCATAGCCCTCAATGGGCTTCCAAATATCACTTTGCCAATTCCACAAGAACTGTCTTACCGAAAGCCTTCTTGAGGGGAAAGCTGTAACTCTGTGAGATGATTTCACAGAACACAAAGAAGTTTCTCAGAAAGCTTCTTTCTCTTTGTTATCGGAGGATATTTCCTTTGGCCCTATAGTCTTCAAAGGGATCCGAAATATCTGTTCTCAGATTCCACAGAAATAAGGCTAGCAAAGAGATCCACGAAATACAGATGTAACTCTGTGAGTGGAAGTCACATATCACAGAGCAGTTTCTCAGAAAGCTTCTTTCCAGATTTCATCGGAGGATATTTCCTTTTTCACCATAGCCCTCTATGGGCTTCCATATATCACTTTGCCAATTCCACAAGAACTGTCTTAGCGAAAGGCTTCTTGAGGGGAAAGCTCTAACTCTGTGAGATGATTTCACAGAACACAAAGAAGTTTCTCAGAAACCTTCCTTCTCTTTGTTATGCGAGGATATTTCCTTTGGCCCTATAGTCTTCAAAGGGATTCTAAATATCTGCTTTCAGATTCCACAGAAATAAGGCTAGCAAAGAGATCCACGAAATACAGATGTAACTCTGTGAGTGGAAGTCACATATCACAGAGCAGTTTCTCAGAAAGCTTCTTTCCATATTTCATTGGAGGATATTTCCTTTTTCACCATAGCCCTCTATGGGCTTCCAAATATCACTTTGCCAATTCCACAAGAACTGTCTTAGCGAAAGGCTTCTTGAGGGGAAAGCTGTAACTCTGTAAGATGATTTCACAGAACACAAAGAAGTTTCTCAGAAAGCTTCTTTCTCTTTGTTATCGGAGGATATTTCCTTTGGCCCTATAGTCTTCACAGGGATCCGAAATATCTCTTCTCAGATTCCACAGAAATAAGGCTAGCAAAGAGATCCACGAAATACAGATGTAACTCTGTGAGTGGAAGTCACATATCACAGAGCAGTTTCTCAGAAAGCTTCTTTCCAGATTTCATCGGAGGATATTTCCTTTTTCACCGTAGCCCTCTATGGGCTTCCAAATATCACTTTGTCAATAACACAAGAACTGTCTTAGCGAAAGGCTTCTTGAGGGGAAAGCTGTAACTCTGTGAGATGATTTCACAGAACACATAGAAGTTTCTCAGAAAGCTTCTTTCTCTTTGTTATGCGAGGATATTTCCTTTGGCCCTATAGTCTTCAAAGGGATTCTAAATATCTGCTCTCAGATTCCACAGAAATAAGGCTAGCAAAGAGATCCACGAAATACAGATGTAACTCTGTGAGTGGAAGTCACAGATCACAGAGCAGTTTCTCAGAAAGTTCTTTCCAGATTTCATTGGAGGGTATTTCCTTTTTCACCATAGCCCTCTTTGGGCTTCCAAATATCACTTTGCCAATTCCACAAGAACTGTCTTAGCAAAAGGCTTCTTGAGGGGAAAGCTGTAACTCTGTGAGATGATTTCACAGAACACAAAGAAGTTTCTCAGAAAGCTTCTTTCTCTTTGTTATCGTTGGATATTTCCTTTGGCCCTATAGACTTCAAAGGGATCCGAAATATCTGTTCTCAGATTCAACAAAAATAAGGCTAGCAAAGAGATCCACGAAATACAGATGTAACTGTGAGTGGAAGTCACATATCACAGAGCAGTTTCTCAGAAAGCTTCTTTCCAGATTTCTTTGGAGGATATTTCCTTTTTCACCGTAGCCCTCTGTGGGCTTCCAAATATCACTTTGCCAATTCCACAAGAACTGTCTTAGCGAAAGGCTTCTTCAGGGGAAAGCTGTAACTCTGTGAGATGATTTCACAGAACACAAAGAAGTTTCTCAGAAAGCTTCTTTCTCTTTGTTATCGGAGGATATTTCCTTTGGCCCTGTAATCTTCAAAGGGATCCGAAATATCTGTTCTCAGATTCCACAGAAATAAGGCTAGCAAAGAGATCCACGAAATACAGATGTAACTCTGTGAGTGGAAGTCACATATCACAGAGCAGTTTCACAGAAAGCTTCTTTCCAGATTTCATCGGAGGATATTTCCTTTTTCACCATAGCCCTCTATGGGCTTCCAAGTATCACTTTGCCAATTCCACAAGAACTGTCTTAGCGAAAGGCTTCTTGAGGGGAAAGCTGTAACTCTGTGAGATGATTTCACAGAACACAAAGAAGTTTCTCAGAAACCTTCCTTCTCTTTGTTATGCGAGGATATTTCCTTTGGCCCTATAGTCTTCAAAGGGATTCTAAATATCTGCTCTCAGATTCCACAGAAATAAGGCTAACAAGGAGGTCCACGAAATACAGATGTATCTCTGTGAGTGGAAGTCACATATCACAGAGCAGTTTCTCAGAAAGCTTCTTTCCAGATTTCATTGGAGGATATTTCCTTTTTCACCATAACCCTCAATGGGCTTCCAAATATCACTTTGCCAATTCCACAAGAACTGTCTTACCGAAAGCCTTCTTGAGGGGAAAGCTGTAACTCTGTGAGATGATTTCACAGAACACAAAGATGTTTCTCAGAAAGCTTCTTTCTCTTTGTTATCGGAGGATATTTCCTTTGGCCCTATAGTCTTCAAAGGGATCCGAAATATCTGTTCTCAGATTCCACAGAAATAAGACTAGCAAACAGATCCACGAAATACAGATGTAACTCTGTGAGTGGAAGTCACATATCACAGAGCAGTTTCTCAGAAAGCTTCTTTCCAGATTTCATTGGAGGATATTTCCTTTTTCACCATAGCCCTCTATGGGCTTCCAAATATCACTTTGCCAATACCACAAGAACAGTCTTAGCGAAAGGCTTTTTGAGGGGAAAGCTGTAACTCTGTGAGATGATTTCACAGAACACAAAGAAGTTTCTCAGAAAGCTTCTTTCTCTTTGTTATCGTTGGATATTTCCTTTGGCCGTATAGTCTTCAAAGGGATCCGAAATATCTGTTCTCAGATTCCACAGAAATAAGGCTAGCAAAGAGATCTACGAAATACAGATGTAACTCTGTGAGTGGAAGTCACATATCCCAGAGCAGTTTCTCAGAAAGGTTCTTTCCAGATTTCATCGGAGGATATTTCCTTTTTCACCATAGCCCTCTATGGGCTTCCAAATATCACTTGGCCAATTCCACAAGAACTGTCTTAGCGAAAGGCTTCTTGAGGGGAAAGCTGTAACTCTGTGAGATGATTTCACAGAACACAAAGAAGTTTCTCAGAAAACTTCTTTCTCTTTGTTATGGGAGGATATTTCCTTTGGCCCTATAGTCTTCAAAGGGATTCTAAATATCTGCTCTCAGATTCCACAGAAATAAGGCTAGCAAAGAGATCCACGAAATACAGATGTAACTCTGTGAGTGGAAGTCACATATCACAGAGCAGTTTCTCAGAAAGCTTCTTTCCAGATTTCATCGGAGGATATTTCCTTTTTCACCATAGCCGTCTAGGGGTTCCAAATATCACTTTGCCAATTCGACAAGAACTGTCTTAGCGAAAGGCTTCTTGAGGGGAAAGCTGCAACTCTGGGAGATGATTTCACAGAACACAAAGAAGTTTCTCAGAAAGCTTCTTTCTCTTTGTGATCGGAGGATAATTCCTTTGGCCCTATAGTGTTCAAAGGGATTCTAAATATCTGCTTTCAGATTCCACAGAAATAAGGCTAGCAAAGAGATCCACGAAATACAGATGTAACTCTGTGAGTGGAAGTCACATATCACAGAGCAGTTTCTCAGAAAGCTTCTTTCCAGATTTCATCTGAGGATATTTCCTCTTTCACCATAGCCCTCTAGGGGCTTCCAAATATCACTTTGCCAATTCCACAAGAACTGTCTTACGAAAGGCTTCTTGAGGGGAAAGCTGTAACTCTGTGAGATGATTTCACAGAACACAAAGAAGTTTCTCAGAAAGCTTCTTTCTCTTTGTTATCGGAGGATATTTCCTTTGGCCCTACAGTCTTCAAAGGGATCCGAAATATCTGTTCTCAGATTCCACAGAAATAAGGCTAGCAAAGAGATCCACGAAATGCAGATGTAACTCTGTGAGTGGAAGTCACATATCACAGAGCAGTTTCTCAGAAAGCTTCTTTCCAGATTTCATTGGAGGATATTTCCTTTTTCACCATAGCCCTCTATGGGCTTCCAAATATCACTTTGCCTATTGCACAAGAACTGTCTTGGCGAAAGGCTTCTTGAGGGGAAAGCTGTAACTCTGTGAGATGATTTCACAGAACACAAAGAAGTTTCTCAGAAAGCTTCTTTCTCTTTGTTATGGGAGGATATTTCCTTTGGCCCTATAGTCTTCAAAGGGTTTCAAAATATCTGCTCTCAGATTCCACAGAAATAAGGCTAGAAAAGAGATCCACGAAATACAGATGTAACTCTGTGAGTGGAAGTCACATATCACAGAGCAGTTTCTCAGAAAGCTTCTTTCCAGATTTCATCGGAGGATATTTCCTTTTTCACCATAGCCGTCTATGGGCTTCCAAATATCACTTTGCCAATTCCACAAGAACTGTCTTAGCGAAAGGCTTCTTGAGGGGAAAGCTGTAACTCTGTGAGATGATTTCACAGAACACAAAGAAGTTTCTCAGAAAGCTTCTTTCTCTTTTTTATGGGAGGATATTTCCTTTGGCCCTATATTCTTCAAAGGGATTCTAAATATCTGCTCTCAGATTCCACAGAAATAAGGCTAGCAAAGAGATCCACGAAATACAGATGTAACTCTGTGAGTGGAAGTCACATATCACAGAGCAGTTTCTCAGAAAGCTTCTTTCCAGATTTCATCTGAGGATATTTCCTTTTTCACCATAGCCCTCTATGGGCTTCCAAATATCATTTTGCCAATTCCACAAGAACTGTCTTAGCGAAAGGCTTCTTGAGGGGAAAGCTGTAACTCTGTGAGATGATTTCACAGAACACAAAGAAGTTTCTCAGAAAGCTTCTTTCTCTTTGTTATCGGAGGATATTTCCTTTGACCCTATAGTCTTTAAAGGGATCCGAAATATCTGTTCTCAGATTCCACAGAAATAAGGCTAGCAAAGAGATCCACGAAATACAGATGTAACTCTGTGAGTGGAAGTCACATATCACAGAGCAGTTTCTCAGAAAGCTTCATTCTAGATTTCATCGGAGGATATTTTCTTTTTCACCATAGCCCTCTATGGGCTTCCAAATATCACTTTGCCAATTCCACAAGAACTGTCTTAGCGAAAGGCTTCTTGAGAGGAAAGCTGTAACTCTGTGAGATGATTTCACAGAACACAAAGAAGTTTCTCAGAAAGCTTCTTTCTCTTTGTTATGGGAGGATATTTCCTTTGGCCCTATAGTCTTCAAAGTGATTCTAAATATCTGCTCTCAGATTCCACAGAAATAAGGCTAGCAAAGAGATCCATGAAATACCGATGTAACTCTGTGAGTGGAAGTCACATATCACAGAGCAGTTTCTCAGAAAGCTTCTTTCCAGATTTCATTGGAGAATATTTACCTTTTTAACCATAGCCCTCTATGGGCTTCCAAATATCACTTTGCCAATTCCACAAGAACTGTCTTAGCGAAAGGCTTCTTGAGGGGAAAGCTGTAACTCTGTGAGATGATTTCACAGAACACAAAGAAGTTTCTCAGAAAGCATCTTTCTCTTTGTTATCGGAGGATATTTCCTTTGGCCCTATAGTCTTCAAAGGGATCCGAAATATCTGTTCTCAGATTCCACAGAAATAAGGCTAGCAAAGAGATCCACGAAATACAGATGTAACTCTGTGAGTGGAAGTCACATATCACAGAGCAGTTTCTCAGAAAGCTTCTTTCCAGATTTCATTGGAGGATATTTCCTTTTTCACCATAGCCCTCTATGGACTTCCAAATATCACTTTGCCAATTCCACAAGAACTGTCTTAGCGAAAGGCTTCTTGAGGGGAAAGCTGTAACTCTGTGAGATGATTTCACAGAACACAAAGAAGTTTCTCAGAAAGCTTCTATCTCTTTGTTATCGGAGGATATTTCCTTTGGCCCTATAGTCTTCAAAGGGATCCGAAATATCTGTTCTCAGATCCCAGAGAAATAAGACTAGCAAAGAGATCCACGAAATACAGATGTAACTCTGTGAGTGGAAGTCACATATCACAGAGCAGTTTCTCAGAAAGCTTCTTTCCAGATTTCATCGGAGGATATTTCCTTTTTCACCATAGCCGTCTAAGGGCTTCCAATATCACTTTGCCAATTCGACAAGAACTGTCTTAGCGAAAGGCTTCTTGAGGGGAAAGCTGCAACTCTGGGAGATGATTTCACAGAACACAAAGAAGTTTCTCAGAAAGCTTCTTTCTCTTTGTTATCGGAGGATATTCCCTTTGGCCCTATAGTGTTCAAAGGGATTCTAAATATCTGCTTTCAGATTCCACAGAAATAAGGCTAGCAAAGAGATCCAAGAAATACAGATGTAACTCTGTGAGTGGAAGTCACATATCACAGAGCAGTTTCTCAGAAAGCTTCTTTCCAGATTTCATCTGAGGATATTTCCTTTTTCACCATAGCCTTCTATGGGCTTCCAAATATCACTTTGCCAATTCCACAAGAACTGTCTTAGCGAAAGGCTTCTTGAGGGGAAAGCTGTAACTCTGTGAGATGATTTCCCAGAACACAAAGAAGTTTCTCAGAAAGCTTCTTTCTCTTTGTTATTGGAGGATATTTCCTTTGGCCCTATAGTCTTCAAGGGGATTCTAAATATCTGCTTTCAGATTCCACAGAAATAAGGCTAGCAAAGAGATCCACGAAATACAGATGTAACTCTGTGAGTGGAAGTCACATATCACAGAGCAGTTTCGAAGAAAGCTTCTTTCCAGATTTCATCGGAGGATATTTAATTTTTCACCATAGCCCTCTAAGGAGTTCCAAATATCACTTTGCCAATTCCACAAGAACAGTCTTAGCGAAAGGCTTCTTGAGGGGAAAGCTGTAACTCTGTGAGATGATTTCACAGAACACAAAGAAGTTTCTCAGAAAGCTTCTTTCTCTTTGTTATCGTTGGATATTTCCTTTGGCCGTATAGTCTTCAAAGGGATCCGAAATATCTGTTCTCAGATTCCACAGAAATAAGGCTAGCAAAGAGATCCACGAAATACAGATGTAACTCTGTGAGTGGAAGTCACATATCCCAGAGCAGTTTCTCAGAAAGCTTCTTTCCAGATTTCATCGGAGGATATTTCCTTTTTCACCATAGCCCTCTATGGGCTTCCAAATATCACTTTGCCAATTCCACAAGAAGTGTCTTAGCGAAAGGCTTCTTGAGGGGAAAGCTGTAACTCTGTGAGATGATTTCACAGAACACAAAGAAGTTTCTCAGAAAACCTCTTTCTCTTTGTTATTGGAGGATATTTCCTTTGGCCCTATAGTCTTCAAAGGGATTCTAAATATCTGCTCTCAGATTCCACAGAAATAAGGCTAGCAAAGAGATCCACGAAATACAGATGTAACTCTGTGAGTGGAAGTCACATATCACAGAGCAGTTTCTCAGAAAGCTTCTTTCCAGATTTCATTGGAGGATATTTCCTTTTTCACCATAGCCCTCTATGGACTTCCAAATATCACTTTGCCAATTGCACAAGAACTGTCTTAGCGAAAGGCTTCTTCAGGGGAAAGCTGTAACTCTGTGAGATGATTTCACAGAACACAAAGAAGTTTCTCAGAAAGCTTCTTTCTCTTTGTTATCGGAGGATATTTCCTTTGGCACTATAGTCTTCAAAGGGATCCGAAATATCTGTTCTCAGATCCCAGAGAAATAAGACTAGCAAAGAGATCCACGAAATACAGATGTAACTCTGTGAGTGGAAGTCACATATCACAGAGCAGTTTCTCAGAAAGCTTCTTTCCAGATTTCATCGGAGGATATTTCCTTTTTCACCATAGCCCTCTATGGGCTTCCAATATCACTTTGCCAATTCGACAAGAACTGTCTTAGCGAAAGGCTTCTTGAGGGGAAAGCTGCAACTCTGGGAGATGATTTCACAGAACACAAAGAAGTTTCTCAGAAAGCTTCTTTCTCTTTGTTATCGGAGGATATTTCCTTTGGCCCTATAGTGTTCAAAGGGATTCTAAATATCTGCTTTCAGATTCCACAGAAATAAGGCTAGCAAAGAGATCCAAGAAATACAGATGTAACTCTGTGAGTGGAAGTCACATATCACAGAGCAGTTTCTCAGAAAGCTTCTTTCCAGATTTCATCTGAGGATATTTCCTTTTTCACCATAGCCCTCTATGGGCTTCCAAATATCACTTTGCCAATTTCACAAGAACTGTCTTAGCGAAAGGCTTCTTGAGGGGAAAGCTGTAACTCTGTGAGATGATTTCCCAGAACACAGAGAAGTTTCTCAGAAAGCTTCTTTCTCTTTGTTATCGGAGGATATTTCCTTTGGCCCTATAGTCTTCAAAGGGATCCGAAATATCTGTTCTCAGATTCCACAGAAATAAGGCTAGCAAAGAGATCCACGAAATGCAGATGTAACTCTGTGAGTGGAAGTCACATATCAAAGAGCAGTTTCTCATAAAGCTTCTTTCCACATTTCATCGGAGGATATTTCCTTTTTCACCATAGCCCTCTATGGGCTTCCAAATATCACTTTGCCAATTGGACAAGAACTGTCTTAGCGAAAGGCTTCTTGAGGGGAAAGCTGTAACTCTGTGAGATGATTTCACAGAACACAAAGACGTTTCTCAGAAAGCTTCTTTCTCTTTGTTATGGAAGATATTTCCTTTGGCCCTATAGTCTTCAAAGGGATTCTAAATATCTGCCCTCAGATTCCACAGAAATAAGGCTAGCAAAGAGATCCACGAAATACAGATGTAACTCTGTGAGTGGAAGTCACATATCACAGAGCAGTTTCTCAGAAAGCTTCTTTCCAGATTTCATCTGAGGATATTTCCTTTTTCACCATAGCCCTCTATGGGCTTCCAAATATCACTTTGCCAATTCCACAAGAACAGTCTTAGCGAAAGGCTTCTTGAGGGGAAATCTGTAACTCTGTGAGATGATTTCACAGAACACAAAGAAGTTTCTCAGAAAGCTTCTTTCTCTTTGTTATCGTTGGATATTTCCTTTGGCCGTATAGTCTTCAAAGAGATCCGAAATATCTGTTCTCAGATTCCACAGAAATAAGGCTAGCAAAGAGATCCACGAAATACAGATGTAACTCTGTGAGTGGAAGTCACATATCCCAGAGCAGTTTCTCAGAAAGCTTCTTTCCAGATTTCATCGGAGGATATTTCCTTTTTCACCATAGCCCTCTACGGGCTTCCAAATATCACTTTGCCAATTCCACAAGAAGTGTCTTAGCGAAAGGCTTCTTGAGGGGAAAGCTGTAACTCTGTGAGATGATTTCACAGAACACAAAGAAGTTTCTCAGAAAACTTCTTTCTCTTTGTTATGGGAGGATATTTCCTTTGGCCCTATAGTCTTCAAAGGATTCTAAATATCTGCTCTCAGATTCCACAGAAATAAGGCTAGCAAAGAGATCCACGAAATACAGATGTAACTCTGTGAGTGGAAGTCACATATCACAGAGCAGTTTCTCAGAAAGCTTCTTTCCAGATTTCATTGGAGGATATTTCCTTTTTCACCATAGCCCTCTATGGGCTTCCAAATATCACTTTGCCAATTGCACAAGAACTGTCTTAGCGAAAGGCTTCTTGAGGGGAAAGCTGTAACTCTGTGAGATGATTGCACAGAACACAAAGAAGTTTCTCAGAAAGCTTCTATCTCTTTGTTATCGGAGGATATTTCCTTTGGCCCTATAGTCTTCAAACGGATCCGAAATATCTGTTCTCAGATTCCACAGAAATAAGACTAGCAAAGAGATCCACGAAATACAGATGTAACTCTGTGAGTGGAAGTCACATATCACAGAGCAGTTTCTCAGAAAGCTTCTTTCCAGATTTCATCGGAGGATATTTCCTTTTTCACCATAGCCCTCTATGGGCTTCCAATATCACTTTGCCAATTCGACAAGAACTGTCTTAGCGAAAGGCTTCTTGAGGGGAAAGCTGCAACTCTGGGAGATGATTTCACAGAACACAAAGAAGTTTCTCAGAAAGCTTCTTTCTCTTTGTTATCGGAGGATATTTCCTTTGGCCCTATAGTGTTCAAAGGGATTCTAAATATCTGCTTTCAGATTCCACAGAAATAAGGCTAGCAAAGAGATCCAAGAAATACAGATGTAACTCTGTGAGTGGAAGTCACATATCACAGAGCAGTTTCTCAGAAAGCTTCTTTCCAGATTTCATCTGAGGATATTTCCTTTTTCACCATAGCCCTCTATGGGCTTCCAAATATCACTTTGCCAATTTCACAAGAACTGTCTTAGCGAAAGGCTTCTTGAGGGGAAAGCTGTAACTCTGTGAGATGATTTCCCAGAACACAGAGAAGTTTCTCAGAAAGCTTCTTTCTCTTTGTTATCGGAGGATATTTCCTTTGGCCCTATAGTCTTCAAAGGGATCCGAAATATCTGTTCTCAGATTCCACAGAAATAAGGCTAGCAAAGAGATCCACGAAATACAGATGTAACTCTGTGAGTGGAAGTCACATATCACAGAGCAGTTTCTCATAAAGCTTCTTTCCACATTTCATCGGAGGATATTTCCTTTTTCACCATAGCCCTCTAAGGGCTTCCAAATATCACTTTGCCAATTGGACAAGAACTGTCTTAGCGAAAGGCTTCTTGAGGGGAAAGCTGTAACTCTGTGAGATGATTTCACAGAACACAAAGACGTTTCTCAGAAAGCTTCTTTCTCTTTGTTATGGAAGATATTTCCTTTGGCCCTATAGTCTTCAAAGGGATTCTAAATATCTGCTCTCAGATTCCACAGAAATAAGGCTAGCAAAGAGATCCACGAAATACAGATGTAACTCTGTGAGTGGAAGTCACATATCACAGAGCAGTTTCTCAGAAAGCTTCTTTCCAGATTTCATCTGAGGATATTTCCTTTTTCACCATAGCCCTCTATGGGCTTCCAAATATCACTTTGCCAATTCCACAAGAACAGTCTTAGCGAAAGGCTTCTTGAGGGGAAATCTGTAACTCTGTGAGATGATTTCACAGAACACAAAGAAGTTTCTCAGAAAGCTTCTTTCTCTTTGTTATCGTTGGATATTTCCTTTGGCCGTATAGTCTTCAAAGAGATCCGAAATATCTGTTCTCAGATTCCACAGAAATAAGGCTAGCTAAGAGATCCACGAAATACAGATGTAACTCTGTGAGTGGAAGTCACATATCCCAGAGCAGTTTCTCAGAAAGCTTCTTTCCAGATTTCATCGGAGGATATTTCCTTTTTCACCATAGCCCTCTACGGGCTTCCAAATATCACTTTGCCAATTCCACAAGAAGTGTCTTAGCGAAAGGCTTCTTGAGGGGAAAGCTGTAACTCTGTGAGATGATTTCACAGAACACAAAGAAGTTTCTCAGAAAACTTCTTTCTCTTTGTTATGGGAGGATATTTCCTTTGGCCCTATAGTCTTCAAAGGATTCTAAATATCTGCTCTCAGATTCCACAGAAATAAGGCTAGCAAAGAGATCCACGAAATACAGATGTAACTCTGTGAGTGGAAGTCACATATCACAGAGCAGTTTCTCAGAAAGCTTCTTTCCAGATTTCATTGGAGGATATTTCCTTTTTCACCATAGCCCTCTATGGGCTTCCAAATATCACTTTGCCAATTGCACAAGAACTGTCTTAGCGAAAGGCTTCTTGAGGGGAAAGCTGTAACTCTGTGAGATGATTTCCCAGAACACAGAGAAGTTTCTCAGAAAGCTTCTTTCTCTTTGTTATCGGAGGATATTTCCTTTGGCCCTATAGTCTTCAAAGGGATCCGAAATATCTGTTCTCAGATTCCACAGAAATAAGGCTAGCAAAGAGATCCACGAAATACAGATGTAACTCTGTGAGTGGAAGTCACATATCACAGAGCAGTTTCTCAGAAAGCTTCTTTCCAGATTTCATCTGAGGATATTTCCTTTTTCACCATAGCCCTCTATGGGCTTCCAAATATCACTTTGCCAATTTCACAAGAACTGTCTTAGCGAAAGGCTTCTTGAGGGGAAAGCTGTAACTCTGTGAGATGATTTCCCAGAACACAGAGAAGTTTCTCAGAAAGCTTCTTTCTCTTTGTTATCGGAGGATATTTCCTTTGGCCCTATAGTCTTCAAAGGGATCCGAAATATCTGTTCTCAGATTCCACAGAAATAAGGCTAGCAAAGAGATCCACGAAATACAGATGTAACTCTGTGAGTGGAAGTCACATATCACAGAGCAGTTTCTCATAAAGCTTCTTTCCACATTTCATCGGAGGATATTTCCTTTTTCACCATAGCCCTCTAAGGGCTTCCAAATATCACTTTGCCAATTGGACAAGAACTGTCTTAGCGAAAGGCTTCTTGAGGGGAAAGCTGTAACTCTGTGAGATGATTTCACAGAACACAAAGACGTTTCTCAGAAAGCTTCTTTCTCTTTGTTATGGAAGATATTTCCTTTGGCCCTATAGTCTTCAAAGGGATTCTAAATATCTGCTCTCAGATTCCACAGAAATAAGGCTAGCAAAGAGATCCACGAAATACAGATGTAACTCTGTGAGTGGAAGTCACATATCACAGAGCAGTTTCTCAGAAAGCTTCTTTCCAGATTTCATCTGAGGATATTTCCTTTTTCACCATAGCCCTCTATGGGCTTCCAAATATCACTTTGCCAATTCCACAAGAACAGTCTTAGCGAAAGGCTTCTTGAGGGGAAATCTGTAACTCTGTGAGATGATTTCACAGAACACAAAGAAGTTTCTCAGAAAGCTTCTTTCTCTTTGTTATCGTTGGATATTTCCTTTGGCCGTATAGTCTTCAAAGAGATCCGAAATATCTGTTCTCAGATTCCACAGAAATAAGGCTAGCTAAGAGATCCACGAAATACAGATGTAACTCTGTGAGTGGAAGTCACATATCCCAGAGCAGTTTCTCAGAAAGCTTCTTTCCAGATTTCATCGGAGGATATTTCCTTTTTCACCATAGCCCTCTACGGGCTTCCAAATATCACTTTGCCAATTCCACAAGAAGTGTCTTAGCGAAAGGCTTCTTGAGGGGAAAGCTGTAACTCTGTGAGATGATTTCACAGAACACAAAGAAGTTTCTCAGAAAACTTCTTTCTCTTTGTTATGGGAGGATATTTCCTTTGGCCCTATAGTCTTCAAAGGATTCTAAATATCTGCTCTCAGATTCCACAGAAATAAGGCTAGCAAAGAGATCCACGAAATACAGATGTAACTCTGTGAGTGGAAGTCACATATCACAGAGCAGTTTCTCAGAAAGCTTCTTTCCAGATTTCATTGGAGGATATTTCCTTTTTCACCATAGCCCTCTATGGGCTTCCAAATATCACTTTGCCAATTGCACAAGAACTGTCTTAGCGAAAGGCTTCTTGAGGGGAAAGCTGTAACTCTGTGAGATGATTTCACAGAACACAAAGAAGTTTCTCAGAAAGCTTCTATCTCTTTGTTATCGGAGGATATTTCCTTTGGCCCTATAGTCTTCAAACGGATCCGAAATATCTGTTCTCAGATTCCACAGAAATAAGACTAGCAAAGAGATCCACGAAATACAGATGTAACTCTGTGAGTGGAAGTCACATATCACAGAGCAGTTTCTCAGAAAGCTTCTTTCCAGATTTCATCGGAGGATATTTCCTTTTTCACCATAGCCGTCTATGGGCTTCCAAATATCACTTTGCCAATTCGACAAGAACTGTCTTCGCGAAAGGCTTCTTGAGGGGAAAGCTGCAACTCTGGGAGATGATTTCACAGAACACAAAGAAGTTTCTCAGAAAGCTTCTTTCTCTTTGTTATCGGAGGATATTTCCTTTGGCGCTCTAGTGTTCAAAGGGATTGTAAATATCTGCTTTCAGATTCCACAGAAATAAGGCTAGCAAAGAGATCCACGAAATACAGATGTAACTCTGTGAGTGGAAGTCACATATCACAGAGCAGTTTCTCAGAAAGCTTCTTTCCAGATTTCATCTGAGGATATTTCCTTTTTCACCATAGCCCTCTATGGGCTTCCAAATATCACTTTGCCAATTCCACAAGAACTGTCTTAGCGAAAGGCTTCTTGAGGGGAAAGCTGTAACTCTGTGAGATGATTTCCCAGAACACAAAGAAATTTCTCAGAAAGCTTCTTTCTCTTTGTTATCGGAGGATATTTCCTTTGGCCCTATAGTCTTCAAAGGGATCCGAAATATCTGTTCTCAGATTCCACAGAAATAAGGCTAGCAAAGAGATCCACGAAATACAGATGTAACTCTGTGAGTGGAAGTCACATATCACAGAGCAGTTTCTCAGAAAGCTTCTTTCCAGATTTCATCGGAGGATATTTCCTTTTTCACCATAGCCGTCTATGGGCTTCCAAATATCACTTTGCCAATTCGACAAGAACTGTCTTAGCGAAAGGCTTCTTGAGGGGAAAGCTGTAACTCTGTGAGATGATTTCACAGAACACAAAGAAGTTTCTCAGAAAGCTTCTTTCTCTTTGTGATCGGAGGATATTTCCTTTGGCCCTATAGTGTTCATAGGGATTCTAAATATCTGCTTTCAGATTCCACAGAAATAAGGCTAGCAAAGAGATCCACGAAATACAGATGTAACTCTGTGAGTGGAAGTCACATTTCACAGAGCAGTTTCTCAGAAAGCTTCTTTCCAGATTTCATCTGAGGATATTTTCTCTTTCACCATAGCCCTCTATCTGCTTCCAAATATCACTTTGCCAATTCCACAAGAACTGTCCTAGCGAAAGGCTTCTTGAGGGGAAAGCTGTAACTCTGTGAGATCATCTCACAGAACACAAAGAAGTTTCTCAGAAAGCTTCTTTCTCTTTGTTATCGGAGGATATTTCCATTGGCCGTATAGTCTTCAAAGGGATCCGAAATATCTGTTCTCAGATTCCACAGAAATAAGGCTAGCAAAGAGATCCACGAAATGCAGATGTAACTCTGTGAGTGGAAGTCACATATCACAGAGCAGTTTCTCAGAAAGCTTCTTTCCAGATTTCATCGGAGGATATTTCCTTTTTCACCATAGCCCTCTATGGGCTTCCAAATATCACTTTGCCAATTCCACAAGAACTGTCTTAGCGAAATTCTTCTTGAGGGGAAAGCTGTAACTCTGTGAGATGATTTCACAGAACACAAAGAAGTTTCTCAGAAAGCTTCTTTCTCTTTGTTATCGTTGGATATTTCCTTTGGCCCTATAGTCTTCAAAGGGATCCGAAATATCTGTTCTCAGATTCCACAGAAATAAGACTAGCAAAGAGATCCACGAAATACAGATGTAACTCTGTGAGTGGAAGTCATATATCACAGAGCAGTTTCTCAGAAAGCTTCTTTCCAGATTTCATCGGAGGATATTTCCTTTTTCACCATAGCCCTCTATGGGCTTCCAAATATCACTTTGCCAATTCCACAAGAACTGTCTTGGCGAAAGGCTTCTTGAGGGGAAAGCTGTAACTCTGTGAGATGATTTCACAGAACACAAAGAAGTTTCTCAGAAAGCTTCTTTCTCTTTGTTATGGGAGGATATTTCCTTTGGCCCTATAGTCTTCAAAGGGTTTCAAAATATCTGCTCTCAGATTCCACAGAAATAAGGCTAGCAAAGAGATCCACGAAATACAGATGTAACTCTGTGAGTGGAAGTCACATATCAGAGAGCAGTTTCACAGAAAGCTTGTTTCCAGATTTCATCGGAGGATATTTCCTTTTTCACCATAGCCGTCTATGGGCTTCCAAATATCACTTTGCCAATTCCAGAAGAACTGTCTTAACGAAAGGCTTCTTGAGGGGAAAGCTGTAACTCTATGAGATGATTTCACAGAACACAAAGAAGTTTCTCAGAAAGCTTCTTTCTCTTTTTTATGGGAGGATATTTCCTTTGGCCCTGTATTCTTCAAAGGGATTCTAAATATCTGCTCTCAGATTCCACAGAAATAAGGCTAGCAAAGAGATCCACGAAATACAGATGTAACTCTGTGAGTGGAAGTCACGTATCACAGAGCAGTTTCTCAGAAAGCTTCTTTCCAGATTTCATCTGAGGATATTTCCTTTTTCACCATAGCCCTCTATGGGCTTCCAAATATCACTTTGCCAATTCCACAAGAACTGTCTTAGCGAAAGGCTTCTTGAGGGGAAAGCTGTAACTCTGTGAGATGATTTCACAGAACACAAAGAAGTTTCTCAGAAAGCTTCTTTCTCTTTGTTATCGGAGGATATTTCCTTTGGCCCTATAGTCTTCAAAGGGATCCGAAATATCTGTTCTCAGATTCCACAGAAATAAGGCTAGCAAAGAGATCCACGAAATACAGATGTAACTCTGTGAGTGGAAGTCACATATCACAGAACAGTTTCTCAGAAAGCTTCTTTCCAGATTTCATCGGAGGATATTTCCTTTTTCACCATAGCCCTCTATGGGCTTCCAAATATCACTTTGCCAATACCACAAGAACAGTCTTAGCGAAAGGCTTCTTGAGGGGAAAGCTGTAACTCTGTGAGAAGATTTCACAGAACACAAAGAAGTTTCTCAGAAAGCTTCTTTCTCTTTGTTATCGTTGGATATTTCCTTTGGCCGTATAGTCTTCAAAGGGATCCGAAATATCTGTTCTCAGATTTCACAGAAATAAGGCTAGCAAAGAGATCTACGAAATACAGATGTAACTCTGTGAGTGGAAGTCACATATCCCAGAGCAGTTTCTCAGAAAGCTTCTTTCCAGATTTCATCGGAGGATATTTCCTTTTTCACCATAGCCCTCTATGGGCTTCCAAATATCACTTGGCCAATTCCACAAGAACTGTCTTAGCGAAAGGCTTCTTGAGGGGAAAGCTGTAACTCTGTGAGATGATTTCACAGAACACAAAGAAGTTTCTCAGAAAACTTCTTTCTCTTTGTTATGGGAGGATATTTCCTTTCGCCCTATAGTCTTCAAAGGGATTCTAAATATCTGCTCTCAGATTCCACAGAAATAAGGCTAGCAAAGAGATCCACGAAATACAGAAGTAACTCTGTGAGTGGAAGTCACATATCACAGAGCAGTTTCTCAGAAAGCTTCTTTCCAGATTTCATCGGAGGATATTTCCTTTTTCACCATAGCCCTCTGTGGGCTTCCAAGTATCACTTTGCCAATTCCACAAGAACTGTCTTTGCGAAAGGCTTCTTGAGGAGAATGCTGTAACTCTGTGAGATGATTTCACAGAACACAAAGAAGTTTCTCAGAAAGCTTCTTTCTCTTTGTTATCGGAGGATATTTCCTTTGGCCCTATAGTCTTCAAATGGATCCGAAATATCTGTTCTCAGATTCCACAGAAATAAGACTAGCAAAGAGATCCACGAAATACAGATGTAACTCTGTGAGTGGAAGTCACATATCACAGAGCAGTTTCTCAGAAAGCTTCTTTCCAGATTTCATCGGAGGATATTTCCTTTTTCACCATAGCCGTCTAGGGGTTCCAAATATCACTTTGCGAATTCGACAAGAACTGTCTTAGCGAAAGGCTTCTTGAGGGGAAAGCTGCAACTCTGGGAGATGATTTCACAGAACACAAAGAAGTTTCTCAGAAAGATTCTTTCTCTTTGTGATCGGAGGATAATTCCTTTGGCCCTATAGTGTTCAAAGGGATTCTAAATATCTGCTTTCAGATTCCACAGAAATAAGGCTAGCAAAGAGATCCACGAAATACAGATGTAACTCTGTGAGTGGAAGTCACATATCACAGAGCAGTTTCTCAGAAAGCTTCTTTCCAGATTTCATCTGAGGATATTTCCTCTTTCACCATAGCCCTCTAGGGGCTTCCAAATATCACTTTGCCAATTCCACAAGAACTGTCTTACGAAAGGCTTCTTGAGGGGAAAGCTGTAACTCTGTGAGATGATTTCACAGAACACAAAGAAGTTTCTCAGAAAGCTTCTTTCTCTTTGTTATCGGAGGATATTTCCTTTGGCCCTACAGTCTTCAAAGGGATCCGAAATATCTGTTCTCAGATTCCACAGAAATAAGGCTAGCAAAGAGATCCACGAAATGCAGATGTAACTCTGTGAGTGGAAGTCACATATCACAGAGCAGTTTCTCAGAAAGCTTCTTTCCAGATTTCATCGGAGGATATTTCCTTTTTCACCATAGCCCTCTATGGGCTTCCAAATATCACTTTGCCAATTCCACAAGAACTGTCTTAGCGAAAGGCTTCTTGAGGGGAAAGCTGTAACTCTGTGAGATGATTTCACAGAACACAAAGAAGTTTCTCAGAAAGCTTCTTTCTCTTTGTTATCGTTGGATATTTCCTTTGGCAGTATAGTCTTCAAAGGGATCCGAAATATCTGTTCTAAGATTCCACAGAAATAAGACTAGCAAAGAGATCCACGAAATACAGATGTAACTCTGTGAGTGGAAGTCACATATCACAGAGCAGTTTCTCAGAAAGCTTCTTTCCAGATTTCATCGGAGGATATTTCCTTTTTCACCATAGCCCTCTATGGGCTTCCAAATATCACTTTGCCAATTGCACAAGAACTGTCTTGGCGAAAGGCTTCTTGAGGGGAAAGCTGTAACTCTGTGAGATGATTTCACAGAACACAAAGAAGTTTCTCAGAAAGCTTCTTTCTCTTTGTTATGGGAGGATATTTCCTTTGGCCCTATAGTCTTCAAAGGGTTTCAAAATATCTGCTCTCAGATTCCACAGAAATAAGGCTAGAAAAGAGATCCACGAAATACAGATGTAACTCTGTGAGTGGAAGTCACATATCACAGAGCAGTTTCTCAGAAAGCTTCTTTCCAGATTTCATCGGAGGATATTTCCTTTTTCACCATAGCCGTCTATGGGCTTCCAAATATCACTTTGCCAATTCCACAAGAACTGTCTTAGCGAAAGGCTTCTTGAGGGGAAAGCTGTAACTCTGTGAGATGATTTCACAGAACACAAGAAGTTTCTCAGAAAGCTTCTTTCTCTTTTTTATGGGAGGATATTTCCTTTGGCCCTATATTCTTCAAAGGGATTCTAAATATCTGCTCTCAGATTCCACAGAAATAAGGCTAGCAAAGAGATCCACGAAATACAGATGTAACTCTGTGAGTGGAAGTCACATATCACAGAACAGTTTCTCAGAAAGCTTCTTTCCAGATTTCATCGGAGGATATTTCCTTTTTCACCATAGCCCTCTATGGGCTTCCAAATATCACTTTGCCAATACCACAAGAACAGTCTTAGCGAAAGGCTTCTTGAGGGGAAAGCTGTAACTCTGTGAGAAGATTTCACAGAACACAAAGAAGTTTCTCAGAAAGCTTCTTTCTCTTTGTTATCGTTGGATATTTCCTTTGGCCGTATAGTCTTCAAAGGGATCCGAAATATCTGTTCTCAGATTCCACAGAAATAAGGCTAGCAAAGAGATCTACGAAATACAGATGTAACTCTGTGAGTGGAAGTCACATATCCCAGAGCAGTTTCTCAGAAAGCTTCTTTCCAGATTTCATCGGAGGATATTTCCTTTTTCACCATAGCCCTCTATGGGCTTCCAAATATCACTTGGCCAATTCCACAAGAACTGTCTTAGCGAAAGGCTTCTTGAGGGGAAAGCTGTAACTCTGTGAGATGATTTCACAGAACACAAAGAAGTTTCTCAGAAAACTTCTTTCTCTTTGTTATGGGAGGATATTTCCTTTCGCCCTATAGTCTTCAAAGGGATTCTAAATATCTGCTCTCAGATTCCACAGAAATAAGGCTAGCAAAGAGATCCACGAAATACAGAAGTAACTCTGTGAGTGGAAGTCACATATCACAGAGCAGTTTCTCAGAAAGCTTCTTTCCAGATTTCATCGGAGGATATTTCCTTTTTCACCATAGCCCTCTGTGGGCTTCCAAGTATCACTTTGCCAATTCCACAAGAACTGTCTTTGCGAAAGGCTTCTTGAGGAGAATGCTGTAACTCTGTGAGATGATTTCACAGAACACAAAGAAGTTTCTCAGAAAGCTTCTTTCTCTTTGTTATCGGAGGATATTTCCTTTGGCCCTATAGTCTTCAAATGGATCCGAAATATCTGTTCTCAGATTCCACAGAAATAAGACTAGCAAAGAGATCCACGAAATACAGATGTAACTCTGTGAGTGGAAGTCACATATCACAGAGCAGTTTCTCAGAAAGCTTCTTTCCAGATTTCATCGGAGGATATTTCCTTTTTCACCATAGCCGTCTAGGGGTTCCAAATATCACTTTGCCAATTCGACAAGAACTGTCTTAGCGAAAGGCTTCTTGAGGGGAAAGCTGCAACTCTGGGAGATGATTTCACAGAACACAAAGAAGTTTCTCAGAAAGCTTCTTTCTCTTTGTGATCGGAGGATAATTCCTTTGGCCCTATAGTGTTCAAAGGGATTCTAAATATCTGCTTTCAGATTCCACAGAAATAAGGCTAGCAAAGAGATCCACGAAATACAGATGTAACTCTGTGAGTGGAAGTCACATATCACAGAGCAGTTTCTCAGAAAGCTTCTTTCCAGATTTCATCTGAGGATATTTCCTCTTTCACCATAGCCCTATAGGGGCTTCCAAATATCACTTTGCCAATTTCACAAGAACTGTCTTACGAAAGGCTTCTTGAGGGGAAAGCTGTAACTCTGTGAGATGATTTCACAGAACACAAAGAAGTTTCTCAGAAAGCTTCTTTCTCTTTGTTATCGGAGGATATTTCCTTTGGCCCTACAGTCTTCAAAGGGATCCGAAATATCTGTTCTCAGATTCCACAGAAATAAAGCTAGCAAAGAGATCCACGAAATGCAGATGTAACTCTGTGAGTGGAAGTCACATATCACAGAGCAGTTTCTCAGAAAGCTTCTTTCCAGATTTCATCGGAGGATATTTCCTTTTTCACCATCGCCCTCTATGGGCTTCCAAATATCACTTTGCCAATTCCACAAGAACTGTCTTAGCGAAAGGCTTCTTGAGGGGAAAGCTGTAACTCTGTGAGATGATTTCACAGAACACAAAGAAGTTTCTCAGAAAGCTTCTTTCTCTTTGTTATCGTTGGATATTTCCTTTGGCAGTATAGTCTTCAAAGGGATCCGAAATATCTGTTCTAAGATTCCACAGAAATAAGACTAGCAAAGAGATCCACGAAATACAGATGTAACTCTGTGAGTGGAAGTCACATATCACAGAGCAGTTTCTCAGAAAGCTTCTTTCCAGATTTCATCGGAGGATATTTCCTTTTTCACCATAGCCCTCTATGGGCTTCCAAATATCACTTTGCCAATTGCACAAGAACTGTCTTGGCGAAAGGCTTCTTGAGGGGAAAGCTGTAACTCTGTGAGATGATTTCACAGAACACAAAGAAGTTTCTCAGAAAGCTTCTTTCTCTTTGTTATGGGAGGATATTTCCTTTGGCCCTATAGTCTTCAAAGGGTTTCAAAATATCTGCTCTCAGATTCCACAGAAATAAGGCTAGAAAAGAGATCCACGAAATACAGATGTAACTCTGTGAGTGGAAGTCACATATCACAGAGCAGTTTCTCAGAAAGCTTCTTTCCAGATTTCATCGGAGGATATTTCCTTTTTCACCATAGCCGTCTATGGGCTTCCAAATATCACTTTGCCAATTCCACAAGAACTGTCTTAGCGAAAGGCTTCTTGAGGGGAAAGCTGTAACTCTGTGAGATGATTTCACAGAACACAAGAAGTTTCTCAGAAAGCTTCTTTCTCTTTTTTATGGGAGGATATTTCCTTTGGCCCTATATTCTTCAAAGGGATTCTAAATATCTGCTCTCAGATTCCACAGAAATAAGGCTAGCAAAGAGATCCACGAAATACAGATGTAACTCTGTGAGTGGAAGTCACATATCACAGAGCAGTTTCTCAGAAAGCTTCTTTCCAGATTTCATCTGAGGATATTTCCTTTTTCACCATAGCCCTCTATGGGCTTCCAAATATCATTTTGCCAATTCCACAAGAACTGTCTTAGCGAAAGGCTTCTTGAGGGGAAAGCTGTAACTCTGTGAGATGATTTCACAGAACACAAAGAAGTTTCTCAGAAAGCTTCTTTCTCTTTGTTATCGGAGGATATTTCCTTTGACCCTATAGTCTTTAAAGGGATCCGAAATATCTGTTCTCAGATTCCACAGAAATAAGGCTAGCAAAGAGATCCACGAACTACAGATGTAACTCTGTGAGTGGAAGTCACATATCACAGAGCAGTTTCTCAGAAAGCTTCATTCTAGATTTCATCGGAGGATATTTTCTTTTTCACCATAGCCCTCTATGGGCTTCCAAATATCACTTTGCCAATTCCACAAGAACTGTCTTAGCGAAAGGCTTCTTGAGGGGAAAGCTGTAACTCTGTGAGAAGATTTCACAGAACACAAAGAAGTTTCTCAGAAAGCTTCTTTCTCTTTGTTATGGGAGGATATTTCCTTTGGCCCTATAGTCTTCAAAGTGATTCTAAATATCTGCTCTCAGATTCCACAGAAATAAGGCTAGCAAAGAGATCCATGAAATACCGATGTAACTCTGTGAGTGGAAGTCACATATCACAGAGCAGTTTCTCAGAAAGCTTCTTTCCAGATTTCATTGGAGAATATTTACCTTTTTAACCATAGCCCTCTATGGGCTTCCAAATATCACTTTGCCAATTCCACAAGTACTGTCTTAGCGAAAGGCTTCTTGAGGGGAAAGCTGTAACTCTGTGAGATGATTTCACAGAACACAAAGAAGTTTCTCAGAAAGCTTCTTTCTCTTTGTTATCGGAGGATATTTCCTTTGGCCCTATAGTCTTCAAAGGGATCCGAAATATCTGTTCTCAGATTCCACAGAAATAAGGCTAGCAAAGAGATCCACGAAATACAGATGTAACTCTGTGAGTGGAAGTCACATATCACAGAGCAGTTTCTCAGAAAGCTTCTTTCCAGATTTCATCGGAGGATATTTCCTTTTTCATCATAGCCGTCTATGGGCTTCCAAATATCACTTTGCCAATTCCACAAGAACTGTCTTAGCGAAAAGCTTCTTGAGGGGAAAGCTGTAACTCTGAGAGATGATTTCACAGAACACAAAGAAGTTTCTCAGAAAGCTTCTTTCTCTTTGTTATGGGAGGATATTTCCTTTGGCCCTATATTCTTCACAGGGATTCTAAATATCTGCTCTCAGATTCCACAGAAATAAGGCTAGCAAAGAGATCCACGAAATACAGATGTAACTCTGTGAGTGGAAGTCACATATCACAGAGCAGTTTCTCAGAAAGCTTCTTTCCAGATTTCATCGGAGGATATTTCCTTTTTCATCATAGCCGTCTATGGGCTTCCAAATATCACTTTGCCAATTCCACAAGAACTGTCTTAGCGAAAAGCTTCTTGAGGGGAAAGCTGCAACTCTGAGAGATGATTTCACAGAACACAAAGAAGTTTCTCAGAAAGCTTCTTTCTCTTTGTTATGGGAGGATATTTCCTTTGGCCCTATAGTCTTCAAGGGGATTCTAAATATCTGCTTTCAGATTCCACGGAAATAAGGCTAGCAAAGAGATCCACGAAATACAGATGTAACTCTGTGAGTGGAAGTCACATATCACAGAGCAGTTTCTCAGAAAGCTTCTTTCCAGATTTCATCTGAGGATATTTCCTTTTTCACCATAGCCCTCTATGGGCTTCCAAATATCACTTTGCCAATTCCACAAGAACTGTCTTAGCGAAAGGCTTCTTGAGGGGAAAGCTCTAACTCTATGAGATGATTTCACAGAACACAAAGAAGTTTCTCAGAAAGCTTCTTTCTCTTTGTTATCGGAGGATATTTCCTTTGGCCGTATAGTCTTCAAAGGGATCCGAAATATCTGTTCTCAGATTCCACAGAAATAAGGCTAGCAAAGAGATCCACGAAATACAGATGTAACTCTGTGAGTGGAACTCACATATCACAGAGCAGTTTCTCAGAAAGCTTCTTTCCAGATTTCATCGGAGGATATTTCCTTTTTCACCGTAGCCCTCTATGGGCTTCAAGTATCACTTTTCCAATTCGACAAGAACTGTCTTAGCGAAAGGCTTCTTGAGGGGAAAGCTGTAACTCTGAGAGATGATTTCACAGAACACAAAGAAGTTTCTCAGAAAGCTTCTTTCTCTTTGTTATGGGAGGATATTTCCTTTGGCCCTATAGTCTTCAAAGGGATCCGAAATATCTGTTGTCAGATTCCACAGAAATAAGGCTAGCAAAGAGATCCACGAAATACAGATGTAACTCTGTGAGTGGAACTCACATATCACAGAGCAGTTTCTCAGAAAGCTTCTTTCCAGATTTCATTGGAGGATATTTCCTTTTTCACAATAGCCCTCTATGGGCTTCCAAATATCACTTTGCCAATTCCACAAGAACTGTCTTAGCGAAAGGCTTCTTGAGGGGAAAGCTGTAACTCTGTGAGATGATTTCACAGAACACAAAGAAGTTTCTCAGAAAGCTTCTTTCTCTTTGTTATCGGAGGATATTTCCTTTCGCCCTATAGTCTTCAAAGGGATCCGAAATATCTGTTCTCAGATTCCACAGAAATAAAGCTAGCAAACAGATCCAAGAAATACAGATGTAACTCTGTGAGTGGAAGTCACATATGACAGAGCAGATTCTCAGAAAGCTTCTTTCCAGATTTCATCGGAGGATATTTCCTTTTTCACCATAGCCCTCTATGGGCTTCCAAATATCACTTTGCCAATTCCACAAGAACTGTCTTAGCGAAAGGCTTCTTGAGGGGAAAGCTGTAACTCTGTGAGATGATTTCACAGAACACAAAGAAGTTTCTCAGAAAGCTTCTTTCTCTTTGTTATCGGAGGATAATTCCTTTGGCCCTTTGTCTTCAAAGGGATCCGAAATATCTGTTCTCAGATTCCACAGAAATAAGGCTAGCAAAGAGATCCACGAAATACAGATGTAACTCTGTGAGTGGAAGTCACATATCACAGAGCAGTTTCTCAGAAAGCTTCTTTCCAGATTTCATCGGAGGATATTTCCTTTTTCACCATAGCCCTCTACGGGCTTCCAAATATCACTTTTCCAATTCCACAAGAACTGTCTTAGCGAAAGGCTTCTTGAGGGGAAAGCTGTAACTCTGTGAGATGATTTCACAGAACACAAAGAAGTTTCTCAGAAAGCTTCTTTCTCTTTGTTATGGGAGGATATTTCCTTTGGCCCTATATTCTTCAAAGGGATTCTAAATATCTGCTCTCAGATTCCACAGAAATAAGGCTAGCAAAGAGATCCACGAAATACTGATGTAACTCTGTGAGTGGAAGTCACATATCACAGAGCAGTTTCTCAGAAAGCTTCTTTCCAGATTTCATCAGAGGATATTTCCTTTTTCACCATAGCCCTCTATGGGCTTCCAAATATCACTTTACCAATTCCACAAGAACTGTCTTAGCGAAAGGCTTCTTGAGGGGAAAGCTGTAACTCTGTGAGATGATTTCACAGAACACAAAGAAGTTTCTCAGAAAGCTTCTATCTCTTTGTTATCGGAGGATATTTCCTTTGGCCCTATAGTCTTCAAAGGGATCCGAAATATCTGTTCTCAGATTCCACAGAAATAAGACTAGCAAAGAGATCCACGAGATACAGATGTAACTCTGTGAGTGGAAGTCACATATCACAGAGCAGTTTGTCAGAAAGCTTCTTTCCAGATTTCATCGGAGGATATTTCCTTTTTCACCATAGCCCTCTATGGGCTTCCAAATATCACTTTGCCAATTCCACAAGAACTGTCTTAGCGAAAGGCTTCTTGAGGGGAAAGCTGTAACTCTGTGAGATGATTTCACAGAACACAAAGAAGTTTCTCAGAAAGCTTCTTTCTCTTTGTTATGGGAGGATATTTCCTTTGGCCCTATAGTCTTCAAAGGGATCCGAAATATCTGTTCTCAGATTCCACAGAAATAAGGCTAGCAAAGAGATCCACGAAATACAGATGTAACTCTGTGAGTGGAAGTCACATATCACAGAGCAGTTTCACAGAAAGCTTCTTTCCAGATTTCATCGGAGGATATTTCCTTTTTCACCGTAGCCCTCTATGGGCTTCCAAGTATCACTTTTCCAATTCCACAAGAACTGTCTTACCGAAAGGCTTCTTGAGGGGAAAGCTGTAACTCTGAGAGATGATTTCACAGAACACAAAGAAGTTTCTCAGAAAGCTTCTTTCTCTTTGTTATGGGAGGATATTTCCTTTGGCCCTATAGTCTTCAAAGGGATCCGAAATATCTGTTCTCAGATTCCACAGAAATAAGGCTAGCAAAGAGATCCACGAAATACAGATGTAACTCTGTGAGTGGAAGTCACATATCACAGAGCAGTTTCTCAGAAAGCTTCTTTCCAGATTTCATCTGAGGATATTTCCTTTTTTACCATAGCCCTCTATGGGCTTCCAAATATCACTTTGCCAATTCCACAAGAACTGTCTTAGCGAAAGGCTTCTTGAGGGGGAAGCTGTAACTCTGTGAGATGATTTCACAGAACACAAAGAAGTTTCTTAGAAAGCTTCTTTCTCTTTGTTATCGGAGGATATTTCCTTAGGCCCTATAGTCTTCAAAGGGATCCGAAATATCTGTTCTCAGATTCCACAGAAATAAGGCTAGCAAAGAGATCCACGAAATACAGATGTAACTCTGTGAGTGGAACTAACATATCACAGAGCAGTTTCTCAGAGAGCTTCTTTCCAGATTTCATTGGAGGATATTTCCTTTTTTACAATAGACCTCTATGGGCTTCCAAATATCACTTTGCCAATTCCACAAGAACTGTCTTAGCGAAAGGCTTCTTGAGGGGAAAGCTGTAACTCTGTGAGATGATTTCACAGAACACAAAGAAGTTTCTCAGAAAGCTTCTTTCTCTTTGTTATCGGACGATATTTCCTTTGGCTCTATAGTCTTCAAAGGGATCCGAAATATCTGTTCTCAGATTCCACAGAAATAAGGCTAGCAAAGAGATCCACGAAATACAGATGTAACTCTGTGAGTGGAAGTCACATATCACAGAGCAGTTTCTCAGAAAGCTTCTTTCCAGATTTCATCGGAGGATATTTCCTTTTTCACCATAGCCCTCTATGGGCTTCCAAATATCACTTTGCCAATTCCACAAGAACTGTCTTAGCGAAAGGCTTCTTGAGGGGAAAGCTGTAACTCTGTGAGATGATTTCACAGAACACAAAGAAGTTTCTCAGAAAGCTTCTTTCTCTTTGTTATCGGAGGATATCTCCTTTGGCCCTATAGTCTTCAAAGGGATCCGAAATATCTGTTCTCAGATTCCACAGAAATAAGGCTAGCAAAGAGATCCACGAAATACAGATGTAACTCTGTGAGTGGAAGTCACATATCACAGAGCAGTTTCTCAGAAAGCTTCTTTCCAGATTTCATCGGAGGATATTTCCTTTTTCATCATAGCCGTCTATGGGCTTCCAAATATCACTTTGCCAATTCCTCAAGAACTGTCTTAGCGAAAGGCTTCTTGAGGGGAAAGCTGCAAATCTGAGAGATGATTTCACAGAACACAAAGAAGTTTCTCAGAAAGCTTCTTTCTCTTTGTTATGGGAGGATATTTCCTTTGGCCCTATAGTCTTCAAGGGGATTCTAAATATCTGCTTTCAGATTCCACAGAAATAAGGCTAGCAAAGAGATCCACGAAATACACATGTAACTCTGTGAGTGGAAGTCACATATCACAGAGCAGTTTCTCAGAAAGCTTCTTTCCAGATTTCATCTGAGGATATTTCCTTTTTCACCATAGCCCTCTATGGGCTTCCAAATATCACTTTGCCAATTCCACAAGAACTGTCTTAGCGAAAGGCTTCTTGAGGGGAAAGCTGTAACTCTGTGAGATGATTTCACAGAACACAAAGAAGTTTCTCAGAAAGCTTCTTTCTCTTTGTTATGGGAGGATATTTCCTTTGTCCCTATATTCTTCAAAGGGATTCTAAATATCTGCTCTCAGATTCCACAGAAATAAGGCTAGCAAAGAGATCCACGAAATACAGATGTAACTCTGTGAGTGGAAGTCACATATCACAGAGCAGTTTCTCAGAAAGCTTCTTTCCAGATTTCATCGGAGGATATTTCCTTTTTCACCATAGCCCTCTCTGGGCTTCCAAATATCACTTTGCCAATTCCACAAGAACTGTCTTAGCGAAAGGCTTCTTGAGGGGAAAGCTGTAACTCTGTGAGATGATTTCACAGAACACAAAGAAGTTTCTCAGAAAGCTTCTTTCTCTTTGTTATCGGAGGATATTTCCTTTGTCCTTATAGTCTTCAAACGGATCCGAAATATCTGTTCTCAGATTCCACAGAAATAAGGCTAGCAAAGAGATCCACGGAATACAGATGTAACTCTGTGAGTGGAAGTCACATATCACAGAGCAGTTTCTCAGAAAGCTTCTTTCCAGATTTCATCGGAGGATATTTCCTTTTTCACCATAGCCCTCTATGGGCCTCCAAATATCACTTTGCCAATTCCACAAGAACTGTCTTAGCGAAAGGCTTCTTGAGGGGAAAGCTGTAACTCTGTGAGATGATTTCACAGAACACAAAGAAGTTTCTCAGAAAGCTTCTTTCTCTTTGTTAAGGGAGGATATTTCCTTTGGCCCTATATTCTTCAAAGGGATTCTAAATATCTGCTCTCAGATTCCACAGAAATAAGGCTAGCAAAGAGATCCACGAAATACAGATGTAACTCTGTGAGTGGAAGTCACATATCACAGAGCAGTTTCTCAGAAAGCTTCTTTCCAGATTTCATCTGAGGATATTTCCTTTTTCACCATAGCCCTCTATGGGCTTCCAAATATCACTTGGCCAATTCCACAAGAACTGTCTTAGCGAAAGGCTTCTTGAGGGGAAAGCTGTAACTCTGTGAGATGATTTCACAGAACACAAGGAAGTTTCTCAGAAAGCTCCTATCTCTTTGTTATCGGAGGATATTTCCTTTGTCCCTATAGTCTTCAAAGGGATCCGAAATATCTGTTCTCAGATTCCACAGAAATAAGGCTAGCAAAGAGATCCACGAAATACAGATGTAACTCTGTGAGTGGAGGTCACATATCACAGAGCAGTTTCTCAGAAAGCTTCTTTCCAGATTTCATCGGAGGATATTTCCTTTTTCACCATAGCCCTCTATGGGCTTCCAAATATCACTTTGCCAATTCCACAAGAACTGTCTTAGCGAAAGGCTTCTTGAGGGGAAAGCTGTAACTCTGTGAGATGATTTCACAGAACACAAAGAAGTTTCTCAGAAAGCTTCTTTCTCTTTGTTATCGGAGGATATTTCCTTTGGCCCTATAGTCTTCAAAGGTATCCGAAATATCTGTTCTCAGATTCCACAGAAATAAGGCTAGCAAAGAGATCCACGAAATACAGATGTAACTCTGTGAGTGGAAGTCACATATCACAGAGCAGTTTCTCAGAAAGCTTCTTTCCAGATTTCATCGGAGGATATTTCCTTTTTCACCATAGCCCTTTATGGGCTTCCAAATATCACTTTTCCAATTCCACAAGAACTGTCTTAGCGAAAGGCTTCTTGAGGGGAAAGCTGTAACTCTGTGAGATGATTTCACAGAACACAAAGAAGTTTCTCAAAAGCTTCTTTCTCTTTGTTTTCGGAGGATATTTCCTTTGGCCCTATAGTCTTCAAAGGGATCCGAAATATCTGTTCTCAGATTCCACAGAAATAAGGCTAGCAAAGAGATCCACGAAATACAGATGTAACTCTGTGAGTGGAAGTCACATATCACAGAGCAGTTTCTCAGAAAGCTTCTTTCCAGATTTCATCGGAGGATATTTCCTTTTTCATCATAGGCGTCTACGGGCTTCCAAATATCACTTTGCCAATTCAACAAGAACTGTCTTAGCGAAAAGCTTCTTGAGGGGAAAGCTGCAACTCTGAGAGATGATTTCACAGAACACAAAGAAGTTTCTCAGAAAGCTTCTTTCTCTTTGTTATGGGAGGATATTTCCTTTGGCCCTATAGTCTTCAAGGGGATTCTAAATATCTGCTTTCAGATTCCACAGAAATAATGCTAGCAAAGAGATCCACGAAATACAGATGTAACTCTGTGAGTGGAAGTTACATATCACAGAGCAGTTTCTCAGAAAGCTTCTTTCCAGATTTCATCGGAGGATATTTCCTTTTTCATCATAGCCGTCTATGAGCTTCCAAATATCACTTTGCCAATTCCTCAAGAACTGTCTTAGCGAAAGCCTTCTTGAGGGGAAAGCTGCAACTCTGAGAGATGATTTCACAGAACACAAAGAAGTTTCTCAGGAAGCTTCTTTCTCTTTGTTATGGGAGGATATTTCCTTTGGCCCTAAAGTCTTCAAGGGGATTCTAAATATCTGCTTTCAGATTCCACAGAAATAAGGCTAGCAAAGAGATCCACGAAATACAGATGTAACTCTGTGAGTGGAAGTCACGTATCACAGAGCAGTTTCTCAGAAAGCTTCTTTCCAGATTTCATCTAAGGATATTTCCTTTTTCACCATAGCCCTCTATGGGCTTCCAAATATCACTTTGCCAATTCCACAAGAACTGTCTTAGCGAAAGGCTTCTTGAGGGGAAAGCTGTAACTCTGTGAGATGATTTCACAGAACACAAAGAAGTTTCTCAGAAAGCTTCTTTCTCTTTGTTATCGGAGGATATTTCCTTTGGCCCTATAGTCTTCAAAGGGATCCGAAATATCTGTTCTCAGATTCCACAGAAATAAGGCTAGCAAAGAGATCCACGAAATACAGATGTAACTCTGTGAGTGGAACTCACATATCACAGAGCAGTTTCTCAGAAAGCTTCTTTCCAGATTTCATTGGAGGATATTTCCTTTTTTACAATAGCCCTCTATGGGCTTCCAAATATCACTTTGCCAATTCCACAAGAACTGTCTTAGCGAAAGGCTTCTTGAGGGGAAAGCTGTAACTCTGTGAGATGATTTCACAGAACACAAAGAAGTTTCTCAGAAAGCTTCTTTCTCTTTGTTATCGGAGGATATTTCCTTAGGCTCTATAGTCTTCAAAGGGATCCGAAATATCTGTTCTCAGATTCCACAGAAATAAGGCTAGCAAAGAGATCCACGAAATACAGATGTAACTCTGTGAGTGGAAGTCACATATCACAGAGCAGTTTCTCAGAAAGCTTCTTTCCAGATTTCATCGGAGGATATTTCCTTTTTCACCATAACCCTCTATGGGCTTCCAAATATCACTTTGCCAATTCCACAAGAACTGTCTTAGCGAAAGGCTTCTTGAGGGGAAAGCTGTAACTCTGTGAGATGATTTCACAGAACACAAAGAAGTTTCTCAGAAAGCTTCTTTCTCTTTGTTATCGGAGGATATTTCCTTTGGCCCTATAGTCTTCAAAGGGATCCGAAATATCTGTTCTCAGATTCCACAGAAATAAGGCTAGCAAAGAGATCCACGAAATACAGATGTAACTCTGTGAGTGGAAGTCACATATCACAGAGCAGTTTCTCAGAAAGCTTCTTTCCAGATTTCATCGGAGGATATTTCCTTTTTCATCATAGCCGTCTATGGGCTTCCAAATATCACTTTGCCAATTCCTCAAGCACTGTCTTAGCGAAAGGCTTCTTGAGGGGAAAGCTGCAACTCTGAGAGATGATTTCACAGAACTCAAAGAAGTTTCTCAGAAAGCTTCTTTCTGTTTGTTATGGGAGGATATTTCCTTTGGCCCTATAGTGTTCAAGGGGATTCTAAATATCTGCTTTCAGATTCCACAGAAATAAGGCTAGCAAAGAGATCCACGAAATACAGATGTAACTCTGTGAGTGGAAGTCACATATCACAGAGCAGTTTCTCAGAAAGCTTCTTTCCAGATTTCATCGGAGGATATTTCCTTTTTCACCATAGCCCTCTATGGGCTTCCAAATATCACTTTGCCAATTCCACAAGAACTGTCTTAGCGAAAGGCTTCTTGAGGGGAAAGCTGTAACTCTGTGAGATGATTTCACAGAACACAAAGAAGTTTCTCAGAAAGCTTCTTTCTCTTTGTTATCGGAGGATATTTCCTTTGTCCCTATAGTCTTCAAACGGATCCGAAATATCTGTTCTCAGATTCCACAGAAATAAGGCTAGCAAAGAGATACACGAAATACAGATGTAACTCTGTGAGTGGAAGTCTCATATCACAGAGCAGTTTCTCAGAAAGCTTCTTTCCACATTTCATCGGAGGATATTTCCTTTTTCACCATAGCCCTCTCTGGGCTTCCAAATATCACTTTGCCAATTCCACAAGAACTGTCTTAGCGAAAGGCTTCTTGAGGGGAAAGCTGTAACTCTGGGAGATGATTTCACAGAACACAAAGAAGTTTCTCAGAAAGCTTCTTTCTCTTTGTTTTCGGAGGATATTTCCTTTGGCCCTATAGTCTTCAAAGGGATCCGAAATATCTGTTCTCAGATTCCACAGAAATAAGGGTAGCAACGAGATCCACGAAATACAGATGTAACTCTGTGAGTGGAAGTCACATATCACAGAGCAGTTTCTCAGAAAGCTTCTTTCCAGATTTCATCGGAGGATATTTCCTTTTTCACCATAGCCCTTTATGGGCTTCCAAATATCACTTTTCCAATTCCACAAGAACTGTCTTAGCGAAAGGCTTCTTGAGGGGAAAGCTGTAACTCTGTGAGATGATTTCACAGAACACAAAGAAGTTTCTCAGAAAGCTTCTTTCTCTTTGTTATGGGAGGATATTTCCTTTGGCCCTATAGTCTTCAAAGGGATCCGAAATATCTGCTTTCAGATTCCACAGAAATAAGGCTAGCAAAGAGATCCACGAAATACAGATGTAACTCTGTGAGTGGAAGTTACATATCACAGAGCAGTTTCTTAGAAAGCTTCTTTCCAGATTTCATCGGAGGATATTTCCTTTTTCATCATAGCCGTCTATGGGCTTCCAAATATCACTTTGCCAATTCCTCAAGAAATGTCTTAGCGAAAGCCTTCTTGAGGGGAAAGCTGCAACTCTGAGAGATGATTTCACAGAACACAAAGAAGTTTCTCAGAAAGCTTCTTTCTCTTTGTTATGGGAGGATATTTCCTTTGTCCCTATAGTATTCAAAGGGATCCGATATATCTGTTCTCAAATTCCACAGAAATAAGGCTAGCAAAGAGATCCACGAAATACAGATGTAACTCTGTGAGTGGAAGTCACATATCACAGAGTAGTTTCTCAGAAAGCTTCTTTCCAGATTTCTTCGGAGGATATTTCCTTTTTCACCATAGCCCTCTCTGGGCTTCCAAATATCACTTTGCCAATTCCACAAGAACTGTCTTAGCGAAAGGCTTCTTGAGGGGAAAGCTGTAACTCTATGAGATGATTTCACAGAACACAAAGAACTTTCTCAGAAAGCTTCTTTCTCTTTGTTATGGGAGGATATTTCCTTTGGCCCTATAGTCTTCAAAGGGATCCGAAATATCTGTTCTCAGATTCCACAGAAATAAGGCTAGCAAAGAGATCCACGAAATACAGATGTAACTCTGTGAGTGGAAGTCACATATCACAGAGCAGTTTCTCAGAAAGCTTCTTTCCAGATTTCATCGGAGGATATTTCCTTTTTCACCATAGCCCTCTATGGGCTTCCAAATATCACTTTGCCAATTCCACAAGAACTGTCTTAGCGAAAGGCTTCTTGAGGGGAAAGCTGTAACTCTGTGAGATGATTTCACAGAACACAAAGAAGTTTCTCAGAAAGCTTCTTTCTCTTTGTTATCGGAGGATATTTCCTTTGGCCCTATAGTCTTCAAAGGGATCCAAAATATCTGTTCTCAGATTCCACAGAAATAAGGCTAGCAAAGAGATCCAGGAAATACAGATGTAACTCTGTGAGTGGAAGTCACATATTACAGAGCAGTTTCTCAGAAAGCTTCTTTCCAGATTTCATCGGAGGATATTTCCTGTTTCACCATAGCCCTCTATGGGCTTCCAAATATCACTTTGCCAATTCCACAAGAACTGTCTTAGCGAAAGGCTTCTTGAGGGGAAAGCTGTAACTCTGTGAGATGATTTCACAGAACACAAAGAAGTTTCTCAGAAAACTTCTTTCTCTTTGTTATGAGAGGATATTTCCTTTGGCCCTATAGTCTTCAAAGGGATTCTAAATATCTGCTTTCAGATTCCACAGAAATAAGGCTAGCAAAGAGATCCACGAAACACAGATGTAACTCTGTGAGTGGAAGTCACATATCACAGAGCAGTTTCTCAGAAAGCTTCTTTCCAGATTTCATCGGAGGATATTTCCTTTTTCACCATAGCCCTCTATGGGCTTCCAAATATCACTTTGCCAATTCCACAAGAACTGTCTTAGCGAAAGGCTTCTTGAGGGGAAAGCTGTAACTCTGTGAGATGATTTCGCAGAAGACAAAGAAGTTTCTCAGAAAGCTTCTTTCTCTTTGTTATGGGAGGATATTTCTTTGGCCTTATAGTATTCAAAGGGATCCGAAATATCTGTTCTCAGATTCCACAGAAATAAGGCTAGCAAAGAGATCCACGAAATACAGATGTAACTCTGTGAGTGGAAGTCACATATCACAGAGCAGTTTCTCAGAAAGCTTCTTTCCAGATTTCATCTGAGGATATTTCCTTTTTCACCCTAGCCCTCTATGGGCTTCCAAATATCACTTTGCCAATTCCACAAGAACTGTCTTAGCGAAAGGCTTCTTGAGGGGAAAGCTGTAACTCTATGAGATGATTTCACAGAACACAAAGAAGTTTCTCAGAAAGCTTCTTTCTCTTTGTTATGGGAGGATATTTCCTTTGGCCCTATAGTCTTCAAAGGGATCCGAAATATCTGTTCTCAGATTCCACAGAAATAAGGCTAGCAAAGAGATCCACGAAATACAGATGTAACTCTGTGAGTGGAAGTCTCATGTCACAGAGCAGTTTCTCAGAAAGCTTCTTTCCAGATTTCATCGGAGGATATTTCCTTTTTCACCATAGCCCTCTATGGGCTTCCAAATATCACTTTGCCAATTCCACAAGAACTGTCTTAGCGAAAGGCTTCTTGAGGGGAAAGCTGTAACTCTGTGAGATGATTTCACAGAACACAAAGAAGTTTCTCAGAAAGCTTCTTTCTCTTTGTTATCGGAGGATATTTCCTTTGTCCCTATAGTATTCAAAGGGATCCGAAATATCTGTTCTCAGATTCCACAGAAATAAGGCTAGCAAAGAGATCCACGAAACACAGATGTAACTCTGTGAGTGGAAGTCACATATCACAGAGCAGTTTCTCTGAAAGCTTCTTTCCAGATTTCTTCGGAGGATATTTCCTTTTTCACCATAGCCCTCTCTGGGCTTCCAAATATCACTTTGCCAATTCTACAAGAACTGTCTTAGCGAAAGGCTTCTTGAGGGGAAAGCTGTAACTCTATGAGATGATTTCACAGAACACAAAGAAGTTTCTCAGAAAGCTTCTTTCTCTTTGTTATGGGAGGATATTTCCTTTGGCCCTATAGTCTTCAAAGGGATCCGAAATATCTGTTCTCAGATTCCACAGAAATAAGGCTAGCAAAGAGATCCACGAAATACAGATGTAACTCTGTGAGTTGAAGTCACATATCACAGAGCAGTTTCTCAGAAAGCTTCTTTCCAGATTTCATCTGAGGATATTTCCTTTTTCACCATAGCCCTCTATGGGCTTCCAAATATCACTTTGCCAATTCCACAAGAACTGTCTTAGCGAAAGGCTTCTTGAGGGGAAAGCTGTAACTCTGTGAGATGATTTCACAGAACACAAAGAAGTTTCTCAGAAAGCTTCTTTCTCTTTGTTATCGGAGGATATTTCCTTTGGCCCTATAGTCTTCAAAGGGATCCGAAATATCTGTTCTCAGATTCCACAGAAATAAGGCTAGCAAAGAGATCCACGAAATACAGATGTAACTCTGTGAGTGGAAGTCACATATCACAGAGCAGTTTCTCAGAAAGCTTCTTTCCAGATTTCATCGGAGGATATTTCCTTTTTCACCGTAGCCCTCTATG